>NC_079160.1:116677830-117303455 GCF_947563725.1 Argiope bruennichi
TTTTCGAATAATTTATATTTCGACTTTTTTACGATTGTAAATCTATATGGTCCTCGAAATAATAGTTTTCGAATAATTTACATTTCAACTTTTTTACGATTGTAAATCTATATGGTCCTCGAAATAATAGTTTTCGAATAATTTATATTTCGACTTTTTTACGATTGTAAATATATATTTTCCTCGAAATAATTGTTTTCGTATAATTTACATTTCGACTTTTTTACGATTGTAAATCTATATGGTCCTCGAAATAATAGTTTTCGAATAATTTATATTTCGACTTTTTTACGATTGTAAATATATATGGTCCTCGAAATAATAGTTTTCAAATAATTTACATTTCGAATTTTTTACGATCGTAAATCTATATGGTCCTCGAAATAATAGTTTTCGAATAATTTATATTTCGACTTTTTTACGATTGTAAATATATATGATCCTCGAAATAATAGTTTTCGAATAATTTACATTTCCACTTTTTTACGATTGTAAATCTATATGGTCCTCGAAATAATAGTTTTTGAATAATTTACATTTCGACTTTTTTACGATTTTATTGGAGAAGTCATAAATCCGCCACTACTAGAAACATTTTTACTCCTACGACTGTAGCTATCCTTCTTTATTAATTATTTCGATTAATTTTTTTGTGGCTTTAAATCGGGAATTATAAGAGTATCTATACAAATCGAGGTCAAAATAATTTCATTTTTGAAAGAACGATATTTTTTATCGTTTGGCATGTAATAAGGATTAATGGGATTTCATAATTTCGTTTTACTTACCATTGAATCAAAGTGATTAAATGAAGAAAAGAATTAACTCTAAAGTGAACACCATTTTTGAATTCGAAAGAGAATTCGAAGGTATTTATCCTTTTTTTTCTGTTAAAACACATTTCTTTCCATCTCGCTGGTAGTGTAACATAATGGAGCTTATTGATGCTTTTTTTTTAAGTCATTGAAGCCAAGTGATTAATTGCTTTAGTTGAAATAATCGATAAAAGCTTTGTAACGGTATACTTTTTTCATTGATTTTAAACAGATTGGGACAGCAATTTTTTGGGAGCAATCATTTGCATTTCAATTCGTCTTTATTTAATTCAGAAAAATTCCATTCATTGGAGCCAGGGTAATTTTAATAAGAATAAATCGTTCCATGGAAATTGCCTAATGAATTGGATTAGCTGAATTTTTCTTAATGTGAAACCAAACTCTTTTGTTCTCAGAGATTTAAGCAATTACGGTTGGAAATTTCCCTAGAAGTACTAGAAAAAGGAATGTTTGGGGACTCGGAAAATAAATAATTAGTAAAAGTGTTCAGAGAAGAAAAATCTTTCATAAGTATTTAAACATTTAGTTGGAAAGCACCCACCATAAAAATAAAACAAAGCAAAATGGTCATTTCTTTCCTTCTTACATTTTTTTTGTCTGTGCATCTGTGTTTGAGATTGTAAATTCGATTTCAAAGAGAAATTGTGGGGAAGTTTTTTTTTCTTGTATAATGTTTTTTTCAAAACACAAAATCTTTCTGTTTTGTAAAATTTTATTTGATATAAATTCATTTTTTTCTGATTTTAATAGTATTATCATTTATGTCGCAGAATGGGAACATGGAGTATTTCTGCCTGTATGATCGAGAGAAATGTGAAAATGGTAAATGTAAAACGCAAAATGCTAGATGAATAAAACTTCGTACATAGATTTAGTATCTTATTTCTGTCTGTATGTCCAAATGCATGTGAAAATGGTAATCACAAAGCACAAAACACTAGGTGAATAAAACTTGGTACAATGACTTAGTATCTTATTTCTGTCTGTCCAAATGCACGTGAAAACGGTTATCACAAAACACAAAAAAAATAGATGAATAAAACTTGGTACATAAATTTAGTATCTTATTTATTTCTGTCAATCCAAATGCATGTGAAAACGGTAATCACAAAACACAAAAAACTAGATGAATGAAACTTGGTACATAGATTTAGTATCTAAGATATTCAAACTAAGCATCAACCTTTGAGCCAAATGTTTCAGATTTTCAGTCAGTCTCTTCATTGACTAGTACTTAAACGACGTAAAAATTCAAAAAATAACAGTTTGGATTAATAAAATGTGTCATCTTATTTTATAATTAAAATTGTAATTCCGTGTCAATTTTTTTATTTCAATCGATTATAAAAAAAACGTCTAAAGTGCAGATTTTAATTTCACTATATTACGAAGCTAAATGTTTATATATGGTATTTTGCCGACAATCTTAGATTTTACGGTCTCTTTCAATATCTACAATATTTTACAAGGAGATGAGAAATAATATCTTTATTAAGGAGTATGTGTGAAAATTTGAAGAAATCTAATTCAATTAAACATTTGATACAACTAACTTATATGCATTAAAAAGAGATTTAAAATATCAGATAACTAACATCAAATGAAAAAAGAAATGCATGATTTCTTATTTGTGAAAACTACAAATATTTTCCTCCCATCTAATATTTATTACCATCTGCGTGTCCTTAAACCTTTCCGAAATCCTTATTATTCTATATATTCTAGACCTTTCCCAAGAGAGGTGCTTAAACCCCTCTTAGGGGTTCACTGATGTGAGAGAATCTCTCTTACCTTAGGAGTGTCGTCTGGATAAGCGGGCCTTCGCATGAGCAAAAGCCTCGGTAAGAGATGGAGGAAAACTCTCTTCACCCACGGCGCCATCTTGTGAGTGGAAGGCGTCCTAAAAAATAAACAAGGGGTATGAATTATTTTGTTCGTATATGCTACTGGACATATTTATCAACATTGTTGACTAAACCAACAATGAAAATAATAGCTGTATCAAAACAAATATTATAAGTGATGTCTTGAATATTTTACTTTGACGATTTCAATAATTATTACTAAAATATTCAACGTATTCTAGAGATTAAAGGAAAAAATTGTCATTACCCACAAAATAGTGAAATAAAATGTAAATTTAAAATATTTTTAAGACGATTTATTTTTCTTTCCATAAAAGTATTGGGAAATCTAATAGAAGTTCTTCATAGCTGTGTTTTCGATCTCAGATGAAACCAAACTTATATTATTATTTATTATTTTATGTTATATTTTTATATAAAATATTATGCATGTATATTATGTTTTTATAGTTATATTTTATTTATTTTATTCTAAGTTCATGACTGGCAAAAAATAAAATAACTGGGAACAGAATAAGCATCGAATGCACTTCGAATAAAAATAATTGACAGAAAAGGTAATAATATTTATAAAACTAAAAATCACATTTATATAAAATAGCAATGTATAAAAATAAGAATCTATCAGTCTATTAGCAAACAAAAAATATTGAAGAAATTACTGAACAGATATACGGAGAGATTATATAACATAAAAGAACCCAGAAAATAAACATAAAATGAAACAAATACAGATTCAAATATAATTTTCAAATTACGAAAAATATTACTCGCAAATAGAATAAAGAGAAGAATTAGAAGAGTAATATCAGAAATTTGGGGAATATTCACCTATGTAAGAAGAATATTACATATTACTAATATTAAATGAATAATTTCTTAAGAATATTAAAGGTATGTTGAGTATAATGTCCTACTTTTAAAAAAAAATGGAGTTAACGCTACTTTTATTGCTATTGTCAAATTATTTAATTAAGTTAACTCTGAATGTATGGCAACAGCTCATAAATACTAACTGAACACCGATGGTGAAATTGAGCTGAACAACTCTAATCAAAACAAATTATTACTTTCTTTTGAACAATTCGATTAGCCTTTATTTCGATTAGCCTTTTTTTCCTTGTTAGCGCAGAAATATGATCAAACATACGTGATATATCTAGGAATATTTGATCACTGTAGTACACACTGGATATTCGTTTATCAGAAAATGTGTTTATTTTTTTTAAACAGGCTAGAATTGAAATTTTATTGTTCTATATTGTTTAATTCATAAGCATGTTTCGTGCAACATAATTGCGTATTTTTAATAAAAAAAGCTAGACATGATTTATTTTTTCATAACTTACATTTTAGTAACTAAGTTAGTATTAAGTCTTTCTTGTTGTTGCAATCTTCCTACAGTGGATGTCCTCGGTTAAGTATATTTTGACATATCGCTCCGTATATAGTTTACATACTGGCGTACTACATATCATAATGTCACTGTAAAATGTTGAAACAAATATGTGCGCTAATAGAGAAAAATGCTTTTTAAAGCGTTTTATTTACTTAGATCAAACGACAAAGAATCTAACTTGAGCCACATATACCAATAAAAAGTTGTATTATTAGCCGAAAGACAAGTCATCATTTTCGCATAACACCAACAAATGTGAATGTCATTAAAGATAACGCAAACTTTACTTAACGATCATCAAATTTAACGCGCGTCAGCCACCAAGCACGCAGGGAATCTTCGGTCGGCGAGGTTCGAACTCGCAACCTAAGGGACGCGAATCCGACGCTCTACCAACCAGGCTAGAGTAATTATGCATTAAATGCATTTATAGATCTATATGCATGATAAGCCTCATTAATGTGACCATATCCGTCATGGGCTGCTTCGTAAAACTGACAAAATGAAAATAATCTGTAAATAAAGAGTGTTTTTACAACCAAAAAGTGATTTGTGAAGCTAAATAGTATCGAAAAATGTAAAATTCCTTCGAAACTCATCAAATTATTGGCATATGTACTAGGAAGATATCAAAGGACATTTTCTGTACCAGAAAAAACTGGTGGTACTTCCGGGATAGCAACAAATGTTCCGCTAGTATAAAGGAAAGCAGAATAGTTGCCATTTCAATGTTCCTTAATCATTCGTTTTAAAATTTCAGACAGAATATCATTTTTTATTTATTTACTACGTAGTATTTCATCTGCTTTGTGAGCCAACTTCATTTGGCGAAGTTCCAGTGTTAGCTTCATTAAAAGAAAAGAATAATCTTTCTGTTACGTGTCCCCCCAATTCAGGAAGCAGTTTAAAAGTGGTAATGAGTAACAAAGTTTGTATTTACTTTATTGATATGTTGCAATTATGAATATCATTTAGAGAACAGAAAAGCTAGTTATGGAAATTTGGAAGTATCATAAAGCGGCTTTGAAATGAAATGGAACGGTATAATCAATGAAAACATAAATTTCTTGCATCTTAAATGTGCTCAACTAATGAAAACAGATTCAGCTTAGATTATAATTGAACTAAACGTTTTATTCATCTGTTAAAAATCTTTTAACAAACTTTGAATTTAAAGTAGAAATGAAAGTTCAGCAGCTTTGAGAAGATAATTTTGCTTTTTCGAACTTCAACTGTCATTTTGTAACTGTTTATACATCGTGTATAGTAAAATTGTTATGCCTCAAATCCTAAATCAACGTATTTCATTTATTCTTCTAATTTAAAAATTACCATATGTATTAATCGGAATCTTTTAAATAAAATAATCAGAGTTTAAAATCGAAATGAAAAATTACTACTAAATGTATTCCCTTGGAAAAAAAATCAATGCATCTTTGATCTGCTACACAAGCCTTAAAAGTAGATAATTTGAGATTATTTAAATTTTTTCCTTTCGTTTCATGAAATTTTATAATTTGACAAAGTTGTAGGTTTTGAAACATTTCTAAAAACGTAGGATTTCTTTTTCTTTTTCAGTTTTAACTTTAACTAATTTTTAAAAATCTATTGTGATCACGATTTGAAATAATGGAATAATACTTTTAGAAATGGAACACTTCCTCTTTTTTTTTATCCACGAGGGCTGACTGACAGAAAAGTTCTTATAAGCATTTTTCTATACCCCAGTTATTTTACAAAAAATATTATGCAAATATCTATCTGAAATTTACTCAGATTATTTTTTTCTATGTGATATGTACTGTTACGAAATTTCCGGGGTTCGTTTGGATAGTGGGGGTTATATGGTGTGAAGAACGCTCAATCACAGGCGGCAGTAGAAAATTAAACAACGACGTTTATTTACACGAAGACACACAGGACAGCACAAAGACGACAACTATATACAGCACAGAAGACGATTATCTTCAGCCGAGACGTGCAGCATACAAAACTCTACTACAGACAGTAGCACACAGCTTAGTTAAGCACTAGCTTCACTCCGTCGCTGCTCCGGTTATCTCTGGAAGGCCAGTTCTTTAGCGTCGGTTCTGACTACTCTCTCCGATCTGGTTCACGACGACGACTTTGGTTCACTACTACGACTACTCTTTCGCTTCCGACTACTCTTCGACTCCACTGGTTCGCGACACAATTCACCACTACTGGGTCACCACTCAATTCACCACATTCTCCGGCAGCTGCAGCTCCTTTTATAGGTCTTAGGAGGCGGGGCTAGAAGCCTCTCAACCAATCAGGAACGGTCGAGGCATAACTCGGTTCCTACTGGACGGCTCGGGAAAATTCTCGATGTTTCGAGTATAATCTATTTTGGCGCCAAAGTCGCCAAATTCGTCGTCAAGTCGCCAAGCTCTGGGACCTCCTATGGAACCAACTATGCTGGAAAGCCGCATCAGAGGTTCGTAATAGTACTTAATAGAAATTCAAGTAATTTTGCTCAAATTAATAAAAAATGAAAACAGTATCCTTCAAAGCTCTATTTTTGAACTATTTAACCCATCGTAATGTTTGAGAACTGATTTTATAGATTTTTTTAAACAAAAACTTATTTAAAGTATTTTGTTCTGAGATAGCTTTGTATTTAAACACGAAAAATCGGTTGCTCAACTTTCACCCTTACCCCCCCCCTCCCTTTATTCGGCAACATAAAGGGATTCAAAATTAAAGGCTTGTTTTGGATAGCCAATTAGAAAACATCAACCAATAAAATCGTTGCTTATGCATTATCTCTTCACTATGATACTTTTCAAGACAATTCTACTGGACTAAATATAATTCAAGACACAGTATATTCTTCTATGTATCAATCTGTATTAATTTTTCTTTTCTTTATTAGTAACTTTTTTATTTCAGCATATCAGTAGGTAAAAATATGATTTATTTCAATGAAGATAATGGACATTCATGCGAAATATATGTTACATAAAATATATTATTTATAATTAAAAACAAGTAACTTGTTAATCTTCATTTGTTTTCAAAATTATACCAGTGATCAAAATTATACCAGTTTCCATTATTTACTAATAAATTAGGCGAACAAATGATAAACTAACAAATACCCTTTTTATTATTCATGTAAAGTAGAAATACTGCAAATATTATTTATTATTTATAAATCATTTGTTTCTATCATCCTCATACAAAATTACGTCATTAAAAATAAATTTTTATTGAATAAAAAACATGTTATTTACTTAAAATTCTTCAAAATAGTCAAATATATTAAACAGAATAGAATTTAGTAATGGTTTAAAACTCATAATAAAACTAAGGATATATAAAATTTGTAAAATAAAAAATTTAGGGAGATAAGTTAGATATAAACTAAGAAATGTTTGATAAGATCAAAATTATCTACAGTTAAATAACTATATATTATAAAAACTATAAAATTGAAAAAGACAAAGGGAGCCAAATAAAATTAGAAGCAGAATTTTTTAAAAAATCAGTCGTTAAAACTGAAAATATATAACATTTGCAAACTCAGACAACAGAAAAGAATTCAGAAACAGAATAAAAATATTAAATGCTCGAACAAAGAATGCTTAAAATGAGAAAAGGGAAAAATAGAGGCAGAGAATAAAAATAAAAAAGTTCGAAAAGGAATAAGTAAACATTCGTTAAAACTAAGAATACATAAAATCCGTAAAATGAGAAGCAGAAGAAAAGAAAACAGAAAAAGGAAACAAAGTTATATGTTTGAAATAAGGATTCGTAATTTTTGCTTCTTTGTAGCATTCAGAAAATCCAGCATTAGTTAGACGCCTGTAAAATTTGCTTTTATAAGCATTGCAATACAAAAAATAACGAAAATTTTTATTATTCAAAAAGATTGTATATTCAAGATTGTTAAAAAGAAAAGTTTCAACCATGTATACAAAGTTGCTGTATATCAGTTTTTCTTAGACATGTTAGTATAATTTACGCTAATTAAAAATACATTAATAATAATTACGTTAGTAAAAATACGTTAATAAAAATACATTGAGAATATACGTTGATAATAATTAGTAAAGATTAAAATTTTAATTACTTTTTTTTCATTATCTGAACGAGTTTTAATCTAAAACCGGTTGTTGAAAATATAATATTTTAGAACTTTTAGAATTTATTTATTTTAACAAGATTTGATTCCATATAAGAAGAACTTGCATATGGAGAAGTAAAAAATAATCGTTTGCAAGAGTCCAATGCACTAATAATAAAGTATTATGAAACATATTTAGACATAAAAAAAGAAAATAATATGTGGAAACTGATATATTTGTAAATATAATTTTTTAGTAGTAAGCAAAAATGTAGAAAATAAGTTTTTAATAAAAAAAAAATGGAATATAAAAGATTGTGAATATGTGATCCACTGAAAATGACAATGTAAAGAAATTTAGTCACAACAATTATTATAATAAAAAAAACCTAAATGACGATTAAAAATTAAAAACGCATTATATAGAGGATTACAATTATAGATTAGAATGTTTCTTTTATCATAACTGCAAGATTTTACTATTTTATCATGGCCTTTCGAAGTTTGCTAAAGCATTTATTTTATTCCTAATTCCTAAACAAAAACAAATTTAAAATTTATTTATTTAATTTTATATTTCAGAACGGCAAAGCAGAATTCACAAAGCTAATTCTTATAAATAAATTAGACGTAAATCATATCAAAAATTAAAATCTCGTCATTTTTTTCTAAATTAAAATCTTTCATGCAACTTTTAATTTTCATACTAATAATCCTTCATTAATCAACCGATAAGCCCTAGTGATAAAAAGTAACTTATTAGAAAAATGTTTCTAGATTAAAGAAAAAATACCAGTCAATATTAATTCCGAACTTTAAAAAAAATCACCCAAAAATTAATTAGGTATCTCCTAATTTCTTTAACGAAATTAAATTAAACGAAGATTTTCCCTTAGGGAAGATAAGCTTTAAAATTAATCATCGACAAGACAGCAATAAATAACTTCAAAAACCCAACGAAAATAAAAATTCGAACTTCAAAAGTTAAGTCGAAATCAATATCTGTAAGAAACAAATAATGCCTAGAGTAAATCGTTTTAAGCGGATCATAAATTTATGAAGCATGTTCTTTGGATTCAAATATTATTTCTACCGTTCCAAAGAACCATAAATCGCATTGGATATTTAAATTTTATAGTTTTTACCCAAGAATTGCGCTATGAATATTAAAAAAAAACATTTTTAATATGTCCTTCGCTTTCTATTGACGTAATCACAGTAATAAAGCTCTAAAGTGAAAGAGAAATTCCAAACGATCTAGATTACGTTGCCAGATGCGATATTAAAAACAACGAATACCAAAAGATTTTTTTTCTCTTCCTTTTTTTGCGTTGCATTATGCATTGGCTATGTGGTCTTGAAGTTAGGCGAAGTTTTGTTTTTCACCAAAACTATTTTATTTCGAATTCTTGGGGAGGATGAATTCCCACAAACGCGATGCCTTTTATTCGGAGTACTATTATGAAAATATTCCCTTCTTTATTCCTTTGTTAACCGATTTCTTATTCAATGTAGATTTACGTAACCAAAAAAAAAAAAAAAAAAAAATTCTGCCACAAGAAAAAAATATAAATCAAGGTTTATGGAATGCTTTCTTATAAATTAATTCTGTTAATGCACATATGTTTTAAGTTGCAAGAAGTCATTTATTAAGTATGCTTTTGAATTGTTTAGATGGAAAAAATAGATTAAGCTTTTAATATAATAAAAGCATTTTCGAGATAACGTTATTTTTTTTTTATAACAGAAAGATTTATTATAAGAAATGCTGCAGTGTTCTTAAGAAAAGAAAATTCCATTTTATATCTGAAAACATTATTCTGCGAAGTTACTTTTGTAATCTTGTATTTTCTAGTTATGATCTTATCTTTTACTTAGCTCGTCATTTAAGAAATTCCTTGTTGTTCTGTAAAGAAACTAACTTCACAAAGAATTTCAGCAAAATTTATGGTTTTTCCTAAATATTATTTCTTTGGAGCTTGCTTACGTTAGCCTTGTAGCAATTGGTTAAGTAAGCTCCAGAATATGCTTATTATAAGTATAATAATAAATTAACGTAATCATCATAATGAAGATCAAATTGTGAAAGTTTGAGTGTGTAAATTATTTTTTAAAATGAAACTTTAATTTTGAAATTAGAAGAGACAGAGAAAATTTATTTTCAGTATTCAACAATAAGTATGAATAATAAATAATTTTCATAAATAATTTACTTAATTAATAATATTTTCATAATAGAATTTCAGCAAAATCTATGGTCTTTCCTAAAAATTATTTCTTTGGAACTTACTTAGCCATTATAACAAATGGTTAAGTAAACTCCAAAGAATGCTTATTAAATAAATTGTAATTATAATAATAAATTAACGCAATTTTGGGTGTGCTTATTGAGTTTTTCAAACGAAACGATAATTTTGAAGTAAGAAGAGACAGAAAAGATTTATTCAATATTCAACAATAAAAATAATTAATAAATAATTTTCATTAAGAAAGTAATATTTATTATAATTGTCAAATTTAACGAAATTGGCATAATGGTTGTGACTAAAATTCTTCCCAAATGTTCAATTGTTCAGAAAAAATGTGCAAAATGCTGACTGTATTCCATTCACTGAATATGAAGGTAAGGACAAAGTGTTGTATTATTGTTTATAATAAATTATTATAAAAAAGTTTCATTACCTTCGATTGAGTTTCCAATTTTCATTAAAAAAATTCCTAGTGCATTTTATCAGCTTATTTTAAAAACTCCAATAACAAAGAAAGCTTTACAATTTTGTGAGTTATATCATAATAAGAAATGAGAAACATTAAAATATTAAATACTACATAAATTATAATAAAATATCTTATACAAAACATTTCGAAAATTTTTTCAAAATACTGACTGGGTTCCATTTATTGAATATAAAGATAAACACTAAATGTCATATTATTCTTTTTAATAAATTATTAATTCTGCAAAAAGTTTCTTTTCCTTTGAGTGAGTTTCATATTTTCATAAAAGAAAATTCCTATTGTATTTTGTGAGCTTATTTTAGAAACTCCAATAACAAAGAAAACTTTTAAATTTTGTGAGTTATGTTATAATAAGAAACGAGAAATATTAAAATATCAAATATTACATTATTTACAATGAACTATCTTATGCAAATTAGAATTTTTTCAGATTGATAGTTAAAAATGTATGATTGCCACTTAAAAACACCGATAAAAATATTCTTAAGATTAATTAGCTAATGATAAAAGCAAACATCTCTTCAAAAGGATTATTTTCACATAAACAGCGAAAAATCCCCCTTTTTTCACTTTTATAATCCTTTCTCTTCGGTATTTTTCAGAAAGAAGCGCTTTTTCTCCCATTTTTCTTCTTTAATCTCAACAGTTAATTCAGCTTCTTCTCGTTCAACAGTCTATTAAAGTGACGAGCTAATAAGTGAGAAAATACAAAACCAGCAAGAAATTTACGCACAAGTATGCACTCGAACTAAGAACCGTTTAAATTAAAAGCCCTAACCGTTTAAAATTAACGTTCCTTCAGTGCTTAGTCTCGTCTTCTTTTTGAAAAATCCCTTTCTCAAATAATTATTCTTTAATGCTTTTTTAGATTTAAAGCAACATTTCAGTTAAGTGGAAGGAAAAGTACAATTACTTTGAGATCAAGATTTTATTTTATATTTAAAATAAGGAAGAAGAGATCAATTTTTTATCACCAAGCTTACAAAACAAACATATTGTTGTGTCACTAAAGTAAAGTGCTACGGCGGGCGTTAATTTCTTAATTATTCCGTGTTTTGGGAGAGGGAGCTATTAGAATCGCATTGTCTTCTAAATTAATGGACTTCTCTTTCTTTTGGCATTTTTCTGGGAAAAAGGATCATTTGTTTTCCTCGACGAGCACTCATGAGATCTAATAAATTATCTAGCTACGTAGAATTTTGTTTTACTGCTGTAAATGCAAATTCTTGTAAACCCCAGCACTTTCGAATAAAAATCGATGTTCAGTTACTGCTTTTGTTTCCTTCAATTGCTGATTGCATTCTACTTCCTCAAATATAAAATATCTGAAAAATACGTCTCATCAATCATGCTTAAAGATTTTGATGGAATTTCATTTTTTATATTATCGTTTGATCAATAAGCCCATTCTTGGCTTTGCGCCAATCTGTCTGTTAACATGATATTTAATAAATTATCAAATCAGACTAGATAGAAAATGTCATTTATTATATTTATATCAAAATTGTAAATTTGAATCACTTTTGCTATGGAATCCAATAATGTGGAAACTATTTTCTTGTCTTCCCACGTGCAAGTAAATCTGATAAATACACAACAAGCCAGATAGATGAAATTTGGCAAATTTCTATAAGTTGTAGATCTATGTCAAATTTTGAAACAAAATGCACTGAAGAATGTGTTCATTTGATATTTCTGGCAGTGTATTTGTGTATAAACTTAACGACGCAAAAAGCTAGATGGTTAAATTTGGTATGATCTCTTTGTTCAAATTAAAGATTGCCCATTGCTCTTTTCAATAATCTAAACACTCTAAAATGTATGAAAAAATTAAGAAGTGAGTGAAACATAAATACATTATTGAATATATAAGTTTTTTTTTCAAGAATATAGCAATATCCCGTTGCAGTCCCCCGTCTTGCCTAAGCATTCAGGGTTACTTCTGGTTATATAAATGTAAACTTATTCTGCTTAGGTAATTATCATCCCAAAAGCACGAACGTGGATTGCCAAGTCGAATTCTATTGGCCATAATCGTTCACGGAAAAGCTGCCATTAGATGTACTTCCAGTCATGGAAGTGGAAGTAACTACTGCTCATAACCTTAATGTACTCACAGGGAAACAAAACAATGCAATATAGAAAATTTCTGAACCCTATTTGAGATTCTCCCCATATCAATGAGATTAACATTGATTATAAGATTGTGGTTACTTGATTTGTACTAATTGAATATTATATTTAATATAAAAATATCATCTCTTTAAAAATTTATATTATTCTGATATTATAAAAAATAAATTTTCATATTTTATTAAACTTTTTTTACGTTTTTTTTTTTTTTTTTTACTTTTCATTATATTCAAAACACGAACAACCGAAAATCCCTTTTTGGAATTTTCTTAACCATTTCTTAGAATTTTTCCTTTCTTTATAGTGATATTTGCAATGTTCTGTTATTGTATTTGATATATATAAATTAATCTGATATATCTATCTATTTGATATATCTAAATTTATTTTGATATATCAAGATATATCTAAATTTCATCGAATATGGCAGCTTATTGTTCATTATTCTGCAGATAAATGCATTCAGAAATCTGTTCTGAGCTCCAAATTCAGGTACACTTTAATGAGGAAAAAGCATTCTTGCAAAAATGCTATATTTTATGCCCCTCCCAAAGTTTCAAATCACGATTTATTGCTTCAATTAAGGTTAAATCAACCTTTCAAAAATTATGTAACATATATTTAAGCTGTTATATCTCATTTTAAAATTTAAATTCTTGCATTAGAACCTTTACAGAAGCTCATTTCTCGATGAACATTCTTGGTAATCTGATATGTTTCACATCTTCCTGAAATGGGATAATCGAGTTTTCAATTTACGTCCTGATGTTTTAGAATTTTGAAATTTTGTACACATACGATTTATTGATTTCAAAATACTCTTTTAATAATTTTAGAATTTAAATTTTCTTCAAAAATTCATCAACAAATGTAATTGAATTTTGATTCAGAGGCTTGGTGATACTTACAAATTAATTTGAAAAAAAAAATAGTATTCTTAATTCCAAATTATGGCAATAGTGTAGACAAAAGAAAACTATAATAATAAGAAAGCATACATATTACTACATTAGTTAAAGTGTGCTTTAAAAAATGCTTTAATTTAATTTAATTAAAATAAATATTGTTTTTTTCAATAGTTTGTAAATTTTTATACCTCTAATCATTGTCATTATATTTACTACATTCTGCTTTTGGGGTATACTGATATAATGCGTTATACAGCATTCTTATAAATTTAAAAGGAATATTTTTCATTTATATCGTATAAAGCTTCGTCAAATATTTACTGTAAAAGTAATACTATTCTAAACCAAACGATTATTTACATATTCCATTAAAAACTAGACTTTAAGAAACCACCAGCTGAAGTGGTTACCCCGATATTTTATTTCATATTCTTTCAATAAAGATGTTATTTCTCTATTCTCGCATAAAATTGGGGACCTTGGCAAGTTCGCAAATGCTCTGAGTGGTTGTATTTTTATTTTGAATCCTACACATTAAAATTGTATACTTTGTCGAATAATAAAGAACACCTGTACTTCTATATTAATTGCATGTAAAAAGTGAAAAATATCTACAAAAATAGATCTTTGACGTGAATCTAAGGTTTTAGTTGCATCCAGCATACGATCCTTGGCGAGAATCTCCAATTATCTCTAAATCTAACGTGGTTTCTGTGGCGATTAATCATTGGCATGTGATTAATATACAAGTATCAAAAAACCTAACAAGCATTTTGATCGTCCTATCAAAATGTTGCACAGAATTGCAAATGCAATCACAGAATCATTTCATTACGTCATTGCATTCTTAAGTTATGCATTTTACATGCATATGAAAATGCATACCAACAGAAGATGAACTTCTTGATGGATTCAATTTCAAATCGGATATGAACGTAATATGTGTACCAAATGTGATTTATTTAGACCTTTATGTTTTTCAATTATCATGTCCATTTTTTTCTGAAAATTGGACATTCAGACTTCTTCTACATGGATTTTGGACGACATTTGATAGGAACATAAAAATTTAGTGTATATTTATAATTTATACCATCGGTCTGTCTTAAAGTATTTTTCATTTATTGTGTTCACAGACAGGTATGATTCCCAACATGTTTTCAAACTCAAGGTGGTCTGAAACGTAGAGATTCATGAAGTTTCGAATTCGAATTTTTTTAATGATTACAATACTTTTCCTTCGTATACGGAAAAAAGCGAAAATGTGCGAAAAGCCTTCTAAAGCAAAGTATTCTCTGATTCCTATCAAAAAATTTACCAGCCATGGGAAATCTTCAGAATCCGTAGAGTACTTTTCGTGGTCAGATAAGGATTTCCGCAAACCCCACTTCCTCCAAGAGAGGTGCGGGGGAGGTGATGGAAAAGACGAAAGCTTCGGTGAAGAATTCGACTTTCGGAGAGGATAATTTTTCAGTAAAGAGTTTCTATGTCCGTTGGGAATTGAAATAAATGCTTCGCTTATCTTGAAGTCCTGAAAAAAGAATCGATATCTCGTGCATTGTTTTCGTTCCTCGGTCTCACACAGCGGTCCTGGAATGCCCCCAGGAGCAGGTGGTCCAGACATTCGATTGGTTGTCGGTTTCTTCGACAAGAATATCCAATTTCAGCGTCGGTTCAGGCTAGCTGGGATTTCAACGGGAACTTGAAATATATACGAAGGAAGTTTGGATTTTCTTCTTTTAAAAATAAGTTACTTAATTCAGTGAAGTGCCGTCAGATTTTTTCCCTTCCTTTTCATTTGTTTCAGTTCAGCTCCATCCATTCAGATTTATTTTCAATATTTATAATTTAGAATCGTAAAAATAAGGATATAATTATCTAGCGTTTAACCAAGATTTGATATCAATGTCGCCTCAGTACGATTCTGAACATCATCACTAAAAACCTAATATAAATCATTTGATCATTCAAAATAGAGGAGAATGAATGAGTTATTTTTATTTAAAACCTGAATTGGAGCCTCTAGAGAGATTGTATAGTATTTTGCAGAGAATTCTTTAATATTGTTCAACATTTGTACTTTCTCTTGAACAAAGGAAAAACAATAATCTTGAAAACATCAAACCTTGAAATTTTAAGGGGTCTTCACGTTTTAAATCTCTATAAATTCAAATACAAAACTTGTTTTTAATTATACTTATTTAGAGGTATGTTAAATCTGTTTGTCTGCGAACATTAAATAGTACATCTCAAAAATTCAACAGTTTAAATACATTAAATTCAGAACGTAAGTTTTTTATAAGAATTCTAGACTCTTTAACAAAATTTTTTACCACACGAGTCAAAGTTATGATAAATTATACCGGAAATGCTGACAAATATGGTTTCGAAGTGTGATAGATACCACATGTGTTAATAGATGTGGTTTCGAATTGTGTTGATACCACGTGTGGATAGATATGGTTTTAATGTATGTTTGACACCAATATTTGCTGACATATTTGTTTTCGAAGTGTATTTGACACCACATATATTGACAGATGTGATTACGAAGTGTGTTTGATATAGCATGTGTTGACAGATGTGGTTTCGAAGTGTGTCCGATATCACATGCATTGACCGATGTAATATTTGAGATTTTACACCGATATCTTTATTCTTACATTAAAATAAGCTATAAGATCAATAGAACTTAAATCAAAACAAGTTAGATGCATAGAATTTAATATATTTCTTTAAATCAAAATCAATATCTGGATCGAATCAATCTAGAATAAGATTACTAATCCTCACTGCTTGATATTCAATCTTCATTATTTACTGAATCTGAACTTAGAGCACGCCCTAATGTTGAAGTATCAACTTCTGTTATTTAAAGTGAACGTCAAAAAATCATTTTGGTAGAAAACATTTAATTAAATATTGTAAATTGTCATTTTATACCCGTTTTATTGCATAGATAGGCAGAAGAAAAATTTAAATTCAGCATTCCTGAATGTCTTTTAAATGGCTGAGAAATACCTATAAAATCCATTTATCCAAGTATCAATTAAACTTTGGCTTCAAAACCAAATCTCAATTTTAATTTTTTTTTTATCTTGGTATCAATTAGCGAATTCTTAATTACATTAATAGTTACGAATATAATAATCATTGAATAATACGGTCTAAAACACAAATTACTTGCATCTCCTAAGCAGATATTATGTTTTTTAGACAGATCAAAGAAAAAAATGAAAACTTAATTACCAAAGACTTAAAAGTTGATATCTTATTTTCAGATTCAATTTCAAGGGTCTCTTAAATTGTAGAACTTCAATGAGGCACCAATAAAAATTGTGTACTATAAAAGGAATCGCAAAATTCCAAGTACTTTCACTCTGTTATTCTTAAAGTATATAAAAGAATAGTATTGCCATCATCCGTCCTTATTAAATAATTTAATTTTCAACTACTAAAAAATTCGATTTCGGATCCTTGAAGAATTTCTGATTTCGAAACAGCTGAATGAAAAAAAAACAACAAAAAAAAAAAACATATACTAAGAATTCATGGCTTTCTGTGTAATCTGTCAACTTAACAATCTAGTCACTCCACAGTCTATGCAAAGTTATAAGGAAAATATGTCTAGCCAAAGGAAGATTTTTGTCAGACAATCTCCACAGGTTAAACGAGAAATTAAAAAAAGGAAAGTTATGATAAAGAGAAAGATGACGTACAACATGAAGATATCTTCAGCCTACTAGTTGGTCTTAATTGTACGATAAAATTTTCGGTATCTGTATTATTTAAAATGAATGCAAGTACAATAGTGACTTAATGCAACATTTCATTATTAAAACACAGCTATTAAATGAATTTTTATTAATACAATGCTTTAATTAATCCAGTAGTGTTCTAATCTGATATTTTCTAGATTTTTTTTTTTGTATCCGTAAAGTTATTTGTAATATGTATAGTTATGTTTTATGTTTGCAAGCATAATAAGATAGGGAAAGGAGATTTAGATTATGTAGGGCTTTCTCACCTAAATTTTAAATACATGTTTTTTAAGGGATTCTATCTACAGGTCTTCTGTAGTCTATCTGTCTATTCATATGTCTATGAACTTGTATGTCTATCTTATTATATATGTCTATCCATTTCAAATATATGTTTGCTTTTGAAGGGATTCTATCTATCGGTCTTCTGTAGTCTATCTGTCTATTCATATGTCTATGAACTTGTATGTCTATCTTATTATATATGTCTATCCATTTCAAATATATGTTTGCTTTTGAAGGGATTCTATCTATCGGTCTTCTGTAGTCTATCTGTCTATTCATATGTCTATGAACTTGTATGTCTATCTTATTACGTCTGTCTATCCATACGTCTGTGAACTTATCTGACTATCTTATTACATCTGTCTATCCATACGTCTGTGAACTTATCTGACCATCTTATTACGTCTGTCTATCCATACGTCTGTGAACTTATCTGACTATCTTATTACGTCTGTCTATCCATACGTCTATGAACTTGTATGTCTATCTTATTACGTCTGTCTATCCATACGTCTGTGAACTTGTATGTCTATCTTATTACGTCTGTCTATCCATACATCTGTGCACTTGTATGTCTATCTTATTACGTCTGTCTATCCATACGTCTATGAACTTGTATGTCTATCTTATTACGTCTGTCTATCCATACGTCTGTGAACTTGTATGTCTAGCTTATTACGTCTGTCTATCCATACGTCTGTGAACTTGTATGTCTATCTTATTACGTCTGTCTATCCATACGTCTGTGAACTTGTATGTCTATCTTATTACGTCTGTCTATCCATACGTCTGTGAACTTGTATGTCTATCTTATTACGTCTGTCTATCCATACGTCTATGAACTTGTATGTCTATCTTATTACGTCTGTCTATCCATACGTCTGTGAACTTGTATGTCTATCTTATTACGTTTGTCTATCCATACGTCTGTGAACTTGTATGTCTATCTTATTACGTCTGTCTATCCATACGTCTATGAACTTATCTGACTATCTTATTACGTCTGTCTATCCATACGTCTGTGAACTTGTATGTCTATCTTATTACGTCTGTCTATCCATACGTCTGTGAACTTGTATGTCTATCTTATTACGTCTGTCTATCCATACGTCTGTGAACTTGTATGTCTATCTTATTACGTCTGTCTATCCATACGTCTGTGAACTTGTATGTCTATCTTATTACGTCTGTCTATCCATACGTCTGTGAACTTGTATGTCTAGCTTATTACGTCTGTCTATCCATACGTCTGTGAACTTGTATGTCTATCTTATTACGTCTGTCTATCCATACGTCTGTGAACTTGTATGTCTATCTTATTACGTCTGTCTATCCATACGTCTGTGAACTTGTATGTCTATCTTATTACGTCTGTCTATCCATACGTCTATGAACTTGTATGTCTATCTTATTACGTCTGTCTATCCATACGTCTGTGAACTTGTATGTCTATCTTATTACGTCTGTCTATCCATACATCTGTGCACTTGTATGTCTATCTTATTACGTCTGTCTATCCATACGTCTATGAACTTGTATGTCTATCTTATTACGTCTGTCTATCCATACGTCTGTGAACTTGTATGTCTATCTTATTACGTCTGTCTATCCATACGTCTGTGAACTTGTATGTCTATCTTATTACGTCTGTCTATCCATACGTCTGTGAACTTGTATGTCTATCTTATTACGTCTGTCTATCCATACGTCTGTGAACTTGTATGTCTATCTTATTACGTCTGTCTATCCATACGTCTGTGAACTTGTATGTCTATCTTATTACGTCTGTCTATCCATACGTCTGTGAACTTGTATGTCTATCTTATTACGTCTGTCTATCCATACGTCTGTGAACTTGTATGTCTATCTTATTACGTCTGTCTATCCATACGTCTGTGAACTTGTATGTCTATCTTATTACGTCTGTCTATCCATACGTCTGTGAACTTGTATGTCTATCTTATTACGTCTGTCTATCCATACGTCTGTGAACTTGTATGTCTATCTTATTACGTCTGTCTATCCATACGTCTATGAACATGAATATATCGAAAATGCAACAAGCAAGATAAAACGAATTTTAGTATCTTAATACAAAAACCACAGAGTGTTGTTTACTTTTCAAGTATATCTATCAAAAGGCATATATTATTTATCTTTTAGTATGTATAAGATAAAAAATAAATAGCTATTATGTAATTGGATGAAATTCGATATAAGAAGACCTCAAAATGCAGACATAAGTAAAACGTTCCTCTAAATTGGATTGAAATCTACAATTGATGCTGTTTGCAATAAGTCGAAGCAAAATATAAAACGTCACATTTTGTTATTATTAAAGAAAATAGAGGGCAAAAATCTCTTTGCTGGTTTTACTAACCATTACTTTAGCTATATAGTATGGAAGCTTACGATATTTGATGTTGAAGAAAGGGGAAACAAAAGTTTCTCTTTTAGTATTTTGAAGAAGGCTAATAAAACCCTTAAAGTACCCTATTACAGAAGTTTTGTGTTGCGAACTCTAAAAGGTAGTGAACACAACAGAAATCCAAGCTCATAAAAAAGACCACACTTGCCATATAGCAAATCCCAGGACAACAGACTTCATTCTTTTTGCTTATTTTGAAGCCTATTTAGAAGATATAATCTGAAATATGGCGTTTTTATAACAGGTTAGGTTCAAAGAAGGTGCATTTGGTTCTAAAAAATACAAGGTTCTTCACAAATAAACATGCTAATGTATGTTTTAGCTTTATCGTATACAGAATGTAAAAAAAAAGAAAATATTCAAAAAGTAAAAAATGATTTCGATATGTAAATGAATACCCATGTTTTAGCCTTTCCTTAGAAAAAACATAATTTTTTAATTACATTGTTGTACCTGTCTATCTGTTTGCGTGTGTGTGATTACTATAACTTATAATAAATACTAGAATATTTTGCAACCTTAAAACTGAAATTTCAGAAGAAATCAGTCAACTACTGACCGTTTGCTTATCAATATATGCGTACATGCCAATATAATAACGCAAAACTGACGCAAGAAAGAGAAATCATTGTCAGTACATAATCTTTAAGTCGAAGTAATAATATTAGATCTGCACGGAAACGATACTTAAAACCCTCTCTTGAAGCAAACAAATATTTGCTTGACAGTGAATCATAAAAAAATAGACACCAGAAGTTCATGAGCTACGCGAAAACTGTCCAAAATACACTATAACTGAAAAATAACTAAAAAGACAGGTTATTTTTTCCATCAATGTCATTGGAAGCATAGACAGCAAAGATAGAAGGTGATTACTTCAGTCTGTGATTGTTCGTGTCTTATGTAATTGCATGAAGACGAACTGCTTGTCCACCGACCGATTTGATGTCCTTGCAAGTATAGATAACAGATAACACAGGTGGAAGGTCCAGAGAACTCCAGAGAATGGTGGATTTTACGGAAAGAGGGAATTTTAAGAGATGATACATAAGCTTATCGTGTCATTGAACGGAAGGAACTCTTCGTCTAACCAACTGAAATGATAACATTACAAGCAAAGACAATAGAGATGGAAGTTAATTACTTCGGTGAGTAATTTCTAGATTTTATGGAAAGAGGTAATTTTAAGAGATGATAAGCTTATATGTACGTGCCAATCAACTGAAGTGATGATATTACAAGCAAAGACAATGGAGATGGAAGTTAATGACTCCGGTGAGTAATGGCTGGATTTTATGGAAAGATGCAATTTCAGGAAGTGATATCCATCCTTGAGGTGCCGTTGTACAAAGAACAGATCATCCACTGTTTGCATTGATGTTATTGTGATAATCTTTATGGTGTCATGGTAAGGAGAAATATCGATAATCACCAGCGGAGGCGATGACAATTCAAAGAGAGACAATACAAATGAAAGATGATTGCTTCGGTCAAAGATGGGTAGCATGGTTTATCATGAAAAGATGGGGTTTCAGGTGGTAGTATACGTTTTTATTGTGTTCTTGTACAGAAAGGAATCGTTTGACAATCAATTGAGATGAATGTCATTGCAAGTACAGAGAACACTAGTGAAAGATAAATAGCTTGATTTTTTTTTATTGGAAAGAAGGACTTTCAGGGGATGATATCTATCCATATGATTCCACTATTCGTAGGGAATTCCTTGTTCAGCGATCAAGGTTGTGTTATTGCAAGCAAAGATGGAAGAGGGTTTCTCCGGTGAGGTCTTAGGAAAAGAAGAATTTTCAGGAGGTCATACATATGCTTATGTTATCAATACACGGAGAAAAACTTTTTGTTCACTAGTTAGGAAATGTCACTGTAAGCATTTGATTTGATTTATTTGGGCTTTACGGGTTCATGAGTTATGATGTTGACTATGCAGCACCAAATGATAAGTAAAAATATCATTTTCAAATAGTCATCGAAGCGAATGTGAGAAGAAGATCTAAAATATAACCAAAATTAAAATAAATGGATAAAACTTTATGGACTTTAAAAATACAAAGATGTCTTACTAAGCAATAAAGATAATGGAGTGCTAGACTTGTGAAAAAATAGGCAACGCTAATGGAAGGTGATTATTCCAATCAATGGTGAAAAGTTTGATTTTTGTAGGTAGAGGGAATTTCAAGAGACGACATGCATCCTTATGATTTATTAGAAACTGTGTGTGTGTGTGTGTGTGTGTGTGTGTGTGTGTGTGTGTGTGTGTGTGTGTGTGTGTGTGTGTGTGTGTGTGTGTGTGTTTTGCTTACGGCAGTAAATATAATTGCCTTGTAGAATATAATTATAATGAAGAGGGACATAACGTTTGATAAACTTCTAAGAGATATACAGTTTGCTGCATTGTGAGATATGGTTTCAGGCTTTTAAATAGTACCCCAACACATCCTTGCAATTTTTCGCCCCAGCCATAAAACAAATTCACATTAAGGAGCAGAACTGCATAGATTTGAATGAGAGGATTGTCTCATTAATACGATTTTCTCTTTTTGTTAATAAATTATTTTCCGCTTTGGACTGCATGTGTATTAAACAACTCCATTTTGCCTAAATAAACCAATATCAAGTTTTGAACACAGCCACTTTAAGAGAGTGGATACTATTGCTAAATGAATAGTTTATACTCTCTATACAATGAAGCATGGCGCACAGCTTATTACATTGTATTACATTTTCAGTAACATTGCTATTACATTTTCAGTAGTAAAACTAGGTAAATATTTTTATTCATCATAGTGAGTATTTCTTTCAAAAAATAAAAAAGTTAAAAACTAAGCGAATTTTGATTGATCCTGTTGAACACAGAAATGTTGTTGAGTCAGCTACTCTCTATTGATGACGGGATGTGCCTTCAATAGGAAAGAGTGTACCGTGGTCGGTGATGGCCCTTACGACTACATCTTAATTTCTGTCAATGCTGTTACGACGTCCGATCATTTGTATTTTTCTTTGGACAAGTCGGAGTAGTTGTCTATCGTTCCCTCAAGCAGTTTACATAAAAGGAAGAATCAACGACTTATTTAATTCTAATGACGGAATGTTTATTGTCCCTTTGATACCTGATCAAAGAACTTATAATAAATGAAAAACACGTGTTCAGCTAGTGAAATACTTAAGTTTAGTCAAAGCCCATTTGTTCCCAGTTTTACAAGACAGTTCATTTTCCTATAAAAAGCGTGGTCGTCTTTACATACTCTTTTATAAGATTATAAACGGCAAGTTCTTGCTTTTTAATACTACATATAAGTGACTTTAATAATCTCTGGAAACAACAAATGACATTAAAATAGCTGGCAAAAATATAATGCTCTATCTTATTGCGAATTTTATTGTATTTAAAGTAATTAAATATCTTAAAAGTAGCAAAGTAGATAAGATTGTGTTAAAATGTATCAAAGTGCGCAATCGACCATTCCTAAAGCGTCTGACAAATGGCCGTATAATTAACTGTTTCAAAAGAGGTAATACATCGCATCATCGATCAAGAAAGGAAGTAATTAAAAATTCTACTTCTCTGGAATCCATTTTATTAGCAATGATAGGTAAGATTGATCACAACATAAAAAAATAAGATATCTGACAGCTAATTACAATTATTGTTGTCTCATGAGTGATAATTATAGCAGGTAATTAATCATTGCATATTTTAGAAAAATATGCGTGCCGATGATAGAAAGAATTTCTAAAATGTAACCTTCAAAGAACAATTATTTTAGTGTAAATTCATGTTATGATAAAATAAGATTTATGAAAACAAATTTCTAACAATTTCTATTTCTAAACAAAAATTCTTATATGATCGTATTAATTTGAATACTTATAATTATTACTAGTACAAAGCTTTCCTCATTCAACTCGCTTTCTGAAGGAAAGTTGATATAATCTTTTTTTTACGTTATTTAAACTAAATACTTAGTAAAGTATTCTCAAATTAATTAATATAATTAAGAATATTAGAAATTTAATATTCAGGGATTACATAAAAATTAAATATTCAGGTAAATCTTAGAATTTAATATTCAGGTAATAGAAATTTTACGTTCAAATTTAATGCTTAGAAATTTATGGATGATGCATCAGCGAAGAATCCATAAATTAATTAATATTGGGAGAATGCTTAAAAATTTAATGCGCCTTGAAGTATCCATAAATTAATATGGAGAAAACAATAAGAAAGTAATTGTTCAATGAAGTATACGAAACAACAAAGACAATTTATTAACCCTTAACTGGGGAGGTGAAATTTTAGGACTTAACTGGGGAGGTGCGGTCTACGAGACCACATTTCATTTACACTCAAATTAAATTTTCTAATGAATGTGTTAGTGTGAAAAACTGCCAATATATTTTGCAGATATTTTTCTTGGTATATAGATATGTTTTAGAAATTTTTAAAAGTATATTGTCATTGAAACAAGTAAATGCGTTGGAACATACATTTTCTTCTCAAATCACATGTTACAATAAATAATATTCTTGAAAAAGCATAGTACTTTTTACTTTTTAAATAATATTTATTTTTACAGTATATGAAGGTATATAGAAGACAATATAATGTAAAATTCAACAATTATATGAAAAATAAAAAAAATAACAATGTGTAAAATTGGCCCTTTTTTTTTATCGGCTTGTGTGACTTTCGTAGCATGGTTTTCTAGGACATTTTAAACATACTGGTTAAGAACTAGTATAAAAATCAGCCTATCAATTCTGTATATATATCTCTTGGTATATTAATATATTTCGTAAATTTTTCAAAATACATTATCACTAGAAAAATTAATTATGTTTGAACATACATATCAAAATCAGTTGAATGCGAACTTTAATCGAAAAACTGTTCTGTACAATTATCCTTATCACTAAAATCTCTTTCTGCTTCATTTAAAAGTCTTTGGAGCACTGCTTCATAATAGGACTAGTAAACTGGATGATATTTCGGGGCCCAAGTTTTAGCGCCATCTGCTAAGCCTTGTTTATCACTGGGACACTAACAGGGAGATGCAGTCTTAGAGACGCGCTCGAAGAAATAACTGCAAAAAGCATCTGCTGAAATCGGTTGAAAAAGTGCATGTGTATTGAAGGTCACAAAACAGGAAGCTACATCGTCAATCCATTCAATTGAGCTAAAAATAGAATAGGGGTGACAGAAAACCCATCGCTAGCGGTCTCACAGGCTGCACGTCCCCAGTTAAGGGTTAATGTATTTATTAGTTGATACTTCTTTGTGTACATTATTTGATGTCAGATTACAATAAAATTGATTTTTCAATCATCATTAATAATCGATACAAAATTTAGTTACTCCTTGGGAAGTCATAAAAATTACAATTTTTTTCTAGATTTGATTTCTCAAACAGGTAAAAAAATTATGATGTCTAACGTATTTATAAAATTTTTTTGGAACTCCTTAATGTTTATTAATAGTATTTATTCTTAACTATCTTAAACAGATTTCATGGTACTGAAAAACGCGTTATTGAATAGTATTGAGAATGTGAGCGATAATAATGTAACGGTGCAACTACAATAATGCTTTACTACATAGTCACTTTCATAGTAAGGAAGAGAGTTCTACAGATAACACTAGCTGATTGGATGAATACCGGATGAATGACATCTAATCCCGGTGACAAAGCGACTTTTTGGGACAAAAATAACCTAGAATATTCGAGAATGACGGCTATGCCTTAAATAGGGCTGTATCTCCGGTTTTTATGGTATTGCTAGAATATCCTTTTCCCTGCCACGAAATAAAAAAATAGACAAACAAACAAAAACAAAAAAAACGGGAGACAGATTTGAAGTGAGTGAATAGTTAAATACTCTTTGATCACTTTGTGATGTTACAGTTGTTTATTACTGATTTGTTGCTTTTGTGCTGCTGTTTATCCCAAGTGCTGTTCTTGCGCATGCTTCGGCTCTATTTCGTTACTATGTATTTATTTTTCATGTAGAATAAACAGGTTTTAACTGCTTTATCTTTTAGACTTGCCCCTTATTCATCTTTAAACCGGACTTCAGTTCAGTACTCATGGCACTTGAATAAAGAAGAAACGATGATCGAATTATTGTCAAGATTAAAGGAACGTCATAAACACAATATAAAACTTTATTGGATTAATACTCACGTTGGTATAATGGGTACCGAGAATGCAGAATATACAGCCAAAAAGGCAACTAAAAAAGAAAGGATAGATTTTCATTTCTAAATATTCCTAAGCTATGGAATAAATTAAGCGAAAATGGCATATTAGATGGGAGTTATATAATAATTATTTTGTAGTATCTTTTATTTATACTATTATTCTTTAGTCTTATGGCATGTGCCATTTGATATTTACTTATATTTTTCTTGCCATTGTTTATCTTATACTTTTATTGTTTTTATCTTATATCTTTTATTATATTTGTTATCCTGCATTTTACTTCGTTATTTGTCCTTTCGAAATTCTATTAGAATTGCAGATCTCTTAGTTCCTGAATTTTCACTTATTTTATCATTTTTGCATTATATTCTATTAATATTGTTTGAAGTTATAAAATATAAAGATTATAAAACTCTCTACTGTAACCGTCTGCTTTGTTCTGTTTGTGTACATTTTTACCCGATTGTTTGTAATCTACCCCCCATATATATTTTGAATTGGTCTAATTTCACTACTTTATATACTTTCATCATCTACAGAATGGAAAATAATCCAGGGTGAAATATTTTGCGAAGCATTCAACCCTCAGATTAATTTTGGATTTTTCGAAACATAGTCTTGATTGGCGAATACCTACAATGTTTATGATGTTTTAAGACAGGACTAAATCGGATATATTAATCAAGCAACTTGTTTTAACGCAAATTAAGTGGATCTAACGTCAGTAAAGAAAGTCCAAACTACAATACAAAAAGTCTTCTAATAATAAAAAGAAACAGAAAGAAATTTTGACAGTAAAAATATGTTTAATTCCGATTTTTCCAAGAAAATATTTTTTTCTATTCACAAAATCCTTTTTAATTTTGAGATAAGTTTCTAATTAAAAGTTAATTATAACTAACTAACTTTTAAACTAACATAAATCTTAATAAACGCGTGTTAGATTAACCAGTTAAGGAATTCTGGACAACACATAATGGCGATTGGAATTTTTCTTTTCGCCCCAAAAATGTAATGAAAGTGGAAGAAGGCCAGCTTCTTTTCCAGGCCTATGCATTATGGCCGGAAATTAACTTCCTCGTGCAGAGGACCGTGGATATAGGTAATTTCCTTCCATTAATCGAATTATCTCGTTCAAGTATCTTCCACTAGAAGAAAACAAGAGACCTTGTCAAGCTCCATGCATAGAATTAAATCAGAAATCAGCGTCCAAGAAATTATGAAAGCAGACAAAATTGCTGGTTCATTAATAATTTTTCAGTACAGCAGGCTTTCAGCAGATTTTTGATTGTTTGATTGTTTGTTAATTGTGTTTGTCCAAAATTTAAGACAATAGGATAATAACTTGAAAAGACATATTGCGTAGGATTTCCTTTACGGATAGGAATTACGAATGCCTTTTATGTTCAATTTGAATTCCGAATACGACTTCGGAACTTTCAATACGAATTACGAATACGAAATAAGAATTCGGAACTGTCAATATGAATTACTTTTACGAATATACTTAACTTTCAATATGAATAACCTTTAAGAACGAATTACGAATGTTCATCACGAATATCTTTTCGTATATGAAGTATATCAAGAAGAATTATTCATTTCAACAATTTCTACCTTCAGATTTAATTTTCTATGTCTGAAAGTTTTTTTTTTATATATATATATTCTAAATTAGACATAATTTTTATTTTTCAGAATTTACCGATTTCGAGAAAATGTTTGTAGAGTACTATATACGATAATTCAAAATTGAATAGCTGAGTTGAAAGAAATATATGTTAAAAAAGATTTTTAAAAAATGGAAATATAAACATAAAGTTTCAAATGAATTTTTTTTCAAGAATTGTCACCTTTAGATATAATTTTCCGTAGTCTGAAAGTCGTATTTGTGTTTTCTAGATTAAGACATAATTTTTAATTTTAGACTTTCCTGATTTCTGGAAACCAATTGTAGAATGCTGCATACAATAATTCAAAACTGAATACACTATTCCAAAGAATTTTTTTCAAACAAGAATTTTTAGAATCAAATTATAGACCAGGAGTTTAAATGAAGTTGCAAGCGAAAAACAAAACAGTTTTTCAAAAATTTCTACCTTTAGATTTAGTTTTATATATCTGAAAGTCGTATTCTTGTTTTCTAAATAAATATATAATTTTTATGTTTTAGACTGCTCCGATTCCAAGAAACCAGTTGTAGAATATAGTACATGATAAATCAAAACTAAATAGAACATTTGAAAGAAAATTTTTAAAAACGAATTTTTAAATCTAATTATAGACTTAAAGTTTTAAACGAACTTTAGCAACAGGATGTTTATCTATCAATATGTGTACAAATAACTAAATAAAAGAACTAAATGATAAATTTTTGTATGTGTACCTAATCTGAAATTGAAGATTCAGATGTACATTTAGCAGAAATTCGTCAATGAGAAACATGTCCATATATTAACAGATATGGAATGGTAATGAATTCCATATGATGAAAAAACGAACATACCGTGAGCTAGAGAGCTAAAATTTGGCATATAATTTCATCAACAAAACAGAAGATTTGTTTTACATACTAAACAAATACCAAAAAATTGATTGTTTTTCTATCTATTTACTCCCTGAAGATGAATACCATTCCTGAAAAACACAAGTAGCTATATTAAAGGATTTTAGTACAGGGCATTAATACCAAAATTCTAATTATGCACCAAAAGTTTGATCCAAGAAGTCAAAATGGTGGAATAAAATTCATAATGTACTCTTTTGAAAAAGTATTTAGGAAATACTCTCCCTAATTTCTGCAATATTTTGCAGAAACAAATTTATTAAAAAATGTAGGTTTTGTAGCAAGTTTACCATAACGCACAATCTCTAGATTTTCCCCCGCTTAAGTGAATATATTTGATTGGAATATCTCTCATTTCAGATATTTTATTATTTCTTATCAGAAATTATCTGTGAATTTAGAAAGGAAAATTAATCATAAAACAACGTTCGTTCAAATAAATTAGCCATGAAATCTCGTCTAAGTTATAATAAATACAAGTTAGTTTAGCAGTTATGGAAAATAAGACGGGAGATGACGGAGATGAGAAATTTCTTTGCATCCTAAATGGCCGGAAAAAAAAAAGATTTTTATCATTTCATGTTCTCCAAGCTTGTATATTACGACCGGAAATTAACTTCCTCCTGCCGAAGACCGTGAATATAGGCAATTTCCTGTCATTAACCGAATTATCTCCTTCGAGTATCTCCGATATGAAAAAAAGAGAGCTTGTAAAATTCTTAACGTGGAGCAGAAAGAAGTCTGTATCGAAGGAGTTAAATCAGGAGAGGAAGGAGGATGATTTGGCTCTCATCGATACTTTTTAAAATGAAGATAATCAGTGAAATAGTTTTTTTCTTCTTTTAGCAAACTTTAATGCAACAGATGATTTACTTATAAGAAAGTACTCATTAACCCTTAACTGGGGAGGTGAAATTTTAGGACTTAACTGGGGAGGTGCGGTCTATGAGACCACATTTCATTTACACTCAAATTAAATTTTCTAATGAATGTATTAGTATGAAAAACTGCCAATATATTTTTCAGATATTTTTCTTGATATATATAGATATGTTTTAGAAATTTTTCAAAATATATTATCATTGAAAAAAGTAAATGAGTTGGAACATACATTTTCTTCTCAAATTGCATGTTACAATAAATAATATTCTTGAAAAAGCATATTACTTTTTACTTTTTAAATCATATTTATTTTTACAGTATATGAAGGTATATAGAAGACAATATAATATAAAATTCAACAATTATATGAAAAATAAAAAAAAAATGACAATAGGTAAAATTGGTCCTTTTTTTTATCGGCTTGTGTGACTTTCATAGCACAGTTTTCAAGGGCATTTGAAACATATAGGTTAAGAACTAGTATAAAAATTGACCTATAAATTCTGTATATATATATCTTTGAATATTAATATATTTTATAAATTTTTCAAAATACAATATCACTAGAAAAATTAATTATGTTTGAGCATACATATCAAAATCAGTTGAATGCGAACTCTCATGGAAAAACTCTTCTGTACAATTATCCTTATCACTAAAATCACTTTCTGCTTCATTTAAAAGTGTCTGGAGCACTGCTTCATAATAGAATCAGCAAACTTGATGATATTTCGGGGCCCAAGTTTTAGCGCCATCTGCTAAGCCTTGTTTATGACTGGGACACTAACAGGGAGATGCGGTCTCAGAGACCGCGCTCGAAGAAATAACTGAATTATTTTAAAAAGCATCTGCTGAAATCGGTTGAAAAAGTGCACGTGTATTGAAGGTCACAGAACAGGAAGCTACCGGGTCAAACCATTCAATTGAGCTAAAAATAGAATAGTTGTGACAGCAAATCCATCCCTAGAGGTCTCACAGACCGCTCGTCCCCAGTTAAGGGTTAATCTTTTTCCTTTCTCGTACACGAAATATAGGGAAAATATTGTAATAGTCAAAAACAAAATTGAAACAAGAAATTTTGGTGAATTTTCAAGGTTTAGACATTTCTGATTTCGAGAAATTCATTTTTCATATTATGTTTGTCTGTTCGTCTATCTGCCAGTGACAAATTCAAAATAGCTTTAAACTAGAGGGATGATATTTGGTATAAAATACTTATACCGAATTTATAGATTTCTATAAAATTTTAAACGAATTTCGTTCAAAGGAAGTCGGTACGACTGTTTGAATATAAGTTAATTCAGTAACTGCAAAACGAAAAGAGCTAGATAAATCAAATCTGGAACACAACTTTAACATTTATGTCGTCAACACGCATCATAGTGTGAGCCAAATCCGTCAAGTGGTCGTCTGTCGGTCTGTATTTTCAGAAACTTGTAAACGCGGTATCTCAAAATCGGAATGAGTTAAATACAGGGTGATCAAGAAATAACAGAAGGTGTTCGGATCCTTGTTGCGTTTTATGTACTGGACGAAATATAACAAGATTTCGCCACCATACACACTAAAGTATGAAATGTCGATTTATCAAGAAAAAAAAGTTTTAAAAACGCTGATAGGGGAAATCCTGGCACTGCAAGCGCATAGTATGTGGAAAAAGAATATATAACTGCCAATGCAAACAGTAAATAGCAACACACAAAATACCAATGAAAAACGTTTATTATAGCAACTTACAAATTTGGCTCAAGGTGACCACCAGCCTGATGTTACAATAATTAATTGTATGCGACTCACGAGGTTTTCGACGGTGACTCACATCATATCATCATTTATTCGTCTGACATGTAACGTGATTTGTTCTTTTAAAGCAGGAATGTCAGGAACATGTGCTTGACATACAACGCCTTACAAGCTTTCAAGTAGCCCCACCACCAGAAATCGTCCTCGGTCTGGTTGCACACCACGAATTCCTTTTATTTCAAATCTTTCGACCATTCTTCTGAAGTTAGTTATGTCATCGGTCCTCTACGTAACTGTTTTTATCGCCAGTATTCTCGAAGAGCAGCACAGGCATTTTAATCTCGCTGATAAAATAACTTGATTAATAAGGCGCGCTCACGAAGTGACAACGTCATCTGCGGACGAATTCTTGCAGAATGACTTGAATTCCAGCAGCACTTCTTTTTATCCTCGATATCGTGTCACAAAGTACCGTATATGCAAAGTACATAATAAGATTTTCAATCGCAGAGTCAGAATTTCCAATGTTTGCGTTTTTAGTACTAAACTTTTTTTTCTTGGCAAATCGAAACCGCATATTTTAATGTGTATAGTGACCAAATTTTGTTATATTTCGTCCAGTACATAACGCACTACAAGGATCCGAAAACCCTCTGTTATTTCTTAATCAATCAGTATAACCGAATAGCATTTTTGCGTATTTTTGTGTGAAATCTTTATTTTACTCGGGAAAAACAAGTTTAAAATATAAATTCCCTTTCAAGATAATACTAACCATGTGCCATGATTTAATCGCGAAAACACTCGCCAAAGATGGCACGATATATTTAGTAAAAATGTTAAATTCACGCCAAAGATTAACATATCGGGACTATTGTACGCTAATGTCATGTAAGGCATTCTCTGAAATAACACTTTTTTGATACAGTATGCGAGACAGTTTGGGGGAGATCGTTCCCTCTGATTATTACATTCTAATACTCAAGATATATAAAATAAAATCAAGTATTGTAATTTTCTAAAAATTTGACTTTAATAATTTGAACCGTAATATCCCCCCCCCTCGATTTAGAACTTTCTAAAGCCAAAAACACCCATTGTAGAATTACGTACGCATTGAACACATTAAATCGGAAACGGAACAATCTAAAAGCATATCATTTAAAAATAATTAACGGAATCATTAATTGAACTAATTAATGGAATAATTAACGCGTGACATTAAAACACATAATCAGACGATCGCAAATCTAATTCGAATTTAGAACCAAATATTCTCGGTCATATGGCGAAGAATATAACAAGTGAACAAGAGATGTAATTCCACATTACCTGAGATCTCGCATAACACCATTTTAAAGCTATTCCACCTCCAAATAATTACAGATTCCCTACACACAAGTTTCACGTACTCCACGGATCAATAATTTTTAAGATAATCTTATAGTCTGTATAATAAGGGAAAGAGTGTTAAAAAACCCCTCCATTGAATTGTTTTTAATATATGTTATAGAATCTTGTATTATAATTATTATTCAACAATCATTCAATTCTCTAGATTTATATTTGATCATGATTAAGTATGATTTGGATAATGTTTGGATAATTTGGATGTTATGAATGTTATAAAAGCGAATCAGTGGAAAATATAAAAAACATTTAGACGTAATGTGCCTTCTTTTAGGAGTAGAAATTGTTTTGCATTTCATTGGGGAGATTATAGTAATAAAAAATATTTGCAAACGAAAAGATAACGCTATTGTAAATATATATATATATATATATATATATATATATATATATATATATATATACAGAGGGAGAGAGTGAGAGAGAGAGAAAAAAGAAATTTATAAACCGAATAGGTGAAACTTGGTGTATTTTTAGGTTTATTTCATCACGAGAGGCATATTAAGTGCAAGAAGCGATAATAAAGCTGTGCGAAAAAGACGGAAATTTTTCAATTCAGTGATTTAACTATAAAAATTTAATAGGGTTTCCTTTGACAAGTGTTGATTTAGGCAATTGGAATATATATATTAAACTTTAATTTTTATTTTTTCTAGCTGGTAAACAAAGTTTTGGAGCTAGATCGATTTTGAGATCAATAATATATATATATATATATATATATATATATATATATATATATACAAAAGTATTAGAATCAAGTTAATAGGAAAAACAAAAACCAAATAAAAATTAAACCAAAAAAATTATTAAAAAATATTAAAAAAGAATCCGGCCTGAAGACTTTTTCAAGGGTCACCCTCAGGCAGGGATTCAAATAAAGGGATTTTTTCTGTGAGGACATACAGACATTAAGTCTAACAATGATTCCTCGTGACCCGAAAATCCCCCGAAATTATGCTCAAGAGATATACCATTTTAACAGAAAGGAAATACAAAATAACAAATTAGAAAAAAACCACAAAGTAAAAATACAATAAAAACAATAACAATAAAAACAAAAACAGCATTAAAATTAAAATTAAAAACGAAAAGGCCAAGACATGCCATCCAACAGTGAACGAAACTTTAAACAATCGATTGTGATTTCCTGTTTTTGAAAGTTAACGGTAAATTATGTAAACAGAGGTAGGCACCCAGCGCCATCTATTGAGTGATCCAATATGCAAGTAAATTTCTATTTTTATTTAAGAAATAGAAATAAAAATAGAAATTTACTTGCATATTGGATCACTCAATAGATGGCGCTGGGTGCCTACCTCTGTTTACATAATTTACCGTTAACTTTCAAAAACAGGAAATCACAATCGATTGTTTAAAGTTTCGTTCACTGTTGGATGGTATGTCTTGGCCTTTTCGTTTTTAATTTTAATTTTAATGCTGTTTTTGTTTTTATTGTATTTTTACTTTGTGGTTTTTTTCTAATTTGTTATTTTGTATTTCCTTTCTGTTAAAATGGTATATCTCTTGAGCATAATTTCGGGGGATTTTCGGGTCACGAGGAATCATTGTTAGACTTAATGTCTGTATGTCCTCACAGAAAAAATCCCTTTATTTGAATCCCTGCCTGAGGGTGACCCTTGAAAAAGTCTTCAGGCCGGATTCTTTTTTAATATTTTTTAATAATTTTTTTGGTTTAATTTTTATTTGGTTTTTGTTTTTCCTATTAACTTGATTCTAATACTTTTGTATCAATTCATCTGTGTTTTAGAAGTAGCTGCAATTGCGCTCTCTAAATACTATGAAGTTCCTTTTTGGTTTTAGTTTAAATAGGTAATAAATTTTAGTTGCGATTTCGAAACTGTTTTGTTTCGTTTTCATTTTAGTTTCGTTTTCAAACTTTTTCTTACTTTAGATTGGTTACTATATATATATATATATATATATATATATAAGCAAGTAATTAGAATTGAAAATTGAATAAAATAAATAATGATAAGATTTAAACACAAGCAGCTATTAAACATTGCTAAACTGGTGTAAATTGAATATGTATGAGCAATTAAATGTATTGTAGAAAAGCGGTGAAAAGTTCAAATTCATTAAATAGAAATATCGACTTTTAGTACTAATACTAAATAGAAATTTATCCTGAATAAAAAAAGAAGAAGTCTAGAAAGCTCTTGACTAATCTTCAACTGGCAAGAAAATGGAGCAAGCAACCGATAATTAATAGAATAAGAACCGCACTGAGCTGCGGATTCAATTCAAAGCAAGTCATTAGGGATACATTTTGACTTTCCATTTAATGACCTGCCTTTTAATGTGTTGCAACATAAAAACACTTTAATCTTTTTCTTTCCCTCTTAAAAAGTAAAAAGAGATCCGAGGGTAATTAACATGGGATTGGCATGTTGGAAGCTTATTTACCGTTTCGGCATAAAAGCGAATGGCTGTAGAAATAAAACGCTGCGTGGGTGATCCTCATTTAACGTTGACGTGCATAGGATTAACGTTTTTTTGAAGTCTTTTGCTGGAAGAAAATTTATGTTTATCGAATAATGAAAATAATCGGATCTAATTATTTACACAGGATCAGAAATGTTAGGCTGGGTTCTCAAAATTTGCTGTTGATGTGAAAATTGATCTTAAGATACATAAAATATTCATTAACACAATATCAATACGAAACTCGAACAGTTTTAACTTGGGTTAAGTATAATATTCATGTTACTTGAATTTATATACATTTTTTCGTATGTGCTAATTTCATCTCATTTTTATAGATGAAATTTTGTAATCAATATTTTAATCAGATGATGATAAGCTAAAATATTGTAAGGCTTGAAAGACAGGATAGCTCATTACTTAAATAATATGAACTTTAATTATCATTTGATTGTATAGTTTTAGTTAGGTTTTGCTTAATTTTCTATGCAATAATGGAATGTGAATTATATTACGATTTGTCTAGAATAAAATAAAAAAAATAATTTTTACAAACGATTAAATGCCTTAACTCTTATTATTTAAATTCTTATTATAAAAATGAGAAAACAAAGTTTTGAAAAAATAAGGTCAAAGCAATAATCAGAGCCAGCACTAAATGAAATATTCAAAATAATTCGGAATTTTGTTTCTTTTATAACATACTTATCACCTGTGACAGGTGTGTTCGTCCGGTATGCTGATTTTTCTTTACGTCTGTAAAACTAATAATATAGATTGCAATTATCTAAACTTTCACCTTGTTATTTGATGAGACTTAAAAAATTAATTTAATGGAATTAATCGACAACAATTGGCAATAATTAGTGCAAATTACAAAGTGTATAGATTAGGAAATAAAAGCAGAAGCGTGATCGACAAAACAATAATATTAGTTAGAATTTTATCATATAATTAAAAATATTATTATAAGTTATGTGTCAAACCATGCTTAAAATATATTATTCTATTTAGAAAATAATTGTACAGAAGTGAAATTAGTAACATTAAAAAGTATTTTTTTTATTTTTTTAGAAATTAAAGATCATTTTTTGAAATAATGAATTTGGTGGATAAATAAAAAGACCAAGATCTTACTTGATTTTCATTTTTAATTAAATAATCTTGAAAAAGACTTTCAAAGTTAACAGCGATCTTATTTCTCTCATGAAGATGTAAGTAGCACACACACACACACACACACACACACGCACGCATACACACACACATATATATATATATGTGTGTGTGTGTGTGTATAATGATATTTTAAACTCTGATTTCAATTCTAATTAATTTACAAAGTTTTATTTTAATTTAGCCCATAAAGTCATTCTAAAATATTCTCTTATTTACTGATACGATTCCACTGTTTCTACTTAATTAATTCATGAAAAGCTTTATAAAATTGCTGAATCGTCTAAACGCCGACACATTCACACACTTCACGTGAAGGGCTAGAAAAATGTCGAATAAGCACATCCTCTTTTAAAAGATCCCTGTTTTTCCTTATTTGTGATTGACATGCGCCAGAAATCCCTATCAAAATCTTAATAATATATTAGCACTATGAAAAAATATTTTCCCTATCAATGTCTCATTTTATATAAGACGAGGGATAATTTATTTCCCTCTTCTTCCCGACTTCTGCTTTTGTGCCGTACTATGGCGGATGTGCCTTGTCCGCGCCTTCTTATAAATAAATTATGCCTGTCTGCCGGGAGAGAATAAATCGAACTTTAAAAATACAAAGTATCTGCACTGTCTTCGAAGCTGCATTCTGCTTCATTTAAAATAATGCTTACGTATATATATAATTCAAATTTTAATTAATTTCCTAATTTTAATCTTAAATTAGTCCATCTTATTTTATTCTCAAATTTTCTTTTATTTCCTGATCCTAATTTCACATATTTATTTGATTATTTCCCAGACATGCTCTAAAAAGTTGCCGAGTCTGTAATTCTCACGCTACAAACGAAAGAGTAAAAATCCCTAATTAAGTGAACTATAAAAATCTCTTAAGAAAAACACTTTGCAAATTTTTCTCATGCTTCCTGATGTAACCGAAGCATTTCATCGGTTCACCGTGTGTACAATCCTGTCTTCCTGCGGAAAAATATATTAACTTTAAATCCAAACTGGCATTCTTTTGAAGTTTTTTTTTGTTATGAAATTCTATGGATCATCTTTATTGTCATATGGTTTTGGTGCTTAATGCTCTCCTAATTTTCTTTTGGCATCCAGATTTTTGAAGAAAAAAAAAATCCTTTTGATTAATTTGCTTACATTGATTTTTATTATCTTGTTTTATTCTTGACAAAGCGATACTGTAAATTTCCGAATTCTAAAGGAAATTTTACCCTTCCCCCCCCCCTTATTATAATTTGAATGATTCTACGAGGAGCGTCTATAAGTGAATAAATTAAATTTATAAGGATTCAAATTCCTAACATTGATATTTTTAATAATATTTAAGCTATTTATATTGTCACGAAGAAGCAAAGAATAACAAATCACAAAGTAACACTATATCAAGTTTATGAGAGCAACATGCAGGCGAAGAACTGATCCCGCTGCTTGTGAAACTCAGAATTTATATGTTTACAGAATAATCTAGATTTATAAAGAAGGTTAATGAAAGTTCTAGAAATATCTAGAACGTTAAAAAATGAATAATAAGTTTAGTTATATTGACGTCCCGTTTTAAAGCAATACTTGAGCTACTTTGGGACGGATCTCGTAATTTTGAACCACGGTCAGAGGACGAGGACGACATCTGATCTATCAGCCCCTCTCTACACTACACTAGCGGAGTAACGTTTGGCCAGGACGTTTAACGTGCACCAGACCCGCTTACACGATAGCTATTCGGTAGAATCGGGTCTCGAACCCAAAACCCTCCGGTTCCAAAGCCTAGACCTTACCGTCAGGAAACAGCGGCCCAAATGAATAATAAGAAGTTCAAATTAAAGTTCAACCGTTAAATTAAAGTGTTCTGCAAGCACGTACTTTACCTCTGAGCCACACTGACTGTGTGCAGATCTAGGTTTTGCGACAATATCATGTAATATATATATATAAAAAAAATTAGAAACTAAATATAAATCCAAAGCAGGCAAAATCTATTAAAATTGCACTGCTAAATGAGCGCCCTACTATGAAGCAAAGCCAGACATACTGCAGACGAACCAATAGCAGATCTCTCTCTCTCTTACAAAGATGAGACAGTCAGATAATGAAGGCAATATCTGAGTAATCAATTCACCTTCAAAGAACACATGGCTTTAAGATAACAATTATTTGAAGGAATCTCTTCGTACTCACATTAAAGTGAGCCTTAAAGTCTTTGTGTAGACATTTGATTCTTTATCAGACAAGTCATTAACAACAAAATGCCGGAAGTACATGACGTGCATTGATAATAGTTGAATAGAAGACACATACTTTCGATTTCACACTGACCTTTAGGAAACAGCTAAGAAAAAGAATTGTCAAGGGATTCTCCGCTTGGTATGTATTATGATCTATATTTTCAAATCAATTTCTAATCATAAGCTTCATGTCACTTATCACTTCTCCATTTACTTCCTCAGGAGGCATCTCATATACAGGAATGACAAGTTTCCGGTATGGTGGTTGGTTCTCACCATTTTGGTGCATAAATAAAAGGTGTGAGGTCAACTACCCTCTACCGAGACATGCCTCCGAAGGGAGGTGTTGTTCCGTGACCGGTGATGACCTTTAGAACTCGATTTTAATCCCCTCCATAGCTGTCGTGGCGATCCGATCAGTCAGGTTTAATCCATATGCCTCAGTGGTGAGTAGTAGTTTCATGTATACAATAAACATCACTGTTTGTAATCTCTTTATTTGAGATATTCTGTTCACAAAAGCGAGACCATTCCATAAATATTTTTAAAAATGATCGACCCACGACCAGAGAAATCTTCAGACGGCACGCGTTCCCCTTTCGACCGCTCAAAACCCTCAGTTTCTTTGACTCCCTTCCCCCCCATAGCCCAAACAAATTTTCCGGTTTTTTGATGTTTATCCATCTACCGACATTTTGCGGGAAGCTACAGGCGTACCACGGGCGACGGGGGAGTGTCTTCCCCCAGTGGGTTGGATGTCAGATTTATGACCAAATCCGTGAGGTGGCAGGTCGTTGGACCGCCGCTTTATACCTATGCCACCATTGATAATGTTTAATTAGAAACAATGGGGCAAGGAAATAGAACAGCACTTTGATGTTCTTTCTGTAACTAATGGAGTTCATTATATGGAGTAAAAAAATACCTTAGAATTAAAAAAAAAATCAATAAAAAATTATATCTGTTTTGAAAATGTTTTTTTTTATTTAAAAAAATGCTATAAAATAAAAGCTTTTAGTTTATGAATTTATCAAAAGATCTGTTCAAAATCTGCAGATAAAATATTAGCTAGTTTCTGCACTATGAAATAAGCTGTATTTCTATGTCATTTTTAAATATTTTATAATATTTATTAATTTAAATAAAAATTTTCGGATCGTGAAGCATTAAAACTTCTCCAAAATATTTTTAAATCAGCAAATTGTTTGTTCTGTAAATGGTGAACTGCTGAATACATTGAGAAATATTTTAAATTTTGATTTTTTTATTAGAATATTTCACCAAAATTTAGAATTTAAAAAAAATTGGGTTAAAGACGTAAAATAGCATTATGCAATAGGAATAAAGATATAAAATTGTATTATGCGATTGTACAAATTAACGCAACTGTTCAAAGAAACAGCATAGACACAAAATTAAAATGAGTTTATTAAAATAAAGGATCAAAAATTAAGAACACTAAATAAGAAAACCAAAATCCGACTCCTAAAATTTTTCTTCAAAATTCGACTTTCAACGTACCTTAATGTCATTTCAAAATTATGTAAATGTTATAGATTCATTGCGCAACCGATTTTGTTCAAAATGATTATGGATTTTTTTTGCCATAATCATTTTTTCATTTTGTTAATGATTATTTAAGATTTTTGTAATAACTTCCATATTTTTATGAAGACAATTGATTGTCTTAAATTCAATAAAGTGAGCTAAGTTGCCAACAGTATTTAATTGTCCCGCCTGTTTAATTTGCTAAATAATTTTTGGATTGTAAAACTTTAGCATTGATGTATTTCCAATATAATGGATTTTTATATGATTCACAAGTGTGGTTAAGTCAGCCATCTGACTCTCCAACCCGCCACTAAGGCACACGGATTTAAACCATAAAAACTGAATAACCGGACCGCCGCAACAGCAGCACTGGCGAGAACTGTATTTGAGTCATAATGGCCATCACCGGTCACGGTACAACCCTCCCCAAAGGAAGTAAGTCCCGTCATCGATGGGAGGAGTCGGATCCCCCACCTATTTATGTACCCCTCAGGGTGGCGAGATCCTTCCACCATGCCGGAGGCATCTCATCCTCATTTCGAGCTGCTCACCCCGGAGGTTACAAGTGTAGTTAATATTACAACTAGCAGAGATTTGAAATTCTTCTTATGTGAAAAATATGCAGATGAAAAGGAAGGATTCTATTATTGTCAATTAATGCAATCATCACACTGTTTATATACAAGAGAAAAAGTGAATCAAAATATGCACAAGGCTACATTTAGCAAGGTTTTACTAGTTCCTTTACGGAAGTAAAATTCTAGTTGCTGAAATTTTGCCTAATGATTTATTTTCCTCAACCCAGTTTTTGATAACATAATAAAAGATAATTTCAACATGCCATTTATAGATTTATTGACCTGTGACCTGCCAGATTGAATATCAAAGACCTGATAACGAGATCAATTTAGGGATTTTTTTCGAGCAAATGAAGTTTTGAAAGGTCTGAATTAAATATTTGTGGCACAGAATAAATTAGAATCATGGCTAGCTAAATGAAGCAAAAAAAAAAAAAAATGACGTAACTTAATTTTAAGAAAGTTGAAAAATAAACTGTAAAAAAAAAAAATGCTAAAACAAGATTTTGTTATTCAAAGCAATTCAAGCGTTTTTGAGCTATTGCATCAACATGCAGACAAGTGTACAAACCGAAAAAAAGTTTCAAAGCTATATTTCAGGTTTCTGTTGAAATCCGAAACTCCTTCAACCATTGCAGAAACTGGTTATTCCTCCGCTCCCCCTACCCTCCAAAACATGTCAGACATCCAATTGACGATTCCACCAACCTGCTCCAAAGAACATTTCAGTGCACTTCGGCACATCAGAGGAATGAAAACAATGCACAAAATATCGATTTCTTTTTTTCAAGTATCAAGATAAGCAGAACATTCGTTTCTATTCCCCAAAGACACAAAAACTCTTTACTGAAAAATTATTTCCCCGTACGTCGAATTTTTCTCCGGAGATTTCGTGCAATCCCTCCACTCCCCAGCCCCTTTCTCAGGAAGTGAAGTTTGCGGAATTCCTTATCGGACCACGAAAAGTACCCGATGGATTCCGAGGATTTCCCATTACGAGTAAATTATTAGATAGGGATCAGCTAGTACAGTATTTCGGTCAGGAGACAATCCGTCATGAAAAGAGAGAGAGAAAAAAAAAGGTAATTGGTTCGATTTACTGGATCAAATAATGTTGACATCAATGTTTATATCTTTTCAATGTGTATATCTTTGTTTCAATGTGCATATTTTTTGTTCAGTAAAATGAAATTCTTCAAGAAGGCTTGGAGGTCTTCGAATATATAGTAAATAAGATAAAATTAACAGAAAAAAAAATAGAGAAACTATTCTTTCTTGGCTTTGGCTGGGAAGCTACCCCGATATGGACTTTACTACACCGAAAAATCTTATATGTGTATGGTTTTCAGTTTAATTATATAAACATCTTTACCAAAACCAGATTCGAGACCCGATTCTACAGAAGAACCGTCGTGTAAACGGGTCTGGGGCATTTTTAATCATTTGGGGCCAAACGTCCTTCTACTGGTGTGATGTGAAGCCTTGGAGAGGGGAGGTATCCAGCTCAAGTGTCGTCCTCGTCATATGACCTCGGTTCAAAATGATGAGGTTCGTCCCAAAATAGATATAGTATTCCTTTAAAACGGGACGTTAATATAATTAAATGAATTGAATTAATTTAACTAACTTCCTAAATTAAATTAATTGACCTGAATTAACTTTAATTAAATCAGGTTCCTTCTGACTATGCTAAATAAAAGGTAAAAAAGAAAACAATATATTCAGTATGTGTATGAAATCCCTATGAAAGGATGTGAACAATCATGACATACCCCAACAGCAGCTGAATTCAAGGAATGTTCTCTCCTCCACTCCACGCCCAGCATAAGACTTTTCAGTGAAGAACAAGGGGTATTGGAATGTGGGGAGTGGACGAAAGAAAATGGAGTAAAGGAAGACGAGAGACCCCTGGACGCTATCGAGAAAGAAGGGTGTCTAGAACAATAATGATAATTTGTTTAATATCCTTGCTATATATAACTTTGTGTATAGAGTGTATATAGAAAATACTATTTTAATAAAGATATTGCAAATAAACAATGAAGATAAATCCCGTTTAATCGTTGACTGAGATAGCTTTAAGCATCTATATCTCTAAGATGTTACACAGCGTATAAGAGATTCAATGTTCCAGTTATATTTAAGTACCAGTAAACGATTTACTTAAATTCCGTTTAGTCGTTGACTGGGGTTGTTTTAAGTATCTATTTCTCCACGATGATACACAGTATATAAGGGCTTCAATCATCCAGCTATCGTTCTTCAGCCTCACTAGTGGTTTAATGGGTAAAATGATGAGCACGAAGTGAATGAAGAGGGCTATGGGTTCTATCCTAAGGTGGAGCTTTATACCACTATGCGTCGGAAAAAAGCATAGTGATTAGCAGTGGATAGCTAGCGTTTGAGCGATTTTTTCTTCCAATTGCAAACTGTATCCTCAAAATGCTAAAGCAATTAGTTCATCATGATACTTCACCTATCATTATATTTAAAACAATCGGCGATACCAAAAAATCAGTGAATTTTCCCAAATCATCGACCCAATTTTGCCAATTTTTAATTTATCCTAACGGATATACCCAGCTTTTTCTGGGGTCAATACTGTTCAATGTGTAAATTATTTTAATGCTCATAATCTTTGAACTTTTTATTAAAATAAGAGTATCGACTTAACATTTAAAATCATTCAAATCAACTCCACGATATCCAAATTAGTCAATAAGAGCAAATAAGTTCACAAATTTTATCGGCACTGTAGAATAAGCAATAGTGTATAGTTATAACAGCAGTATAAAATCATCACAATGACGATTGAATCTTGTTGTTGTTTATAATGGAATTGCCATGACAAGCTCGTTGACAAAGTCAGCAATTTTATGCCAAGAGAGCGTCTCTTGTTTCAGAAGCGCCTAGAGTACGTCTTAACTATTCACTCATCACATTCGCTCGCACAACCCCTTTTTACAAGGGGGCGCATTCGCACATCTCACAGATCGGACAGATGAAGAACAGCCATGCCCGAACCGGGAGTCGAACCCAGTACGCTCAGATCACGGGAAATACGCGCTACCCCTATGCCAGGACGCCGGCCGATTAAATTATATTCAGTATACTAACAAAACTTCATGTAAAAATGCAGCAAAATCATCACTACATAGAATATTTAGAAACTTCTAAAACATTAAGAAAGTGAACATTATGGAGCTTCAAAAAATTCAACCTTTTATTTTATAAAAGTCAGAATGTAAGCAAATCCAACTGTCAAAATAGCAGTATCACCTGTTTCATATAATTCAAAACCTTACCCTTCTTACCCTTAATAAACCCTTCTTAATAGTCTCTAAATAAAATAATCGCGTAAAAATAATTTCTTATCAGAAAGAGATACGGCTGTAAAATCATCACAATTAATGTTGAATATTAAGAAACTTCCAAGGCATTAAATAACTAAAACGTTATGAAACTTCAAAAATTTAACTATTCCGTTATATGTCAGAATATAAATAACTTACTACACATGCTTTAAAGAATATTTTAATTTTTCACGGTTTTAGAGGCCATGAAAATTAAATTAGAAGTTTTTAATTTTCTTTATTCTTTTTTTAATTTAATTTAGAAAGAATAAAAATATATTAATTAATCACTAAATGCCATTAATTGATTAATTAACAGCGTTTAGTTATCAAAGCATAAAGCACGAACAGAATAAATATTATCCTTTGAAACGCATTTTCTAAAATTCTACAGGTGGGAAAAGACATTGTGGGTTTAACATGCTTCGCATGCGTGAATAATTCTCTACACTATCAGAGGCCTTCTCCTATAGGCTTAGGAAAAGAATCAGCAGCTTTTCCTTTCAATTTAGGAATAGAAATAAAAAGATTAGAGGTTCGATAGTTTTTAATTAATACGAATTTTAATTAATATTTTTTATTAAGTTAAATAGTTTTTAAGTAATTAAAAAATATCCAATTATTTAATTATTATGAAAATTTTCAGAAATATTCTTTGTGCCTCAATACTTCTGTATGTAAAATTTAAATAAATTTTCTCAACTGGACTTTTTTAGTCTATAGAGCACACGCACAAACAAAGATTGCCTTTTATATACATATATATCTAGATATGTCATCATTGTTGCTTCTCCATCACCACCCTCATTGTCTAAAGAAGTCTCAGAAACTCCTCTTCATGCTCATTCTCTGTGGCGAAACATCTTGATAGAAACCGTAGAGCAAAAACTACTGTACTGATGTCGCAGATTTTCATTTCATGTGAATAATTTATAGACACGTCATCTATTGTTATCTACGTTTTATTATTTCTATTTTTGAGAAACCATTATCATTATAATACTTCTAATGTAAACATATAAATAAACTTCTATCCTTCGAGTTTATATCCTAAAGATATTTTAAGATAAGAGTTTATATACAAATGATATTTTAAGGTGAGAGTGTATATACAAAATATAATTTAAGATAAGATTTTATATACAAAAGAAAAATGAAGGAAAAAAAATAAGCACCAAATTTCGATTCCTGTCCATCAAGTCTCAAGACAAGGGAGGCATTTATATCCTTTTTAAGTAACCCCAAAAACTCTCCACTGAAATATTATTTTCGTCGAGATTTACACCGAATTCTGTATTTAATCCGATGTAACTGTATGCCTAAATCCTATCTTGAAATGTGATATAGGTACCAATCTTTAAATAATCAAGAAAACTCCTCTTCCTATTCAGAAGATTTCGCAATCCATGAAAATTCTTAGGTAGGAAGAAATTTGTTAAAAAAGATCTTGGTCATAGCAGAAGTCGAATATTTTTTGAAATCTTCTCATTATTATTTCAGTTTATACTTTGTAAATTCTGAAAAATATTGTCCTTAAGAAATTCGGCAAAATATCTTCGATGGAATAAGTGACATGCTTAAAAAGAATTAAAGCAGATAATATAATTTTATTATTAAATTTTCTATGAATGTATATATAGCAGAAAGTAACAATTCATATTAATAATTTCTAGCAAAAACAACAATAATTAATAATTCACTTGTGTCTGAGGTGTTCTTCCCGTTTTCATAAGAATTGAAAGAACAAGTGTCCCTTTAAGTAGATTCTATTTAACCAAGAGGTTAAATAAATCTGTAAGACAAGGTTTAATAAACTCTTGAACACCGCATATAATTTATGCGATATCTTTAAAGGAGCAACTAATGCACTAAGAATCTGTGCACATAACACCGATCAACCACAAGCAACTTGGACGCATTACTTACAGAAGAGGGTGAATTGATTGGTTTGTTCAAAACTGGGAGATGCGGATTATTGAATGAAGTTTTCAGCACCCTCGAGCATGGGAAATGATTTAATTATACCGAAGATGCTCTGCTATATATTCCCAATTTCCATATCCCGGTGATATCGAACAGAACAGAAAGAGCTAAATTAAGAGCTAAAGTGAAGGATAATAGAAGCTTGGAACTAAATTTTCTCTAGTATCATTATTAATAACCAAATGAAAGCAAGTAACTTGGTATCTCTAAGTACGTTGTTATACAGGTGATTTTTTCACAACTTTGACACGTCAATTTGCATCAGAAAGCGATGATTACACCAACTTGAGTTGTCTATTGGAATTTTTTTCGTTTTCCTTCAAATAAAAAATCTTGTTTCCCTTCTTCCACATAAAATTTTGGATCTCGATTAATTGGGTGAATTACTTGAACTGTGCACTTTCTTGCGAGTTCCTAGCATGGCATTAGAGATTGATCATTACGAAATACAGATCTATGTTATAAATTTAGCATTGTTACTGAATCTATGAATGTATTGTGAAACCAAATGTATTGTTGAACTGAATCCATGAATGTATTATTGTATTGTAAAACTGAATGTATTGTTGAACTGAATCCATGAATGTATTATTGTATTGTAAAACTGAATGTATTGTTGAGCTGAATCTATGAATGTTTTGTAAAACTGAATGTATTATTGAACTAAATCTATGAATGTATTATTGTATTGTAAAACTGAATGTATTGTTGAACTGAATCCATGAATGTATTATTGTATTGTAAAACTGAATGTATTGTTGAGCTGAATCTATGAATGTTTTGTAAAACTGAATGTATTATTGAACTAAATCTATGAATGTATTGTAAAACTAAATATATTGTTGAACTAAATCTATGAATGTATCAATGCATTGTAGAACTGAATGTATTGTTGAACTAAATCTATGAATGCCTGAATGTATTGTAGAATTGAATGTATTCTTGAACTAAATCTATGAATGTAGTGTAAAACTGAATGTATTGTTGAACTGAATCTATGTTACTGAAGACTATGTATTTTTGATACCTTTTTGCCGGCTGATTAAAACCAAAATTTGATACAAAACTACAGTTGTCGTCATAATATAACATACCGAATTAATTGATTTATGTCATTGTGTTTCAGAGTTGCTGCTTTTATATGCACGCGAACGTACAGACCGACAGACAGTCGACCCCCTTTGATAGATTTGGTTGAAATTCGATAGAATATATTTTAGAAGCTAAACATGTATATTAAATTTTATCTGCCAAGCTCTTCGAGTTTTGTCGCTATCGAGTTCACTTGTATTCGAACGGACAGACAGATAGACTTTCTATGATTAGATTCCGTTCAAAATTTAATAGAAATCTAAAAATGTGGCCATATTTCCATATATATGATCTTTTTGAAGAAAGACAAATTGACAGGCAGACAGATATCGAGCCAAAAATTTATTTTTCGGATTCAAGAGAGGTCTGAAATGAGGAGACTCATCAAATTTCGAATTTAAATTTTTCAATCATTACGGTACTTTCTTCATTCTCGGAAAAGAAAGAAAAATTCTTTCATAGGGAACGAATAATAACAAATCAGGAAACAATTTGAGAAAATCAAAAGTTTTTATAAAATTTGGTGATGTTTCATTTAGAGTTTTATGATTACCTGTGAAGGAACAACACATTTCCAATATAACAAACTATTCCTATATAAACATACATTCATAGCGTTTAATTACAGATCTAGTATAATATATAATATTATGTTATTTCGTCTTGAAATAAAGTAACGAAAAATCATAGTTCGAATAATCATAGACTGTCCTCTAGTTATCGATTCATTTCAGTAAACTGAGTGGTCAAAGTAGTAGCAACTTGAATTTGATTCATTCTGATTCTTATGATAACATCTTAAATCAATTTGTATTTAATTACTGTTGTATTGTGCGCCATTAAATTTATCAATTTCATTTTAAGATATAAGTTAAACAGATCGAGGGTTCTCCCCGAAATTTTCTCGTACATCTCCTAATGAAAATATTGTGAACCCCGAGCAAAGAAATAAATACAACGAATACTCAGAATTTTATTACATTTTATTTGCTCAGAATTTTATGTTATCTGCATATGAGTGTTTTGTGGTTCATTGTATCGTGAGAAAAAAAAAAAAACGAGTTTGTATTTTAGATGACTTTTTCGCCCCCGACTGAGACTAAAATTTGTCACATAAATGTAATTTAAGTAATAAATTCCCATCCATATACTCAAAATAATAAAAAGATCTTTCGCGACAGAGTTCGCCAACCAAAACCGCTGAACCGGTAATTTTTGTTAAGTATGTAAGCTCAAGTACCTTAAATATCTCACTAAAGGGGCCTGTCCTCGGACAAGGATTTTCAAAACAGGGAATGCGGAGTTAGTTAATATTTTCAAAATTTCTCTCGCAGTTGGACTGTGGTTGAAAGTAGCGCTTCATTGATTGATATAAATTCATACGAAAATTGATAGCATTAATTTAATGTGAAATTTTTTAAAAACGTGAAATTAGTACAATGATTGCGGTTGGAAGTAATAATTCATTGATTTTTTTAAAATTTTCTAAAATATTCACAATTAGATGTTCGCCAAAAGTGGCTAGCCTCACATTTAATTTATCTAGGCTTTTTATTTAACTTCATTTAATCCATTGCGATTTTGAGCTATTGCGCTAACATGCAAGCAAACGTACAGACCAATAGATGGTGAACTATTGGAATGGATTTGGCTAAAAATTAAATATGGATTTGTACGTTAAATGAAAAAATTGTGTACTTCATTTTATTTAACTAGCTTATTATGTTTTGTAGAATTCGCTCTCGTACTTGAAGGCCCCCGGAACCGAACTTGAGACCTTACCATCAGGCCACCGCGGCTCGATTCTATCAAAGAACCGTCGAGTAAGCGGGTCTGGTTCACTTTAAATCCGTCGGAGTCAAACATCCTCCCGCTGGTGAGGTGTGGAAGTTTGAAGAGAGCATGCCAGCTCAGGTGTCGTCCTCTTCATCTGACCGCGGTTCAAAATTATGAGGTCTTTCCCAAAATAACCCTAATGTTGCTTTAAAACTGGGCATTAATATAACTTAACTAAATTAATCTTTGGTGGAATCGGGTCTCGAGCCTGAAACCCTCCAGTTCCGAAGCCGAGACCTTGCCACTGGGGCCCTTTTTCTCAGCATGAAAAAATAAGTAAAGAGCGTCGAACTCTTAGAGTGGAAAAGCAAGAAAATTTTATAAAAAAGAAAATCTTAATTAAAAAAAATCATTTCAATTGTTGTTACAGTTTTATAGCTCTACTGCACAAGCCTCCATGGGTGATGAAAAAAAAATATTAAAGTTTGACAGATTTCAAAAAGTATTTATACTGCAGAATAAATTTGAACATGCTCTTTTCAAAAGGAACAAAAAAATGATGCAACTTTGCCGCATCGAAATAGGATATTGTTAAAAAATAACTTGTTGGCATATATTTCATGTTCCTGTTGAAATCCCAGAACGCTCGAATCCACCCTGAAATTGGATATTCCTTCCGAAGAAATCCGACATCCAATTGAATGTCCCGACCACCTGCTCCAGTGGGCATTCCGGGACGACAGCGGGATACTAACAGGGAAGAGAACAATGCACAAAATATCGATTTATCATTTTTTTTCTTCTTCTTCAAGATTTGTGGTAAGCAGAGCGTTTATTTCCATTCCCAGTAGACAAAGAAACTCTTTACTGAAAAATTATGCGCTGCAAATGTCGAATTTTTTCATCGAAGGCTTATTCTATCTTGTTGTTGAAGAATCCTTGTCCAACCACGCAATATCCCATTTCACTTCGGAATATTTTTCAGTGATAGTAAGTCATTAGATGGAAATCAGAAGAAAAAAATCCTTTTTCACTTAAGCATTGGTAAGTAAGAGGGACACATTTACGATTTTCTCAAATTTGGAATTTCATGCTTTTGTTTATATGCCAAAACTGACAACTTTTAACTCTATTCATACAGAGTTGTATTTAGAAAAATCTATAAAGAAATGCAGATCTGGTATAACTCTGGTAATATTGATAATTCAGAGAAATCTGATTTAAATCATCGCGGTTCATTATGTATATGTATAGTCACATGGTATAATCAACAGAACGTTTTCATTTGTATAATAAAGATGCACACTAAAGTGGAAGTTGTTGAAATGCAATCCAACATCGTTTCAGCCAGCTATTTACACTCATATAAATTAATATGTAACTACTGGGCTGCTTTATACTCGGATTTAATCTGGCAGAATCTAATCTGAACTGAAACAGGTTCTTTAAATCTCTGTGGATAGCGTTATAAAGGGTGCTATGGGAAAGGGTTCAAGAGGAAATTCTTTAACATCTTTTCTGCTCCTTTACAAAATGTTTCCCAAAACGTTATATTCAATTGAAAATCGTATAACTATTTATATGATTAAAATGCAACATTTTCGCTTAAAAAAAGGCTTTCGAATTTCAGAAACCCAACTAAGCTATAAACAGAGAATTTGCATTGCCTCCCATTAACCCTTTCGGGATGGGAGGCGTCTATTCTAGAGGTTTTCTCGGGACGTAGCGTATGCGAAAGGTATCATACCACAGGATGGGGGTTTTGCTTAACTTTGAAAAAAAAATCACAAAAAATAAGGTTTAAGCCCTAACGTCATTTTTTTTTTTTGCCTTATATAACCGAAACTAATGCTGCCCGTAATAAAAAGTGAAGTGTGCGAAATGTATCCAAAACCTACGCCAAATACAACAGAACTAATGATAAAACCCTAAAAGATTAGTTACGGTTAAATAGTAATTAGAAGGAAAAAAAAGGAAAATAATTCAGAGGGAGACCAGAAATGCAAATGATTCTATCAAGTGGAAAGTTATACAATCCAGCTCTGTTTATTTACATTACTCTTACCCCCTTCCCCCGCTACAGATGTTGAATAAAATACCAAAAGCTGAATTTGAGCAAACTGAAGGTCAGGATGCTAAAACTATATTTATTTCAAAAGTAATGAACACAGGGAGTCATCTAGTGGCGTTTAAAAATTAATTCAGTTTAAAATGCATGTAGTATGCATCACCGGCCCATGAGTTCGATTTTCAAAAACGCACGGGTGGTAGGCATAGATGTGAGAGGCTTTGTTGGTGATCCATATATGATATACCCGTCGTGAAAGGGTTAATAAATCATAATTGCGCACTTAATTTATTACTTTATTTAAATGATATTAAACGTTTTGATTTCTGTCTATATATCATATGAGAAACTTAGTTTATAGGAAGAACCTGAAAATTATTTTTTCAAAAATAGTATAATTCTCTAATTTTCAAGCATAAAAGAATGGGCTGAATATGTAATTTATAGCATTTTGATTAAAATAGGCAATTGTGAGAAAAGTAGGCTACTGACTTTAAAATTTTTATCCACGAAATTCTTTAACCATGTTCTTTTCAATAAGACAAAACCTGTTGTAGTATTGGGCACGACTGAAAAATATTTTACCTCGAAGTAATAAACTAATTAAAATTCACATTAGGAATCTACATCGTTAATGAAAGATAAAAGTTCCTTACTGGAACAAGACTACATGATAGTAAAATAGAGCATGATACCCATTTGTAAGACGATTGCTCTGGAGGAAATTTTATATTTCAGATACTTCATCAGATTGCAGTGATTGCTGTTTGATAAGAGAGAGATGACTTATTTGAAATGTCATTTAAACTAACTAATTAGCTGATTAAGTAATACTAATAATGCACATCCTAGTAGAATGAAAAAAATCGAACATACATTTCACCCTTTTATCTGCTTGTGTCATAAATTAAATGTTTAAGCAGACCCAAATAAGAAAGTAGAGCTTATAGAGAAAATTTTCTATTTCAGCTACTTCATCAGATTGCAATGATTGCTATTTGATAATAAAAAGGTGTGACTCGCTGAAGCATCTTTTAGACTAACTAGCTGATTAATCTAAACTAATAATACACATCCTAATAGAATGAAGGAAATTGAATACTATTTTGGATACCATTCTTTTATATACTTAAGTTCTGGTTTGAATGTTTAAGCAGATCCAAATAAATATCTAGAGGCTGTGAGGGAAATTTTCTATTTCAGATGCTTCATCAGATTGCAGTGATTGCTGTTTGATAATAAAAAGGTGTGACTCGCCTGAAGCATCTTTTAGACTAACTAGCTGATTAATCTATACTAATAATACACATCCTAATAGAATGAAGGAAATTGAATACTATTTTGGATACCATTCTTTTACATACTTAAGTTCTCGTTTGAGTGTTTAAGCAGATCCAAATAAATATCTAGAGGCTGTGAAGGAAATTTTCTATTTCAGATGCTTCATCAGATTGCAGTGATTGCTATTTGATAATAAAAAGGTGTGACTCGCCTGAAGCATCTTTTAGACTAACTAGCTGATTAATCTATACTAATAATACACATCCTAATAGAATGAAGGAAATTGAATACTATTTTGGATACCATTCTTTTACATACTTAAGTTCTCGTTTGAGTGTTTAAGCATATCCAAATAAATATCTAGAAGCTGTGAAGGAAATTTTCTATTTCTGATGCTTCATCAGATTGCAGTGATTGCTGTTTGATAATAAAAAGGTGTGACTCGCCTGAAGCATCTTTTAGACTAACTAGCTGATTAATCTATACTAATAATACACATCCTAATAGAATGAAGGAAATTGAATACTATTTTGGATACCATTCTTTTACATACTTAAGTTCTCGTTTGAGTGTTTAAGCATATCCAAATAAATATCTAGAGGCTGTGAGGGAAATTTTCTATTTTAGATGCTTCATCAGATTGCAGTGATTGCTGTTTGATGAGGGAGAAAGAGTGACTCACCTGAAGTGTACGTTGAGCACGACCACCGTGACGCAGATGGAGAGCGTGACGAGTATCATGGTGAAGAGCAAGTACTTGCCGAGCAGCGGCACCACCAGCGAGGTGGGCGGAATGATCTCGGCCAGCAGTAGGAAGAAAACGGTCAGCGAGAGCAGAATCGAGATGGACAGCGACACTTTCTCGCCCGAGTCCGAGGGCAGGTAAAAAACCAGGACCGTTAGGAAGGATATGCCCATGCATGGAATAATGAGGTTGACTGTGTAGAACAGCGTCTTCCGGCGCATGCTGATGTTAAAGGTGATGTCGATGTACGGCTCCTCGCAGCACGTGTAGAACTTCTCGTTCCGGATGGCGGGCACGTCGAGGATGTCCCACTCGACGCTCAAGTAGAATTCGCTCAGGTCGATTCCGATCTCGACCCGATTCGTGCCCTCCACCTCATCCTTGTGCCGCAGATCTACCTGTGGACAGAGCAAAGGGGGGGGGGGTCAATCAAATGTTGGGGTGGATAAGTATTAAGATAGAGCTGTGGGATTATAATAAATGCATGATAGAGAAACTAAAGGCTAAAATTTTAGTTTATACCATATTCTTACAAATACTAATTTTATTCTCAGCACAATGGATCTCCTAGTAAAGAAGACTGTTTTAAAGATGAATTTAATTAATCTTAGCGGATCATTCACTCCCGACCTTAGAGACAAATTTGATGATTATATGGCGGCTTTTTACCTAATTCGATGCCAAAATATGAGATTCAAGAATCTACATTAATTTTGACGATAAGTGTAGTGATTGGATTTTGAAGCGTTAGGAAATAAACGTTCATAGATGGCGCTAGACCACTAGCGCGAGTGTAATTAAAAGAGTGATGTCATTCGAGTGTTGGCTCTTGGAGGAGAAGGAGTTACTGAGCAGAGTAACTCGAACGAATCTGCAATAAATTTGTTAAGTTTTCTATTCGCCTAATTTTTTCAAAGCAATCACGAACCAGCCACGACAATAAGTATATTAGGATTCGAGTTGTGTTCGTCCTTTTAGAACTTTTCTTGTCCTGCCAAGGAAGCTCAGAAAAACTAAGAGACAGAATTACAGACAATCGTGCACCAAATAATTGTTAAAACACAATCCAACCTGAGTCATCTTCAAGGCAGAGGTGTGCAAGTTTCCTTTTCTTTTGTTAGAGGTCAATCAGGAATCTATAGCAATGAACGCGCCGACTGGCTTGCCAAAGAATCGACGGAACTAGTTAATTCCATTACTATGAGCATTCCGAAATCTTATTTAAAGAATGTCTTTAAAGATAAAGTTATATCTGAATGGAATACTTTATATCAAGCATCGACTAATGCGCAGCTCACTAAGGAATTTATTCCATCCATACAGAGACGCCTAAAGGCTAACAACTACTTTGAGTCAAATTTTAAGCTTATCCAGTTTCTGACTGGGCATGGAAACTTTAAAGCATATTTAAAACGATTCAATTTGTCGCCGACTGATAGGTGTTCGTGCTACAGTGGTGCAGTCCAGGATGCCAAGCATTTGATATTTGAATGCACCAAGTATATTCCGGAAAGACGTAAACTCAAGAACTGCCTTCGAAAGAACAATATAGCTTGGCCTCCTCATTTATTTGCCTTTGTACAGTGTAAATCATCTTTCATTACAATTATATCAATAGTATTTTTCCACGTATGATTTAAACATTACTTCAGTGTGTTTGCCTACATATATTTGCATATATACTTTTGTATTTGTATTTTGAATATTTTATTTGATCATGCTTCTTCAATTGTTTTATATCATTTACTGTATGTTTCTGTTACTATGTGAGCAATTTTGTTTCATTTTGCTTTTAATTGTGTATCTACTTTTTTCCCCCTATTTTTCTTTCTTCTTTTTTTGGATTTGTGCCTGCGACCTTATATTTGAAATTTATTTTATTGTCAATTTCGTACTGACTTACATCTGTAAGCCTTGTGGTATACTTGTTGGCACACAAGGAGTTTATACATAGAGAACAAAAAAAAAATCGTGCACTGAATAGACAGTCGTTCTGTTGGCTTCATGTGAATAGTTGGGTTAGAATTCTCTCAGCGCTTTGTGCTCTTAGAGTTATTGTTTTCAATTTGCTGCTGATGTGCTGCCTGTATGCTGTGATGTGTGTGTTTCCTATAAGAGCTGTTTTTGTTGTCTGTCTGTTTAAATTTTCATGTTGAATAAAGATCATTATTTGATATTGAATATGTTGGACTATTTCACCGTACATCCATTGCACCGGAGCCGTTCGTATTTGGATTTTGGATTCAGATTAACAATGTGTTTGGTAAAAATATTTTGTTTCAGAACCATATTCATGGGATTGTCAAAAGCTTTTTGAGATTAATTCATTAGATGGGAAAATATGTCACCCAGAAGATTGTGATTGCAATAATAGCAATAAGCTTGCAATCTAGGTTATACTGCGTGCAGGCAATAACATTTCTATAAAAATATTTGTTCAAATCTTGCAATCTTTATACGCAATGCTAAATATAAAACCAAAATAAATGTTACAAACTTATGTTCTTGAATCTTATTATTTTCCACATTGAACTGTAACATTCTACTTTGTCAGTACTATTTGGAAAAAACAAAGCTAGAAGACATCATGTTATTAAAAGGATGCTGGATTTTCTGTGAGTTTCGATAACTGAAAAAGTCAGTGAATGTTGCTCTTTGACGGCCAGTACCCGTAACTTTTTTAATCTCAAAATTATGAATTATAGCCTTACTTATATATTATGTAAGTTTTGACTATTTCAAATTCTTCATTTTTTCAGTTGGCACCATTCTGTGGTCATTCCATGTCATACAAAAAGTGATTCAAGATAATGAGGAATAAATAAAAGAATCTATCAGGTGTACAGACACAAATATTGTGCAGGAACATCAATCGTAAAGAACTTCCGAGACTATTAAATGTTCTTTAAGGTGTATATACACACGTGAAACTTCGAAAATCGTTAAAAATATCGAATATTTTTTATTGCTTAATAATGTTCTCTGTTTCTATAGCTTTCAAACGATACCAAGAAGATGCCAATATTCCAAATATAATTATTTTTCTTTAAGTGCTTTCATTGAAAACTCTAGTTACGGTGTTTTTAAAAATCATTTTATGAAGAATGATATTTTTCCACTGTGTTGCTTCATTCAAACAATCATAACTCAACAAGAAATTAACCAAATACAGTTATTTATATATCAAAATAATCTGTATGAAATAGCGGATGTTTTGTGCCTCAATCAAAGTTATATTTATAGAAATAAATTTTTAATATCTATTTAAAAGTTAAAATTACAGAAAAAATCTCGCTTTTTCTATTCATCGTTGATAAAAAAATTGTAAAAAAAAAAAACTATATATTTTTATAACCTGATTGCGGCAGACAACATGAAGACTAATATTAGGCATTGTACAAATTAGAATTTAAGATATCATGTTTCAAAAAATAGGCTAATTAGCACATTAAATATTATTTAATTAATTAATAATTAGTGTAATATGGTTTTTTTTCTCACTAAAATGAGTTTAAACATATATTAATAACCTACTGTGAAAAAACTGGATTTTTAAAGTTAAAATTTAAAAAAAATCTTCAAGTGTGTACGTACACCTTAAAGCGATATAATATGAGGATGGCCTGGAAAATTCCATTCAAAATTTAATTGACAATGCATATCCCACAAATTAAGCATATAAAATAATAATTATATGTGGGAGGGTCACTGTTTTTTCCTAAGTTTCTTAATTTATCTCTTGTTTTCAATTCATTTTTGCGAATTTTTCAAAACACTAAATCAGCGATTTCTTAACTTTTGCATATTAAAAATAAGATATTCTTTCATCTGAATTTATGAAAAATGGTACTACCAAGCTTTCATCCTTTTTCTACTCATTTACGAATTATTAGTTTATCGTACAGAATATGTACAGTATCTGCAAAATTGTTTCTACAAAGATACAAATCTTGCCTTTGTATTTTTAAATATCAAAACTTTTAAAATTAAATAAAAATTCTAACTTCAATGTTTATCTTAAATTTTTCAGAAACTTCAATATCAAAGTTATTGCGGATCTGTAAGCATATGATATAACGTCCTTTATAGTTCCTCTGAGATAAACTATATTTTCGTGACTATTTTTATCTAATAACTATCAATAAAGTCCTTTTAAAAAGAGCTTACCATTAATAACGTTTCGAGATTAAAAACAACAGATAATATCCAACGGAAAGCAACTGTACAATACTGTTTTATGGATGCATTCAACAACAGATTTATTTTCTTTTTTTCTACCGAAATCGGGAAAGCACACTCAACTTTGTAATAGCTTTTATCCCCATAAATTTATTGCTGAGGAATGGGGATTCCATTGGATAATGACACTGGTGATAGGAGGAACATAAGAAATGGACAAATATCACGTCATCTGCTCGCTCGCTGAAAAAGAACAATTAAGAATAACCCATGCTCAGTTATGGAAAGATTAATGGACCCGGGCAGACGGAGGGAAGAGGACAGAAAGAGTTGAAATCGCGTGAGGAAGAGAAGAGTGCTTTTTAAAATTCCGGCCATTAGCTCGGGGAAAAGTGGGGAAATGCAATTTAGAGAAGGACTCGCGATTCCAAGAGTGCTTGATAATGAGATCCAACATATCATCGTAATTATCTTTGTTTACTCTGGTAATGAAAATAATATTTATTATTCACATCTGTTTGGTTATGTACTTAGAGAGAAATGATTCTAATTTTAAACCTTTGTACGATGAAAGGGCGCTGAAGCTCTTGTATTTACAGCAATTAAAAGGACTCACTTTGAAATAGCATGTAAAAATTTTGAAGAGGGAAAAGGTTTTTAATTTTTTTTTAAGAAGGAGATTATGATAGAAACTAATTTTCTTTTGAGGTGCAATATGTTTTATTTCATATCGTGATTCATATAATTCTTTTTTTTAAGTTGAAGATTATATTTTTGTTTAAATACTGTTATAATTTATAAGTTACAAATTATTTTTTGTGATATTTACACTCTCTAATAAAACTGGCAAATAAAACAAAAAAACACACCTGTGTTTTTTTTTTTTTTTCTAAAATTTCTACAATCGGTATTAAAGCCGGTATCCCGGTATTAAGATCTAAAAAATACCGAATACCGATATTGAACTTTTGGTCCGATATTGCAATCCCTACTCCCATGATATCGTAACAACATCAAAAATTTACCTCAATAATCTATTTGAAATTTGAAGTGGTCATGTGCAGTAATTCAATTACATTTTCCCATTCCTCTTGTAACTTGTTTAGATAATTAGAAGAATATTTCTTCAAATAAGGGAATATTATCCAAAAAATTCGAATGTTCTTTTGATTTTGTAAAAACATTTGCACTTTCAAAAATAAGTTTTCCAATTTAATTTTTAAAAATATAGGATATATATACATTTGATACATTTTAAAAATATAAGATATATATAATCTGTATAGCTTTGAAAAGTTAAAGCTCATAAATCAGCTTTTAAAAATGTAGCTATTAAGAGATGTTATGAATGAAAGATAGATTTTCTTTTACTTTCTTTTTAAATTATTTTTTAATCATTTTGATACATATGCAAAAAAAAAAAAAATTGCGATCATTTTTCGTCTACAACAAAAATTGCGATCATTGAAATTGTATTCTACAATGTTTGCAAACATTCTGTATATGTTAAATCTATTTTCTTGTTCGTTAGTATCATTTTAGGAGGCAATTTATAATGAAAATTATCATGAACATTTTGGTACTCAAATAGCGCGATGACAAGTATTTTTTTAATCAAGCATATTAGAATGAAAATAAATGGGTCGTAATTTTTTTACCTATTTTCACATACTATGCTGATTTTGGATCGATTTTATATAGATATCCTTCTTCTGACCTTACCGCAAATTTTGGTTACGAACTTGAAGATTATCACACAACAGCATATAACAATGAAGTAAAAAAAAAAAACTATTTTATGAAACACATATATTTAAGCCTTTTTATAGTAAATAGAATTTCTTCCATTGTGTCCACTAAATCTTATTTTAGATGTAAATTTATTTATAAAAGCATTTCTCTATCATTTACAGCTAAAATTTCCATGATAAATTTTTTTCTTGTAAGCATCTCAGTTTCATTCATTTTGTAGTAATATTTGCTTAGTTATCTATTGAATGGCAGACAGATATAAATTATAAAGAAAATCCGGTACTCAAATATATCTTTCGATACTTCATCTGGCAGAAAAAGAGATTAAGCCGACTTGCATTCTCTTACAGTTTCAAGTGCAAAATAAAAAAACAATATGCATCAGAACTCTTAAAAATAACCAATTATTTAATCGTGGCCCTGAAAACCCCATTGAGAAAAATATAATATTTGCTATTTGAGTAAGAAGCATTTAATGTATGTTAATCAATGTTGCCTGGAAAAATTACGATATCTAAAATTTTTAACAATTTTCCCGATCCCATTAATTATATTATATCATAAATGGTAAAAGATTTTAAAAAGAAAATTATAACACACTTCTCAGAGTAAATTGTCAGATCTATGAAGTTTTTAATATCAATGCTTCACGGAACATTTGATGGCCCGCCTTGAGGAAGATCCACCAACCCACTTCCCGCACTTACTCTAGGCCATATATGTTTGACCTAAAATAATGAAGTTCAAAGTGTTATAACTCAATTTTTTTTATCGCAGAAGAGAAGTGCTTCGTTTTATTTACAATTTTTGTCTCTCAAGAATATTTTATTAAATTTGACAAATAGAGCCAGGATACTCAATAAAAATTTAGATTTTATAAGTTTCCAGCAGTACACTTGTTTATTTAAACGACATAAAATATTGTTACGAATCTGTGATGCGGCATTCCAGCATAGTTGGTTCCATGGGAGGTCCCAGAGCTTGGCGACCATTTGGCGACTAGGCGACGAATTTGACGACTTTGGCGCCAAAATAGATTATGCCCGAAGCATCGAGAATTTTCCCGATCCGTCCAGTAAAAACGGAGATACGCTTCGAAGCCTCTCAACCAATCAGGAATCGAAATTTCCTGATTGGTTGAGAGGCTTGTAGCCCCGCCTCCTGAGACCTATAAAAGGAAGCACCCGCAGCTGCTGGGCAGTGGTGAATTGGAGTCGTGGACCAGTGGAATCGAAGAGTAGTCGAAAGCGACGGTGAAGAACTCGTCTTCCAGGGACTAGCGGAGCAGCGACGGAGTAGAGCTGCTTTGTATACTGTTGTATGCTGCTGTGTATGCTGCAAGTCTCGGCTGAAGATAATCGTCTTCTGTGCTGTATATAGTTGTCGTCTTTGTGCTGTCCTCTGTGTCTTCGTGTAAATAAACGTCGTTGTTTTATTTTCTGCTGCCGCCTGCTGGTTGAGTGTTCTTCACACCATATAATCCCCACTATCCAAACGAACCCCGGAAATTTCGTAACAATATAGTTCTTTATGTCATTAGAGCAATTCTCCATTAGGAAATATGTATGAGTCTATACTGTCAGTACTACTCAGTGTCTGTCTATTTAGACTTAGGATCAGGAATTAACTATTGAACCCCAGTTAGAGTGGCCGCTTTGTACTTAATAAGAGGATTTTTTATGTATATTTTCATTATAAGTAAAACAAAATGTAATATCAATTTATGAAGAAATTGCAACGGATGAATGTTAGTAGCAGAACTCTATTCACCTTCTGACAGACAATACCATATACTATAGAATCCCAAGAGGAATGACAAATTTCGCCCAAAATTCAATTTCACTCACTCCTCTAAGCTGCATCTAAACTAATTTCCCTAAGCTTGGTATTCAAAGCAATGAGTTTATCTAGGTATTCATCAGCAACAATATCAGCTATTGCGTTAAGTTGTGTGCTACAACCTGTCTTACTTTACGGTATAAATTTCCCCTTTTCTAATTAATTTTCGCTTTTCCAATCAATTTAATTTAATTATTAATCAATAAGTATAATAAAAAGATTTTTAACGATACGCTGTATGAAAATTCTAGTTTTTTTTTTATAGATATTAATAAAAATAAAAAGTTGGAATAAATATTTTCCGATTAATTTTCTCGTGTTCTTTACTTTAGTTTTTAAAGATTTACTCAATTGAAGCTAAACAATCAAAATTCATAAAAAACAGAATTAAAATGAATATTTATGGAAGAATGTCGTTTTTAAATTTATTCAATAAAAATTTGATTACATAATTCTTTTTTTATTTACCAATAATTATTACTATTTGTTTTACTTTTAATCTCAAGATTCCGAAGCGATTTAATGTGTCTAAAAAACCTTTATAACCGTATTACCTCATTCTGAAAAGAATAATGTTTAATTAAAGCTACTTTTGAAGCTCTAGATCGAAACGAATTCACTTTTCCATCACGCGTGTGCAGCAACAGATATTAAATCTTATCGTTCGGTAGCACCATTCACAAATTGTGGAACTCGGTTCAGTTGCTATTACACGTGCGCAGTGGCAGAAATCGATACTTCGTGGAAATGTTCTCCTTATGGGGGGATAAACAGTTTCCACTGTATCTTCTTTGAATATTAAAAGCTCTTTAAGGAATGCTATTAAATTTTTGATAGATTAAGATATCGCGTGTAGAATTAAATCTAACTAATGATTATATTTATTCAGTGGGAAAGTTGGGGTTCCTGTAGTTCCACAGTATCTGTGCACGAATCGCTCCTGATTGGAGACTAGATGCATTCTGAAACATGTATCTGCCATTGCAGATTTTTTTTAATTATTTAAATTCAAGATACTGAGCATTTCTGTAAAATGGACAGGAATGCAATCGTAGAACTTGAAGGTAGATTGCTTCTAGTAGATGACATTGCAGACAGAATGGGAACGATGAGTCCTTAAAAGCCCTACACTGAGCTTTTCTGTCACTAATATCTGGATACTACGATATAGAATAATACTAATAATCGATAGCATCGTTTAAGGTTTTTTCCCTCACCTTGGAATTGATCTCGAAGTTATAGATAGTATATTCACTGTTATCGTGACCCTATAGCTAACTTCTAGCCCTTTAGCGAAATATATATATCCATTCAAAATAATTTACGTTATTTGAATTTCTTCCAATTATGAGTATATGTTTATCTCTTGTATTAAACAATAATATATTTTTTAAATGAATGTCTATTTTAAATCTTAATTTATTTCCTATTTTTTCAATCTTAAATCAGTCTATATTATTTTATTTTAAAATCTTATTTCCATATCTAAATAATCCTACCTTTTCATTTCATTATTTCAATCGCATGTGCTAAAAAATTGCTGAGTCTTTAATTCTCACACTGCAAATGAAGGGAGGAAAATCCCTAAAGCTCACGGCTTACCTTCCAAAGGCACGTAAGATCCGTTTATTGAATCGACAACTTTTCCTATAAGAGGGGAAGAACCATAAAGGTAAAAGTCTTTGCACATATGTGTTCTGGTACGAACAGACACGTTCTGCTTTTGGTTCCCATGTATAGATCATGCACTCCTGTAGAAAAAAATGGAATTTAATTCCCAATTTGTTTTTTTATCGGCTCCGTATCTGCAACTCTATGTTACCTACATATATAGAGAGAAAGAGCTGAATTAATAAGAGAGGGTTCTAAGCAAAACAATTCATTCTGTTTTATGAATGCAAAAGTATAAGAAATAAAGAATTGGCCTCGTCCTATGAATGTTTTTCGAATTCAAAAGGCGTCTACATATAGATACTATTACTAGAATACTCCCGCTATTTATTACAATCTTTATACAGCAATAATTTCTTATAGAAATAAAATTAGGCCTCTAAGCCTTCTATTGGAATTGGCAGCAAGTAAATAATGAAAAGTCAAGATAAATAACTAAAAGGAATGAAATATCTGCCTTTTGTAGTAACATAGTTTGTGCATATTGTAGTATATAGTTTGTGCAAGTCTCATCTCAATATAAAGTTAGAGATAAAACTTAATTAATATGGAGACTGTTCAAAGGAAAATCATTCTTCCTGATGCTGTAGAAAGTGTTCATTTCAATTGAGCCAAAGCTTACATTTTCTTCAACTGACATCATAAGCTTACATAACTGCCAACTAATATAAAAATGAAATATCTTAGAGAAATATTACTTTGGTCCTTACAATTTTCTCCTGATAGATTAATGAATTAAAATTTGCACTTTTTTCAACTTTGTGATGCAATCCAGCTGATTATGTCACTTCTTGAAAAAATTCATACAAATGTACATTATAGATTCAACAATGTAAGAAGTCCCTCACACTCCCATCGATATCTGTGGCCCGGTTTTGTATAACGCATTTCTGCAACAAGTAAACGCATTAACCACTTCAGACGGAAATTTACACCATTTCACTACCTCCTCAAACCGGCAGATCGAAACACTGAATCTACTTTGTTCAGCAAACTTTCGCTCCATTTCGACAGTGTAATGTTTTATAATTGGGGAAAAACCGCGATTTAATGCTTTTTCCTATCGGTTATTGCTCATTCACGCGTGAACTAAGCCCACTAAAGTCGAGCAACGAGATTACACGGCGTCGCGAGCGCTTTTAAATGCCCATTAAGCGTAGGCCGTCGGAGGGTGTGTAACGACACGGCACTTAAGCCTGTTTAATTGCCGCCGTAATCGGGTGGGCATACTGTTAATCACCTTGAACCCGTCGTAGGTCCACGAGCCGAATTTCATGAGACAGGTCTGCTCGTCGAATGGAAAGTATTCGACGTCTATCTCGCAGGAGCTCTTGTAGATAGCCGGAGGTTTCCACTGGATAGTGCCCCGGTTGTCCAGTTGAGCTTTCGTCTCCAGAGTCACCTCGAAGTTCCCGTCCGCACTGAAAGAGACATACATGCGTCATTACACAGTTACACATTGGGTAACACTTTACATGATACACATATCAGGGCTTCTAAAACTTTCCTTCTCTTTACTTCTCTTTAAGTCAAAGAGAGTTTATATACATTTGCAAATAAATAAAAAAACTATGTAATTTATTATAAATGACGATAAATTTAAATATACGACGAGTTTCAGAGAAATATTTTACCTCAAATTGATTTTTTTTAAAGTATTTTTATTTACTTACAGCATGAATATTGGAATATTTTTAGTTTGAATTTGACAGTAATCCGACTTAAACATATATTTTTTGATTTACTGAATAGCATGTTAACATAATATTGATGTATAGTATTCATTATGTATTTATTTTGGGTGGTGCTTGAATATGCATTGTACTTTTTTATATTTGGGAATTGCATTTTTTAAAACATTAAACGCATCTGTTACTCTGGTTCTTCATAATTTATTTCAAATAAAAGAGTTTTCTAGCCGGCGTCCTGGCATAGGGGTAGTGCGTCTTCTCCGTGTTGACCCCCCCCCCTGTGGAAAGGGGTTGTGCAAGCGAGTGTGTGCATGTTTCTTCTTCATATGAGCTAGAAATCGGACTTCTGCCCTCGGGTGCTCAGGGGTCTTTACACTCAGAAGCTACTGTACAAAAACTTGGCTTAAAATAGCCACACGACAAAACAAAGAAAGCATTTCCTAAAATCATGTAAGTTTATTCTTATTAAATAAAAAAAAGATTTCAATCCAGTAGATTTTAAGTTACTTATTTAATTACTTATTTTAGAGCTTAGTTGTAAAACTGTATTCAAAGGGATGTAGACTCTATAAATTTCGAGTACCTACAGTTTGTAACTTATTTATAAAATATTAAAATTCAAATTATAACTAACATTGCTTTAACAAATTAACTTTGCATAACAACTCTTTATAACTTAAAAATTGCCTTTTATTATGTACTTATTTTTAAAGACAGGGTTTTATGAATTTGAATTTCAGAATAAATATAGCTTATGTTTTCGTTTCTTCAGCTTCAAATGATGCCTTTTCTACTGTACAAAAATTGTGTGCCAATTGGTGAGAAATAAAAAGAAATTAAATTGTTTGTTAAGTTTCAGGAGGATATTTTAACTCAAAGTAATTTTCATAATTACTTATAAATACAAACTTACATATAAATAAATACTCAAGCAAACACAATTGGTACTTAAGCAAAAAGAGAGACAGAAATCTTCCATTAAATCATTATTTTTCTTTAGATGTTTTAAACCTTCTTGTGATACAAATAGGAAATTAGGGCTTGTTTCAACAAGCAATGCGGTCCATAAAAAATGCAAACTCTTTAGAGTGATCAATCTTTCAATATGACTGATTTTACGTAAAATGGACATTTATCATTGAAGCGAGCTTTCATTTTAATAACTTCTTTTTCTGGATGACAAACGAAAGTTTTTTTTAATGGCAAAATATAAATAATTTTAGAGTCTGATTATTTTACAAGGATACTTGTCGATTGCAAAGGCGACCAAAAAGCGCCAAAAAAAGTTTTCGCCAATTTGGCGATTTCAATTGTCAAACTATGTAGCATGTGATTTGCAAGGTCAAATATTTTCATAATGAATAATAATGCACTGGAATATATTTTTATATTTTGGCGAAAGTTTTTTGGAGCTTTTTGGTCGCTATTAAAACCGAATTGCACTTTACTAAAAATCCAAAAACGTAATTAAAAACCTTCAAAAAAAATCCCTTGACTTTAAATGCTAACTTTCATAACTTGCCACAAGTTTCATGTTTATCCACAATTAAAATTTACTACCATCAGAAGTCAGTATTTACTTTCAGAAACTACCTTCGTGCGTGGGTCAGCATCATGTTTCAGCCCATTTTATGAATTATTAATGCACCAACTCAGCGAATTCAAAACGGAAACACGATGTTTTACATTTTCTTTTGTGTTTTGCTTTAGATACTGTAAAAGAATTGCTGATTTATACTTTCTATTCTCATTTGCTTCCAAATTTTTCTACGAAGAGCAACAATTTTCTTTCAGAAGCTCAGCAAAAAGTCCGAAGCTATTCTGGATTCTTGCCAAATAATCTATTCAACTGAAAGACTTGATTGAGGACTGCATCAATAATGTGAGGAGGATGGTTTTCTAAATCACATTCTGTTCATTACTTTTGAGGTGCGACGAAAACAACTCACTTGCAAGATTTATAACCATTATCTGGAATAGAATACATAAAATATTGACTAGTTCATGGGATTCTCTAAATATATAGGGAGAAATTGCATTATTTAATTTATAATTAATATATTTTACATTAATTATATAGGTTTTGGAAGAAAATTAAAGCAGAAATTCTGATTTCTATGATTATAAAATTGGATGAAACATACTAAGGTTTAAATACAACAACTAAAATTAATCAAATCCTTGTAAAACAATAGACTTAAATAGTAAATTGCTAACTGGAAAAATTTCTAAATGACAAAAAGAAAAGGATTTGTTACTATTGTTGGAGGAAACTTTATCTGATGGGTGCTCGTTGAAAAAGTCTAATAATTTCGATAAGGAATAATGCCCTTTCCTTGTACGAAAATACACGATAAAAAAACACAGCCGAAGGACACACAAGAACAACACTTGTAGTAAACAACAACACAAGCCCAAAAAATCACTATTAAACAACAGAACAATTCAAAGCCTATTGAGAGAACATACTGGAGATCAACACTGAAAAGAGACTTGACTCAACTACTCTCTCTCGATTCTACTGACAAATTTCTCGGGATCTTATAGTCTCTCTGATAGGGCATCGAATGTTGTAGAATAAATACCGAAATTGAGTCCTATTAGAGATATAAACAAAACTCCAGTACTTTCGAGAACCTTCATTTATTCACTAAAGCTGAGAGTTCATTCAGCAGCCGTTAGAGCTATCTGTAAAAACTCTCTTTTTTATCATAGAACTAACTCAGTGGGACAGCAGTATTTCAGATTTGTAATTGTATATATTGGAACCAAATCAGCGCTTCATCCTATACTCTACATGTCTCCATGTACCAGATGCTATCCAGTTTTATGTTATTTTCATCAGCATAAGACGATGCATTTCACTTTTGTCATAAGCCGCCAATTCACGTGTTTGTTTGGATTTTCTAGACAGTCTGATGATTAGAATCAACATACCATGTTTGATAATATTAATTCAGGATGGCTATCGTTATTGTGTTATAATTGTAGATATCTTTAGCAAGATTTATTGCGGTAATTGTCCATTCACATTTTAAATTCGTGATATCCATTACTTTGAATACTTTTTTAAGCAATCAAAACAGAATATTCCCTCTTCTAACAATATGATTTCAGTTATAAAGAGAATTAAATAGACCCTCACATTAACTAAAAATTTGTTTACGAATAATTTGAATATTCTTTATTAATCATCTCAATTTATCGCTTTTTTTTTCCTGAAAAGACCCTAACTCTCATGAGATTTCGTTCTTTTGTATGTTCTCATATACGCAGTATAGAGAAAATCAAATTCAAAATTTTAACTAATTTGTACATTTCAGATCTCCCCGAGTTTGAAAGAGATATTTTTGTGGTTTCCTATATTTGAGCACGATAAATGAAAACTCTTTGTCGAAATCTATTCACAAAAAGTCTGTCAGTCTGTTCTGTTTGAGTACAAGAGAACTCGATAATTATAAAACATAAAAATCGAGATAGATTAAGTGAGGTGCGCATGTCTAAATGTAATGTACAGGTCTATCTAAGCGTCTAAAATGTATTTTATCATCAGATTGGTCAAAGGGTCGACCATCAGTCAGTCTGTCCCCTCGTATGTATGTAAACGCAATGATTTGAATGAATGAAATTTGGCGTGCGATCGTTTGATTTCAATTGTATTTCCCTGTCAGATTTTGATTGTAACCAGTGCTCCAAATGAATGTCTTATAGATTGAGTAAAAATGTTGTATTCAAGCCAAATATCTATATTTCGTAGCTATTGTCCGCAAATGCCGTTTAAAACATTCCCAAGGCTTACAATTTTATGCGAATGGGGAGAGGGAGTGAAGTTTACTCTCCCCATTCTTAGTTTATTAAGAATACTCTTTAATAAACTAAGAGTTTATTAAAGAGTATTCTAGAAATTTTCTAGCAAGCCCCTCTCGCTACTTGCCGCGTTTAATAATAAGAACAAAATTACGATTTAGAGATGTCAATGAATTTTTACTTCAAATGAATCTCTTATTTGAATAACAGCGAATGAGGGTAAAAATCTATTAAATATTGTTAAAGAAAAATCCATCGGGTAGGTGTATGGTGAAAAATCAACAAGTTATTACATGCTCAGAGATTAGTTCAGTTATATTAGCTTCTCGTTTTAAAGCAACACTAGGGCTGCTTTGGGATGGACCTCGTAATTTTGAACTGGGGTCAAATTATGAGGACGACACCTGAGCTGGCACCCCCTTCTCCACATCTCATTACACCATCGGGAGGGCGTTTGGCCCGGATGTTTTTAGGTGCGCCAGACCCGCTTACACGTCGGTTCTTCGGTGGAATCGGGCCTCGAACCTGAAACACTCCAGTTCCGAAGCCGAGACCTTACCACCAGGCCATCGCAGTCCTCATACTCGCAGTGAGTATTCATTGGGGACTAATACTCCAAAGAGAGAATTCGTTCATCTACTTGTTTGAACTTAACACAATTGACTATTTTCTCTTTCTCTCAATTCACTTTTTATGGCTCCCTTAAAAGAGCATCTTTCTCGAACAAACTACAGATGTCGAATCCTAATGAAGATTGTTGCCAGTATTCAAGAAGGTTCCGAGTCTTTCATTTTTAAAAAAGGGGAAAGGTGGCAGTTAAGCAATTTTTTTTAAAAAAAGTCTTTAGTAGATTTAAAACTTGAATTTCAGAGAAAACATACCGAAACTTTAAAAAAACTGCTATTGGAAGTATTGTTTTCGATTAATATCGAGTGAATACTTGGGAATTTAATAGATGACTAAAAAGAAGAAGAAAAAAAGAGTCTTAAATATATAAATGCGATGAATTTTGAATAAATTAATGCATAACTTGATATAAAAAATATGTTCTTGTACTTTCAATGCCTTTTTTTCACTCAACGCAACGTTTTTGTACGCAAACGCAAAATATATCGTCAAATGCATGCGTTTTTGTACGCAAACGCATGCATTTGACGATAAATTTTTCTAGTGTGAGACGAATCCTTTTACAAGGCGCGTGAATTTCATAATTTTAATTGAAAATTACCTCGAGCCTCCATTTTACAGATAACACCATGAAATTTTTTCCAGTGTTTTTATAATGGTATATCGTACATTTATGTAATAGCACTTTTAGTCCATGCCCTTTATTTTTTAGTTATTTTCAATTACTTCATTTTTCGCCTCTATGCGCTATGTTACGTATCTCAACAAATTCAGTATAGTCACTTTACTATAAGTACACATTAATTCCTTAGATACATGACGCCATTTTGAATTTAAAGGGCTTAAATTGCACCCTAAAGGGCACCCTATATGCATCTTTTTTTTTAGTATACCAATTTCATTTTCTTAAAGTTTGTTTTATCTTAATATTTTTTAAAACAATTTAATTTGGTGTCCGAATTATTTAGTTTCTGTCTTAATAACAACCTTTTTATTATTTTTATGCCGAAATTCAAATGATTTTATCAACTCATTTCATCACATATTTCCGTCAATATTAAAATAAAGACTAAAAATTTCTTTCTTTTTTTGACATTAACGTTAAAATAGGACTTTCGCTTCTGTTTATATTTCCTAATTCATTCACATTGTAAATTGCACGAGCAGTAAATTATAATCGACCCATTCTTTTAAATTCCTACCTTTCAGCTTTATCAATAGCAAAGTAAAATTTTAAATAAATCTCAGTAAAACGTAAAAACAGAAATATTAACCCTATAAAATCTCAAAAGTTAAAAAAAATTCAATGTTCCTGTCGAACAAGCTTGTTATCTAGATCTAGATAAAAGAGCAAATATGTAAGATAAAAAAAAATTCAATATTGCCACGAATAAAGTAAATGGACATTTTTTTTTAGAAATCTTGTTTAAAATATAGTTTTTATCTATAGATATAAAACCAATGGCATTTAATAGTCATATGTTGTAACTTTTTCAAGGATATCAGTAAGATATCATTATTAATCAACTGGAAAACAATATTGAAATTCATGCATTTCTTTTGAAATTATTTTATTATTGCAGAACAATTCTTCTTAGAAAATAATCGAAAGATTTGTAAATTTTTACAGAATATTTCACTGAAAACTATCAAAAGAATTTTTCTATTCGTGCAGAATAAATTCGTTGTTTCCGATCGAATAAATTCTAGATTTTTTTTTCAACCTAGATGAAGATTTGAAAAATTAGTTTCGATAGTATTTTCAACATATTTTTTTTTTTTTTACTTTAAGTGAAATTCAATTGTTAGTTGCCAAAAAAATTTGTGTTCCTTTGATTTTTTTAAAATATTTTATTTTGATGAATACAAAAGAAAAATTTTGAAAAAAAAAAAAAAAAAAAGAGGATGGTGATTTTTTTTTTCAGACACATTATTTGGAAGCATTTCCTTACGCTTTTCATTTTAACCTTTTGAATTTAAATGAATAGAATCTCAATAATACTATCAAAGAAACATGAATATTTTCCTTATGTTTGAAAAGTATGGTGGATTTGTGCTTTACTTCATTCTGTAGCAAAAAAAAAAAAAAAAAACACATTTATCAGAAATCTTATCTATTTCATAAAATTTACTACATGTTTCATATTCCAATAAGTTTCTAAAATTTTGTTGACAAAAGCATGCATCTAATATTTTTTATTCAATTTGTTAGATTTTGGAGTTATACCTGATAGAAAATAATTATCGTTTGATTTGTTTTAATTCGTTCATTGTTTTAATTTTTTTCGCCTGTGAATATTTTCTACAAAATAACTTGTTTCGTTTATATATGTATGCTTTTAATTAATTATTTTAATTTTTTATTATTGCTTTTAACTCAAGTTAAAATAAATAATCAAACACACTCATTTTAAAAGAGTTTTTGACGCCAAATACTCAAGTCTTGTTAATGAAGTGATACGAAAATGATAAAAAAAAGTTCAGCTTAGATATACTATTTCGCATTTGGAATCAATATGAAGACTATTATGAGATTGACTGTGCAGTTTTAAATCCAGGAAGACGACGAAAACAACACTTGATCTTTCATTCCTTCCTTCAAATTTCCGCACCCTACTGACAGGTAAATATTTGGCACTGGAAGAATTTGAGAAAATAAATGCTGGGGAGGGATTGTACTGTTTATCATTGTTTAAAAATGTATAGAATCTGAAAGTCGAAAATGACAACTTAAGTACAGTACTGATGACATCAGATAATCTTAAAATAGTGAAGGACATAATGCTTAAAATTGTCAGTTTCACAATGGAAAGCGTTTGGAGAAATATTTAGAATTTTGAAGAGATTTTCTTTAAGTGATGGCCTTCTCCTTATTTAATAGGAAGACAGGTGAACTGGAAGATGAGGTTGAAGGTGAGAGATTGACCACTTTGTGGCTGGAGGCCAACCGCCTCGAAGAGGATGCCAGTTTCGTGAATTGGCTTTTGTGAATCGGCCACAACAAATCTTGTCAATACTGCTTTTAATGGTGGCGGAATGGTCGGTTGTGCACAAGAGGAAACAAAACGGGCAACATTTGACTTACAACTTCACATTGAAAGTGCACAATACCTGCATACTCTGTGGATCATTGGTAGAATTGAGTTATGGATCTGTAGTCCAAAGATCCTGAAGCAAAAGCCTAACTATTCGTTCACTATCCATTATGGTCTAACAAAATTAATGAACTCAGAAACATCAAATAGAGAAGTTCATTGACGTTGAACTCCATGTGCATGTCGGGTATTTGCCAGAGAAAATGCTGATATGAGAAAGCGAATTGGGAAAAATCTTGCTTCAGTTGACGTAGAAATATGATATATTTTTAAAGTTATTTTTTTAATTGCTCACATAATTAGAGATAAAATTTTTGAATGCTATGATTTTGTCTTTTATAGAAGTTTTATATAGTGAAAATAATGCGAACTGCTGTGGCCTAACATCCCCAAAAACATTTTGACCAATGAAATAAAGAACTTAGTTTCTCTCCCAATACTGGAAGACTTCAAACGCAAATTTAAAGCATCTATGTAACCTTATTCCTGGGTATCTCTGCCATATTCTTTTCCTTTTCGTTAACTCAATACTGTGGGGGGTGTTCTTTACTTGTTAGAGACGCTCATCGAGATGGGTTTGGTTCACAGGTGGATTTTCTAAGAATATCCAAGGAGTATCCAAGCATAAATTGTTTAATAGAGCAAAGCGGAGATCTCTTTTGTATAACAAACTTTTAATATCATGGACTGTCATTGCTGTTTATGAGGGAGTGGATAGATAACTGCCCTTAACTTTGAAAGAGAAACTAGATGTTCCAGTATTCTAAGGTGTTATAATCTGAATTAAAATTATCTCAGGATAGAGAAGGTTAAAAGAAAAACTTTTAAAATTGTAAAAGCGCAGAAATAAAGGAAAAGAAAGGAAATTAAAGAAATATAGCTTTTGGTCATGTTTTTAATTTTAACAAACACTGCAACTTTTATCTAGATGCATGAAATAAGAATAAAAACTAATAAACTAGTCGTAATCACTAAAACCAGCCTTCAACATCCATATTCGAAAGAAATCGCTAAATCACTATTTCACTATATATATATATATATGCTCTATGGAGAAAACTTGTGATAGAGTTCCCCAGCCACAACTATTTTACCGATTTCAAAAAATTTTGTTTTATATGAAAGTTTATGACCTCTAAATACATCATCAATGCCATATACTGCTTTTCTCTCCATTTATAAAGAAATTTCGGAATGAAATCTGACTTAATCCTTCATTTCAACCACTGGATTGACCAATTTGTTTTCGTGAATTTGATAATTTCGCCACTTGCAAGTGCAACTGAAAAACAGTGTGCTCTATATTTATTGTACAATTTTAAATTAAGATAACACTTTCTTATTTTTACGATAACAAATATCTTATTGAAGTTGATAGATATAACTAAATGAATTTATTAATATTGGTCGCCTTTGGCAAACATATAAATAGTACCTACAGTCATGTCGACCCATTCATCCACGAATGAAGGTCATGAGTATACATATCAAACACCGAGCGGGAATCATCTCCCAAAACTTTCTTCCAAACTCTTCAATATAGATCTTATCCCCTTTCCTCCGTATAAAATTGTAGACCTTGAGTAGCTCCGAATTCCTCACGCGGCATTGCTGAACCATAGTTACGAAATATAGACATGAGACATAAATTTAATATTTTTATTCAATGTATTTAACGAATAAAATAATTTTATTGAATGTGTTTCAATATGTATTTTGGACTGTTTTTTTCCCCGCCAGTTCGAACTGAAATTTTACATAAAGCTACAGTTGTAATTACAAGATTATAGACCTAATTTCATTGACTTAAAAGGTTACATTTATGAATTAATAGACTCTCACTTAGACTTATTTTTAATAGACTTTCTTAACCTGAAGAACGGTTTTTATGAGTCAAATGAAATATCATTAATATTTTTATAACTACATACGCTATTAAAACATTTTTAGAGATAAGCAGATAACATATTTCCAAAGCGAAATATCAAGTATAAACATTCACTTTGGAAATCCTGATTTACCCGAATTAAATGGGTCACTCATTTTATCCGATTTCCTAATCGGTGACTTCTGGAAATCTATAAAGATATTATGGGCCAGCATTTAACTTTATCGAAGGACAATTTAAAAGCTGTTGAAAAGCCATGTTTATAATTGCTTAATTACTGACAGAGCCCTAACTAATTTAAACTCGCCATTAATACAGATACCAATTAATACGTAACTTCCGGCAACTCTCCTCCTTCGCGTTAACATTTAAATATCTCCCACCAAAACATAGTGGGCCCCTCCGATAGCACCGGAATATGCAAATCTGGAATATCTAGTAGAGCACCTTCGGCGTAATTAAATTATTCAGCGCGTGTGTTATGCTTGCATATAAACTTCATTCAACAGTCCACAGCCTTGAACAAACCAATCAATTAACCCTGTTTTGAACGTAATGCTACCATGTTGCTTGTGGGTGGCTACCGCTGGATGTGTTACGCGATTATTTATACACTGTGTGCCGATATTGTTAAAAATAATGAATGCGCATACTTATCTGCGGTGTGAATGAATTCTTTAACTTATGAATTTTGTTCTTGATTAAAATTATAACATTGGATGTTCTTCGAGGCTTTTTTATTTATTCGGATACGAAATATAGAAAAAGTATTGTGATTATCAAAAAATGAGAACTCGCGATTCTAATGAATCTTCATGTTTCAGATCTCCTTGAATTCGAAAAACTATTTTTTTTTTTTTTGCATTATATCTGTATGTCTGTGAGCGCGATTACATAAAGACATTTAGAGCTAGATAGCTAAAATTTGGTATATGGAATTACGACCCAATTTGTAGATTCCAAAAAAGTTTTCAATGAATCTGTTAAATCCTTTCAAAGAAAATATGTCTGTCAGGCAATCTGAATAGAAGTGAATTCGAAGATCTAGATCTGTGCCTAGATCTGGATAAATAAAATTTAGTACACAAATTTTTCATCTAAAATTTAGATACATATCAAATTTTGTACCAATACCGTCCAACGCCTGGCCATCTGTTGTCCTGTACTTTATTTTGCATTTAAACACAGTTACTTAAATCGATGATTTACAAACACGCTATTACAGCTGTAGTTTCGAATCAAGGTTTTGGTTAATTGGCAGTCATAAAAGCTCAAAGCATATATTCTAGAGATAGAATTAGTAAAAATACTAGATTTATAACAAGGATCTCTATTTCGTAACTGTCTTTCTTAGCCTTACCGATATCAGCATTTTCTGAAGAGGAGAGAAAATATATCTTTTACTGCAGAACATATGAGAAAATGTTGGGAATATCGTTTTCAATGATTTAGAATTATTAGATTCAAATTTGTAAATTAATTGTAAAAATTCATTCAATATAGTCGTTCCTTTCTCAATTCAAAATGGTTATTCTATTAAAAATTAGTATATTCATTCATTCATATGACTCAGATATTGTCGTTTAAACGGTATAGTGTTTGAGGGGATTAGTTAGAAAAAAAATGGCACATTTTTTTAGCTTTGAATCTTTGTAAATTTCAGACGCTCCGTCTTTTATTGGTCTGAATTTAATACAAGTTCTTTTTGAATTTGTGTCATCTTCCTTTATGTTTCAATTTATTTTTCCAAACACTTACTAATTCTTTAATTAATTTAAAATCGGATATAAATAGTTGGCTATTTTTCCCCTTAATATAATCCCATCTTTCGAATATAAAGCTCACGCAAGTGACCACAATGTATGAGCTTTAACTTAAGGCAAGGATGCACAAACTTTTATAAATTGTGACCCCCTTTAAAAGATATCCTATGAATCTACTGTGACACATTATTTAGAAGCCTAATCTATATCAACATACTTTTTAGAAACCGAAATTGTAGGCACGCACTTTATACTTCGGGCATCACATTTTTTGCTTTTTTATAGAATAATACCTCATGCTCTTATAAATTGTGACCCCCTTTAAAAGATATCCTCTGAATCTACTGTGACCCATTATTTAGAAGCCTAATCTATATCAACATACTTTTTAGAAACCGAAATTGTAGGCACGCACTTTATACTTCGGGAATCACATTTTTTGCTTTTTTATAGAATAATACCTTATGCTCTTATAAATTGTGACCCCCTTTAAAAGAATCCTCTGAATCTACTGTGACCCATTATTTAGAAGCCTAATCTATATCAACATACTTTTTAGAAACCGAAATTGTAGGCACGCACTTTATACTTCGGGCATCACATTTTTTGCTTTTTTATAGAATAATACCTCATGCTCTTATAAATTGTGACCCCCTTTAAAAGATATCCTATGAATCTACTGTGACACATTATTTAGAAGCCTAATCTATATCAACATACTTTTTAGAAACCGAAATTGTAGGCACGCACTTTATACTTCGGGCATCACATTTTTTGCTTTTTTATAGAATAATACCTCATGCTCTTATAAATTGTGACCCCCTTTAAAAGATATCCTATGAATCTACTGTGACACATTATTTAGAAGCCTAATCTATATCAACATACTTTTTAGAAACCGAAATTGTAGGCACGCACTTTATACTTCGGGCATCACATTTTTTGCTTTTTTATAGAATAATACCTCATGCTCTTATAAATTGTGACCCCCTTTAAAAGATATCCTCTGAATCTACTGTGACCCATTATTTAGAAGCCTAATCTATATCAACATACTTTTTAGAAACCGAAATTGTAGGCACGCACTTTATACTTCGGGCATCACATTTTTTGCTTTTTTATAGAATGATACCTCACGCTCTTATAAATTGTGACCCCCTTTAAAAGATATCCTCTAAATCTACTGTGACCCCTTATTTAGAAGCCTAATCTATATCAACATACTTTTTAGAAACCGAAATTGTAGGCACGCACTTTATACTTCGGGCATCACATTTTTTGCTTTTTTATAGAATAATACCTCACGCTCTTTGCAAAATAATTTTTATGGACAAAATGAACCTTTGAGAAGGAAAAAGTTTTACAGATTTACTAAATGTTTACATAGCTAATAAAGAAACACTTCGAAATAGTTACTTGTTTGCAAACTGAAATGCAAGTCCATAAGGGAATTGAATCTCTGTGATTCGGCACGGAATGACTGGTTTCTATAATACTGCACCGAAACATAACCGTAAACGAAGTCTCTGATTAATATAATAGGTAACGCAACAGATATGCCATGTGTAATATGATGTGTTCTTTATATACGTAATACTCAAATTGAAAAGTCAATTGTTTTGCTTTTTCTTTTTATATTATTTGACACGAGTTGCTTGTTTGTGCATTGTGTACGGGTTACTATCGCATGATTTGATGAAGACCTTAAGACTACATTACTGCTTTCGAAATATGGAAACATACATGAAATTTTCTCGCAATTTATCAAAAGTTGAGTCGTAATCCAGAGTTCCGTAATGCTTGATTTAGTTAAACTAATTCAAATAATGCAAACAAATTGGCAAGAAAGGAAGCTAAAATCAAAGTTTGTCTTAATAATAGTTGCAAAAGAGAATTTCATTTTTATAAAAGTAAATTATTGTCAATCATTTAAAGTGTATTTTATTATGAACAATATACATATTAGAAGAAAGTCGAACATTTTATTTAACACCAAAAGGAAATTCAGATGAAGAGCAATAATTTAGAATATACCAGTTGCACGGGAAATGTATGATCACTTAACTTTCACAGCTTGGTGCGAAGTTAATTCTTTTATTCCATATTTACTTTATTTCCAGAAGCAGGTATTTTCATGCAGGGCGTCTGATATTTCATCTGACTTAATTCTTCATAACGCCGTCGTTACAGCCACAGATCATTAATATTTTCCACAGAATGAGAATACAGTAAGAAGAATTATTTCACTCACCTTCAGAAAGACATAAGTATAACTCTCAGGAGAAATGAAATCATACATCTCAAAAGGCGGCAAGAAATAGTATTTATTTCATATACTGATTCATTATGCATTTCCAACAGTTAGAAACAGTGTCTTAAGCACAGAAAATATCTATTTCTCAAAATCATTCTTAGAGTATTATGAGGATCGATGTATCTTTCACATTGCCTAAGGCGTGTATTTGAAGATAAATTCTTCCTATTTTCTCTCAAGCATTATTAAACGGCAGAGAATATTATTTTTATTCCATGCATTATTAAGTATATATAATAATTCTATATCATGTATCAAATACCAATTTCATTTATTTATGTATTAGGAAATTCTTCTGCACAATTATCTCAATCCCCTTTGGGTGAAAGGAATTCTCCAGCAGAATCTCTCTCTTCTCTTTTCTCTTGGTGAGTCTTATTTCCATAGACGAAGGTTTGTATTTGGTTGCTTTGAATTGCAGCTTTTTTGTTTAGATCAATTCACGTATTATTATTATTATCTGAAGTGGTTCATTCATATTTCAAATACGGTTTGTTTTTAAAGAGGAGTTCACATAATCCATCTACCAAAAACCCCGGGGAAGGCACCTCGAAATGAGGATGAGATGCTTCCGGCATGGTGATTGGATCTCGCCACCCTGGAGGATACACAAAAAGGTGGGGGATCTGACTCCTCCCATCGATGACGGAACGTACTTCCTTCGGGGAGGGTTGTACCGTGGCCGGTGATGGCCCTTAGGACTCAACACCACAGTTCCCGCGAGTGTTGCTGTTGCGGCGGTCCGGTCATTCAGCCTTATGGTTTTTAATATGGTTCAGCCTTATGGTTAATCAGTTTCAGCCTTATGGTCGTTCTATGGTTTCAGCCTTATGGTTGTGCCTTCGTGGCGTGTCGGAGAGTCAGTTGGTTGTACGTCCATCTACCATCACCTCTATTTTTGTCTGATTTTTATCATCTCTTCATGTTGTATAGAGAAAGTATAGTAATCGTTAAAAAATTCGAACTCCAGAGATTTTGACGAATCTCTACGTTTCAGACCACCTTCAGTTCGAAAGACACATTTTTGAAAAATACTCGTCTGACTGCCTATGACAAAGATAACTCAAGCGCGCTTTGTGATATACGGATGAAATTTCTTGTATGGGTTTTAGATCAAATTTATAGATTTCTAACAAGAATTGTGAGCAAAAACTATATTCAAAGGAAATCCATGTGTCCTGCTGTTCGAATAATAACTAACACGGTAACTATAAAACGAACAGAGATAGACAGATAAGATTCGGCACACAGATTTAACATCTATAATGAAGACACGAGTTAAATTTTGAGCCAAATCCAACAAAATGTTGACCTTTCGTAGGGCTGTACTTTCAGAAGCATGTAAACACTATAATTCAAAAATGCTAAGCCTTAAATACATCAAATTTGATATGAGAATTTGTGATTACGAATGCAGTTTTGTATCAAATTTTTGTTTTAATCGGTTGAGAAAAACGTGTCTAAAACAAAAGTTCGATTTTTGAATAGCATTAACTTATGCCAGGGATTAATCGCCAAATAACTCGCCAAGTATCATACGTGTAATTTGATCAAATTTGTAGATTTTTATCAAATTTTGAGTAAAAACTATATTCAGAGGAAGTCCATCTGTTCGTCTGTTCGAGTATAAGCTAACACGATAACTATAAAACGAAGGAAGTTAAATGGATATTTCGGTACGCATAATTTTGGAGTCTAATCGTAGAAGGGGTTGACCAACTGTCGGTCTTTACTTTCAGAAACATCTAAAAATGATAACTGAAAATCCTAATAACTTTAATATGTAAAATCCATATGATTTTGTGACTACAATTATAGTTATGGATCACATTTTGCTTCAATCAGTTGGAAAAAACGCGTCGAAAACACAAATTCAATTTTCAGAAACAATTAACTGCATGTGAGGGACTCATCACCAAAATAACTTGCCAAGTTTAGATTAGTTTAGTTATATTAACGTCCCGTTGTAAAGTAACACTAGGGCTATTTTGGGACAGACCTCGTAATTTTGAACGACACCTGAACTGGCACCCTCCTGTCCACACCACACCACACCAGCAGGAGGACATTTGGCCTGACGGATTCAACGTGCAACAGACCCCCTTACACGGAAGGTTCTTCGGTGACATCGGGACTCGAACCTGAAATCCTATGGCTCACGAGAAAAAAAAAAAAAAAAACTTGCCAAGGATGACAGGATAGATTCAGTAAAAATCTTAAATTCACACCAAAGATTAATATATCATAACTATTGCACACATTACTATTCAAGGCGTCCTATGGAAAAATATCTTTATGATAGTGTATGCGAAAAAGTTTTGGGGAAATCAGGTTATATTTGTTAAAGAAAACAAAAAGTAATACAAATGTTTGTTGCATACGCTTTTCAGTTCCTTAGTATATTTCTGCTGTAAGTAGGACAGGGACATGTTAGAGCTGAAGGTGATTTTAATTTGTAGATACGATCAAGTATTAAAACTTGACAGATTTAAAAAAAAAAAAAAAAAAAACGCAACTTTTCTTGGTGCATATCGTCAAACTACGCATAACCTTTTCATCTTTCTTCTGACTTAGTGGTTATAGACCTAAATTGGTGCTTATCACTATTGTATAAAAGGGGCTTAAATTCTTTCTTCTTAAAGGGAATTCTTTGAGCTTAAAAAAATGCAACAATATTCAAAATAAATATTGTTTGAATACTTTACGGATATGAGTATAGACAAAATTAAAGATAGCTTTAGGTGAAAGGCAGACTACCTTCCATTAAGATTTTCAGAAGAAACTGACCCTGTTAATGAAGTTTTACTTGAAGGTAAATTTCCAGCAGTCTTTCCGATGGTGGCAAGCAATTTGTTGCTATATTATACACCGATCAACCCATTTGAATATGAGAGTATATCCCATAGCCTCCTTTTTCCAGTGCATGCGTCTTAGCCATGCTCTGATATATCTCAATCCCTTAAGACACTGAAAATTTATTTTATATCTACTTTAACAAAATGCACCCTTTCTTAATATTATCTACAATAATCATTTTTTCATGTTTCCATATTGCTTTTATTTTGTATTACTTTTATTTATTTAGTGACCACTTCTATAGAAATGCACTTTACTGCTCATTGATTTACAACACGTTTCATGAATGCAATGATTCAAGCTCTGTTGATGCTGGTAGCACAGATAATAACGCAAAGAGGCTTTCAGAGATAATTATATCATTTAAGCACGCATGCATTGTTTAGGAGACTCTACAGATGCTGGCGTTATTGGAAAAACGGCGTAATACGCTCATGGAGTTATCTTCTACTGGAAGAAGCTCATGGGAGCATCAGACTGTAGTTAATTAAATCTAATTAAGGTCAAGTCCAGAAGCATTACTAATGATACGAGATTAAAATCCCGCATTCAAACTCTAGTTAAGGTTTCACTGATAGTTAGGCAGACTGTTGGCTGAGAAGTGGAGTCCATCGTTGCCAAGTCTAGTGGCAACTACTCGCGCCAATGAACTGCTTGGAAGGCAGCGTTGACATAATATATACTTAAACATACATGTTACAAATAGATATATTTATCATTTTTTCAAAATACGGGGAATAGAAATTTCAATAAAAATAATGAATCAAAATGTTTTGTGAACTTATGTATGGTTAAATATTTTCAAGTAAGGATTTATTCAGTATGGGATTTGATATTCCAACGAGTAGAAACTTCATGTCTTGTGATTTTGTACGAATTTCATATGGCCCTTACTAAATACTATTTAAATATTTTTATTTAATGTTAGCATTATCGAATGTTTTGATAGAAATTATTAATAAAAAATTTCTAAAACGGATGAAAGTAAATTCCAGATTTTTTTTTTGGGGGGGGAGGGGGATTAACAATAGTACTTGTCGATCCATCTTGACTTTTGATAAAATTTTTAATGGTTCAAATTTTATGCCGGCCATCAAAAATATTTTGGAATTTTAAAATATTTTGGAAATGAACATTTGTAGTAGTCGATAGCTCCAGAATTTTTCGGATAAGTATAATCTGTGTCGCCATGTTTTATTTATTGAATTATCTAATATCTAAGTAGAAATGTGATATACTGAATACGTCTGCAAGTTTTGGATAAACTTCACATGGCACATACTAAATACTATTTAAATATATATTTATTCAGTATCAGCGTTTATCACCTTTGAAGATATTGATTAAAATTATAAAATTCTAAGTTTCTAAAACAAAATTTTGAACAATTTTTGAATTTTTGGGGCAAGTACTCATCAGTAGTTCTTGAATTTTCGGATAAATATCATCTGTGTTGTCATGTTCCGTTGGATTATCTGCTATCTAACTAGTCGAGTAGAAAATTTAATGCGCTGAATACATCTGCAAGTTTTGCATAAATTTCAGATGGCGCTTACTAAACACTATTTAAATACATGTATTCAGTAGTAGCGTTTATTACATTTGAAGAAAGGGATTGAAATTGTAAACGTCAAAATTTCTAAAGTGAAATTTTGAACAATTTTTGAATTTGTTTACATATGAACAGTAGTATTCGTCAATAATTCTTAAAATTTTCTGAGAAGCATCAACTGTGTCGCCATGTTTTGTTGGAAAATCTAATATTTAACAAGTGTAATGTGTTGGACACATCTACTAGTTTTACATAAATTTCACATGCTACCTACTAAATATCATTTAAATATATTTATTAGTATTAGCGTTTATCACATTTGAAGATATTGATTGAAATGATTCATTTCAAAATTTCTAAAGTGAAATTTTGAACAGTTTATGAATTTTTGTGAAAGAACAGTAGTACTTAATTCTTTTATTTTTCGGATAAGCATCTTTAAAATAAGAAACATTTTTTTCTCATGTTTTGTTGGATAAATGTCTCATTTGGAAGTTCGTGGAAGGCTTTTTTAGGACTGATAATATAAATGTTCATGATGATTAAGTTGCTATCACTCTTTAATTTTCCCAATGGATACAAAAAGATAAAACTAACATCTCAATAACTGAAGTAATATCTTTGTGTATGAGAAAGAATATTTGCTAGTACTAGCCTCCTTTGGTCACCAGCTTGTTCGCCTAGATCATTGTTTTTTCAGACTGAAAAAGATTAACATCAAATGTGTATTTTTTTTTCTTTTAAATCTCACCTTGTTAGCTGATACGAATGAAAAGCAGGAATTTAATTAACCAGTTTACGGAAAATTAAGATGTGTATGTATTTTGAAATAAGAGAGGAAGTGAAAATCCTACTATGAGGTTAATGATTTTCAAAAACACGCAGTTAGATATTTTTATTCATGACTTTAAATTTCAGTGTAGCATTTAAAATCATTATGTCCAATCAAATTGAATAATGTTAGTTAAGAGAAAAATTATAAGAAAATATATAGTGATTTCATTAAACAGGTAATTTTTTTTAAATCTTAAAATAGTACATTTAATTTTTGTAAGATTGTTTTGAAAGATATGAGTATTTCTTGTTTTTTATAGCTTTCTTCTTCTGAATAAATGAACTGTTTGATGATACTGCAAATCTTTTTCAAGATATTTAATAATATTTTATAGATCAATCATGATGATTGTGTTATTAGCGCTCAATTCAATGCATCTGTAAACGTACTCAATGAAGCTGTTTTAAATTCGTATTATAGCTTGTTTACACTTAATTATAGCCATTCGACAATAAGTAATAAGAGATTTCTATATCACACACGTTAGAGTTTTATAAATATAGTTTTTTTATGCAAAACCATAGTTTATGTACGGAATTTTGAAATTAGACACAGCCCTCTTCAAGACAAAAGAAAGGTCCCAAGTTGATTGAAATACAAATGAAACAAAAATTAAGGCGCTTTTAAATTATATTTTCTGAAAACAAGACTTCACAAAATGTATCTTACACTACTAAAAATATTATCTTTTTAAATTACATCAATTTCATTTACTTAACAATTTTTTTCTCTAATTTTCATATTTCTTTTAGAATTTTATCTGATATGTAATTCGCAATAATGCTTTTATCGTTATTTTAAAACTCAAACTAATTTCAATCTTCCATCAAAACATTCAAAAGTAGAATTTGCTTTTTGCCAGCGCTAAAATTAGCATTAAAAAATGGATTTCCTTGAGCATTCATTCCGAATTAGGATTTTCATTCCCATTTCCATTTTGCAGTAAACATAATGGACTACTCCGACCTGCCCGTAAACTCTTGGATGAACCTGACTGACAGGACGTTGGCAGCAGAAGTGACAATAGTTAAGGAGGTGAATCCTAATGTTTATCACCGGCTATGATACAACCCCTCCCGAAGGCGTATGTTCAGTTACGGTAGGGAATTAATCATCTTGTACTGTTTCTTTATCTATCAAAGCGGTGAAAACCAACCATCATACAAGGAGACTCTCGTCCTCCTATATGAAGAGAATACGGTCGCTTGATGTTAAGGTATCGGCTTCGGAACCGCAGGTCTTCAGGTTCGAGACCCTACTCGAACGTCGTGTAAGAGGGCCTGGGGCTCTCTACATTTTTTGTTTGAAACTTAATTTCACGCGCTCACGATATATTTTTTTTTCAATAACTTTTTTTGCCACTTTAAATACTACTTAAAATGTAATTTATGAGGCGAGAATGCATAATTACACTTAAAACGCTGTTTGTAAAATATTATTTCGAATTCTATGCCTCTCCCAATCTTGTCAACTTAATATAAGATCAGCGTAGGTTTTTATTATGGTACTTGAGAGCAGATGGGATATAAGATACATCAGACATACAATATACAGGGTGTTTATAAAGTCCCGGACCCATTTTGATGTTTAATAACTCATAAAATAATAAAGATATAAACACACTTATGACATTTATTGATGAAATAACTCATATATTTTCCTTTTCAGGTTTGAATATTTTTACTTTTGTAAATATCGTCTGCGCGTGTGGTTAATTTCAGATAATTTCATTTTCCAGTCTAAATATCTGTACTTTTCTAAATATTGTCTGCTTATTAATTGCATTTTTCTCTCTTTTGTTTTTGTCAACTATTGCAATGTTATGTTTACTTTTGATGTGTTTGTTCTATGTAGTACTTTTGTATGTGATGTTTTATTCGAGCGGATATTAAGGAGAATGCATACACCACAAGAGAAAGCACAGATTTTATGGTGGTTCATAGAAATGAAATCGATAGTGCAAGCACAGAGAAATTTCAGAAGAATTTACCAAAAAGATCCTCCATCCAAAAACAGCACCTTGCGGTGGAAAAAGAATTTTCTAGAAATTGGAAGTATCGAAGATAAGAAACGTTCCAGACGTCCTTGCACAAGTGATTTTGATGTTGAGCGTGTCAGAGAGACATTTTTACTCAATCCTAGAATATCTGTGAGATCAGCGGCAACAGAATTGGATATGCCAATTTCGACGGTGTGCAAGGTTATTAAGAAAAAATTAAGACTGCATGCATACAAAGTTCAAATTGTTTAAGTTTTGGAACCGAACGATAGACCTAGGAGGATGGCCTTTGCAACAGATATGCTAAGGAGGATAGAAGATGCTGCTGATTTTCTGAAGAGCATAATGTTCTCCGATGAAGCATCCTTTCATGTTTCTGGCATTGTTAATCGCCATAATGTGCGCAAATGGCTCTGTGGATGCCGACATGCTTGTCGCTACTTGGCGTGAAATTGACTATCGACTTGATATTCTCCGTGCGACGAAGGGGGCACACGTGGAAGTTCATTGACAAGGGTTATGAAACTTTTTGAGTCTATTTAACCATTTATGTTATTAATTTAAATCTATCTTTATTATTTTATGAGTTATTAAACATCAAAATGGGTCCGGGATTTTATAAACACCCTGTATAATGATTGTCTTTTAGTTTGCGCTTCCATTTCTATTAATTTTATTCACTAATCACTTCTTTAATTTTATTACTCATTCATTTTTTAATGTAATTTGACAACATTTTTGTAAAATAGTTGGCAGAATTTCGACATGCTATTTATTTTGTTTGGAGGTTGAAAATAAAATGAAATTTAAAATAAATCTTATAATTTTTATTTAATAAATTACATTATATTTCTTTCTTGGCTAATATAAAAATAAGAGCAGTGCAACAATAAGTTCTTAAGGATTACATTATGCAACAATAAGTTCTTTAAATAAGTATTTGTATTCATATCTTTATAAGTTCGGTAGTTTTTATTCGATTTTTTATACATGCATTTGTTGTCCTACAGGTTTCAAAATTATACTTTCAATGTTTCGGCATATATTCCGTTTTCGTTTACATTTTCAGTAACAAAATTTCGACTTCATTTTAACTTCATAGTTTCTAAAATTCCGATACTGTTTTATTTGTCTTGACCATTATTGTGGTATCTTCTGGGCACAAAATTCAAATAGTGTATTTTGAATATTTGACAAAATATTAAATAAACATTCGATATTAAAACTTCTAAAATAATATAAATACAAATGCAGATCACAAAATTTTAACTTAACTTTTTTTTTCTTATCAAAAATATAAATGCAATATTTTTTTTTTTTAATCACATTTATTTAACATGCTTAGCGGCGATTGCACGATGCATCTTGAATATTACTTACTTGTTCTTCATCTGAATTTTGCGCTGCAAATTCAACGTTACGATTATTTTTTTTAACTTAGTTCAAACTAAGAATTCTAGATGTAGTAAGGGAATTACCATATAAATGGCAAATACATCGAATGGATTGAACACATGATTCCATACGGTAAGACTTTTGAATTACAGATCAAACTTCACGTTATTTCAGAGTGAAATAACTGCACAAGACATGAGATTTCTATTCATAAGTTAAATTTCATCAAATTCTGTTTATTATCTCGGACAAAAACAATCGATGAACTTAAATAAGGGCCTAATATCCTCAGCAGGAGGAAATATGTTCACAAAAAAAAACTTAAATGCAAATTCGGTCTACTCGGTGATATCCTTTTAGAAAAGTTTTCAAAACATTTCTTTAACATAGGCGATGTTGAATCTCAATTGAAAAATCACCCCAAATTTAATTCTATCCTATGCGATTTTTGTGTTTTAATATCAACTTTGCAAGAATTATTGTGTGAAATATTTGTCGCCATTTTGACCGTGAAATAACTTTCTCTGTTGGAAACATTTATAGCTGAAACTAATTAGTGAAATGAATATACAATGAATGAAAAGAATGTGGGGATAAATTTTATAATTAATAAAAAATTTACAACTAAAGTCATCGACTACAAAAAAAATTCGGAGTTGATGGAAGGAAAACGATCGTATAGGATATGATTTATTAGTTTATTGTGTAGTGTCAAATAATTCAATAACTTTTGTTGTTGTTTCTTATGGCACTTGCCAAGGACAAGCTCGCTTTTACTAACACAGCGATTTAAGCCGATAGTGAGCGTCTCTTGTTTTTATAGTAGCGCCAACTAGGGCCAAGAGTGCGACTTAGCTACTCACGCATCACTCATTCGCTTGCACAACCCCTTTTTACAGGAGGGTACATTTACACATCTCACATATGGAACAATGGAAGAACAACCATGCCTAAACCTGGTCTCGAACCCAGGGCACTCAAATCACGGGGAAGACGCGCTACCCCTATGCCAGGATGCCTCCAAAACTTTTATTATTGGTTTAGTGACAACAAATGCACTTGCAAAAATGAATAACAAAGTTTGCAACTCGTAAATAGTATATGTAATTAACCTTTTCCCTCAACAACTTTTTTAGAAAAATTGAAAAAAAAAACACATATTCTTTAATCTATCTTTGAAAATAAGGAATCAAACCAAAACTTAATAAGCAAATTTTAAGTGGAGTTCTTTTTTTTTTGGTGTGAAAGCTTATAGTTTTATCATCAGTTTACTCTCCCGAGTTACCTCGGTCAGATGAAATAAGTTAAATATTTTTCTTCTTTATTTAAAATCCACGCCTTCATAATCACTATTCAAAAAATCATCTACATTGCATATTATTTATCATACAAAATGGCCATTTTTATAACTCCTTTTCTCAGCTGCTACTATTGATCCAAACACTTACACCGAGGAGTATATTCTGTTAGTGCTATAAGAGATGTTCAATATCCAACAGAATTTTTCAATTGTTTGAATTCACTTGAAGTGCTCTTACTCATACATTCAATCGAAAACTTGTAATATAATGAATCCCAAAATTAGATAAGGAAGCAAAACTATGCAACAGCAAGCTTATTCCCGACTTACTTTAATGAACTATCCTTATAAGTGATAGTAAATTTAAGAGTGTTCACATTTTCTGCATTCCTTTTATCCCCTAGTGAATAAGTCTTTGGTACGATTTTCTACAATTTCAATTCTTAATTCGTTTTGTTTTCACCATTATCATTAACAAAGCTCAAAGACAATATTTTAAAGTTTCCGATGTGAATTAAGGAATTCCATTCTTTTCCCTGGGGAAATGATATATTTCACGTTCTAGAAATTCCAAGTGGTCTTCAAATATATGTGCCAAAAGGGGAAGACCAAAAATGTTGTTTAACCAGTAAGCTTTAAAATAGTAATTAATAAGAAATTAATGATTACGGATGAAGTCTTTAAATCTCTCAAAGGGTTGAAAATAAGATTTCGAAACTCTACAGAGAGAAGATGGGTGAATTATGATGCTTAATTCATACATATAGAACAGATAAAGTTGGTGAAGAACAAGGTTAGACATCTGGTATTTGAATAAAAATTTGTTTAGTTATTTGATGCATTTTTAGTTGCAATCATATTATAGTTTCTAAAAGAAATTAAAAAAATATTAAATATTATCAAAAATTTGCAGTTGGAAAAAATCAGAAACACTTATAGTAATCCTATACATGTATTTGAATTTTGTTAAAACCCTTTGAACGATCAAAAACTATTAATTCGTTTATCTAATCGCTTAGAGTTACTTATACGAATTTGAAATATGATTTTTTTTTAAATTCATAAACCATAAAATCGAATAGAAATGACTTGAATCTGTTTCCTATGGCAACAATTTCCTCAAAACTTTGAACGGTAGTGACATGAAATTTAATTTCATTACGCTGGTGTAGGTTTTTTTTTCTATGCATATTTCTAGATATTTTTTTAACTTTCAAAAGTAAATAGCTCTGAAGATATATATTTAAGAAAAGGGGAAATTGTGGCCAATTTTTCAATAGAAATGTTTTATTTTGAGAGAATCAAAACGGCGCAAATGTTTCTGTTCCTATTTGCCTTCCGGTTATTTCCGACCCACAGCATGAATGTTGACATAATGTAGCAAACGAAAATTTCAACCAAGAAAATTTACAGCATAAATGGCGACATAATGTAGCAAACTAAAAATTCAACAAAGAAAATTTACAGCTTAAATGGTGACATAATGTAGCAAACTAAAAATTCAACAAAGCAAATTTACAGCTTAAATGGTGACATAATGTAGCAAACTAAAAATTCAACAAAGAAAATTTACAGCTTAAATGGTGACATAATGTAGCAAACTAAAAATTCAACAAAGAAAATTTACAGCTTAAATGGTGACATAATGTAGAAAACTAAAAATTCAACAAAGCAAATTTACTATATATATTCAAGTACTGAAATAAATTTGTTATGAAAGGATAAATGAAGTTAATTTCTATTTAACAATGGATCTCTGGATATATTGAGTCATTGGTTATAAAAATCACATTAAATGGTTAGCAACTGCATTGAAACTATTATAAAAGGTTTATCAGAGCATCCATTGTACTGCGAATGATGAGTTTAACGAATGTTTGTTAAAGATAATATCACTTGTTATAGAGAACTCACTTGTTATAGAGGACGATATCCGGCCTCCATATATGGTCAGATGGCACATGGAGCATGTCCACCCCTCCGTATTCCCTCGGATCCCAGGTGAGTTTATAGTCGTTCCAGTACTGAAAGAGCAAAACAATCATTCATTTCATTTCAATGGACATAGTATACCAAAAGCATGTCAATGCATTTTATTAAAATTATGTAAATTGATTATAAAATAATTAGCCATTTTTTAATTTATATATCTTTAAAACCCTTACTCTCTTCAGTGCTCATTGGGAGAAGGGTTAATCAGATGCTAAAGTTTTTAACGATGCTTGTCACTTTTTTTCACATGAGAAATCAGACGCAACGAAAACACAAGGAGTAAAATAAAAATGAGGTTCATTGTTTCGAGAGATATTGATTGGTTGTTGCTAAGAAACAAGCACTTTTTAGCGCTTCTGTAAGTCACCAGATCTTACTGTATGTGATTTCTTCCTTAATATAATTTAGCTTCCATTGTTTTTGTTTTTTTTCTTTTCTTCATAATTTGAAGTTTTATTTTTAAAAACTGAGTATCTATTTATGATTCAAAGTACTGTCCGGGGTGATAACTATAGCTCTTTCTTATCTTTTTGACAATTGTCGAATACTACCTCGAGCAAATGATGCGTCTTTTGATGATCAGCAGGCAGTGTGACATCGATCGAAACAAATGGTAATCGGAAGGAGCAACGTTTGGAGAGTACACTAAGTGAGCTGCGACATCCACTTTTAGCATTTCCAAATGTGTCTGGATTGGTCTTTTTGAAATTTTTTTGGCCATATAGGATGGCGGCTATCTATTTTTTTTTTCGGATAAATTGGGACTTTTTGTATAGATTTCGTCATTTTTGACGGGAAATCGGACATTGTTTTGATGTCTTATGTATTTAATATATTGTGATTTTTAACTGATTAAATGCTATTATTTATGGTAAATATCAATAATAACGTTAACAATTTTTCTACAATAAAATTTCTTCGATAAAAAAATGATATCCTAAAGCGGTTAAAACGATTTAAGTTCATTCATCAAATAAATATGCGAAACTTTATGATTGCCATTTTCCAAAACATAATAATCTCATGAAATCGATTACTCTACAGTCAGTTCAAACAGTTTTAGCTAGAATATATCAATCTTTTTCTTATAATACAGATGCTGTCATGGTTCTCTCTTATATGTAACGGAAGAGAACAAAGCTTGGGATTCTTATTTTTATTTTATTTACTATCCTAAGTGAAAATAAATGATCTTGTTTTTGAAATAAAAAGCTGTCGGAATTATTTATAGATCTGTTTTGTTTCAGAAAGCATTTGCGTGCAACGAGATGGGACATCTGAATAAGACCAATATCTTTCACTTTTACCGCAGCGTTTCTGAATCGTGAGAGAGGATTTTTAGACCCCGTAGAAAAAAATCGCAGTGCATTAGGATCAGAGATTTATGTAAACTGTTACCACAGTGAGAAAGAAACCATATATCTTAGAGAAAAACTGGAAATAATAAAAGAATAGCGGATTTTTTTTATTTTACTATAATAGTTTACGAGAGGACAATTTTTTGTAAATAAATGTTTATTTAATGGTTTAAATCTCGAATTAGAGTTGAAATATTTTATTCAGTATAGAAATTTTCTGTATAAATTATGGCAGAATCTGAATGGGTAATCTGACGGAGACAATGGAGGATTAAATATGGTAAGCATAATAAATGATAAAATGTTAAAAGTGTCCGAAATATACAAAAAAAATTATTTATACCAGTCTCAGAAATGTCCATAACAATGACATTTTTTGTACATAATTTTTAATTAATGAAATGATTTCTAGGCCTTTTTTCACGTTTGCTTTATTACAAAAAATTATTTTAACCTGGAAAAATATTTGAATTTTTTGTCACTGGCAACCTATAAATTTAGGCTTCAGATGAAATTAATATAAAAAAAGTGAAGAGATCTGGGAGAATATAGATTTCGAAAATATTGCGTTTCGATGAAGTGTTATTTTTTGTTTAATAACAAACATTTGATTTAATAATAAATATTACTAATATATTTCCTTAAGTAAAATAATTTAATAGTTTCATAAAGTAAGATAATTATCATGTAATTTTTAACTATTTTCAATTCTTTTATAAAATAGTAAATGAAAGCATGAAGTAATATTAAATGAAGATACATTTATATATTATTAACTTCAAAGTCAATACCTCAGAGCAATACTTAATTTTACAAATTCCAAATTTATGAATGGAATCTACTAACTACACAACATTAGTGACGTTAGTCAGTAAGTGTATCAAGCTGATTTTTGTGTTTTACCAACTGTCATTAAATAATTGCCAAATTTTAACCTTCTCAAAATGGTTCTTTTTCATTGATGAATTTGTTGGAATAATTTTAAGAAATCTCATATATATATATATATATATATATATATATATATATATATATATATATATATATATATATATATATATATATATATATATATATATATATATATATATATATATATATATATATATATATATATATATATATATAAAGAGAGAGAGAGAAAGAGAAATATATACAAAACTAGAAATCAAGTCTCGAATTAAAAGAAAAAATTTCAAAGTCGTTTTCATGCAAGAGGTTAAAAATATTTTAATATATGTATTTTTAAAAGAGTATCTTATTTTTTCCCCTATAAAAAATATTGAGATTGAAGCGATAATCCCAAACAAGTGAAAAACTTAGAGAAATATTAAAAACAAATTCAAAGTTTATTACATTTTTAAAAACTTAATTTTAATAAAAGTTTAAAAATTCTTCGTCACATAATAATCATGTCATGCTTTTATCGCCGTGTTTTGAAGTTCTCATCGTTAAGCATGTTTTTGTTGATGAATTTTGACTTTCAAAAAATATTTATCTTCTTTTAGTACACTAATAAAAGGGTGTTTAAATTTTGGCATTTCATAAAAAATAACTTTCTGTTTTATATGTAAGTAGATTTTATAATTCCTTATTAACAGATAATCGTATTATCTGCTTTTGCTCAATTCATTATTAGATGCCGTACTTCTTGTAGAATCGAAATTTAATAACATTAATTGATGAATTGGTAATCAATTTTTTAAGTATTTAATTTTTACATTTTCCGTAGCAGTATATTACGATGCAAATTCTCAGAACACAAGCATAACAAAAGAAATAAGTGGGAAACCCATTTCAAAATATTTCTTTATAAAAAGGAATTTTATCAATATCAAAAATTGCAGCATGTAAAATGATAATGCATTGAATTTTAAATGAAATGAAAAGAATTTTCTATAGGTGCTATAATATCAATGTTATTTTAATATTCTATCTTCAACCTATTAAATATGGAGAAAACATAATTATAATAATGTAAATCTAAAATAAATATTTCTGTTTAACTCACCTGTTCAACCCAAAGATTTGTTGTCATGATTTGATTCTTGAGGTTCTAAAATGAAAAAGAAAAGTGTTTAAAAAATTGTAGGTGAAGAATTTTGATTATCACAAAATTATTAAAATTAGCTCTGAATCAATGTTATTATTTCAATGGAGTTAATTCATGTTCCTACTTGTGACTAACTACATACAAATGTTATACAAGAATAAAGTGAAACATTGGATTGTAAATGAAGACATTTTAAACTATGTATGGAATAGTAACATTTTTTATAAGTTTTGTGTCAAGAAAAAAAAATTTTAATGTTCGGATGTAATGAAAGAAGATAAAAGGAGACTTCCTGGTATGAAATGTATTTCAAGTTAAGATTTTACAATCTTAAGTTAAACAAATTATGCTTTATAAAACAATTCGCTCGGGAAAGTAAAATGCTTCATTATATTGTATTACGCTCTTTTAGGCATAAAGATTTCTTCAAAATATTGGTGTTCTATTTAATAACTAATTTATAAAAAATATTATATAATTTTAAGAGTCTTAGTTAAATAATTAGTTAAAAATCATCAGAACGAGAGTAAACTAACGTTTATATAATTAACAAAACCAATTAAAATTATATAAATAGGAAAGAAAAACATTAAATCATACAAGTTATCTAATTCTAAAATAAACAAAATCATGTAACTAGAAACAAATATGAAACAAAGAATAATGAAACCTAATGAAAAAATTCTATATCAAGTATAAAGATAAGAATAGAAAATGTTAATAATAGGTATAATTTTTACTTTCGAATAATAAATAACGATATGCAATAAATTCTAAATATGATTCTTAAGACTGATATGCCTCTGAGCATGCGTTGACTTCAATATGTAAATGAAGAAAAATTGGTCAATCAATCAAAATCAAGATCGTACATGAATGCGATTGCTTATCTCATGTCAATAAACCAATCAAAACAATGGATAAAGGTAATTAAATTATTAAGCACATTATCAATGTTTTGCTATTTTTTTGCATTATTATATATAGCAATAATCAAAGGAAATGCGTATATATGCATGTTGGTGCATATAGGAATAGATCGCTTGATCTCTAGTTGCCAAATAATGTAGTTTGAAAGTGCATCAAAAAGCAATTTTTATTAAATTTTTTATAGAATTATATTAATTAAAAATTAAATGAGTTTTCTTTCTTATATTACTGTAAGATTCGGCAAGATTATAATACAAAAATGACTTTTAGTGAGTTTTAAAGTTTAAAAAAAAAATGTTCTTTTTAATGATACCAATTTGGGTGCCATTCATATTTTTCATTAATTTCGAGAATAAAATGCTGTTGTTTTTTTCATAATTTTCAGCAATGGATTTCATTCTTATAAGGAAATTATAGCTATTTTCATCACTTCATTAAATATTCAGCCTTGTGATTTTATTCTTTTTTTTCGACATTAATGAAGAAAGATTTTGTTTAAAATATGCGTAGTTTATAAAAAAGGTTCCGAAACTAAAATTATACTTAGGAGAAAGACAACTTGGAATTTGAAATATATTATACAGATATATAATTTTTTTATGATTCTATGAATTCTTGGGAATTCTATTCTTTTAAGAAAATTTATATATTCAATAAAGAAAACTGGCATACAGCTATTAAAATACTTATATCTACCTTATTTTGATATTTACAAATATTTTGTGAAAGGATCCTTGAACATTTTAAGTACATAAGATTTGATTGAAATTTAACCTTACCAATATTCCGAGTAAATCAGTTGTTAGCTAACGACAACATATCAAGAATAGTATCAATTTAACAAATTTTTATGTTATTAAACTTTTTCCTTCATCTTTTATCAATCATAGGTGTACAAAATACGAATGAGTGAATATTCTAGATTTGATTATGATTTTCCATATATCACTTTTTGAAAATTGATCACAAGAAAAAAAGTTCAGAGGACATATTTGACAGCCGAATTTCATGGTATCCTTTTGTTACGTCTATACCTTATAAATTCGTTTCTGTTCAAATTTTTAAAATCAAATGGAGTTTCAAAACATTTCTCAAAAAATGAAACGAAACATCAGCACCTTCCATCGAATTAAAATGTATTCGCAAAATGCGAAATAAAAATATTTCTGCTCCAAAAATGTATTTCCATAGTTATAAATCACATACCCGAGATTTACGTGAAAATGCCATTCGTTTTCGCATTGGGAGTTACAAATGATGGCAGCACTCAAAAAGGTCCAACATTACATTAATCATTCAGCGAAAATAATAGGAAGCTGTCAGAATCACGGGGACTGTATTTTCTGCAGGCTATGTTTTGAGAATTGGATAGGGTGCATTCGGGATTCGCACTCTATGATTCGCAGAAGTTTCGAATTATTCTGAAAGATTTGTTTTCTTATAACCTTTACGACAATAATTCACTGCTGGATGAAAATACAAACGAAAAAAAAAAAAAAAAAACGACAAAGCAAAGTCGACCATTAAAATTATTCTTGTTCGTAAACAGCTAGAACAGCAGACGATTATTAAAACGAATTCTAAAAAAATTCTTTTATAAAATATTTGAAGCAGAAATACAGTTACGGCGCTTTTCCTTTTCGTTCTGATTTGTGATTATGGTTGTTGTTTTTTTCATTTATTTCTTTTATTAGACAGAATAGTTAATTCTGAGAGCTGGAATAAGCTCACTTTTTTTTTTTCTTTTGTTTCATTTTGAGAAGGAAGTGAGAATTACCTTCAGTACTTACGAGCGGAAGTATTCATAAGAAGCTTAGTCTCATTTCCGAAAGTGCTTTCAGCTTCCGTTTATAATATAAAACGAAAAATGGTAGGAAAAAAAAGAAATGAAGCGAAGATTAATATATAAAAATGGTGAAGAAGAAAATATATCGTTTGCGTTTTGAAGTGGAAAATCCGAAAAAAATAACAACTTTCTAGAAATTTCATTTAGTTTATAGTTATTGTAGTTTGCTGGTTAAAATATTTCGGTTAGGTTTATACACGAACTGCAAATAAGAAAAAACAATAAATGTTACATCTTTCATTTATAGAATAATAGTATCTTCATAAAAATATATAATTAGAGAAACGATTCGTCAAATAAATCGTAAAGACGTTTGCTTTAAAATCGTTTGTACGTTTTTCTATTTTGTATTAAGGTAAATATTCTGAGGATTTGTTTTAGTTTCAAATCATTGAGCATGCATTTAAATGCAATTCTAAAGCTTCAGAAATTGACACTTTATGTAAAAACATTTTATATTTTAATGAAATCCAACAATTTTTAAGCCTATTTTTTTCGCTTAAATGGACAAAATGAAGCAAAATTTGAAATGTTAAAGGAACAATTCTGCTGTTCACTTCTAGTCTAATTGAACTATTTTTAACCTTCACAGTTAATAATTTCCTATGGTATTTAATTGAATAAAAGAATTCAAGACAAATTTCAGTATTCTGTGTAAGGTACTCAAGCACTGAAAAGAAAAAAATGTTACTTCAAGTAAGGCAATCAAGTCCACGATATGAAGGAACTTATGTTGTTGCCGTACCAATAATGGTGAAGCAAAAATGAAATCCTAGAAGCTCTAGATTCATGATCAGTGTTTCAAAGCACGGAAACAAAAAATAATAGCAAAAATAATGAGAATAATTAGTTGCTGGCCGAATAAATCAGGCTACAACTAGAAGACGAATTAAAATCACAGAAGATTGTGCATCGAATAATTCTTTTATTTACTTCAAATTATTATATGTACACAATTTTGAAAATATTTTTATTCAGTAAAATGTCAAATACATCAATCAGTATTTTATATATTTTGAAGCATTTTGCAATCTTAAGTTTATTACATAGTCTTTTTTAGAAATTAAAGCCCTGAACTTCTTTTAGTAATGAGAAAATATAATGTCTATTTTATATATTTCCTGTATTTGTTTTTAAAAAGTATAGGCTAGCCACAAAATAATTTCACCATAAAATAATTTTTGCTGCAGAGTGTAATCACATTTCATATATAGACTGTGAGGGACCAGGAGACTGAATACTGGCTCCACAAAATTAGTACCAAAATTCATCGATGCAATATATTATAAAAGTAGCTAATCAACCATTAATCAATATTTTGAAACTGATTAAAAATAAATAAAGCATTATTCACTTTTAATTTCATACTTTTTATATTTCGATATGTGCAATTTTAATCACTTGAACTTTAAAGACATTTTACAAAATCCCTTTGTAAAATGTTCATTGCAATTATTGATTTGCTTCAGTACTGACAACACTGATATTTGCCATTTTATGTTTAATGTTTATTTCTTAATTTCATCAAACAATTCTTCTCATACCATGTGTACGAAATTTGGTTGAAGACGTTTCATTAATTTTAGCTATAGATGCCTCCAAGGAAAGAAAATTATTTTGCATCCAATAAGTACATTTTGTGAAAGGACCTAAAAATTAAGATCGCTCAAGCCTTTCTAGCCAACATTAATTCAAAAACTATTGCCACAAGATATATAGGTATAACATAGTGACCGTGGGTTGCATGATGAGATCCTTTACAGCACCGTCTGTCAGCAGGCAACAGAATTAGAGTTCCATATCGAAAACAATAAAAGAGTCGGGGGGGGGGAAGTCAATTGCAAAACTGTAGAGACTTTTGATTTAGTATATCATAAGTGTAATAATGCTAAATGCTAAAAACTAAACTTCTTAAACTCGGATCTGTTTTGGATCTCGATTTTCAATGCTAATTTTTTTAAAGGCATGAAAAATCAAACAGAATAATTAACTATCAGCAGATATTTTTATTTTCTATCTACCCAAATGATTATTCCACCGGATTGACATTTGTTATTCAAAATAGGATCTTTTCTTTGCTCGTACATTGCTTCATCACAGGTTTAGAAAATCTTGATAAATATATACATGTTTTATATGCTTCATTCTTAGCATTATTACACTCACTGTGTCTTATCGTATTAAAGGTAAGATTTTCTATTATTTTATATCTGAATTCTTTTCTCGTAGAATAATCGTTATCAAGATAGTATAATTAACTCGGTTATTTATCATCATGTGGCGCTGTAACCGATCTGACTGTATAGCATATGATCACTTTACTACATTCTACAGTTTTGTACCTGATTTTTTTCTCATATAATAATCGTTTGCAAGTTATAATTAATTCGGTCATTTATTGTAACTTGTCTTACCGTATAGCATATAATCACTTTACTACATTTTGAAATTTTATACCTTACTTTCTTCTCGTATAATACTCGTTTTCAAGATAGCACACCTAAATCAATTATTTACCGCCAGGTGGCGCAGTAAGCGATCTCGCCGTATAAGAAAACGATCGCTTTGCTACATCTAAATGCTAATAGTTGTTGTTCTTCATTTAATGTGGGCTAGAGGGAGTTATAATACAAGTACGCCTTATATATGCTAAGAAGTTAAATTTTCAAAAGAGAATATTAGTTTTTCACTTCAAAATTCATGACAAGTATATAAATTATATTTAGAGAGAGGATTAAAAGATATATATATATATATATAAATGAAATAACATAATAGCAGAAACATATAAATATAATAGTATTCTGCAAATCCTATATATGAATCAAAAAATCTAATTCAATCAAAACGATAGAGAATTTACGAAACAAACATTTATAAATCAAATAAAAGGAAAAAAAAAAGAATTTTGCCTTCCTTAAGGTTGTGAATTCACAAACTTAAATTGGATTGCTTTTAACAAACAATAATACGTCATGTGAATCTCTCTTCAATCTAACAAAACAAAGAAAATCGGAAAAGGTCAAATATCTTCTAAACGCGGGAAGCAGGGTATCCTTTCCAATTTCGTCTGGAGAAGCAACTTTCCATCATCCTTTCCAAGAAGTAATTAACTTGCTGCAAGACAGTCTACCCGGATACCCTCTTAACCAACAACCGTCCTCTCTTGTTTACCAGTGTACGGAGGGACCTATCGATTTCAGCCAAATAATTAGAATCGGCGGACCTAAAACAAAATTTATTACATTCCAGCGGGCGGCTACTGGTGGAACGGCCTCGCTTCGTTAGCTGGGGGAGCGATTTGTAACAACCAAACGCCTTGCCTATCGCGTCACGTGTCATTCGCGATGTCCGAGATAGGTATCAGGTTTAGCACGCTGGACTCTTTCGCTTCAGTATTTAGGAAGGCTTTAGGTTCAGTGTAGCCTTCTATATTGCAACTTGGAACTCTGTAACTTATAATTTTAATATTGAGTGATTTTGATTTTTAAATTCATTTTGGATAATATAATAATTAGTTAAATCATGAGTAAATTCTTTCATATTAGGTTAGTATGTTTGTACTAAGAATGTTTTAATTCTTCCTTAATTTAATTGAAAAATTTAATTACAAAATAAAGGTTTTCAGTTTTTTTTATTCGTTATCCTTGTTTTCCAAGTTTATACAAGCACTGTTAGTTTGTGACTAGGTTTGGAATGAATTGTCTAGAAACACCCTAAAATTGTAATGTTTTTTTAACTCTTACATAACAGAAATTGAAAAAAAAACATAAAGAAAGGCAAGATATACTAGTTAAATGTTAAAAGTTTTTTCTAATTGGAGAAATATGATTTTTAGCTAAAAAAAACAGGTATAAATCAAACACTTTCCAGTTAAAATGTTTATCATATGATATGCTCAAATTCTTGCAGATAATTTAATAAATATATTTCTTTTCTCTCCAACGATAGCATATTTCTAAAAGAATAGATTACTTATTCCTTAATTCAAGAAAGGCACGATATTGAGAGATTATTATAACAAATTTGAACAAAGCATTTGCGTCAGAATATAATCTACGAAGTTTTTACTAAATTTATAATTTGAGCATTCATATATTTTCACAAATATAAATATGAAAATGATTTTCCAACGAATAAGCTCAGAAACAATATTCAACGATTTTATGAAGAAGACTGCTCAGAAATTAAGAATACTAAGAAAAAGTATTTGATATTTTTGCAAAAAATCAATTCTTTACTACCTCAAGCTATAAAAATCTACTTTTCTATGGTTTATGGCTTCCTACAATAAACTATAAAAAGAACTATGATTTGTAATTTATTATCATATTTATCAGCCTATATGGGAGAAAAACCAATTTTAGCTTTTTATTTTCCAAAAATTCAAATAATTTTGTCTTGTTGTTTTCAACAAGAAAACGGCATGTTAATGCACAAAATTAGCTTACGAGTATTTTTTAATTGCAGCAAAAATAACAGAATTTCTTTATTCTAAAAAAAAGTGGAAACAATTTTTTAAGACATTGAAACAAGATATTTGTAAAAAAAGAAATTAAAATACTCAGCTGAATTTCAGAAATCATTGTATTTTTCAATTAATTAATCAAATTCTTTAAAAATATATCTAAAAAAATCCATTAAAGTAGCTGATTGTAAAAATAAATGCCATATTTGTTTGTTCTTTTAAATGAAACGTTACTTACAGACGATAATTTTTTGAGAATCAGTTTAAGTCATTGCATTATCAAATATTAAATCGTATATTAAATCGTAATCGCATATAAAAATTCCTTTTTATTAAAAATATTTGGTTTTTTGTCAAATTAATCATTTAGTTAAGTATGAATATTTATTTATACGAAAAAGAAAATAATCATTTCAAGAAAGTATGCATCATGAAACATTCAATTCATAACGCATAATTTAGATTTTTCTAAGCCAATCTAGTAATTTTCGTCATAGAAAACCACAGCTGTTACCAACTTTTCTTCAAACATTACTCATTATTTACAGATTGATATTTCAGAAAACGCAAGTGGACTTTATTTTGTTTTTAATAAGTTTCAAAACTAGATAAAGAAAAAATGTTTCCACTTTGGAAGACAAGATCGTTAAACAATGATTTTCATGGAACACCAAAATGAGAAAGTTGTTAAAAAAGAATAACAGAAATCTCACACCGGTGATTTGAATTTTATATATCGATAAGCGGTCTCAAAACAAAGAAAAACATTTCCTTCGAACAACTCGAAACACAAACGGCTTTTCGAACAAAAATAATTCTTTAAAGTTGTTTAAAGCTTATTCCCAAAGAGTAATATAAGAGGGAAAGATTTGAAGTTAACTTTTTTCCTTAAAGAAACTAGGAACAATATCTGTATCTCGTAGATTACATTTCAGTTGGAAAGAAATTAGGGCGATTTCAGTTTCCGAAAACGATTTAATATTATTTGAAAAGTATTTTTCCTGTTGTACTTAAATTTTAAATTGCGAGCAATATATCGCTAGTATAAATTGAAGAATATTACTTTGGAAAAAATAAAAACCGGATGAAAAATCTTAACGGTTATTTTTATAAATCTATCGTTCAATAAAATATCTTTAGAAGCTTGATAAAATCAGCTTAAGTTTCAAAACGTTAAATAACATGGAAGTTTTTTAACTTATGTCTCAATCGGAATTTATTACTAAAGTCGACCAAGAGTTTTTATACATGAGGACATATTTTGTCGATACTTTTTCATAAAATGTTCTATAAAATACTTCTGAACGTTTTATAAAATCAGCTTAAACTGAATTTAGTCAGAGTTCTTAAACTTGTTTTTAAACTAGGTTGCAACGGTCAACGAATATATGAACGTTTACGCTTCAGTTAAAAAGAAAGTACAATTTATTTATCTATACAAAAAAGTTTTCTTTTTAATAGGGTAGTTTCTAGCCTTTAGAAACTAAAAAACGAGATGATTGTTAATTGTTTTAGCTTCTGCATAAAATCACGGATAACACTAACATCAGGTCTTAATTTGGGTAATATTTCCTGTAAATTGCATAAAATGTTACAAGATTATTCAAGATGCTTACAGTGCAAACCAAAAATGACTAAATTTGGTATCTAAATCATTCTTGAATTGTATATATTTAGAAAATTATTTTCCTAAATTTTAATTTCAAATTAATATATTGTAAGTTAATCAAAATGCTAAAGCTTTTTGTCAGTAATTTCGAAGTTTATTTTTGCCTCACTTTAAAATACCAAAAGAAATTACCTTTTTAGTAATACAAATTTAATTTCCAAGCATTTATCCACTAATTTTAATAAATATTTTAAAACTTGATACACAGCAATTAATGCACCTAGTTTTTACCATTCATTCGCAATGAAAATGCTCAGTAGTGTATTTAATTGTGGAGTTTATCTGCCTTAGTAAAAGAATTTATTTTAAAAGTAAACTTACACTTCAAAAATATTCGATTTTCAAGACTATTTTACGTATTCTTATTTCAAAATTAAATAAAGCATCTCATATTTTCTTTTTTTATATATAACTTGATAAATTTTCAAATTTGATTTAGAGTTTATGTTCAAATAGTACCATAAAAATGCAAGTGAAGCAATACAATTTTATTGTATAATGCTTTCAAGCTGGCATTCTTTCTGTAAAATACATGATGCAAAACTCGTTATATCAAGAATTCAATAGCTTATACTATCGAATAAAGCTTAAACCATTACCTATATCAAGAAGCAGCATTATCATACGATAATGTTTTGAAAGAAAATGCTCTTGATTATTAATAATTGCTCTTTATTAATGATAATTGCTCGTAATTGTTGATAATTTCTCTTTATTATTCATAATTATTTGTGATTATTGATTATTTTTCTTTATTATTGATCATTATTCCTTAATAGTAATAATTGCTCTTTATATTCATAATTGTTTGTGATTATTGGTTATTGCTCTTTATTATTGATAATTACTCGTGAATATCAATTATTGCTCTTTTAATATTTTTTTTTTCATTTTTATTGTTAAAATGGTTTCTTTACACAACAAAGTGAGGTGCTCTTCTTTACTTTCTCCTAATACTATACGGTTCTTTGAGTATTTATCTATATTAATAATTGTTCTTTATTATTGATAATTTCTCGTGCTTATTAATAATTGCTCTCTAACACTGATAATTTCTTATTGTTATTGATAGAATGACCTCTTTACTCAATAAACGAAGGTACTCTTCTTTACTTCCTCCAAATACTATATGGATCCTTGAGTATTTATCCTTATGATATAGTTGAGAGATATCAAGTATTCAGTTTGGACGCCATTCTTTTCACCATTTTGTCAAAAATTTTGAAATGGTCTATATCGTGGATGTCACATCCATATATGAACCTTTATTTTAAACAGTTGTGTTTTTCAGTTAACATGTTTATATCCACACTGATGATCTTATCTAAGATAAGTGTTTTCCGGATTCATGGCAGCGTCAACCATGGTGATTCATCAAAATCTAAAAACTGAATTTTACTCATTAAAACAATTGTTGCTATTGGCGATAGGCGAGGATTGAACTCGCAACCATTTGGTTCGTAGCCGAGTAACATGACCACAAGACAAAAGAAATTTCTCATGTCTGTTATCTGTCTTATAAAGCGTCACCACACAACCATGAACCATCCATAGATAAAATAGGTTATATACAGGATGCGCTGGATTTATTGAGACAGCTTGTAACCTCCCTAATAGCAGAATAAGAAAATTACAAAAAATAAATGATATCGATCAAAAATTCCAGTCAGAAAAATGTACTCTATACTACAACAGAAACACAGAAAAGTTTTTATGGAGTATCGATCAAATTAGTGGAGATATCTTCCCGATTTAAATTATGAACTTTTCGTAATTCGAAAAAGGGTTCGTATTTAAGTGAAAAATGTATTCTCCGGTATTATCATACAGTTTTTCCGAATTAAGCAATGGAGAAGTTAAATTTAAGCAGTGAAGAAAGTAACCAAAAATAATGTGTTTTTCCACTATGAACGCTGTTATCTTTCTTAATCAATTTACTATAGGCACTCAATTCGTCCATTGCTATACGAAATGCCATTTTGAATTTGAAGAGCTTAAGAGGACTTTACCGATCAACCTATAGACCAAAATAAAAATACAGGCTATAGTCCAAAATAATTATAAATGCATAGGCAATAATATTTCTTATATTTTGAGTTTTACTCAGTAACCAATCAGAGGCAGATCAAAATAGGGCACTGGTATGTATGAAGTAGAATTTCACTCATATGAATATACCAATAAATATTGCTGATGATTAACTCATGAGCAGTAGGCTTATTTTTTCTTGTTTAGTAAGTCTTCAAGCAAGTTTTCTGATGATTTTAAGTAAGTTTTAATTTGGAGTTAACCCTTTAAAGGGCCATTTTTTTCTAGTCATATTATGTTAAAATATTTTTAGGCTTGAAATTAGAATAAGAAAAGGGATTCATATAGCTTATTAGATAAATTTAATTTGATTAATTAAATAGTTTGGTTAATTAATAATTAAGTAACAAATGACACATCATTTTGATTGAGATAAAGAACTGAAGCATCTAAATTTCTGTCTTTCTCAAAAAATTTGTCAGAACTTATGTCAACCTACAAAATTTCATACAAAGATTGATAAATTTGGTGGGAAGCATACTTCCCATGGCGTTAGAAAGGGTTAAGGAATAATGAAAACTTTTTCAAATGCTTTTTATAAGCTTCTATTCTTATAATTCTGTACGATAATTGAATGCTTAAAAGCATAGACATGAAACTAGAAAAATATATCGAACAAAGAACACTGTGTAAATCTTCTAAAATAACACGAGTTATATATCTATCAGAATTTAAAAATCTTTTGCTAAATTAGCAAACGATGGCTTTAAGACAAATAACAATTTTTAATTCAAATTTTAATAACCATTAATCCAAAAACAATCTGGTTGTTAAAGATGACTAATAAAAAATAAGAAAAAAGAAACTGGCATTTATTCATTTTTCTTGTCCGAAAAACAGTTTTTGAACTCGTGCTCTATTTCATTGGCTCATTTAATTTCAGGATATGACTTCATATTAAATAATTCCATTACATTTTCAATTACCACTTATAATTAAATTTAAAATATTTAATACATGTTATTTACTGTTTTTTTTTCTGATTTAAAATGTAGTAAAAATCCACTGATACTTATCAGTCAAACACATATCGCATAAGTTGAAAAAAAAAATGCTGAAGTTTCCATATTTTGATAAATCTAATCCATAACATTTTTATTTTTTTAATTGAAAAGGCTTTTTTAAGCCAAAAAGAAAAATGAGCGCAGCTTATTTTACATGTCTAAATTAATGTTAGAATACAGCAAGGCGTTTCTTTAACGCCTTTGGGTGAAGAAAAAAAAAACATGAAAGGCTATCATGCACCGTCTTGGGGATTAAATAATAATAATAACTAAAATAATCTTTTGCGGAAATTTTCGCCAACCCTCGGAGTTCTGCTTATGTCAAATTGCCCATTGGTTCCTTCTCACGCATAGAATCGATTAAAATTCCCTGCAGGGAATTGAGATTTTTTTTTTTTTTTTAGCATTAGTTATTTTTTTCTACAGTTTTCTGTGAAAACCCAATTTATCTTTAACGCCTGGAGCAGCGAGGCTACGATGAGACACAAGGAACATTTTAATTTTAATTTTAATTTAAGATTAAGATTTTGTATAAGAGGAGGACCAAATGCAATTTTTTTGTCTTTTATTTTTTTAAATTTAATGTTTAATTTTTTTGACTTCGTTCTTTCTGGAATGTTTTTCTTTACAGTTATCATAACATTCGAAACTATTTTTTTAAAGCTGTTATTGAATTATTCGGTTTCAGAGAAAAAAGAATTCTTAAGAAAAAAAATCTGTACAGGTTTCAATTCTGCTTTTCTTTTAGTCGCATATATATATTTCTGAAAAGTTTTCGGAACGAGTTAGTATTCAATTATCGAAAAATAAATTTATGCTCTTAATTTGGAATTTAATAAAAGAGAAAATGTGAAATCCTGGAATCGGCAAAATTGGAATGTCTGAAGGAACGATTTAACAAAATTTCTAAGGAGACTTTGTATTTTATTTTTTATTTTTTACTTGAGAATTCGCCAATCGATTTATTATTTTAACTCGGAGCCTTATATTTTCGTGTTGCTTTATGTTTTTAATTTTCTTTCAGAAAACCCAGACGCACTTTTATGAAAATATTGGTGAATATTTTAGTGTTTAAATTAGCTTTGAAAACAAAACAAATTCTTTCGACTTTACAAATATTTTCCATCATATCCATTATCAAATTGAGTTGATTTTTCAACAGCATGTTGAAATATTTGTTCTCTTTTCCAATCAGCTGATTTGCTTTAATATTGTTGTATATTATTTCAACTAAATCTCTTATGCGTTATCTCATAAAATATTTTTATTTATTGTTACGCTCTTTTATATATAGTATAGAGAAAGTATAGTAACCGTCAAAAAATTTTCACTCGAGATTTTGACAAATCTCCCCGCATTAGTCCTACTTCCTTGCGTTTGAAAAACACATTTTTGTAAGGTGTCCGTCTGTCGGTCTGTCTCTGTATCTGTTATAACTAGGGATTGCAATACCGGACCAAAATTTCAATACCGGTATTCGGTATTTTTAAAATCTTAATACCGGGATACCGGTTTTAATACCGGTATTAGAAATTTTGGAAAAAGAAAGAAAACACAGGTGTTTCTTTTTTTATTTGCCAGTTTTGTTAGAGAGTGTAAATATCACAAAAAATAATTTGTAACTTATAAATTATAACAGTATATAATCACAAAAAAGTAAAGGAAAATCTTATTTATTTAAATCACAAAAAAGTGTAAATATCACTATTCAGTCTGTGGTACTATTACAAATTTTTGAAATGTGATCTAAAAAACATAATGCATCCATTGCACTGTCATTAAGCCTGAAAATTAATTAATTTTGTTTAAAAATCACCAGCTGTCGAAAACGCTCTTTCGGCTTCTACGCTAGTTGGTGGTACTGTTAGCAATGCGCGATATACTTTTCCCAAGTATTTACCTCTAAATCCCTCATCTTCAAATAAATCGATTTCTCGTCGGATGGTTTTGGATATAGCTGATTTCTGTATTGTATTTTGGATCGTTGAAATTTTTTTATTTATCGCTAATTCTAATTTTTGTTTAAGAGACAATTCCTTTACACTATCGACAGTAGTGACATCATAATCATCGATAGTTGAACTGAATACTGAATGTGGATAGGTTTGTGGGAAAAAATTTTTTTAAAACTTTACTCTAACTTAATCAGATTTGAATTGGTTATTTTCTTTTCTTCTTTTCATTTTCATTTTTAAAATCATTAGAATTATGTAAATACCATAAGACATTTTTTATTTCGGTATGCCTTTCTTCTGTGCGATTTTTCAATGTAATATATAATTCTTCAGATACTAATGTGTGCTGTTCTTTCAATGACTGCAACATGAAATTTATTGTTGCATTAGCTGTTAATAAATTAGAATCTCTCCTACATAATACCTCAATAGTCAGTTTTATTGGAAGTAGAGCTGATATAGTTCTGGATATTAAGTCGAATTTACTATCTGAAAAACTAATTTACAGGTTTAAGTCTATTATTGTTTTTTGGATTGGATTTCTCAGTTTCAAAAATCGTTCCATCATTAGGAGTAAACTGTTCCAACGTGTTTTAGAATCTAATATTAACATATATTCTGCTTTATTTTCAGTTAGTATATATTTTAGTAATATATCCTTTTTATAGGGGAACTTTTAAATATTTTAACAATTTTTCGAACTTTATAAATTATAGGAAGCAATTCTTGATAGGTTAATATTTCATCCTCATTAGCAATATCTTCTTTAACAATTACATTGTCATTATCTTCATTGTCAATATCACTCTCACTCTTACTCTTTTCAAAGTTGGAATCCGAAGTTTCTATATCCACAGTATTTGGGTTCTTCTGTTCTTTATATTTTTGGTATAACACATCTATTACTCCTAATTGAATTCCATGTGTATAGCACAACTGCTGATTTGCACTAATCAACTTTACAACTTTTTTCATAATTGTTGCTCCATCAGTCATTAAGGATACAATATTTTCTTTCAGGGAAAATCCATGTTTCGCTCATTTAGATTTAAGCAATTAGTTAAGCCATTAATTAGCTAATTAATTTCACCCGTTATGGAGACATAAAAACAAAAACGTATACTATATTGCTATGTTCACGATACCTGAAAATATAGTGGAGACAATTTTAAGAATTCCTAGTAAATACCGAAAAACCGGTATTTAAACTTGTGAATACCGGTATTACAAAATTGTACAAATGGCTCAAAATACCGGTATTCGGTATACCGGTATTGCAATCCCTAGTTATAACTCAATATAACTCAAAATACTTTGAGCTAGACTGTTGAAATTCGGTATACTGTCTTTACACCAAATTTACAGATTTCTATCAAATTTTGAGTAAAATCTGTTCAGAGTTATATCTGTCCGTCTGTTTGAATATAAATAAACAAGATAACTATAAAACGAAGAGAGCTAGATAGACAAAATTCGGTACACATATTTAACACTTATATTGTAAACACCTATCAAATTTTCAGCCAAATTAAACTAGGGTTTGGCTGTTTGTAGGTCTTCACTTTCAGAAACGGGCAAACGCGACAACTGAAAAACACAATGACTTAAATGTATCAAATTTGGTATGGGATTTTGTAACTACAAGTGCAGTTTTGTGTCCAATTTTTGTATCATTCGGTTGATAAAATCGATAATTCTAACACTGACTAAAGCGCAAATTCGATTTTTGGATACTGTTAATGCATGCCAGGGATTATTATTCGCCAAATAACTGGCTAAGGATGGCATGACAGATTCAGTAAAAATGCTCAATTCACGCCAAAAGTTAATATTTTGAAATTATTGTGCACCAACACCATTTAAGGCATTCTCTGTCGTGTTAATTTTACTAGAGAGTATTGGGAAGATCGCTCTCTCTCTGATTTCAAAATAAATAATTAATAATATTAACAATAAAATTAGAAATAATAATAGATTGAAAAGTATAATGCATCTTTTACATAGATTTCTAAATGGAGTAAGATCCCTTGAAATCATAGTATTTTTATAAATGTAACTGTACACGTAATTCATCTTCTAAATCCAGGTACATTTTCTTTGGATTGTAACGTCATTTTCGTTTTTAATGTAAATTACATAAACGGGGAAAAAATCGTTCTTTTTTAGCTTTCAATAATGTAAGAAAATAGCGCGATTAAATATTTGATAATAAAAAGGGCTTTATTTTGATTGCAGCAATGAAATGTATTTTTGTAAGTTATGAAAAAGTTATTCTTAAAAAATTGCCAAAATTGAATTAGAATGAACACAATATCTAAATTGCCATAATAAAGTAGACAAATTTTTAAATGAGTAATTATTAATTTTGTCCATTAATATTTTCGAAAATTATTTAATTAAACTAAATTAAAAATTGTAATGAAAGTTTTGAAATACCATTCTAAATTTCACTTCTCCGAATATTGTTTGCACCATATTTGGCAGACCCAAGGCCAAACGGTCTGTTCGATAGAAAGCCATAAAAGGATAGACAGATTCACAAGTACATTCTCTGTTATTTTTAGTAGATTCATTCTTGTCTTTTAACTAACATTTTTGATTTCCAATATTCGAAAATTACAGGGAGAAAGCATTGTAATTTTCAAAAGTCCGACCTCCAAATGTCGATGAATTTCCATATTTCAGATATTCCTGGAAGTCCGGAACAGATACACTCAGAATACAGGAATACACTTTTAAAGTTATACCTCTCTGTCTGTGAACACGGTAATTTAAAAACTCTTTCAAATAGACGAATTAAAATCCACATCTGCTCTATTTAGCAAATTTATAGATTTCTATCTATTTTGAATGCAATTTATTAACTTTAACTCTATATACGCAGCTGCCGGAATACACATTATCGCGATAATTACGAAGCAAAAAGAACTTCATAAATAAAAGTTGGCACACTTGAAATCACGACATTTGTTTCCTAGAACTGACAGCAATTCCCGGTTTTACATTTTAATACTCATAATTCTTGTTTTGGATTGTTAATATTGTTTTTGTATTCCGTTTTGATCGTTAATTGCGTTAAAATTAATGTTTTTCCGGAAAAGGCATCCTCTGGTGGACATTCTGGAACTAAAAAAAAAATTGTTTTTTTTTTTTTTTTTTTTTTTTTTTTTTTCAAAATTTCGTGAGCGCATCTCGTGTATAGTTTACATACCAAATTTCTTTGCAATCCGTTCACCCGTTTGTGTTGTATGATGCTGTTTATAGGGGAAGTTTAATTAAAACCACCCTGTAGTATTCCATTCCTATAGATTATACTGTATTCCATTTCAACTAATATAATGAATATTCTTTTCCGAAGCTGAATTGCTTAAGGCTATTTAAGTATATTACATTACATATTACATTCATGCATTAGCATAAGAATTAAATAAGCATTTCGTCGTCTTTTTTCTTGGAAGTAAATAGGCTGATTTGATAAGAATTCTGACTTCAAAAATTATTCATTAAAATATGAACTACAAAAAACTTATTTAAATTTTGAAGCTGGCATTCCATTATATCCATTATCACCTGGAAGTTTACATACATATCAAGTGCCAGAATTACACTGAAGATATTTCAATGATCTGTGGACTCAAGCATCGTCTCCTGACACTTTATCTCCTTCTTTAAATATTAGATGTTTCAGCTTTAATTTCCTTGGTGTCACCGGTGCGTTTCCGGGAAAAATATATCTCCTTTTCTTCTTCATTATCACGCTGGAAATGAGCCAAAAGGCAGAGATCAAATAAGGTCCTCCTTTTTTTGACGTTTTTAAACATTTCAGAAACTTTTAAACTACTCTTTCCTGGCGAGGAGATGTCACTTTTGTTTACACTTCTACGATTAATGGATATTTACTTTAATGTGCTCCCAGTTAAATAAAACTGAGATTCTTGAAGAAGTTGAATTTACTTTAGAGCTCCTCTTTTTTCATTAAATATGTCAAGATGATATGAAATGCATTTTGAATCAAAGAATTACTTGTCAACCATATTATTTAAACAATTCCTTTTGAAAATTTCTGAGAATTAAACATAAAAGAAGAAGAGAGGGACAATTTATGCTCATATAATAGACGTAAAATAATCTACGTCTCTAATATTAAAATCAGAATTTACTGTGCATTTAGTGATTTCTGCTAAGAGAAATTCTTTTACCGTTAAAAATAAGTATTCAATTTCTCTTTATATTGTTTTTGAAAATATAATTATTAACTTGACGGAAAGAAAATTTGACAAAGTATTTTAAAATTGATTAGCATTTCAACATCATGAAATTTAATCAATATATTTTTCTGTTTACATTTGAGTCATTCAGTTAAGTCAACGCTTTTGTATGTTCAAAGTAAGTCAAGTATGTAAGTCAAAGCGATGACTTTTTTCAAAATTTATAATGTGCTTAGCTAATTTCGTTTAACTTTTTAATTCAGTCATCTTCTGCAATTTATTATAAAACAGACAAAAATCAATACCGTATATTGCACTTATATGAAAATGCAGTACAAATCATGATGAATTAATAATTAATAATTTCTATACGATTTTTCAAAATATATACTCATAATAATTCTGGTTTGCCAATAAGAAATAAAAAAACAAAGGGTTTTTTTTTCATGCTAAAGAAAAATAGTGCATGCAATCCTAAATATTGCAGTATTAATTTACCACTTAGAGCAGAAACAAATATTTTTTTCAGACCTTATATCTAAGAATAAATATATTACCTTTCATTATAATGAAAAAGTTAAAATAAATAATATGTATACAAATCATCATAGTAATCATTTAAAAACTGCATATTGTTATGCATTTGTAATATTACTTCACAGAGTAGTAAGCTTCATCACAAGTAGACAGTTTAACATTTAGCTTTTATGGATGCTAAAAGGATGCTGGAATAATGACCTCTGGATTGGCGACAAAATAGAAGCTTACAGAATCAGCAGGATTTTGGGTATAGTACCATCAGGATGCTAATAATATAGATCCTTCTAGAAGTTTCTTGCCCTGCTTCGGTAATTCTAAAAAACTTCGAGACCAAGCTGAGTCAGTTGAAAGGAGCTGAAGGGATTAGCCTCTCATGAGCTGATTTGTAGCCGAATGTTGAATCGACAGTCGTACAGAGAGTCAGTAGCAAGTCGGCAGTCGAGTATAACATAAGCGAGGAAGCAGTGGAGAAAAGCAGACTTTTGAAAGGCGCGAATAATCTGTGAAGTCTATCTTCCTGCTGAGTTCTCTCTGTCTACTTTGCACAATTATAGATGTTAATTACAGATTTGTTGTTAATGCGCTGGTGCATTCTGTAAGTGTTGTTCTTGTGTTTATGTCAGCTTTGTTTTGTTGTCTGTGTATTCGTATATTCTTGTTGAATAAACGAGTTTATTCGTTTTGGGCCTGTTGGATTGTTTCACCATACACCCATTACTGACTGACCAAGTTGATTTTATGCACATGCGAAATTTTGTAAAGAATTTTCCATTACAATATTTAAAATAACAAGAGAACCCCAATGAATCAGTTGCCCAGTTCTAACAATTGGTTCGATTTCACCAATTAATGTTTCATTTGAAAGTGCATGACTCTCAGATATGCTATCAATAGTCACCTACCCTCCAAACTCTCCATTTTCAGAAGAAATGAAAAAAAATTCTACCTCTCAGTATGCATTTTCTCTGGGGAAAAACAATGAATATGTCCACCAACTTAGACCTCTAATCCAATTTTTGCCCGAGAGTTTTTGCTTTGTTTACTTTAAATTTAATCTCCTATTAATAACTTAATATTCATGATTTCAGTTCAAAAAATTGTTTTCAATTCCTACAATTAGCTCACACTTTCTCTCTATTAATATATATCATGTTCAAATATCCATTCGTTAGTAAAATACTTTTTATTTATCCACTAAGTTCAAATACATTTTTTTAAAACTTGTAGTGGATGACACTTGATGTTAATACAGTTTTTTCAAATATTAATTCATTAATTAAATTTGTCCAGTTATTTCTATTCGGTCGCCAAATCCTTTGCCATGTCACCAAATGGTCTCCAAGTTTGTCATCAACTATGTACTTATTTAACAAAAAGCAACTAAAATTAAAAAAATTTTGTTGACCTAAGTAGGAATTGACTTAAAAAATTTTGTTTTATATATTACTTGTTAAATCACAAATTTTAAGAAAAACTAAAACCGTGGCAGCTTAATAGACTTCATTTGTTTTGTTATATATGGGATCCCCATTCATAGTAGGGATAAGTCCCATAAAATAATAACATTTAAAAATGTAATTAGCGGGGTCGTCTATCTTCTAATATTTGTTAGACTATGGTTTCGCTTTCTTACTCGTCATATAAACTTCATACTTATTAAACATAATCCTTCTATCTTAGAGGCCTGGTGGTAAGATCTCAGCTTGTGAGCTGTAGGGTTTCAGGTTCGAGACCCGATTCCACCGAAGAACCGTCGTGTAAGGGGGTCAGCTGCACGTTAAATCTGTTATGCCAAACGTCCTCCCGTTGGTGTGTGTGGTGTGGAGAGGGGGGTGCCAGCTCAGGTGTCGTGCTCGTCATCTGACCGCGGTTCAAAATTACGAGGTCAGTCCCAAAATAGCCCTAGTGTTGCTTTACAACGGAACGTTAATATAACTAAACTAAACCTTCTATCTTAGCTTTCAACAATGGAAGAAAATCACACAATCAGATAGATGATGAGAAAATGAGAACGGTTTGAACTTCTGAGAAGCAATGCAATCCATGGTTGGAATTTAAGCAAAAAGAAAGTTTTAAAATGTACAGAAATTCAAGAAAAATGTACAAAACTACTAGATCAGGGGTGGTGAACCTTTATGGATCAACGGACCATTTCTTCTAAAGAAATGTTTAATGAGGCCTACATATAATTTTGACTTGTGATTATTGGGAAAATAATAAAACTAAATACTAACAACTCAAAACTCTTTATTTATTACGAAAAAATACATTTTGCACTGTATAGTAGTAAATGTTTTAATTATACGTGTAATTCAAATTAAAGAAATATTAGTGTGACTTCTGTTGTTGCAGAAAAATGAGGATTACTTTCGGCAGAATGCATGCTGAATGGGAGTCATCTGCCAAATGGTTTCTAAGAGAGTCTTTAATGTTATTCATCTCTGAAAATAATGACTCGCAGGTATAGGTAGATGAAAATAGGGTTAAAACAGCATGAGTCAGCTTCTTCAAACAGTTAAATGTGTCTGGAATCGAATTCCATATTTCCAAATATTCGTTACTGGCAATTTTACTTATGTTGCTAGTTAATCTTACTGCTTCAATCAATTTCAACCTTTTCCTTGTTTCAATAAATTTTTGAATCCATATTGAACTAGATTGGAATTCAATAAGTTGCATTTCAAATTCTTAAACCAATCGAATTAGGTCAAGTTCAGTTTATCAAATGAAGTCACATGCAACCATTTGCAAACCATTTTAATCGGTGGCGTGCCCAAAATGTTGTACACGCATGCCATTGGGTTGCCATCCCTGTACTAAATTGTTATCGTTGGTGTAAAAATTAGTTCTATATTACAATATTTTCAGGAATTATTGTGGTAAAACAGCAAAATTTCGCTTAATATGTAATTTACATTTCCATAGTTGGTTCCTATCCATAGTTAGAAAATAGGCGAAAATCTAATTTTAAAATATAATGAAATTGAAAAAAGAATTTTCACGGCTATTAAATTGGTACCGCTAAAAAGATTTTTCAAAAACTTTAATATGATGCAAAAATTATTTTTGTGTGGCAATATTTTCAAGAATCATTTTTGGTATGCTTTTTTTTTTCAGGAATTATGGCTGTAAAACTTCACAATATCGCTTAATTTTTAATTTATTAAAATTTTATATTATCTGAGGTCCACATTCCTAATTTCCTAAGTATATTTGTCCAAATTTAGTATCTGTTAGTCTAACTGTCTGTTCTGTAGATTGCCAATACACATACGCATATAGGAAAACTTCCTATGGTATTAGAAGATACAGAGATGGAGATAAATATGATCCTTTTCTTATACTTTTGTTATGATAATATACAATTAAAAGAAGTTCATTGGTGTGATTTAGTTAATCTTATTAACACCAACGTCTTCGATGACCATATTAATGATATTAATCTAATCATATTGACTAAATTTGATTAAGTGTTTATTATCTAAACAAAAGTAAGTGCTATCTGAAATAATTATTGCATAAAAATGATAGATATTTTAATTACTTAACTATACTTTTAAAGTGACGACATTATGTGACGATAAAAAATGGCCGAAATTGATCTACTTAATGAGTTGGGAGAGATGTCGTTTGGGCTTGAGTTTGCATTAATTTTTGAAAATGATTCTTGAAGATGTATCCAGGAATCATGATCTTTCGTATGAAATAAATATTGGTGATATTGGTACTCCAGATATTTTATTTAGTTGTCGTGACTGAGTAACGGAAGCCAAAATGTTTCGCCAAAAATATTGTAAAGTATATTATTTTTGAGACTTATTTTGAAAACGGAGAAAGTAGGAGACTATTGAGGATGCATCTAGATATTATTAACTTCCATACGAAAGAAATATTGGTGAAATCGGTTACAGTGTTTGTGCATGGGTTTGTAGTTTTGCCATTCATTTTAGTATATAAATGATGGGCAAATAATAAGTCGCCGAAGGTTGCTGGTAGAAATTAAAACTTTATGGAACTGATAGAAAATAATCCCACTGTCTAAAAATTATAAATTAATGGACATTTTTTTTAATTCTTATTCCAATAATGGATCCCATTGCAGTCATTAGATCACTTTCAGGTACCTCACACAAAGACAGAATAATTTTTATCATAACTCGAAATGGCATAATTAAATAGAAGCGAACGAGAAAAGCAACTTTCAATTGAATTATTGAATGAATGATTCAGATGCTGTATGAATATTAATTAATTTTAGTTCATAAGTTACAAAATGAGACTTTTTCTCGAGTTTTACGAAAAATTCTCAAAACTCTCAATGCAAACGATAAATTATTAATATCTAGGTATTGAACAAAGTACTATTGAGAAGATAAGTTGGATTCTTTTCAGAAAATTTTATTTGTAAGTATTTTTGATATTTTCCTAGCAGTCTCCGACAATAATTTCTAAATAGCTTATTAGACTACTTTCTAGCTAAATGGAATTTGCATATGCATATCCCATTCTTCGAAAGCAAATTTAATTTCGCTTTTAGAACGAATTTTTATTTGCAGTCATTCTAATGCAAATAAATAATACAAACAACTGCTTTTGTACGAGTCTTCTTGAATAATCTATTTCCGTGTATAACATAAATTGATTATGTTCTCAGGTTCCGTATTCTATACAAAATCTAAATAATCCATGTACATTAGCTAGAAGTATAGTTATGTATTCCTGATTGGTTTTAGGTGTACTATCCAGGTTATTTGGTAGCTTTCCAGGATATGTTAAAAGCAATTATTATATACGATACCATTTACAAAAAATATTGTTCTGTATCACTATATCCACTTAAATATTATTATATATCATTCCTATTTTAAATTAAATTAACATGCACATTTTAAAAGAATTTAATTTTAAGCATCAATAAGTAATATTCTAAGCAATAAAATTGTTTATTCAAATCGAACACAGTATGAATTCTTGAGAAGACTTCTATAATCCTCTGATGCCTAGGAATTTGTAATATTGTGTCCTTGCACCGTTAGTCCTATAGTAAAAAAGCTCTAACTCTAAGAGTAGTAAAAGTAACTCTAAGGGTTCCTGAAAGGATATGGCCCTAGTCTTGGCCATAACTGTTGGCAACTTTAGCAACAAAATTAAAGATTCCAAAAACAACAAGAATCTTCATGTTAGCGTTTTCTTAGAACTGAAACTTCGCTGACATTTCCAGAAATGTCTGTATCTTTTATTGGAAACTGCAAACATCCGGGAGACACAGCTTAAGGCACTCAAGTATTGAATCAGTAACGAATCGGCAGGTGAGCTCATCTGAAGATCGATTTACTGCTCGTTTTCTGCTATTTACTTAAAATGTTGATCTGATGTGTGTTTCGATGGTTTTTCGATCCCCTGAATTTATATTTCTGTTCAGACTTTTATCCGTTTTTGAGATGTTTGACACTGTTCACTGTATACTCAACGAATCTTGATTTTCGGAGAATTATACTTATCAATGTTCTATGCAATCAAACAATTTATTTAAATAAAAAAAAATAGTTTACATTCATGAAGGGATATCTATAGCCTTATCTATATCTAATTCGGCGAGTTCGTGGTAAGATGTCGATTTCAAAAACGGATATTGTAAATTCGACACGGACAAAACCACTCAGAAGCGTATACATTTTAAATAAGATATGAAATTTGATTTCCTTTAATGCGAATTCGTAAGTTTTCTGTATTTTGCGAATGGATTGTTTTAAAACTAAGTTCATTACTAATATTTGATATTTATTAAAATCTTATTGTAATATAAATTGAGACTGCCATAGAAACTAAATTGAGGATAGGTTCTGCATTTAGGTTTACATGTTTTACTCTAAAAATTCTTATCATTTATTAAAATTTATCGATTATACTTTTGAAAGGGTGTTGAGATAGATTCCTAGGCTGAGATTATGGAGAAACTTTTGATTAATTATACTTCTGCTGTCCGAAAAATTCTTTTTGCACTTCGAGGTTTTTTACTGTACTACTTTTGTCGTGTAAGCACAACAATTTCTTCTTTGTCAGTTCTTTTTTTATTGTACATCTTTTCGAATCGTTTGGGTCGTTTGAATTTGTCTTGAGTGAAATATTCTGTTATAATTCGAATATCCTTTTAAAAGGGGAAGTGAAGAATTTCCATTTCTACATGCGTTATTGACATTAGGATTCAAAAGGATATCCGTACCGGAATAACGGTATAATATTAAAATGGAGTGTTCATTTATTCCCTAAGTTCCGGGTTCACGCACTGGACGGGAATCAAATTATTGATTCCAAATCATAATCTAAAATTAAATCATTCAAAGAAGCTATAATTTAATACATAAAGTGCACATAATCCAAAAACACAATTGTCTACAAATTCTTAATTAAATGAGCATGGCACCAGATTCCCGAAAACGGATGGCTCCATATAATTATACAAATGAGAAAACAAAACAATTAGGACGTTAAATCTGTAAATATAAAAATTGATGCTATAGAAATCTGGACTTTTTCATTTTTACACCTTGCATTTTATGGTGGCGGGTATGAAAACAGTTCAATGAGAAAAAAGACAATTTCAAAAAGAAATAAACTCTTTGGCACAATGCCACTAACTCTCCAGCTGCGTATCCCGCGATTTCTGCGGGTTAGCAATCAGTCCATTTTCTGTTATATTCCGCGTTTTTTCGCAGTTTAGAGTGTTTATTTTTGCGATTACAGATTTTTATATTATTATCGTGTAACATATAGTATCCATTCACTTTCTTTGAAAAATATTTGAACTTATATGCAAACATCGCATCTAAATAAGCATTTTAAAGAATTACGCAATCAGATGGTTAAAACAGAAACAATGCCCAATTCCAAAAAACTAATCAAAGAGCTATTTTTCTTCAAAAGCGATCTTTTATTGAAAAAAAGTACAATACCTAGAGACTTTGGCATGATCCTAAGATCACCTTCGATAGAAATGTAACAGTACTAATGAATTTTGGGACAGCATCCATTCATTCCTTTCACAGACATTTTCTGCCCTTATCAAAACAACAAAGTCTTGCTATACAACCCAGTTTTTCATCATATTTTGACAAATGCAGCCATTTCTGAATTGGCTGCAAAAATGTATAAAAAGAAAATTCCTATATAACAGAATTCCAATTTAACGAATGTGCATGGCATGTGAGAAATAATGTCATACATAACATTATGAAAATTGATTATAATTTTAGTTTATATCTATAAGATGTCCAGGAACTTTTTCAGCCAAATCAGGAATCTAATTTATCTAATCAGCTGTCAAATATTCTTTCATCACAATGAAAGGGAACATGCACTTTTCTTAACCTTATTCTAAATGGTCTCTGATACCAAGCTAAGATTTCTTTTCAGCTGAATCTCCGAGCTTTTCATAAGATCTTTTATTTTTTGCATTCAAATTGATGAAAAGAGCATATAAATATTTTAGCACTCAAATGAAGGACTCAGTAAAGCTATCATATTAAATAGAGGAACTTCTTTTATCTTTCAGTAAAGGACAGTCGACTATTATGGTCTCTGCCTAGGAAAGACTATGACTTTGTGAAAAAGTTCTCGTTGGAGGTATGGAATCAGTAGGCTTGTGACTCATTTCCATCACATATCCTGTACGCAATTAGATATCATTAAATCTACGATAGGAAATACTCTGCTGATAAAATTGTGTGAAACATTGGAGAGGTGATTTTAAAGTTCAGTGCATAATAAGGTTCAAAACTACTACAAAATTAGACATCAATCTAGTAACCTTAAGACCTAAACTACATCACCTGCCTGTGACGAAGTTATTTGCAGTTTTAAACATGTGTCACATTTAATTATAATTATAATGAAATTATTTTATTATAATTATAATGAAATGTTGAAAATATATAGAGTTAATTTAGTTATACAAACGTTCCATTCTGATGAAAAATGAGGGATATTTTGGAACAGACAAACTGATCAGATGACTATGAACTGTAATTATATAACAGAATACTGATTGATATCCTCTTTTTAGTCTTCACTTCCACAAAAACGGGTGAAAAGATTTGACTTTTTAAGTAAAATTCAACTTTCATAAGTCCATTGTATGTATAACCATTCTTCCGTGGAATTGATCTCGAACCTATGAACCTGAGGTTACAGAGCCAAATCTTTACCATTCAGAAAAAGGAACCCGCTTTATACCACAAATCATGTTCTTTATAAATTATAAATTAATTTTTATGTAAATAGTTATGCAATTACAGCATATGGTATGCTAGTCTATAAACATTGAAATACTAACAAGGGAACCTTTATGCTATCACGCGGATTTAGTCAAATGGATTCAAATATATTACATAAATTAAATTATCTGTAAACTACAAATCACGAAGCATATTACCTACTTGGGATTTACGCATGACTTTTAAAGAATATGAAAGGAAAAGAAAGAGAAACAATTTATTCCGAATGTTTTAACATTGCATTACTGGCAAACGCGTGATTTCTACCGCAGATGTCTCGAATAATTTCAAAGGAATGATGAGAATTTTCTTCGATGTATTTCATCTTGCACTTTGACAGTTCTTGCTCTATTTCATTGCGTGCTCTTTTGGTATCTACGTATGCAGGGTCAACTTATGATCACTTATCCATCCAAAAGTTATTTGACTAGTAATTAACTCTCGTTATCCGTCGATATACTGCACCAAAAATTCCTGCTCCCCCCCCTCCGATCAGAAGTGAAAAATACAAAAAAAAAAAAAAAAAAAAAAATACAGTTCAGTTCTTATTAATTGATATGGCTGATTCTGAAGATCTGCTCATACATGTTTTTGACTTCAGCTTTTCAACTTCCGAGGTCACTTCTGTGCTGTTGGCTTCATGGCTTCAGTGATCTTAACGTAAATGGATTCTTAGGAAAAAAACCATACAAATTTAGTTTCCTCAGCATTTTTGGATCTAAATATTAATGAAAGAAGCCATTAATAAACAAATTTTCCTTAATTGTAAATGCAGCAGAAAAATTATTCCCACTGACATGGAATAGCACCTTAAAATAAAAACCATATACTATAACGTCAACCTTTCAGAACTTTTTTCATGGAAAACAAGCTGTAGAACTTAAAATGATTAAAATCAATTCGAGTAATAATTTTAGTTTTCAATAAGCAATAAAACTTCATTATTTTAATTTATATTATTATTCTTACTTTAAACTTTTTATTTGCATTATTATTTTTCTTTCATTTCCTTTACTCGAAACACCTGCTTATATCTATCCATTAAGTTTCTAACCCCGACGATAAATTAGAATTGACTCTCTTTTCTCAATTTGTTTATACATGTGTGTTAAAAGAGTTTGAAAATTCACTGGTTTAAAAAAAAGTATTTTACAGAAATATTTTCCTTTTCTATTTTTGCAAAATTCCACAGATGCTTTTAATTACCAGAACTATATACCTTCACACTGCACGACCCACAGACCCCTGTTTCATCTCTCTTACCAATGCCATTAACTGACAATAAACACGGCGACATCCCGGCAAGCGCTATAGCTAATTGCTTTTGTCCTGTAATCACCTGATGCCCCGCAATGACATTACCACCCATCCTGGAGATCATCAAATCCCTGCCTCCTACCCCTGCAGACAAATGGAGCATTCCGGTGCAAAACGGTCCCAGTCCAGGCTATGTAGATGAATGGGAATAAACTATTGGCACGTCCTATTTAATAAAGGGAAGGGGTGACACTCACCACTTCGATGAGTTGCGACAGCTTGAGCTTGATGGAGACCGTAAGGGCCTCCGAAACGTTGATCACCGGCCGAACCAGCTTGTTGTAGCGCGAGATGAGATCATCGTACAGCCGCTTCGCATCGGGATTCCCTTCTGCAAAAGAAAGAATAATGAACGAACTGGATTTAAAACTACGAATACTTCACATAATAAAATAAAATAGCAGGAGTGGCCCCCTGAAATTTTCTATCATTAAAATGCTAATCACCTCTTCCCAACAAAGCCAGCTCTTCCTAAAATTTCTTGCATACTCTCTAATAAACTTATCATGCCAGAAAACACGTTGCATGGCACTGGCGTACAGTAGTTATGAAATATTAACTTCTGACTTCTATTTAACATTTTTACCGAATATAACATGTGGACATTGGCGAGATTTTTTGGCGATTAACCTCTGACTTGCAGTTCATAGTATCTGAAAATCGAGTTTGCGCTTTTAGATTTTGATACAGTTTTTATCAATCGATTAAAAAAAGCAATTGACAGACACAGACACAGAATCCCATATCTAATTTCATATATCTAAGTAATAACGTTTCTGAACTATCATTTTTACATTTTCTGAAAGTGCAGATGGATAGACGGACAAACTTTGATTTTTCTCAAAATTTGACAAGTTTCTACATTATAGAGGTTACATCTGTGCACCTGATCTCATAGATCTAGCTCCCTTGGTTTTGCAGTTATTATATTTAGTTATATTCGAACACTCGGACTTCCTCTGAACGGATTTTACTCAAACTTTGATAGAAATCTGCAAATTTGTCGTAAAGACAGTATGTCAAATTTCAACCATCTGGCACAAAGCGTTTTGTGTTATCTTTGTCACGGACAGACAGACATTTTTTAAAATGTGTTAAAATGGACTCATGGAAGTCTAAATAGAGGAGATTCGTCAAAATTTCGAGTTCGAATTTTCTGACAATTACTATATTTTCTATGTACTACATATACGAGAAAGTAAAAGCAAAAAGGAGCCATGATCAAAGAGCGCTAACTAGTGAGTGCTGAGATTTTTATTTTCTGTCCGCACATCAGCATTTTGTGATTCGTAATGCTGTGATGATGAACGAGATTGTATTTTGGGCTTCTTTTATCGCTCATTAAAATCAAATTTTCACACAGTATTACAATTGCAATAACGAAATTACGTACAAAATTATACTTTTTCCAGTCTTAGTTTTTTTTTAAATTATCGCGTTTGCATGTACAAACCGAAAGATGGTCAAATATGTGATTTATTTATTTCATAATTTAATGCAAAGCTGAATTTTAGGCGCTAGAATCCCGAAGCAAATTTTTTCCATATACTTCAAAAAGTCTTGTAGTTATTTTTTTCACTTTCAATCGAGGCAGAAATATCTCATTTCTAACTACCATTCAACATTTCTTATGATTTCATGCAAGACTTGACCTTGTTTAAGACTAGAGACAAAGAATTATGCGGATATTTTGATTATGCGTATAAAGGAATTATGCGGATAAGAAAAGAAATATATGAATAAAGATTAATGTGGATATTTTGGCGCTCTAGATATCAGTACGCTTGACCTAAAGTTACGAATTTTGGCACATATATGCTTAGAAATGTACACACTGGAGAGATATTTTTTAAATTTTAAATAGAAGTTTAATTAATTAAAAATTAAAGTTTTGGAGTTATTTCATAATGAATTCCAAAAATGATACAACAAAATAAGTAAACTTTATTTCTTTATTACATTTTCATTGATACCAAATGTTGGCTATATATATATATATATACTTTTTTATTTTTAATAATTTATCGCTATAGTGGAACATGGATTGTTTTCATTGTTACTACCAATATTTCAACCTGATTATATTCTCAATACCGATTTAGTCAAGATGGAAAGATCCGACTTACATTTACATGTTGAGCAGTTTTCAATATTAGGTATGACTTTAACAAAACTTTGAAATTTTGCTATATTTAAATTTATATTTAGCTTCTGAATCAAAAGATGATGAAATTTTTTTAATGCGAGATAATAAATTTAATGCGAGTTTAATGTTTAAATTTTTAATGCGAGTTAATAATTTTTTAAATATACCACTGCTCTTTCGTATGATATAGCTATATGCATAAAAATATATGCAAAAAAATAGATATATTCATAGTACAATTAACAAAATGATATAAGACTTCAAAAACAAAATTTTTATCAAAATTTCAAGTTTAAAAATATTTTGCTAACAAAGCCATTAGTAAAAAATGACACAAGATATTTAATTGACCATTTTAGCATCAATGATGCTGACGAACCAACTGGTCATCACAGGCCGCTAGTCAGTAGCATAAATAGAATCTTGGCACAGGTGTTCAGCAGAGAGCGCTATAAAACTTCTTCTAACCGAATATTTAACTAAATGATGCTAGCGAGTTTTCAAATTAAATTTAGTGGCTACCAGACAACACGCAGAGGATACATGGTGGCTTTCATTTCTTGGACATCGTCCCATCCCCTTGGAATGTTGTTCTTCAAGAGCCCTAGACCACCTCAGAACCTTAATTAGCTGAAACTGGATTTCTGTAATTGGATGAAACCTTTTTTTCATGCCTCCTCGTCCCAATTAACGTTTTTGCTCCAACCAGAGAAAGTAATGAAGTTTGGGGAGATCGTTATTTTCTTTTCTCCAACTTTTAATTCATACCCATTTATCCATTTTAATCGCCATCGCCCCCTTTTTTTTTCATGCACTCTCGCCTTCGTTTTGATTAAATTCTCATTATCCTGTAATGACACGAGTGGGGATCTCGGCTGTAATCGGCTCTATTCGTTACTTGCTTCTTTCTAAGTCGCGATTCTTTGGCACGACTAATAAAGATTGGAGGTTGCCTCTTTTTCGATGTTTTCATTAGAATGGACGTGGTAAAAAAAAGGATAATCTAAAGTGATGAATTTTTTTTATTTTTTGGAATAGTTCAATTACTGATTAGAAAACGGTGTTTTATCACCTAGTTTGCAAGTTCAGTGAAAAAAGCGACCGAAGAATTTCCAAGGTTGTTTTTACAGTAATTTCTGTCAACAAGTTGGAGTAATTGGAATTTTGTTCTGATTAGCAATTAATCTGGTTTTTATATTAAATTACATGAAATCTGAAGAAAGTGGCAGGAAATTTATAGGACATATACCTGTATTAAGTTTAATTATTTAATTTTAATGCAATCATTATTTTAAAACTGTATTAAATTTAGTAATATTTTAATAGAAATTCAAAGATGAGCTTACAAAAAAAGAATTAGAACATATATGTTTTCCCTTTCTTATTCTTTTTTTTTCCGGGAAATTTTATTTTTAGTCGAATAATAATAACTAATTGAGAATACTCGCTAACATTTTTTGAATGAAAGCAGAATTTTTTGTTTTATGTTTTGGCAAAAACTAAATTCACATTCTACAAGTAAAACAATTTGATACATTAATTAGGTTCATTAAAGAACAACTATCGATACATATTTGTCATTTTTTATTTTTTCATAAAAATGTTTTTTATTCTTTTGTTCAGTTTCTTATTTCATCAAAATCTGCTTTCACCAAACATGCAATTTTTATTACTTTGAAATTTGTATTTGCAATTTCGATAGACATAATTTTATAAACTTAATCAAGTAATTATTTTTATTATATGTGGTCTGTTTATGGTTAGTTTAATGCCAGGTTTACACTCGGCCAGTTATAAGATGACAAGTAGGCAGCATATGCACAGACAGGCTAAAAAATGCTGTTCGGTTAATGACAAGTAATTGTCTCTACGAGACAACAATATGCCGCTGTATTGTGTGTGTTTTTTTCTTACTGCGCATGTGTTTTTACAATTCGGCGGTTATTTTGGCGTGAAAAAATTTATCACTTACCATAGATTAATTCCAACATTTTTTGCTTTTTGTTCTTTCTGATACGAGGTTGTGTATGCGTGGTTTTTTTTTTTTTTTTTTTTTTTCCTTTCCATTATTTCCCAAATTTAGGTATGTTGACCTTTTTTTATTTAATTTACTATGTTTCTTTGTGAAAATATCTATCATTTTTAAACGATACGCAGTGAAAAAGAAAAATTCAGGGACTCCAAAATGGCAATTTATTGCTAAGACTGGAATATCTGAATCTATCTTATGAAATTGTGGCAAATATAGATCAGTCCCTTTCTGCGTATGTGCTGCCAATTGGCTGAGTGCAAATCCACTTTAAATCTGAATCAAGAATGTCAAATATTAGAACCACACAGACACACCAGCTTCAATAAATTCAATTTAAGCATGAAACATGGGGAAAAAATATTTTAAATTCGTATCCAAATCAGTAATTTGCATTGACTGAGGAATTTATTGGAAATTTAATCAAAGAATGGAAATTTAATTAAATATTTGAATTGACTGAGCTATAATTTTTTGTCTTTTAATCGATGTAGTTCTGATACTGACTTTATTTGCATTGCTTCAGAACGATGGCATATTTCATGTCAAATTATGTATATAAATATCCTGAATGGGTCATTTTGTAAATAAACAATCGAAATAACAAAAAGTTTGACTGAAAACGATTAACTTTCAAGGCCATTATAATCCAAACAAAAATTAATCTATTATAGAACCCTACTTAACGTACTTCTCATATATTCATATTAAAATACATTTGCATAAAATAATATTAATATGTGCACAGGAATAGGGATAAAGAAATTATTTTAAATATATGATCAAAAATTTCGTAAAAGTAAAGAATTCTCAGATAAAAATTTTATTGCATGTTGTAAAAGCTTATGTCTTACGGAACTGAAGGAATACTGGGTCATAAAATGCAGCTGGTTTCCAAGCCTATCCCAAGACCCCGGCTTAGTTTCCATGGACTAAAATATCGAATTCAATATGGCCCTTGGATTATCGATAGAAAATAGTTCTGTTAACATTCTAGAAATCATAAACTCCACCTCTAAAGTCTCAATGAAAAAGTCAGTAAAACTAAATAAACACTACCCTGCAAAAATGACAGAATTGTTGTGAGTTATAGGGGCAGTTTAGTATGCTCCTAGTGAAAAGAATGAAGATGATAATAAAAAGAAAATAGCTAAGCTCTTATATATAGTTATTTCAAATATTATATAGTATTTTCAATAAAAACGCTCCATAATCGTTTGATACTATCAAATAATAGAAAATGAAATACCTGGTTCTTTCAAGGAGATTTTAACTATGTTTATATTCTTTAACTATCTTCCATCCGTATCAGTCAATCAATGATCAGACAAATTCATTTTAGTCAAAAATAATGCCATGAAATGATTTTTTTAGTAAAATAAATATTTTTTACGGACAATCATTCACTGTACCTAAGAAGTTTAACAAGCCCGATAATAGATAATAATGCTTTATTCCCTAAGAAAATACGAAGCATGGGAGTAATATAAAATTGAAGTGAACACAAAGATAGCATTTGTAGAAATGAGCGATACATTTGTAAAGAACAACAACAATAGCCCGATAACACTCAAAGTCCAATAAGAGAGCTCGCTTTGCGATCAACACGAAGGAATTGATACTTCTGGAACATTCTGCATACAGTTAAAGAACAACCACGAATTCCTCGAATAGCTACCGCAAATATTCGAGAGACGAAATTCTCAACTGAGACCGTTTAAATAGCACGATAAATCCGGGCAAAAAAATGTATGGTAATTCCTTTAAATTTGTTGTAAAAGAGTTCTTTTTACTGTAACTCTAAGCAAGTTATTTGTATTTGTTTCATGCCTACTTATTATTTTTGTGTCTTAACAAATCCCTTATGCCTTTACAATGCTGCACGAAAAATTCTTGCTATAGTGTGCTTTTCCAGTCATTTGAAGTTTTTCAGACGGATTTTGGAATATATTGCATAGTAAAATAAATATGCAAAAGAGAACATCAAAAAATTTTGTACCTGCATTCTCGATGGATTATTTGAAAACTTATCTAAAAAGAAAAATAATTTAGTAGTCACTTGCAGATTAATTAGCTCATACTTCCAATTATTTGGAAAAAAAACATATTTTCAGTCCGTTATTCGACCTCTGCTGAAAGTATCTTACTTTCCAAAACCCAAATCATATCTTGAAACACTTTTTCTAACATTCGAATTCTTTAAAGAATACTTACATTCTATAACAAGATATTACATTTTATTACTTCTTAACCCCCGGCACCTTGTTCCATATGATCGAACTTCCCACTTCTTAGTGAATCTTCCTCAAACTAAAACCATCCCACTCTAATAAAAAATCACCTGAAAAAAAAGTAGAAACGCTTTATAAACTTTATACTCAACGACCTAATCATTTTCCACGGCCATCCAACAGCAAGCCATCATGTTTTACTGTTGCCCGTTATTACTACACGGCGTTCAAGACATCACGCCATTCATTGAACTTAATACTCGGATGGATTCGAGTCTTACCAGGTTTTCCACGGTTTATCGTCAAACATAAAAGCAGCCTCCGTCATTATGACAGCGAATAAGCCATCAGGGCCTGAAGGCGAAAGGCGTAAAAGAGTTATGTTGACAAGCCGCGGCCAAATCGAACGCTATAAAACAAGCTGCAGTCGGAATGTTCCTTGCAAAATGTCTTGTTAGGTCAGCCGAGATAAGTCGTCACTGAGTTCTTGTGGTTGATTTTTGATGGCTGAGTTTCAGATGGATTCCACTGATTAATGTTTGGCGGGTGATTTTCTATTTATGATATTTTTTTTTCGAAGTTATGAGTTGTGTAATCTTTCTTGATTTGTCCTTCAGTGGTAGGATTAAGGGAGTTTTTATACCATCGAGAATATATTTTTGGAGATTCGTTTGGCAATTAATATTTTCGAATGACTCAGATAAAAATAACGGACGAAAGAATACTCCCATTAAATGATTTCCAGGTAGAAGACATTTGGCACTAAAGCAGATATTTTTGTGAATTTTTGCTTGAAATCAATTTGTTTGTAAGGAATATTTTTTGTTATTCGTATCATTTAAGTCTATACTGCCTTTTAAAATTCTTTGATCAACATATTTAGCATTTCAGATTGCTATATACTTTTAATCTATACCAATTTAGGAACCTTGAGTCAAGTCTGTTTATCATGTTCATATACCTTCTTATTCAAAATCGTGTGATCTCTCCTAAAATATGAGTTTTGGTGTAATCTAGGAAAATATTAAATTCAAATAATGGATAGCTCATATACAGTAGAATCTCGCTTAGCAAGATCCATAGCACTTCCCATAATAAATGATTCGATAATGACCAAAACCAAATGTAAAAAAGTGATTCGCTAGCGAGGGTCCTTTGTTTCACAGAACAAGGTGAGGAGGAGACATCGTCACCTCTTCAGATGCTAGCTTAGCCTGTATAATTTTGTATCAGCTTGTTAAGAGAAAAACCTTATATCAACATGAAAGAAGTTTGGGCCGATTAACGCCTCCGAATGCAACTCCGAAGGGCTTTCAGCAAGTACCTGGGAAGCCTTAAGTGACGAAATTGTGTCTAAGGCCAAAATTATGGAGATGAAGGTGAAAAGCAATGACATCGATGAGATGGTGGAAGAACGTCGCCAAAATTACAGAAGAGCTATTGTAGCTGTTTTCTGTGTCACAGCAAAAGGTTGCAGAGGAGATTTGATGCAGAGAAAATGAAATACTAGACTGATCAGAGCAATTACCTTCCCGTGAAATAAAGGAGATACTGAAAGCATCAGAAGTTTATTGCATTACACGTTGGGAAGCATAACCTTAATAAGGCAGTAATTATGTGTACTACAAATTCATTTAACGATAATGCTGTGTCTCGTTGTCACCAAATTTTGAACCATAGCTCAAACCAAATGTCTTTAGCTAATTTTCTTGTAAAGAAAATATGAATTTATAAATAATAAATAACTTGATTATAAAGTTTCTGTGTTTGGTTTCGGCAAGGAACGCATTGTCCTATAATTTCCATGGATATCCTATTTATATATATCCTGTATATACTTTACTTCCATTTCCCTATATATTCATGAAAAAATATGGAAAAAAATGTTTCGCCTAACATATTTCTCATTACGAGAAAGATTCAGTAACGAATTATTCTTGTGAAGCTAAGTTTTATTGTACATGTATTCCAAAAATAAATAAATAAACCTTTCTTGCAAAACCATCCCGTTAATAGAAATTTATTAAAAAAAATTTAGGCATCGGAAATAAATAAAATCTGTTAGTAATAAATATTCTTAATGGAGCTTTTTCTGAAAGAAAAACTAAACTGATTGTAGGTTGTAAGTCTAGACTGGTTAAGTGCAATATTGGAATATTGACCATCGATGGATTTCCAAAATCTGTACAGAATTTTTTTTCTTAATCAATAAACTCAAATTTTCAACTAACTGCTTTTAGTTTCGCCATACAACCATTAATTACAAAGAAATATTTAAATCAATAAAACCCCAATGCATTTAGCTTTTATTCATAAATAATAAATTCTTCCTTTGAAAAAATATAACATAATGGCGCTTCTTTTTAAGTTCCTAATTACATATTAAGCAATAAGGAGGAATTATTATACTAAGGGAGAAAAGGAATAATTACATTAAAAATTTAATCTGCAAAAGAATTTTGAAGTGTTTGTAAAACAAAATTGAGAGTATTTCTTTTTAAATTGAAATTTGTATTAAATTTTGAAGATGGAAATTACGGATACTGTTCTCAGAATTGCTCGCTTTTCCCACTCTTCCGCGAATATTCTTTAGGAGCTATTATTGTTTTCTGTAAATAGCACCAAAATTTCATTTTTAATTATCATTCCGCTTGCATTAAAATTCTCCAATTTGTAGATCTACGATTTTTTTTAACATTGTGAGCAGCATAATCTCATTTTTAATTATCGTTCTGCTTGCATCAAAATTTTCCAATTTCAAGATCTACAAATCTTCTTTTTCAATCTATTATGAACACCACAATTTCATTTTTTACTATCATTATGCTTGAATCAAAATTCCCCAATCTGTAGATCTACGAATCTTCTTTTTCAATCTATTATGAACACCACAATTCCATTTTTAATTATCATTCTGCTTGCATCAAAATTCTCCAATTTGTAGATCTACGAATCTTCTTTTTCAATCTATTATGAACACCACAATTCCATTTTTAATTATCATTATGCTTGAATCAAAATTCCTCAATCTGTAGATCTACGAATCTTCTTTTTCAATCTATTATGAACACCACAATTCCATTTTTAATTATCATTCTGCTTACATCAAAATTCTCCAATTTGTAGATCTACGAATCTTTTTTTTAAACATTGTGAGCAGCATAATCTCATTTTTAATTATCGTTCCGCTTGCATCAAAATTTTCCAATTTGTTGACCTACGAATCTTTTTTTGAAACTATTATGAGCACGACAATTTCATTTTTTACTATCATTATGCTTGCATCAAAATTCTCCAATTTGTAGATCTACGAATCTTTTTTTGAAACTATTATGAGCATCACAATTTCATTTCTAATTAACGTTCTGCTGGTATCAAAATTCTCCAATTAGTAGATTTACAAATTTTCTTTTTGAAAATATTGTGAGTTGTTGCTGATAAAATTTTAGCAATTCCTATTAAAGAAAGGGAAAAATGATTATTCTATATTTAGTTTTGAATCTCCAATTATCATATAAACTCTAAATACATTTCTAAGCGTTAGAAATATCTTATACAATGATTTCACCATCAAAATCATTACTAAGTGGACTTGATCTCTGAAATAGCGTATTAACTGAAAACTACCAAATCTTCTGTTTATAAGCGAACTTTGGCTTTTCTGGCCAAATTTTCCGCCACATTTGGGGATGTTTTCTGCCCGAATGGCCTTCTGTTGTAATAGGGAGGTAAATGAGTTCTCCCTCTGATGATAGTCATTTGGCTCGCCTCATTACTCTGACGAGTGTCAAAACAAATGTTTGATCTATGGGAAAGTGGATTCCCAAACTTTATTCCCAACAAATATTTGATCTTTCCCGTCCAACTTTCTTCACCTCCAGTTTGAAGATTTCTTTTTTAAAACACAATACAAAATTATTAATACATAATTCATTTTTTATTATTCGTTCAATTATTTATTCTTTACTATATTCTGGTATCTATGAATTCTGTTATCATTAGTTCTAACTGATTCTTTATGAATTCGTTAATCATTTGTCCTAACTGATTTATTTATAAATTTTTTAATCATTCATTCTAACTAATTTTTTTATAAATTCTTTTTATCATTTGTTCTAACTGATTTGCTTATGAATTCTAGAATCATTAGTTCTAACTGATTTGTTTATGAATTATGGAATCATTAGTTCTAACTGAGTTGTTTATGAATTCATTAGTTCTAATTGAGTTGTTTATGAATTCATTAGTTCTAATTGAGTTGTTTATGAATTCATTAGTTCTAACTGATTTTCTTGTTATAAATTCTGGAATCATTAGTTCTAACTGATTTTCTTGTTATAAATTCTGGAATCATTAGTTCTAACTGATTTTTTTTAAATTCTGGAATTATAAATTCTAACTGAATTTTTATGAATTTTGGAATCATTAGCTCTAAATGATGTTCTTATTTTTTTTCTATGGCTTTATTCTACTGCACTGTATCCTATTATTATCTGCTAGTTGTCACCAATGACCAATTGCTTGCGGGGGTTTTAATTTCAAGAAAGAAATTAATGCATTTTATTCCCTCAATAAACGGTTTTGTAAGCATGAAAATTTCAGACAATAAAGCTACATTATTTAATTACATACGCTTCATTCATCGTTTACTTGAACCTTTTTAAAAATTATTTATCCCAAGATGCATAACACTATTGAAAATGTAAATGTTCGATTCATCTTTTTCCTAAATTTCGCGGTACTGTAACTTCACTATTAGCTTTCTCGTATACAAAGTACAGAAAAAATATTGGAATTAACAAAAAATTAGAACTTGTATTTTTGTTGAATCTTCACATTTCAGAACTTTTTAATTCAAAGAACACGTTTTTGGAATAATATTTGTCTATAAGCACGATCTCAAAAACGGTTTGAGCTATGCAGAGGAAATTTGGTACATGGAATTATGACTAAATTTGCCGATTTTTGGCAACTTTTGACCGACATCCAATCACAGGAAATCAGTCTCTTTGGCTGTTTAAGTACGAATGAGCTTTATAATTTCAAAACGAAAAGAGATAGATAGATAAAAATTTCGGGTACTTTTCTGTTAGCTGGCGCAAGTGAAAAATCGCCAAATAATGTAGAATTCCACCAAATTTCTTGCGCCAAATTCGAGTTTGGTTCACAATTGGCGACATTTGTGCCCGGCTGACGGAAAAGTACCAAATTTGGTACACAGGTTTAACATGTAAAATAAAATTCTCAAACAAATTTTCTATTCATTTCTTAATTATACCTGTCAAAGGTTGATAGTTTATCGGATTTTACTTTTGTATGCATGTAAACGCGGTTACCCAAAAATGGATAAATTAAATCACTGAAATTCAGTGTCTGATCTTTTGATGGAAAATGTAATTCCGTGTTAAATATTAATTTTATTCTTTAGATAAAAAGTTGTTAAAAACTTCATATATGCACGAGAAATTCAAGAAAAATGTCTGATTCACGCCAAAAATTTTTATTTTTAATTATTGTTCGCTTATATCATGCGAAGCATTTCCGATATTTTCCAAAATTCATAATTTTATACGTGAGAAAGGCGATAAAACCATAACTAGAGAGTATGAAGAAAGTTTCGAAAAGATATTTCCCCTTTAGCTACTTTTTTTGTAAATACACAGATATTAAATAAAATATTTCTTCTTCAGGTTTTAACAATGGGAGAAAGTCACGTGGTTAAATATTTGAAGAAACAATAAAAGCGTTTTAAATTCTAAGCAACAATGTAGACTATTGTTGGAAGTTAAACAAAATTTTAAGAAGAAATTGGCAATATTCTGGGAACTTTTGTATGATTATTAATCTGTTATTATTCAAAAAGCAGATTTTTTATTTTTGAAATGGTGTAAATTCCTCCTTTTTTGCCATAATATTTTGGTATTTATTGCGGAAAAGCTCTAAAATTCTGACTAATTTTTCATTAATAAAATTGCCAACATTCTGGCAACTTTTTCTTCTTTTTTTGAAAGGATGTAAATTTATTTTTGTGCAATATCATTTTTGGAATTTATCCCGAAAAAACGCTAAAATTGAGGTTAAGATTTTATTTAAAATTCGAAATAATCACTCTAAGGTACAATTCCTACCAATCAATTTATATATATATGTCAAATATGGTAGTTGCATGTTAAATGGTGTAAACTGTCTAGTGAATGAGATAGCACACTAATATGGGAAGAATGTGTGTGAAATTTTGAGGGATCCCTACCTGCTGGTTGGAAAAAAAATTGATACGAGTTTTAGAAAAGATCTTACTCATACTTTTCTTTTATAAACGCCATAGAATAACCCAGAACTTGAAATCTTTAGGATTCCCTGTCATTTGAATGGGTATATGTAGAAACATTTATTTAAAAGAAAAAAATGTTAAAATTTAAATACAGTACATTAAGTAATAACAGTACAACTATACGCAAAACAATAATGAAAATAGGGAGTGTTTGGTGGGGAATAAGAGTTCAAGAATTTTGATGAAATTAATATTTCTTGAAGAAGGGTTTAGTTGGGAAAAGAAGAGAAAATTATGAGCTTCCGTCTGAGGTAATCAAATGTTCGTTATCTGGCAGAAACTGCACCAGATTTCTAGTTTTGATTTTGGGACATTTTGCTTGTCATCACGTTGATCCACCAGAGTCATTTGAGGCCGTGGTTGGGTTTGCTGAGATGGAAAGATATGGTGAGAGGGCAGCTAGTGGCATAATGAAAGTTAGTGGCCACAGTGATCCGATCATTTAACATCGAATCGTTTGAAATACGAAATGAAAGGACCATGATCGGTTGCAAAGGTTATATATTTACTGTTTCATGATGAGGGATTAAGGGAGGCATTGAGATTAATTTGATAAATGTTTCTACCAGGTGAGCCTTTGTCCCATTCTTCTTGCAATCGCTGTAGGCTTTGTATATTTTTCCGGTGGCTTCTCAGAACTGGATATTGAGCGAGGTACGTGCAAAAATGGCCTACTTGGTTAAGTTATCTACAGCCTCGCTACTGTTGTGTCCCATATGTGCTTTAATCCATTTAACTCAATAGAAGAAGAATCACCTGTACATCCTGTACAATTGGGCTTGTGCGTGAAGTCAGCTATCTAACTCTCTGACCCGCCACGAAGGCACACGGATTTAAACCATAAAAACTGAATGATCGGACCACCGCAACAGCAACATTGGAGGGAACTGTGGTTGAGTCCTAATGGCCATCACCAGCCACGGTACAACCCTCCCCGAAGGAAGTACGTCCCGTCATCGATGGGAGGAGTCAGATCCCCCACCTATTAGTGTACCCTCCAGAGTGGCGAGATCCAACCACCATGCCGGAAGCCTCTCATCTTCATTTCGAGGTGCCCCCCGGGGGTGGGTGGCTTGTGCGTGAAAATGAATAAATCATTTTGATTCTGAGCTCATTATCTCTCCGTATTTCAACATTGTGGTTTGTTTCATCATAGTTTATAAATATCTACAATTTTTTAAAATAAATATTATACACCCGAATTCATTTATTCAGGTCGCTGCATTTTTGAGCTATCTCGCTTATATAAATAAAGAAAGGCATTACTCTAAAAGGCCTCTTTATTTGAGATTCAGGGTGATTTTATTTTCAACATTTACTCAAATTTGTAATCTATTGATAGAAGTAGAAGGCACATTTTAGAAAACATCAACCCACTAATCCTCTTAAATTCATCTATATCGACGATAAAGATTTCAATCGAAAGTTAATATCTGCGGATTAAAAAGTTCATTTCCCGTAATGGAACAAAAGATTTTTATCTCTGCTTTCCACTCGCGCAAAGCGAGCCCATAACCATAAAATACCACTAAGTCATAATCATAACATCAGTCATTGCTAGTAGCCCTTACATCAAAATACAGAGCCATCATCTGAACGACTTGTGGTATCTGCTTTTCAGTGATCTTATCTAAAATTAATAACCATTTCTATCGTACACATGAATCTGTACTGCATGTTACTTTTTATGGCAGAGAAAATCCTTTATATCTCTGCGATTCTATGAAAGTATTTCCTTCTAATGTACAAGAAAGAAGTATTTTTTTTTAATTCTGTGATTGAGAAATTGTTTCCTTTTATTATTGATAAAAACGAAGTACTTTTTTTATTACATTTCCAGATATTGTCTTGGTTTTTCATAGATAACCCTTACTGAGAGATCTTAGAAATCTTTTTTATTAATTTCTTTCTATAATAATGTAATAATAATATAAAGTTGGGGATTAATTAAACATTAGCCTTAATTCATTTCTAAAATTTACCAGCTCAAACGCTTCATAGTCAATCCAATATAAGTAAACAGATAATATACACTAGATTCTTTGAAAATGAGGATCGAAAAATTATGTGTATGGGTACTTAGAGAGGAGTCTCCATTAAGGGTTAAACTTTCAACATCAATATACTCAAATTAATATTTTAAAAAATGTGAAGAATTCAAAAAAGCATTGACGAGGTTAGTGATTTTAGGTTAAACTAGCCGCCTTTGGCGACCAGCACGTTCACCAAGATTATTGACTTTTTAGATTTTCAAATAATTTACAGGTTGTATTTTAGAAGAATTTTCACCTTTTTGTTTGATATGACCAAGTCAACTTACATTGAGCAGTGAAAATTAAAAAGTGTATTTGCTGCGAAAATGGATACGAAATCTCTGTTAGTCATTTAACTGCCTAAAATATCAATAATGGTCGCCAAAGTTGTCTAGTATAATGAATTTGTATTGTTATTAACTGTAAAATAAAATTACAATTTTAAAAAAAGTATTTCTATATGTATGTATATACAACAATAACCTGCTTTTCGTTTATCAAATTACATCAAACCTAAATAGTGATATAATAAAATGCTTCGAATTCACCAACTAAACAGATTCCACTCTGCCAAGTAAACAGCACACCTCTTAATTACAATTGACAATCTTTAATTCCCTTTTAGGATGCCATCAGAGAATTCCTACATTAGAAATCATCTCTTCGATAATGAATAAGTACATAGACATTTGCATTTTGATTTGGCACAAATATTCCACGAGTGCATCGGCACTGTCTTGTAGGATGGCCGGACCTCATTCCACCGCACTCATTTCATGTAGAGATATTATTTATGGTAATTGCTTCTCGATGAAATAGCTGCTCAAATGTGAAGTACTGTTAATGACAAATGGCATCTTCGATACAAGTGTCGCTTCCAGAAGATGCAAATAAGTGGCTATCATGATGAAAATTAAATATTTTCTGTGAAGTTGTGGCAATGTCCTCGAAAGAGGCACTTCATTAAACACTCCGATAGGTATAATTATTTACAAGTTGAACTTGACAAATAAATATTAAAATCTCTCTAAATATTGGTTTTAAATTGTTAGCTCTTTAGGCAAATGCTGGCATTAGGATTTATTTGCATGGTGATTTTAAAGTTAGGAGCAGATTTATTGATCGATCATTCGAATATGAATTTAGATAGGAATATTGTTTGTTAGGAACAAAGTTGGAATCTAATTTCCACTTCCCTGTATTGAAAAAGAAGAAAAATCGTCAAAAAAATTGAAGTCGAGATTTTGACAAATCTAATTTTTTTTTAAAACCTGCCTAAGTCCGAAAAGCACAATTTTTAGAAAATGTCCGTCCGTCTATCTGTCTGTCTTTTTTATGACAACGATAACTCAAAATCACTTTGATCTAGAGAAATGAAATTTGGTATATAATCTTTACGCCAAATTTGTAGATTTCTATAAAACTGTTAGTAAAATCTGTTCAGAAGATGTCTGTCTGTCCGGCTATTCCAATATATGTTAACACGGAAAAGGAAAAGAGTTGGATCGATAAAATTAGGTACATAAATTTAACATCTACAGTGTACACACCTGTTAAATTTTCAACCAAATCCAATTATGGATTGACTGCCTGTCATTCTGTACGGTCAGAAATATATAAACGAGATAATTCAAAAACTCAATGACTTAAATATATCAAATTTGGTATGGTATTTTGTGACAACAAGTGAATTATGTCAAATGTTTGTTTTGATCGGTATAGAAAACGTGTCTAAAACACAAATTCGATTTTTTAACGCATGCTAGAGACAAATTGCCAATTTAGTCGCCAATAATGGCACGATATATTCAATAAAAATTCTAAATGCACGCCAAAAGTTAATATTTATTTAATATTGTACACCAATGCCATGCAAGGTGTTCTTTGGAATAATATCTTCATTAGATAGAAAGTTTTCGAAAGAACCACTTCAGAAGGTATTTACATGGAATCAAATCATATTATTGAAGGCGTAGCTTGTTATTTAAACTGTGTACTTGCTCTGCAATGGCGGAACGATGCAAAACATAGAATGAGACAATAAATATAACAACATATATTTAATTTTGTGTTATTGTCTTTGCCTAAGATTTATATTTAGACGAGATTATATTGCGTCTGTTGCCCGATCGAGGATTGAACCTGCAATACTAGGCTCCCTAGCAGTGGAACATAACCACTAGACAAAAACGATCATCTCTGTACACAGCCTGTTAACTGGCTTAGGAAGCTAGCGCCACAATATACTTGATTTCCACATTAAATAACATTACTTTTAATCATAGTTTGTATTATCATCAGAATTGAGATAGGTGCTACATAAAGTTTCATTTCTCTTCTGGTAATTGTTATTCCTGAATAGAAGACATATTTGACATTTGGAGACCAATATCCAATATTCTTATTGTATATTACGTATATCTCTTGAAATTACAGAACCAATTAATTATTTAAATTATATATTATTCCACCAATAGTCTTTTATCTCTTTATCGAATGATGTTTGGTTAAGAGTCACGTTTACGTGCGAAAACGAAAAAGTAGTGCTGTGTTTGAGGATACAGACACTTTTTAATCGATCTGAGAGATTTTGTTCATTTGGAAATAATGAAAATGAAACTCTAGAACTTTGTAGATTATCTGCCAAATTTAAAAATCTATGCTTAAAAATGATTTTAAAAAAAATTCACATTTAAACTCAGAACTTTGTAAACTTTCTTAAGTTTGACCACATTAATAAGAATTTTTAATAACATACATTTTCTATATCTTGTTCTCTCATATTCGTAGTTTACAGATTTTATTGATACAGCGAAATATTATTAAATTAAGATTTTTTTGAATGTTATAATATAGTAGAATGCCAAAATTATCGCCAAGGTAACTTGATTTATCACTTTCTCGAAAATGTGTAATGGTCAAAAAATTCGAATTCGAAATTTTTACAAATATCCAAGTTTTAGACCTCCCTGAGTTCGGAAAACACATTTTCAGAAAATGTCCATCTGTCTGTTTGTTACAAAGCTAACTCAAAAACGATTTTAGCTAAACAGACAGAATTTGTTATGCGGTTTCTACGCTAAATTTGTAGATTTCTATCCATTTATGAATAAAATTTGCTCAGAGGAAGTTCGTCTGTCCGCCTGCTCGAATATTAGTGAACACGATTACTACTAAACGAAGAACAATAGATATATAAGATTCAGTACGCAGCTTTAACATCTATAGTAAAGACACCAGTCAGATTTTGAGCCTAATCCAACTATCGGTTGATCATCTGTCGGTCTGTATTTGCACAAGTATGTAATTGAGTTAAATTAAAAACGGTGTGACTTAAATATATAAAATATATATTATTGGTGAATGATTTTTGTGACTATAGTTGTAGCGCTGTGCTACAATTACCAATTTTGATTTCAGTTGCCTGGAAAATAGGCGTCGAAAACATAAATTCCATTTTTGGATATTATTATCAGCCTATCTGGGATTAAACGCCAAAACACTCGCCAAGGTTCACATGATAGATTCAGTAAAAATTAATATTCCACGCCAAAATTCACGTCAAAAGTTAATATTTCATAATTATTGCGCGCCAATGCCATGCAAGATCACGTTTATTAGAAAGTATGCGAGAAAAATTTGGGAAAACTGGTCCCGTTGTTTTTTATCTTAAGATCAGAAACTCCAAAGCGTAAGAAAGGCATTTCTTTCAATTTAAGCCTTACAGTTTAAAATAAGATAGTTTCATAGACATTAAGATCATTAAAGATTTTTTTAACATAGAATGCACTTTCTATTCTGTGGTAATGGTATTTGTAGAAACGTGAAGATATTTTTGGAGACATTATTTAAAATGTAAAAGGAATAAAGACACTACCAGATAGTTTCCCGTCGACAGAAACCCACCTCTGAGGCCAACTTATGGAACTGCACTCCCTCCCAAATGCCTCTTAAAATTCAATACTTCTCACAATATTTCATTTTCTTAAGAATGGAAATGTCATCCACATTCCAAATTTAAGTGAATCACGCACTCTAGCCCTCCCAGGAAACAGAATCCCTCTTGAAAGAAAAGAACCCGCAGTTAACTTCCCATATTTATTACAGCAGTCTTTGTTTTCTCCAAGAGGTGAAAAAAAATGGCTAAAAAAGAAGGCAGGTTTCCCGCGCTTTTTCTTTTCTCGCTCTTTTTACCGAATTAGCTGGCAATGCACGCGCCCCTCTCACGTACCATCAATTGCCTGCTCCCAGGAAGCAAGCGTTTTGCCACTGTTGCTATATTAAAGCCCAACGTGATTCACAGAGGGGTTGTGAATGTTTGATGCCTGTTGCTTCCAAAGAAGCTTTAAAAGCAAACAGCACAGCGCAGAAAGTACTTACACGAAAGAGCTGCGCAATGGCCGATCATCAATTTCAGGCCGAGATCTTTCCTCTTTTTGCTTCCTTCTTTCTACCCCCCCCCCTCCTCTATTCCCCGTTTCTTCTGGATTCGAGGACGGCGGCATAATGGCGCCAATGGGATTGCGAATTCCTGCTTCTCAACAAGTGGTTGGGGTTCTCTTTTTCCGAATTGATGCTTAACGTTTCCTTATATTTTTTTTACCTTTTCAGAGGAGGCGTTCTCTTCCTTTTCTGGGTTATGTTCTGGAAGGTCGTTTGCGAATGGATCGAATGGAAAAATCGAATCAAGGGATTATTTCTGATCATAGACGTGACGTGAAACTGCATCGCGCCTGTGTGTCTATTGTGAGATTTCGCCTTTTGGAATTCTGGACGAGGGAAGGATATCTTGTTGATAACGAGTTGTTTTTGGAAAGGGTTAGGGTTATAATTCTAGATTATATCTTCGGTGCTAGTTTGGAATGGAGTTAAAGTTTGACGCAAAATACGAAGTTCTAACAGCGTGCTTCTTTTGGTGATTTAAAGGAACGAGATTCTGTGCTCAGAATTACAAAATAATTTCAGATTGATGACTACTTGTAAAAGTATGGAAAACTCATAAACACTTTAAACGTGAGAAGTTTATATTTCGAAGAATGCATTTCTTTCTATGTAAGATGCTTAAAACAAATGATTTAAAGAAATTGCGTAGACATGCTTCACTATCTCTACTATGAATAAGCCTCTTTTACTTTCTCTCATACGAAGTACAGAGAAAGTGTCATGATCACCCAAAAATTTCAACTCGAGTATTTACAAACCTCGCTGAATCGGTAAAATACATTTTTGGCATTATGTTTGACTACCTATGAAAAGGGTCATTCAAAAACGTTTCGAGCTAGAAAGATGAAATTTAGTAAATGGATTTAAGCCTCATTATTCCATTCCAGCCTCATTATTCCATTCCATCCTCATTATCCTCATTTTTCCATTTCCGAACGAAATCCATTCAGAGGAAGTTTGTGTCTGGCACTCAAATACAAGGGAACTCGATTAATACAAAATGAATTAGAAAGTTAAAATTTATTTCACAGGTTTAAATACCTAAAATGTAGATTCGTATTAAATTTTGAACCAAACTTGTTAAGGGGTTAACTATCTGCCGGCTTATACTTTCGCATGCATGTAAATTCATAACTCATAAACGCAATAACTTAAATAAATGGCATTCAGTATATGATCTTGTGATTGCAACTCTACTTCCGTGTCAACTTTTAGTTCCATTCTCTCGGAAAATAAGTTTTCTAAAAACTTATTCACATAATAAATTCAGTTGAAATGTTGGATTAATGTTAGAGATTTTTATTTCTCAATTATTGTTTGTCAAGGCCATTCATATCTTATATGCCTTATCAAAGACCTATCATTTTATGTGAGCGGGGGGGGGGGTTAAGAATTCTATTATAGAATATTCAAGAAACTCCTATAAATATCTCTTCCATTCGCACTATACTAAAAGTATATATATTGTATATATATAACATGGGATTAAAATTACTGCGCAATCAGTTCTACGTATCAAGTGAAAATGATCCCTCCGTTGCCCTTGTCAAAAGTCAACACATGTATTCAATCGCCACGTGGCCGGAAATCCCATGTTATATCAGACAAGTAATCATTTGTTTCGGCCCTCCCTTACTTACTTCTGTGCCGCACTGTGGCGGACGTGTCTTGTCCGCGTCTCTGCTTGTAAATAATTATTTTTTCCCGGAATGAATATTAAAATTAATTTTTAAATGTAAAATGTATCTTCAATGTCTTTAAACCTGCATTCTGCTTCACATTAAATATGCTTACACACACACACACACACACACACACACACACACACACACACACACACACACACACACACACACACACACACACACATACATACATACACACACACACACACACACATATATATATATATATATATATATATATATATATATTATTTTAAAATTTTATATAATCCTAATTAATTTCCCAGCTTTTTAGCCTAATTGATCTCATGACAAAGTTATTCTAAAATATCCTGTTATTTCCTGGCACTATTCCACTTTTTCTTTTTAATTAATTCAACTGAAATTGTAAAAATGACTGAGTCATCGGTTCGCATGTGCCAAGTAAAGGGATCCTTGTGTTTCTCTTGTCAAGGTCGACACGTGTAAGAAATTCCAATTAGAAACGACACGTATCAGAAATCTCATGTTATATAAGATCAGGGATAAAATGTTCAGTTGGCCTTCATTTTTCTCTTTTCGCTCTGTGCCGTTCTATATTGTGTGGGTGTCCGTCGCTCCTTTTTGTACATAATATGTATCTCTCCTGTACATAATATGTGTCACACATATATATGAATATTTTCACATTTGCAAAGAAATCATAAACAGGAATATTACGTATCTGTGAGACATTGTGTATATGAAAAAAACGTTAATTCTTCGAGAAGAATAGAAAATAATTTTTAAAGAATAAAATTTAACTAATGACCTTTGAAAAAATGTTTTAAATTATATCCTATTATAGACTGTATTGCTTAAACGGTATGCACTCTGTTTATCTGTCTATTTATCTGTATGCGAAAATTCAGCACAAGCCAGCAATGAGCTAAAGGAATGAAATTTTGTAAATGGTTCTGACTCCAAAAAATGGGTCAAAGTTACATTTTAGACCCTATATCAACAAAAAGCTGCAACGTACATAAATATATATACGGTTGAGTATACTGTGCTAAGACATGTCGTGCTATAATGTCAAAGCAAACAAGGAAACCAGGTCAAAAACACTTCAGATTTTTATTTGAAGAAAGAAGGTTGGAAATAGAACATTGGACTTTCCAAGAAGGAGATTACTCCGAGTTTAAAATTATCCATTCATTGGCTATGAGAGATAGAGTTCACATAACTTGGTATTTTTGATAATAAGAGATAGCGAGCAGTAAGAATAATTTACAGTTTACCTAGTCAATCAATTTTCTAAAAACATTAAAAATTTGATGCAAGATATTTTGAGCATTGAACACGCGTTGCAGAATTAAACTACGAATAGCATTCATAACAACTGCACTATCTTGGCATTATGCAATTTCATTTGAAGATTCTCCGATGCAGCGATAGAAATCTCTTGCATAATTTCATAGCCTGAAGCAAATTTTCATTAAAAACAAAATCTTCCTCTCAATAATTAGAATCTAAGATGGAGCCAGATCAAAGTTCAGCTAACATTCCGATGACCAATTATGAACTTGCTCCAATCAGAAAGGATCGCGATAATGCAAGATCCAATTTATTCTGTCTTAATTTATAAGATTTCGAAAGACCGGAAGATTGCTGGGAAACCTTCCGCTTTGCCCTGGGCTGCGAAATAACAGGAGTCTGCTTAAAACAGCTGATGGAATCAAAGAACGATTCTTGAGCAAGCAGTAAAGGTCTGCAATTAGGAAAGAAGTCTTTAATGAGCGGAAACCATAATGCCAGTCGTTATAACGCAAGTCCAGAGATTAGCTTGTTCTATCGATAAATGTATTTTCCTTAGAGTCTATATTCGTAAAAGAATAGCCGAAGCGTTTAGGCTCTGTATGTTAGGTTCGTCAAATTGGGAACAGGCTGTGTTGCAGAGGAATTTTAAAAATATCTTTTGAATGCTAGAAACTAGCAATTTTTCACTTGCAAAAAAGAAGGAGGAATTTTCTGCATATTTTAACGGGGTTAGATGAGAAAGATTTAATGGCATTTTAATTTGTTTCATTCCTAGTTAAATCTAGAATAACGTCAAATTATATGATAATTTTCTTCCCTTTAAAAGATTTATTTTTCTCTAAATAATTGATAAATGTCATAGAGAAACGAAAGAAACATTGTATACTTTATAAAGGTGAAAGCGTTTCTGCGCATGGATTTTAAAGCGATGTTATTAAAAATTGAAATCAAAGAGACAACTGCGCAATTCAAGATAAGCAAAAAAATTTTTAGGGATTCCCTATGCGAAATCTATAGACTGTATCACAGCCAAAATGTGAACATTTTACCGTCAAAAGAATGTCGTTTTGATTTAAGAAGAAATAAAGTTCATATTTTTACCTATAGGGGGAAATGGGTTTGCTCCTCAAATAAGTATATGTAGAAGTAGCTGCAACAACTTTTTTTTATAGAAACAAATGTGTAGCTATTAAGCTGAATATATAATATTGCTATCATGAGAACTTATTGTTGTTTCAATTAATAATTGCTGCCATAATTTCTTCAGTTCGCGGTATTCCAGTGAGTTTGCTGTTACTCCTGGTTTTTAATGCAAAGGTTCCAAATTCAGAACCATTAACGAATGTTTTGTAATAATACGAGAACATTGGAACAATTCTGTTACCTGACGAAATGCTTTCAGTACGCAGAAGCAATGCCAGCTCTCAGATAAAAGAGTTTTAAGAGATAGTTTGATGGTAAACTTAACATCATGTTCATTTCAAATTGTGGTTTATAGGAATAACGGCCTCTTGAATCTTTTATAGTCTAATTAATTTTACAAATTATGATTTTATTCAAGTCCGCACCATTTGCACCCCATCGACAAAAATATGAAATAATTTCTTTTTGTAAAATACGCGAAAATGCATATTTCAAAACTTAGTTATGATCCAATTTTTAGATTTTTCACAGGATGTGTTTTTTTGTTTAATTTGGATTATTCTGTAGCTTAGGAAAGAAGAAAATGGAAGAATAAGATGCGATGTTTCTAATTTTGAGGAGGAAAATATATAATAGATAATCTATCTCAATGATTGTCTATAGATAATCTCTGAAAATGTTCTACAAATAGTCACTTTATAGAACAAACGTTGTATAGATAGTCTCTATAGAATAATGAATACATCGCATATCCGTATGCTTTTGTTGCTCTAATTTTCATTAGAACAACAGTTTGAAACTATACTATTTTCTCGTTTTGAAATTTCAAGAGATCTGTCAGCATTATTTTAAATCATGGTGAAATGATGAAGGCGACATCCGAGTGGCACTGATCTAGTTTCACTTTGATACCAGAGAAAGACGATAAATCATAACAGGGAGGCAGAACCCCATTTCACACCCTGCAAATATTGTCTTTCTGTGCATTGCCAATCACATTTCTTTAGTCTATCTATTTTGTTTTATTAAGCAGGAGCTGCAATCCACATCACGTTTGCTTTTAGCCGTGGTCCAACGAGGCACGCTTTCCCCCCTTGACCCTCTCTTGTGATCTTCTGGGGTTCTTCCATGCTTCTCCAGTTTACCGGAAATTGTCGGTAAACTGCCGTCTGAAGAATCACGGGTTGTAGGAACGCGGCTTTATTTCAATTCCACACATGCTCCATATAGGAATTTCTGCCCTTCTTTCTCCTAGTAAGGAGTAACGAGAATGCAAAAGATTTGGGCATCCAACTTTTTACTTCACACCACATTTGGTTTTGTCGAATAATGGATTTTTATGGCGTGAAGTGCTCGTGAACCCCTATCTTATTTCACACCAATATTTGGTACGAAATTAGCATCATCCAAATTAGAGTGACATAGAGTAGTCTGTTGAATATTCAACCGTCCTTATTTCCAGCATTTCACTTCATTTGGAGTGGGCGTGGAAGATCCGTGAATCAGAGTCCTGAGGAAAATATGTATGTATGTGGAATGGCAGTTTTGTGTTTGTATTCTACCGAAAGTTTGGGTTTGTGCTTGACTAAGAATTTGCATTAATTTTCAAGTGCCGATTTTTTTAATTGCTGTAATTGTGAATGGCGAAATTAAGTAGAGGGCTGAAACAGTGGATCGATATTGAGTGACACAACGCCCTTTTCATGGCGTGCAGTGTTCGTAAATGTCTGGTTCAATTTGTACCAATTCCATACTCCTGGAGTATCTGATGAAACTGTAGTATGTTTATAATAACAACTTTAAATCTTTGGTTGTCCCAAAACAAATCTGGCAAGGACCACAATCAAATTCAAAAGAATATTTACCCATCCGAAAGCAAGAAGAAATATTAACAAAAATTAAGAACACCACTGTATGGTCCTTTGCCCCAAAACAAATTTAATTTTCTTTAAATCATTTTGTTTTTTGGCCATTTATTTATTTATTTACTTTCAAAAATTTATATTTGATTTCGGTGAACTGAATTTATATAAGCTTTTAAAAGTCCTTTTAAATTGATTATATCTTTATGTAAATGTTTTCTCAAAGTTCCTTTTCTTTTTCTCTTTAACTGTTTTACATATTTATGCAAAAAATTACATCTAAAAAAACACCACATTTTCTTTATTTACATATTTTGAAATTATATTAAAAAGTAGATGGTTTGTGATTCTAAATTAGTTAATTTAATACATTTTGTTCGATCTGCTGCTTCGACACTCTAAACCCGTGGAGACTATTTAAATTGAAAACTAGGACAAATACACTGAAGATAAATATTTCATGTTATTTTAAGAGTATTAAAGCAAATTCATATTAAATCTATGAAAACATGTTCTATTCGGCGTTGTTCATCTCGGTTCGAATAATATTAGTTTTAAATTTTAAAACGCCGATTGAATTTATTATGTATTTTGTTATGATTTGGAATGCAGAATTATAAACAACTACGACTTGTAAATTTCGTGCGTTCTCAAGGGTGCCACTTCTAGATCAGTTGTGATATTTTCATCTTTAAAATTAATTATTTCTGAAGATATTTAATTAAACAGCAAAGAATAAGCCAAACTTCAATGGTATTTTTTTCGGTTTTTACCAGTAAATTCCGAAATAATTATTGCATGAAAAGGATTTGTTGCCTGGAACAGTAAAATATTTTCTTCTTTTTCACACTAATATTATTACTTTTCAGAATTACATTTTATTTCTACATATTTTTAAAGGTATCTAATGAATACCATTAAATATTATTGAATCCTAATCTAATAAATGAAGGAGAAAAAGAACCAGCAGTGTTTTACATCAGTCACAGAAGCACCAAAATGAAGAGAATGATATTAAGTTCATGATAATAAGAACCATGATATAAAGAATATTTAGTTATAATGGAAAAAGATATGTAACGAGCCCGAAGAACTAAAAGAATGCATAGATATTTTGTAAGATATAGAAATCAAACTGACAACAATTTTTCCTCACAAATGTTATGAAACAAATATAAGGTTTAGTGAATACTTCATGATTATTAATTAAATATTCTAATTTTTATTAATCAAAAATTGTGTTTCCAAATTATTTTTTACATTAATTAATTTATTTATTTATAAATTTCTTCTTATGTTTTGCCATTCTTATTGAATGAAAATTTTACAGTCATTTTAAATCATTTTTCATTTCTTTACTCCGTGTTCTCACTCGCAATATTTAATTCAATTTCAGTTCGTTCCTGTATAATTATTATAGAGAAAGCTTACTTTCTATTTAATTAAAATTCACCTGTTCAAAAGAGCTTCTCCTTTTAAATATAAAAAATCAATAATTCAGACGAAAAGATCACTTTATATATTCTGCTATTTTATATACGAGTATCTTGTAATCACTTTATGTATTATGCTATTTTATATAAAAGTACATTTTAATTGAAAAATATTCGGAATGAAAATATTTCTAACCGAAAAAACGTTGCATATATAAGGTAATATTTACATAATCCAATGCAAATATATATCTGATTAGAAAAATATTGCTTTAAATCTCTCTTATAAGATATAAAACCATTTGCAACCAGCTAAGACCTGTTTTCTAAAAATTTTCTCGAAGCTTAAAATTCCATTTATAAGTGAAAGTAAATAACCAAGAAATTTCAGATTACTATATATTTCAAATGGATACTTTCAGATTGAAATTAAGATATCAAACGTTGCAAAGGTCAATTGAAAATAAGATAACCTAACATTACTATATCAAAATGCATACGAACTAGAATTCTTATTGTCTGAAGTAATTTGTCGCCATAGAAAAGAGGATTTCCTTATTTGAAATTAATTATCTTAATCCTGTGAATGCGAATTCTTTTAAAATTATCATAACTATTTGAAATTATTTTTCACAAAAAATTTTAGTTTTGAGAATGTTTCAGTCTTCTAAAAAATTTTCCTTAAAATCTTATTAATATTCTCGACATTTTTAGTTTGTAATTCTTAATTTACAGGTTTGATTTATTTGAATGGTAAATATTCATGTTGAACATCTGGTAAATGGAAATAAAGGTAAATGATGATAAACATCTGATAAACACAAAATAAATAATATATTTAAAGTTATTATAATTTAAAATTATTATTAATTAATACATTTAAAATCATTTTGGAAACGAAACAATCGATCCCACAAACACTGGTTAATCTATACTTATAATAAAGCTAAATGTGTGTGTGTGTGTGTTGGCGCTCTACAGGTCATTTGACATACAGCTATCAAATTTGGTACATGTATACCTTAGAGGTCGGGAATGTGCACCTGGGGTCCCTTTTTTGAAATTTTAATTATTAATTAAAAACTAACTTTCCCGCCAAAAAAATCTTCCATTTTCCCCACCGCCAACTTTTCCGCCAAAATAATCTTCCATTTTCCCCAACGCCAAATAATTTAGGCTTTAGTTCTTTTTTTCTCCCAACAGTAATGAGGCTAGGGTTAAGATTTTTCGGCGGATTATTTCAAACGATTCTGTTTATTTTCTTAATGTTTTATGCATTTAAAATTAAACATTGTTAATTAATCCATGTTTCAGATTCATTCTGAAGTACTTTTGAATTAAAATAACACAGAATAAAGGAAATTAAAAATGTATAATCTGCATAGCGTTACCCCAACTGGAGTAGAAAAATTCACGCATTTGCGTTACCGTAAAAGGCGAAGAAAATTCACGCATGCGCACTGTGTTCTGATTGTTGGCATGGCAACCATTATCAACGGACGATTTAAATTACTTTTAGGTTAGTTGTATGCTTTTGTAAGTAAATTGTATTTATGTTAGTTATATATTTTTTGTATATGCTTATAGTTTTAAGTACATCGTTTCTTAAGTAGTTTTTTTTTTAACCTGTTTTCAATGATTTAAATTATTTTTAGGCTAATTGCATGCTTTTGTAATTAAATTGTATTTATGTTAGTTATATATTTTTGATATATGCTTATAGTTTTAAGTACATCGTTTTTTAAGTAGTTTTTATAACCTGTTTTCGACCGATTATTTTAAACAATTCATTTTATTTTCTTAGTGTTTGATGCATTTAAAATGAAACATTGTTAATAAATCGATCCGTTCATGATGAATCTGAGAAAATTTTGTTGACAAATTCTTGAGATATTATATAAATTAAGAAAGATATTCTTTAGTGCCCATAAAGTTTAAACGCTCAGTGACTCTATTATCAGTAATCATATTATTAAAAAAAATGCTTTGTTTCAGTAAAAAATATTATTATATTAATTGCAGATTAATCCTTTACACTTTATTTTAAAGCATAAATTCTATGAGGGGTAACAGAAAATTAGAGAGATACATATCACTTTATGACTGAAGGCCTTTATAATATTATGAGTGAATTATATGACTATCAAAATTTGAAGTTTTAAAATATTTTGCTGAAGAATCTATTAAAGTTGGAATTGCATAAAATATTTAATTATTAAAATTTTAACGAACATTAAGATTGGCGAACCGGCTGGTCGCCAAAGGCGGCTAGTTTATAATAAATCAATAGTAACCTCTTATTTCTAACCATCCTTCTTTTATTATCATAGAAGAATATGATGTTGTTTTGGTTTGAGGTTTTTGAATCCTCAAAATACGTAGGAAATAAATTGACGATTTATCGCTTTTGAGGCATTAATTTTTCGCTTTTAGGGTTATTAAAAAGTAATGCAGAAGGTTGTCACATTTAGCGATGTTTCGCCAACTTAAGTAACAACTTGATTTCCAAATTATTCATTCTCTGAATTCTTACGAATAGTCTTAATTAAGTCATTAACCAGTTTAAACCGGGTTGAAATAATCACGAGACTATCAGATTACGCATGCATTAATATTTAAAAAAACGATGGATTTTTTTTTATATATATAAAAAAATTAATATAAAATTAAAAATAAAAGTTTAAAAAATTATCATATATATATATATATATATATATATATATATATATATATATATAGAGAGAGAGAGAGAGAGAGAGAGAGAGAGAGAGACCGATAGAGAAGTCTCGTGATTGTTTCAAACCGGTTTAAACTGGTTAATGACTTAAATTAACTAAGACAAATAATGACTTAAAAATAATAATGTTCCCACATGATAACTTGAAATTTGAGATCGTAGATTTAATTTTATTTTTTATTTTTATTTATTTATTTTGAGAAGCTTTCAAAATATTGGTTTGCAATGGCTTATCAACAAGAAAAAATCATGACAAAATTCCACTGCCTAAACCACTATGATGATTCCAAGTATTTTTATTTGAAATGAAAGCTCATGATCGCTCGATAAATCATGAATGCGCATCCTTACTTTTAAAGAAATCTCAAAAACACTATTTCACTGTAATTTTTACTAAAAAATGCATCTCATTTGAAATTTCATAAATTTTATAGATCATCAATGGATATCAGTTCTTCTTCACCCTTCGTTTCCTAGGAATATCGTTAAATAAAATTGACAGCCCCAGCTGTAATAACTGGATCGATTTCTACAATTTTACTCGTCGTTTTGCACATATAAATAAAATACTTAGCCTTTACTGTGAATTATAATTGCAAATAGTTCTTTACATTTACTACAAAGCCTTTCATCAAAAATGATTGACTTTAATAATTAAGGGCTTTTAATATCATACTGATCGCTGAAGTCGGTTAGTTTTTTAAAAAATAACACAGCTTTCTCAGAATCGAAGATTACCAATCCTCCTGTTGATTCAAAGAAAAAAATTATTATTTCATATCTTTTTCCATTAACTTTTTATTGTGTTTTTACTTACAAAAACTTCTTCGAAATGAATGCATTTTTTACAACGCATGGGAAACAACAACATTTCTTTCTTCTTCCCTAAGTCTTTTTTGTATTTATCTTTTTCTCGATAGTTTATTCTTTTCTAATGGCAAAAACTGATGAAGCAATGGTTTGGAAAAAGAAAAAAAGAAAAACTTAGACGTTTTCATCTGATTTGTTCAAGTACCCCCAAAAAAAGATCCTAGGGAAGAATAGTTCGTCCCCTCTCTCTGCCATGGAAAGAAAAGATGAAAAGAAATAGAAGAAAAAGAACAAATATTAAGATGGACTAAGATGAAAGATCGATCAAAGGAGGGACTTGGAAAAAAGAAAAACTCTCTCACTACAAGATGACAAGAAAAGAGTGCTCGCTCTTTTGCGTGTTCTGGATGAAGTTTTAGGACCCATTCAGACAAAGAAGTGCAATAAAAAGGAAGTCTCTCAAGTTCCTGAAAATTCAAAGATAAATAAATTTTGTGCATGTTATTTGGGTGGGCAATTTTCTATATAGTCCACAGTTATATTCTTATGTTCCTTTCTTGAAGGAGTTTCAGCCACAATTTTTTTAACGGAAAATATCGTTTGTATTTGGAATTATTTAGTTTTCGATTGAGACTAACTTTTTGCAATAATTCTTTTTCCAAAGAGAAAAGTATTTACCTTCCAAAAATACTAGTATACCTATTTATTATTTAATAAATAGTCTGATTATTATTTAATAAATAAGCATCCTCCTCTGCTCTATTTTTTATAAATATTCGTGGATTTTTTTTTATCATCGAACATTTTTATTCAATTTCTCTCATGCTCTAAAAGATGGAATTTTCTATTCAAATTCTTCCTCACTCTTTGATGAACTAGATTTCTGAAATTCTGCACAGAGAGAATAAACGTAGTGTGATCTCGATGAAAATACAATTCTTTAAAGTTTTGAGAAATGAATTATCAATTAATCGATTCATTCTTTATTGAGTTTTGAATTTCAACGAGAAGCGTCAACTTCTGAAGAATGTAAAAAAATGATTCAATATTTATAATTAGAGTGTAAATATGAAATATATTATGGAATTTAAAACATTTTTTAAATATACTTCTATTAGTGTGCTAAAAAGTGGAGAATAGTTTTTTTTTTTCAAAACAATAAACGTTTGAATTTGAAAAAAATATCAGGTTCTGGTTGCAGTATTGCAACAAAAAAAATCATAATGTTTTGTTACCACAAAATTAAACTATGATAGGAAAATCCATAAAAATTATATAATTGTGAATAAAATCTTAATTTAATTGAAGAATTTCTATCAGCATTTTATGATTTTACAATTTTGTTTTAATCAGATTTTATTTTTGCTTGTTCAGATTTTATGTAAAGTAAAATCTTATTTTTTAGCATATTAATAGGATATATATATAGTTTAATTAGTATATATATATATATATATATATATATATATATATATATATATATAGTTTTAATAGCATAGTTTTGAATAATTTTTAATACATAATTTTCACGAATCTTGATATTTTTTTACCTCCCTGAGTACGTGAAACACATTTTTAACCTTATGTCTCGTTGTTTATCAGTCTATCTGTCTGTGAGCATTAGAAACACATTTTTGACATTATGTCTGGCTATGTATCAGTCTATCTGTCTGTGAGCACGAGAAACACATTTTTGACATTATGTCTGGCTGTTTATCAGTCTATCTGTCTGTGAGAACGAGAAACACATTTTTGACCTTATGTCTGGCTGTTTATCAGTCTATCTGTCTGTGAGCACGAGAAACACATTTTGGACCTTATATCTGGCTGTGTATCAGTCTATCTGTCTGTGAGCACGAGAAACACATTTTTGACCTTATATCTGGCTGTGTATCAGTCTATCTGTCTGTGAGCACGAGAAACACATTTTTGACCTTATATCTGGCTGTTTATCAGTCTATCTGTCTGTGAGCACGAGAAACACATTTTTGACCTTATGTCTGACTGTTTATCAGTCTATCTGTCTGTGAGCACGAGAAACACATTTTTGACATTATGTCTGGCTGTTTATCAGTCTATCTGTTTGTGAGCACGAGAAACACATTTTTGACATTATGTCTGGCTGTTTATCAGTCTATCTGTCTGTGAGCACGAGAAACACATTTTTGACCTTATGTCTGGCTGTTTATCAGTCTATCTGTCTGTGAGCACGAGAAACACATTTTTGACCTTATATCTGGCTGTTTATCAGTCTATCTGTCTGTGAGCACGAGAAACACATTTTTGACATTATGTCTGGCTGTTTATCAGTCTATCTGTTTGTGAGCACTGAGCACGATAAATCACAAACATTTTGAGCTGGGTGGATGAAATTTGATACGTAGATTTATTACCAAATTTATAGATTTCTATTTACTTTTGAACAATGCCCATTCACAAGAAGTCTGTTTCGCTGGCTGTTCGAGTACAAGTAAACTCGATTACTACGAACCCAACTAGATAAATAAAATTCCATGTACAAGTTTTACGTCTATGTAGATTCTTTTTAAATATTGCCCCAAATCTATCAAAGGAATGACTCTTTTTCGATCTATATTTTCGCATGTATGCTAACACAATAACTTATAAAAACAAAGCATTTATGAAATTCACTAAGAGATCTTGTAATCACAATTACAGATTTGTATTAAATGTTTGTTTCAATCGTTAAGAAAAGAATAGCTTTCAAAGTACAGATTTAAACGATAGATTCACTAAAAATGCTAGATTACCACCAAATATCTGTATTTTGAATCTATCGTTCACCAATGCCATGCAAAAAATTAAGAGCCAAAGCCCGCGTTGTTATGCGAGGGTAGCGGGAATAAAAAATTTATTGGAGGGTATGCGAAAAAGTTCCGGGGAGACCATTGCAGTTGTTTTTAAACCTGTTTTTAGTTTAAAATTATTTCGTAAATAGATAAGTATTATAAGATTAGTATAAGATTAGAATTATAAGATTAGTATAAGATTAGAATTATAAGATTAGTATAAGATTAGAATTATAAGATTAGTATAATAATAAATCGATTAATATTATAAGAGATGTCCAAATGTATTTTATTAAAAATCTAGCTAGTACCCGACTCGTTGCTGCCGCAGAAGAAATAATTTTGGAAATATCATCTATAATTTTAAATAATTGTCTTCTTTAATTAGAAATGATAGAAAGAACGATATTTATTTTCTTGCCGATAAAGAATACATTCATTAAAATTGAATGATATATGAAGAAGTATAAATAATATTTATTCTACTTTTTCCACTTTATTATTCAAGTGTGCTTTAGGATAGACAATATTTTTTGATTTTCAGTTTTCGGCAAAAAGAAATAAATTTCTTGGCTGTCCGACACTTAAGCATCCAACATACAGCTGGACGTGTGAAAACAATGGATTTTCTAAGTTCAAAGCAATAATTTGGCAAAGTTTTATCACCATCGACTAAACAGTACAGCAGCGTAGAAAATACGAGCAAACAAACATTCATTTTTGTATATGATGTATAATAATAGTAGTACGCCTGTAACCTTCGCGCAAGTGCAAGCACTAAATTGACAAAGTTTTATCGCCATCGGATGAACAGTACGGCAGAGCATAAAATACGAACAAACAAAAGATCATTTTTATATATCTGATATAAATATTTCCTAAGATTTTTTTTAAATTCATCTCGAATGTACCTTAAAAAATAGCAGAGTTTGACCAGAATCTTTGGAAATTTTCATACCTATAGATTCTTCCTTTTCTCATTCAGATGAACATCGCATTTCCGATTTTATGCCTGCACAAGATTAAAAGGGCGTCTCAGAGTCTTAACGGATTTAAACACTCGACCCGCAGAAGGCATTACGACTCGCCGTTACAGAGCACTAATTATCCCTCACCGTTTGCGAATGAACTGGGAATGAGTCGCATTAAGGTTTGAAATATTTGTCACGGGAATTGTGAAAGAGCCTCCCACAGAAAGAAGGCCAACACGACGCCGATAAAATTACTTTGCATTTTAGTAAAACAACTTTGTAATACTCTTTGCTAAGTAAAATGAGAAAACTTTATTTGGTCATCAATGGTGAGTGGTAGTATTATTTCCGAAATATCCAAACAAAACATTCGCTGAAAGCAATTATAGTATATGAAAAAATAGCTATAAGGAAGGTGTGAATCAGCATATTCACTATGAATGTTATTTTTTCTTCAAGTTTATTACTATAAATGTTATTCTTCTTTTTCTAATTTATTGCTATGAATGTTATTCTTTTTCATTCTTTTTTTTTTTTCTTATTTATTACTATAATTGTTATTCTTCTTTTTCTAATTTATTGCTATGAATGTTATTCTTTTTCATTCTTTTTTTTTCTTATTTATTACTATAAATGTAATTCTTTTTAATTATTTTTCTACTTTATTACTATGAATGTTATTCTTTTTCATTCTTTTTTTTTCTTATTTATTACTATAAATGTTATTCTTTTTAATTATTTTTCTACTTTATTACTATAAATGTTATTCTTTTTCATTCTTTTTTTTTCTTATTTATTACTATAAATGTTATTCTTTTTAATTATTTTTCTATTTTATTACTATGAATGTTTTTCATTTTTATTCTTGTTCTTTTTTTACTGTCACGGGAATTTATTTTATTGTAACAAGTCTTTATTCAATTAATTCTTTATGCTTTATAAATGGATTTTCTATTACTGTTTTTATTCATTTGTTTCTTAATTTTAGACTGATTTGTCCGACCAATGAAAATTTAGAGATGAACTGATTAATCTGTTAATTCAATTTAAATTATGATTTTAAAAATTGTTCTAATGTTTTTATTGAATTTGGAAAATACTGCACGCTACCATAAAAAATAAATTTTGAAATATATCAAGATTAAAGTGCTCAAGGTAATAAAAATTACATGAAATTTAAGCAATGTTTTATAAACATATCAAAAAGCATAAAATCAATTTTGCATGCAAAATTTAAAGAATATAATGAAGTTTGTATAAACGTGGGAAACCGAAAACTGTACGAAGGAGAAATCAGTTCACATAATAAAAGAGGAAAACAATAAATGGTAAATAAAGAGCGAAAATTAGTTACCCCTTGACATTTTTATAATTTTAGTTTTAGCATTCATATTTTTGTTTAAAATTTTTAAAGATTTTTTAATAAACTGATAAAATGTTTTTTAATTTATTTTTTCATCATGATTTCACGGTTTTTAATAAATCTGAAAGGAATATTTATGTATATATTAAAAATGCATTAGACACCCCTGCGTTTTTTAAAATTTACTATAACCATCTTCCATGACCACCTAACTCACTACGAAATATAATTATGTTAATATCAATTGAATATCTTATGCACAATACGATGTACATTGTTTCATCAACGAAGACAAAATTAACAGCTTATGTGAGAACATGATTTCCATATTTTTCACGTGCACAAATATTCATTGAATAAATTTTTAAAAAATGCTCAACAAATTTTCTGATGAACTTGATATTCTTTGATATATCATTTAGTGTTTTTTTAAAATCAGAAGTCTACAATTTTTTTAAAATTATTAATGTACTTTCCTTTTAAATATTTATGACTGAATACATTCAACTTAAAAATTTCTAACGAATTTTTAGTGGTTACTTTATTTTAGCTGGAAATTTTTTTAAAGATTTATTGTATTTTACTTTATATTCTTGAAGCGTTTTTCATGAGGATTTACTTAAACGTGTGTTTGAGATTTAATATAATTCAATTTTTTGTATATTTTTAATATTTTAAAATATCATAATTATTTTATTCATAGCATGTTGTTTCACCTTTAGTTTTATACTCGTTTTCTGTTAAATATGTGCATGAACATTCCTTATGATTTCAGGTATGATGACATCTTAAAATTATTAAAACATAATTAACTGAGGAATCTGTCATTAATTTGTTTGCTGTCTTTTCCAATGTTGTTACCGTCTATAAATTTAGCTATTCATAAACCAAATCACGGTTTTTAACAGTGGCATAAAATTACATGATTAATTTGATGAAGCAGTTAAAACGATGCGAATTTAAATGCATCAATAAAATCGAAAATTAAGCAAAAAAAGCATCTTTATGTTTTCAAAATTCAAAATTCAAAAAAAAACTATATCACGATTGACTTGGTTTGATTAAATGGATAATCTTTGAAGTCTTAAGGAAGTATTAAGAATTTTTTGGAATAATGTATTAGAAATTGTCTCGGAAAAAAAAGTGCCAAAATTTAATTTACTTTTAATTAAATTATATTTATTTGTTTCGATTAATGAAAATTTTATTTGAATTTCCAAAACGTTCTTCAAGGTGCCCATTCTCTCATTTCAAAGTTTATTTGTAACAAATTTAGTGGTTCTAGATTGCCGGGCATAAAAAAAAAAAAAAAACGCCAACGCGCACTCTTACAGCGAGACTGGCACTCATCTTTATAATTAGTAACCATATCTACAAAGTTTGAGAAAGCATTTGTAACACAACTGTGGACCAATTTTTTTCATGCACTCAATCTATTTCACTCTAGCAAACAATCTCCTTCTGTATTAGTAGAAATGTAATAATAGAAAAATTAAATGTTGTTATAAATTAAATATAACATTTATCAAATTTATATAAAATTTACTACTGTAGATAATCTCATAAATTCCAAGCATGTTCCGTATTTTCAAAATTTAAAGGATCGAAATAATATTCTGAAACGAGTCAATTAATAAAACAATATAAAGTACAATACAAATCTAAGTGAATGAAAGGGTGTCCCAAATTAACGCAAGATTTGAATTTATTATCATTCGTGTAGTAAAATGTTGGCAACCCTATTTAAAAACTCATTTGACAGCTGATAGTTTAGGATTAATTAAAATGGCGCCTTACACAATGCGCCATTTAATTAATAACGTGCTAACGCAAGATTTAAATCAAATAAAAACAGTTTTTTCCCTTTTAAATTGTTATATTTTTATTGAATCGTAAAGTACACAGTATAAGGTTATGCATAGAATAACATATAGAGCAAATGGCCTGCATGGCCATACACTCTCTTTTGTCGAAATTTTCCATGACCATTTTGCATAAATGTGACTGAATTTCATGAATGTATCTTTGAATTTCCTCCTTCAATGCACGCGTGCTTGTGGACTTGTTTACATAGACTTCTGACTTCAAATAACCCCATAAAAAGATGAATTAAATAAAAGAACCAGTGGTGTTAAATCACACGATCTAGGGGGTCAATTCTCGATTTTTTTTAACTGTGACCGCCAGACTTTTATTATTTTTGAAATATTGTTCAACAGTGAAAACATATTGTTATATCCACCGCTCCACCTTTACTAACACCAAACTATCAGCTGTAAACTTGTTTTTTGAATAGGGTTGCCAACAAATTACTGTACGAATGGTAGCAAGTTCAAATCTTGCCTAATTTTGAGACATCCTTTAGGTAACCTGAAAAATTCCAAAATTGTTCCATATTTTCGTAATTTAAATGTTTATAATATAATACTGAATTGAATCCCTTTATAAAACTATTTGACATTAAGACAGATCTTTAAATGAAGTACTATTTTATTTATGTTGAAAAATATCAGCAATTTCTAACTGCTTACTGTAGAAGAGAAAAAAAAATATTTTTTTTTTTCGTGACGCTGCTATTTCTAACCTCCGAATTTTTTTATCCCCATTTTTAATATTTTATGGTAGAATTACTCAATGAAAAATGGTTGGCATTTCTTAGAGAAACACCCATATATTTGAAACAAAAAGCAACTTTTCTTGATTTCTTCGTCTCCCACATGAGACAGGTAACCACCAAATATCATTTATCATCATTTCTTTGACACGAGAATCTTCTGAAACAGATAATCAAGATATATGATTTTGAAATCTTATGGGTGCGGCTTGTGATGCCCGGATGCTGTTCCCACTGCAATGAAAGCTCAACGCTGAAAGGATTGTATAAATATTTGATATCATCAAACCCTCAAGTCACTTTCGCGCATTCAATCATAGACTTTTTATGTATCAGTTGAGAAAAGGGGATGTTGTCAACAGAAATAATACAAGAGATTGCTTAGCTTTAATAATAATGTCGTTGATATTGTAAGTATAATTTAATTGGCATTGTTCCAATATTGCTTTTGATTTCATTTTTTTTAACCAGTTAGCTATTTAGACTTCTTCGGAAAATGCTTATCTAAATTGTCATAAACATATAAATTATATAAATATAACAAATAATTAATTATAAATATAATAATTAAACAATTATTGTACAAATATAATAATTGCCATTAAGTAAACTCGTCATTACACAAACTGTTGTGTCTTTCCCATGACGAATATACTCGTCAAAAAAAGTTAACTGAAAACCAATAAGTTTAAAGAAACTTATTGGTGAAAACCAATAAGTTTAAAGAAACTTATTGGTTTAAAGAAGAAACTACAGAGGAAATGGACTTTTAACAGCAGAAATGACATATAGGGGGATTAGATAATTTACTAATTATAATTAGATAATTATTTTGGTACTATCACTTTTTTTCCATAATTCTAATTTTGATTATAAAAAATAAACAAGTTGATTTACAAACCCAAATACTCATGTTATTTAACATCTAGTAGTATAAAATCCAACAAATTTCTAAGAAATTTTTGCAAAAGAATTTCAAAGCTAAATTAAAGCAATACATTTAATGTGCTGCAAACGAATAGGAATATACTATATTTACGTTTAATATAATAAAATTATTCTAATTAAAACAGATATAATATCAAAACTTTTGATTCCATTCCAAATTTCATCATTTGTTGCATTAACGATTATTTGAAATTGAAATTCGATATTATTTTGAAAAAAAAATCATTTTATTTCAAAACTGCCATCACCTTAATAATTATGTAATATATTATTTTCCATGCTTTAAAACCATTTTAAATTAAAGAAAAAATGAATAATTTCAAAACAGATAACATGTATTAAAGGAGCTCATTTATTTTAACAAGCAAACGATAAGCATACTCTTAACAGAGCCAAAAGAAAAAAGTTGTTTTGAAAACCTATTCTCTTTTCTTAATTAAAATTCTGTATTTTGTATTTAATATCATAAACAATTAGGGAAACAAATTTCAAACTAAACCGGTTCTGAAAAGTAATTAATATTTCTTAAGAAATGAAGTCAAATTTTTCTTAATAATTAACTAAAAAAGGAATGAATATTAATTTTAATTAGAACTGTTGCAGGAAAGTTTAAGAGAATGTTTAGTGAGGCACAAAGAATTATTTTTAACAGAATATTAATTCAAATCAGAACCCTTTTAAAACTAAGTATCTTTCCGAGTCTGAATATTTTACCTTTAACTCTTAATAACATAGTTTAGAGTTTAAAAAATACAACTATTGCTGTCAAAACTTTTAATTTAAGCTTTGCTTGAATAATGAAACCTGATCCTGAGTTCTAAATACTATGATGTTTTATTTTTTAAATAAAAATTGATTTTAGATATTAAATATCTTTTAATTATATATTTATAAAATTTCGTATTAAGTTATAATGTTTCTCAAAATTAAAAATTCAAATTAATTTCTGAGAATTAATATTTTCTCTAATTGAAGCTGGCATTCCTAAGTAGATTTTTAAAAGGGTTTTGTGTTTCTCAGAATTTATTTTGAATTCTATTTATGGATAGATTTTTCAAAGATTTTGATATGTTTAGTAAGTTTTCATAATTTTGTATGCCATATTAGTTAAAAATGGTTAGCATTATTATCAAAATTTTAATTAATTTATTATCAGTGTATATTAATCCAAGTACGCTAATTAATAACAACCCAAGGAAAAGTACATTTTGAAATAAAATAGTGTTAATGTTAATATAATAAACTTTTGACTAATGAAATTTTTCGACCGATAGAGCCATTGTTGCTGGTAATCATAACGTCAAAACCATATCATGTTTAAAATTGATTGTAAAACCATGAATAAATTCTAAAATTGCTTAAATGCGTAATACTATCTTTAACATTTAACAAAAATATACATAAATTCATTCAATAATATACACTTAAAGTAACTTGAGTTGAAAGCTTTTGCTGTAAAATCGGAGGCGACATGATTATTTCATTTTATTGATTGATTATTTTATATTATATTATTATTCCATCTTATAAGCCTTCATCAATCAATCAATCATTTTAAAACAAAGTGAAAAATGTGAAATATATATTTCCTATCTCAGAGTCTAGTATTTCCATACTGATTTTTATTTAGATCGTGTGAGCTTATTATGTGTTCGCTAATTCCATAAGAGCCAAATATACAAAATGCCAAATGTGCATTACAGAACATGATAGCTTAATGTATACTAAATTAGACAGAATTCAAAATATCTCCACACGTATAAATGGGGAAAATAGTGAAGGAAAGGCCGTTTCATCATTTTTATTGTACCATTAAAATAGCGGGATCCATTCCATAATAGTCTGTTTTAGTTTAGAAACCGGGACATTAATCTAACAAAAACTTCTACGTTATGTCGCAAAACCGAGTAAATTGTCTGCGCACGCTTTTGTTAAAATAATTTCCTAGTGCCACTTCTACATCAGTGATTATTTAATCGACAGAATTCTAAATGCCACAGTTCAGGATACTTCCAGTTATGCCCGCTTTTTCAAATATTTTGATTTAATATTAAATCCCTTCAAAAAATTTCGGTTAAATTTAGAACATCAAAAGAATTAAATCTGCCAATATAATTCTAATAATTCAAAAATTCCTAATCTCAAAATAAAATTTAATTTGTTATTTCTACATAAAAGGAATTCTAGCATCAATAAACGGAATAAGTAAACAATCAAGTAATCAATCATTATTTAATGAATTTAGTGAATGTTAATATGAATTCTAAATGCGTATAATTCAGTCTTCATCATTTAACCAACTTCACAAATTATACAATAAACGTTTATAATTCATGGCAAATTTTGGGAAAATAATGCTTTACAATATTTTTTACATTTTATCCCCCTTAAAATAAGTCTTTTGGATTGATTCCACAAATACATGAATTGATTCTTTTGGAATGATTTCATAAGTTGGTTACGAGAGTTGACAAAATTTAACCCTTTACATTCAGAAAAATCTTTTTAAAAGGCAGTCAGGCAGTCAGGTTTTTAAAAGGCAAACAATATCAATTTCTTTTAATTTTTCAACCGTAGCGTAGAATGCATATCTCTTTAGTAATTGTTTTTTCCATGTTTTTGCAATTATATTTTATGGATAAAACATATATTAGCCCTTCGCACTCGAAAAAATAATTCTATGCATAATTATTCACCTAATACAAATACTTCTTTATTGATCAGAAAAATAAATATACATATTTGTTTTAAAATGGATTTCATAAAAAAGGAATTCTTCATCTTCTTACTACCCTGCAGGTATATTTAACAATCAAAATTTTAGAAAAATAAGTACATATAACAACAAAACGATGCAACGCCTTGAGTGTTACCTCAGAGGAGACATTCGAATGCAGCTGGTAAAATTATGTGAATTAAATTAAATGGGTGTACTTGTACATGGTTTATTTTATGTCTAACTTCGTTTTGCACTAAAAATAACGGTACATACATTTTGAAACAGTACCTTTACCCGATAACTGATTTAAACCAAAATCTGACGCAGCATTATCAAATACTGCTTCTACATTTCCTTTTAAATCTTTCTCTTCGTCTCTTCAGATTTAATTTATATTGTAATTAATTTGATTAGTTTTCCACGATATATGGTCCCCCCCCCCGATTTGTACAACTCTTTTTTGTTACCATGAAACATAAAGCACAAGCATCCTTCTCCATATATCATATAACAAAAAAAAATCCTCAACAGTGGAGGAGAATCACGCTAAACGTTTCCGCAGACGTCGCCAATGGCGGCCAAACATCACACCTACCATAAAGAGAAAATCTCAAAAGCCACCATTTTTATTATGGCTAAAAAATGTAGATTAGAGAAAATAAAGAGAAAAAAAGTCTCAATCTTTGAGTGAACGATTGGGTCCCTCAAAGAACCGATCGATGAAGATCAGAGCTCCTCAATCTTTGAGGAACCGAGATACAAAGATTCCTCTAGAAAATGCCATAACAGGTTGCAAAACTAACTACATATGAAAAGCTAAAAAGAACCTGTCCAGTGAATCTCTTATTTAATTGTTGATAACGTAACAAATTTTATATCTGCATTTTTAACGCTATTGCTGTATGGTCTGGATGTGTTGTAATTTTCTACAAGTATAGCTCTTTGAATACTCAAAAGTTTTTTTTTTTTCATTTTCTTGTGGAATAAAGCATTCTTTCTGCTTTGTCCATCTTGTCAGACAGGCTTTGACATTTATCCACCGGTCAATTTTCCTTAACTGTGTAAATTTACAATTCAAGTGTGGGACAACATACTGTATTTCTTCCTATTCTTGAGTTGTCTTAAGCATAGGCCGACAGGCAGGCAGTCTATTTTACAGCGGGTTAAGTTTAAAATGTGATGAGCGGTTCAATTTTGACGAAATGATCTCATGTCAAATTTCATTCACTTAATTTGTTGAACTTTAAATTTAACTTGTTCAGTTAATATGAACTGAATCAATGTCAGTCATCAATATTTCTTGATACTGAATTGCATTTCTGTGTTCATTTAACCAAACCAGCGGCTGTGGTCACCTCAATACACATAATCTTTAAGAAAGGTATTATCCCAGAAAACACTTTGCATGGTATTAGTGGACGATAGTTACGAAACATTAACATTTGATGTGAATTTAGAATTTTTACTGTGTCCATCATGTGATATTTGGTTGTTTTATTTGGCGATTTATCCATGGTATGCGGTTAATAGTATCCAAAAATCGACTTTGGCCTTTTGATACGTTTTTTCCAACCGATGGAAACAAAAATTTGGCAAACAGCTACAATCGTAATCACAAGCTCGCATGCCAACTTTGATAAATTTAAATCATTGCGTATTTCAGTTACCGCATTTACCTATTTCTTAAAGTACAAGTCAACAGACGGACAACATCTCGTTAAATTTGAATTTAAATGTGATTGGAAGCTTCATTATAGATGTTAAATTTGTGCACCTCATTCTGATCATCTAGCTCTCTTCGTTTTGTAGTCATCGTGTTAAATTATATTCGAACAATCGAGCAAACAGATTTTTTTCTGAACAGAGTTTGCTCAAAATTAGATACAAATCTACAAATTCGGAGTAAAATCAATATATGGCAAATTTCATCTATCTAGCTCAATGGTTTTAAGTTATCTTTATCACAGATAGAGTCCTACATGGGCACCTCTTAACTGAGGATGAGAAGCTTCTGACATGGTGATTGGTTCTTGCCTCCCTGTTTTTGTATATAAAAAGGTGTTGTCTTTTTACGAAAAGGCTTGGGTCTGGCTCCTCCCATCGATGACAGGACGTATTTCCTTAGGGAAGGGTTATACCGTGGCCGTTGAGGCTTTTAGGACTTAATCACAATTCCCACCTGCGTTGCGGCGGGAACAGCCTGGTTGGTAGGGCATTGGATTCGAGATCCTTGGGTTGAGTGTTCGAAACCCGCCGACCGAAGACTCTACGTGAGTGTGTATGGTGGCTGGCGCACGTATAAATCTGTTGGGGTCACAAAGACCTCCATGTTCCGAGTGATACCACTGGGAGTACTGAATCAGGGGGGATCGTTCTTTCACTCAGGTCTAAATTACGATCTGCAGATGAGTGAATGAAACGCATGAATGAAGTCCACCCCGGAAAATGGGTTGTGACGTGTGTGTAGCAAATTCGTACTTAGATGGCGCTACTGAGAAACAAGAGAAGCACCCTTGGCTTAAAATCACTGACTTCTAAAGTCAGTAGGCTTGTTTATGACATTAGAATCAACAGCGCCCAGTGTTGCTGTTGCGCCGGTCCGGACATTAAAATTTTTTCGTGTGCTTTCCGGCGGGTTGGAGTATCGAATTTGTGGTTGTGGCTATCACAGATAGACGACACTTTCCAAAAACTTATTTTGTAAGGCCTAAAACGTGGATATTAGCCAAAATTTCGAATTCGAATTTTTAAAATATATTTTCTGGACTGCGTAGGTTTAACCTTTTGCCCTCGAATGTCTCCTCTCAGTCACCATTCAAGAAGATGCATCAGTTTGACGTTTTATTTATTTATTTATTTTTAATTTTAATTGTTAAAAATAAGATGTCGATTCATTTTTCAGGGAAACTGAGCTTAAAACAGTTGCATGTATTTATCTTTTTGTGTCATAAACAGGTCCATGTATAAAGTTAATAAATGTGCATCGAATTATCTTTCCGAGTACAAAGGGTTAAACATTAAAATTCATCAAAATACAAAGGTCGAATTTTTTTAGTATAGTTCCACTGTGTAATAATACGGAGGTATTCTGTAATTCCAGTACAAATAGAATATATATATATATATATATATATATATATATATATATATATATATATATATATATATATATATATATATATTGCATACTCTTTAGACCAGAAAGTAAAAAACGAGTTCCTAAACATTAAAAAGATCAAAGACTTAATCAAAAAAAATATTCTAAAAAGAATTGTTGAAAATGAGAAAGGATGTCAGGCAATAAAAAGAGAATGAAATCAGCAGGGAATCCGAAAAAAAGAATAGAAAAATAAAACATTCCCGACGAAAAAGACGTCGAAAGCAGACATTAACACTTCTATTGAACGATCATCCTGCACTGTGGAACAACTCATCTGGTTTTTATGGCCGGGCATTAGTTTCTGTTTCTCTTGTTCGCTTCTTTTTGAAATGCATGATCTTATTTTGGAAAGTTTTGCATCTTTTTATACGTTTATTGTCTTTTATGCTCTTTTGTTTCTATAATGGTTTTGTTTTATTTTCTAAATTCTTTGTCATGATCGTTGGCTTTTTGTCAGGGAGAATTATTGCATTAATTAAAAAGTAACAATAAGGGAGGAAGTGTGTCGAATAATAAAAGTCAAATTCAAAAGACAACCGGTTTTTAATTGTGATATTTAGATAAAGAAGGAATGAAAGTAAAATACAATAACAATTTATTTTTCGCATTATAACAATTAAATTTAATTATAACAGCAAAATTTAAAAACTGACTCTGAAGGAGAAAATGTTATAACGCATTTTTATCTCCCGTATAACGTGAGGCAGAGCATCTGTAAGAGAAAGCATTTTAATTTTGTATAGTTTTATTTTAATAATATATCTCCGGGTAAGCGAAATGTTAATAATTTAAAATTAAAGAAAAAGATTATATATTAAAACTATTATAATCTACCTTATCTTTCACAACGTTCCATAATCTTCTAAAAAACATTATGGGTATGTTCCCTAAAACCAAAAGTCACAAATTTCTCTTAAAAACCACATATTACAAAAAATACAATTTTATCTAAAAAGTAATATTACCACAGACAACTTTGTTGTAAGTATTAAATTAAACTAAAAGGTATCTACCGACATCTCTTTATTTTCCTTAAAAACAAATTTTAAACAGGTGCTGCCAACTGGGCAACCAAAATATTAGATGTAGTTCCCAAAATCCTCCTCACCCTGGTCTACCTCGAGGGGGATGACCAGGCAGACCTGGCGGGTTACCTTTCGACCATTAACTCTCAGTTCGCAGGATCATATTTAGATCCATACTCAGTATTCACATCGGATTTCTCAATTGATCCTATAATTAACTACAATTGATTCGTCGATTCTTCAGCAGTTCTGGTGAAGGAAACAACATCAGTTTCGTCTCAAGAAAACTACAAGCATTCTTCGGAATTTTCGAAAACAGGATGAATAAATGGCATTATGTTATGAGTTCAGAAAGATATCATATTTAGAAAACTTTTTCTGTCTCTTGTTTCTGTCGAAATTTACGACGATTTTTAGTAGCAAGAAATAAGTTCTTTAAGCTTTATTATAGGAAAGTTATGTTCTTGAATATGTGTATTATGTCAAATAAAAATTTTAGGCTAAAATGAAAGTTTGCTTACTATACTAGGGAGATGCTCAAACCTATAACTAACAAGGGTCTTATTTTCAAATGAATTCTCAAATACATCTTAAATATCTGCGTCCTCAATTCGTAGACGCACAGCTCCAATTAATAAGAAGTAAATTCAATACGAAAAATTAAACTTATCCAAAGTGGAGGGCTAATTTTTTTATTATTTATTTATTTTATACTTTAGAAACCGTTCCATCTCAGGAGTGAATGAGCGAAAAATCATATCAAGAATCTGTCAAGAAATCTTTTTGTTGGTTTCGTAAACTATAATATTGTTTGCTAACGGATTCTAACACCATCTGCGCTTTTGCGCGTGCATTAAGTTGGGTTTAATTCGACAAAATAGGGGTGAGAAGAAAGATGAAGGAAGGATAATTTTATATTTAGCAATAAAGTTAATTCCGGAAATGTACGCATCCTTCCATGTCTAACTCTTTACTGAAATAGAATCATCGAAAGGTGATAATCTCAAGATATTGAAGCGAACAACAATAATTTTATAGCGATCAAAAACTACTTTATGCTCAATATTCGACAACATAGATATATCCCCACCCCACAACAAGATTGTTTCTATCTTTCAAACCATGATAAATGTTTGAATAAAAAAAAATTATTGAACCAATAAATTTGGTATCACGCCATAGTTTTGATAAACAAACTTCTGTTAGTCTAAATGAACAGTTTAGACAAGATTCAAGCTGAATAATTCATTTTTAGCAATCATTTCCAAACAAAGATACCTTCTTTTGGCGATTTTTTTTCCCCAAAATTTGATTCTAATCCACAATTTTGGTGTAAGGACCACATCATAAATATCATCTGCTTTACTGAATTCGTTTTTGATTAATATTCACATATATATATAATACTAAAAATAATATTTTACACCGGTGGGTAGGTAAAAGCATTAAGATTCGTCAAAATGACGTTGAAAAATTTCTTCTTGATCACAATATTCTATCTAGAGCGTGATCAAGAAATAACAGGATGTGTTCGGAGCTTTGTGGTGTGTTACATACTGGAAGAAATCTAACAAAATTTAGCCTAAAGTGGTTTCGATTTATCAAGAAAAAACAATAGTACCAAAAAATACTAATAGGGGAATTTTGGCGCTACGATTGAAAACTTTATTATATAATTTACTTATACGGGTACTTTGTGACATGACATAGATGATAAAAGGAAGGGTTGAGGGAATTAAAGTCATTCTGCGTTGTCACTAAGTGGACGCGCCTTTTAGTCAAGCTGTTTTATCAGCGAGATTAAAATGCCAATGCTGCTCTTCGTGAATGCCGGTGGTTTAAACAGTTAAGTAGAGGACCAATGACCATAACTAACTTACGAAGAATAGTTGAAAGATTTGAAACAACAGGAAATCTTGGTGTGCGAGAATTCAAAGCCCAGGACGTAAAGATATCAAGCAGGCACTAGTTGAAGAAGTTGCAGCCGCCGTTATGGATCAGGCGATAGCTAATAAGCATGTTATCAGAGCAGTGGACGTTCAATATCTCGACAAACAGACACCCCTTTCTTAACGATGCAAAAGACATTGCATAAGATCCTGAAATTTTATGCGTATAACACCCATTAACTGATGACACTGATATGAATTCTTGGCAATTTCTTGTTGTGGGCGTTCTGGTTCACTTGAAAGGAGTTGTGTATCAACTACATGTTCCTGACATTCCTACTTTAAAAGATCATAAAACGTTACATGTCAAAAGCATAACTGCCGATATGATACGAGCAACCGTCGAAAACTTCGTGCACCGCATACATTATTGGAATATCAAGTTGGTGGTCCCCTTGAACCAAATTTGTAAGTTGCTATAATAAACGTTTTTCATTCGTATTTGGTGTGTTGCTATTTACTGTTTCCATTCGCAGTTATGTATTCTTTTTCCATACATTATGAGCTTACAGTTCCAGAATTTCCCCTATCGGCATTTTTTGGTATTTTTTTTTTCCTTGATAAATCGAAACCGCATACTTTAATATGTATGGTGGCCAAATTTTGTTATATTTTGTCCAGCACATAACACGCTCTAAGTCTCCGAACATCTTCTGTTATTTCTTGATCACCCTGTATATGTACTTAAAAGAAAGTAAAATAATTTGCAATTACAGGATAAACTACGGTTAGTTCAATAAACGCACGAATTCACATTGTTTATTTTTTGGGCATTAGGAATCAATCATTTAGAAAACAAATTGGAAATGGTCTGGTACAACAATTTTATACGAATTCAACTAGAAAATACATTTTATATATCGAAGAGTTATAGAATTCTTTTCCTGCCACGTTGTTTTTATTCCTTCCCGCCGCAAGCGAGTATTCGATAGACACTACTCGGAATTGATTTAGGAAAAATCTATAATACTTCTTTCTCCGCTGCCCCCGGGGAGCTTTTGTGGTTTGTGAAATCAAGAATTCTTATGGGGCTGCCTCTCTATTCGAATCAGATTCGGGGAAGTTCGATTTTTTTTACTCCAATTTTCAGAAACTTTTATAAAGTTTCTAATTTCCGAGTTAGAGTTTTGAAGTTGACTTCTTCGGATAAATAACAAAGAGTTTTCGACAGTTTTCTGCTTGTTATTTCCTTCGTCTCTGTCAATCGTTGTCAGATTTCTCGAATAAATTTCAGGAGAATAAATTTTCGGAGGATTTGAAATAAATGAGAATACAAAATAGGAACATGCATGCCCTGATTTATTTGCTACTTTAATTTATCTCCTTTTCAGGCGCATAAATTAGCATTAAATTTAATATAAATGATAATATTAAGTACCTATACAGATGCTCAGATTATAATTAATTGATATAATTCTTGCTACTCTTTCATAGTTCTTTGACTCATAAATGAATAAATCGTCTTTGAATTTATTATAACTGAAGATAAGTCTATACATGTTCGGAGTTTGCTGAATTCTTGAAGCATTAATATATATTTATTATAAAAACCATTTATATACATGATTTTAGCTTCTAATTTTGCAAACTTTGAGGCAGAAATGAAAATTATCAAAAATAAAAGAATTTTAATAATATCTCTATCAGAAGCAAAGATACGCATTCTTTCTAGAAGCTTCATATCTTGTAACTTTGGATTATTGATCTTCATCGAATCCTATCTGAAGGCTAAATGTACTGTGATTGTTTAAGAACGATTTCCAGCTTATGTGTTGCTGATTTCTACAAATTATATTTTTACATTTGCCTACATAGCTATGCAAAATGCATTTTCCTTATAAATGACAATTTTAATGAATATGATGTTAATTTTACCATCAAGCTCTTTCGGCAAACTCTTTTACCTGTGAGCTAGCATTACGTCTGTCATGCAGAAATCCTTTCAACAGAAATAGGACTGCTCTAATATCCTAGTATTATTACAAAATATTAGCAAACGATTCGGAATTCAGAAATTTTGCTGTAAAACCGAGGAGAGTTAGCAAAGTCAGTGAAAAACAGCAAACTGAAGAATTTATAACAGTTGTTAAACAAACAACAATAATAACTCATGGTAGCAATATTATTTATTCAGCTTAATAGCTTCACATTTGTTCCTATAAAAAGTGTTGCTGCAACTACTTTTGCATACACTTATTTGCAGAGTAAACCCATTTCTCCCGTAGGTAAACATGTGAAGTTTTTTCTTCTCAAGTCCAAACCACATGCTCAGAAAAGTAATCGTTCAAATGTTGGCTGTGAACCAGCCTATAATTTAGGTACAAAGAATCCCTAAACTTCTTATGTTTAATTTAAATTACGCAATTTCTTTTATCTTAATTCTTAATATTGCTGCTTTAAAATTCATTCACAGAAAAGTCTTCAACTTTATCATGTATAAAATGGTGTTTTTTTTATTCATTTCTCTATAATAAATCAATTATTTAGAACAAGATGTTTTAAAGAGAAGGAAATGATCCCATAATCATGCGCTGCTCTGCAGTTATAGGGAACGAGAACAAATTAAAATGTCATTAAATCTTTCTCGTCTAACCCCGTTAAAATATGCGAAAAATTCCTCATTCCTTTCTGCAGTTCAAAAATGGCTAATTTCTAGCATTTAAAAGATATTTTTAAAATTCCTATGGCTAATGGCTAATTTCTAGCATTTAAAAGATATTTTTAAAATTCCTATGCAGCACAATCTATTCCCAGTTTGACGAACCTTTTAGGAACATACATAACCCAAACTCTTCGGCTATTCTTTTTAGAATATAAACTCTAAGGAAACTGAACTTCTCGATAGAATAAGCTAATCTCTGGACTTTCGTTATAACGACTGGCATTATGGTTTCCACTCATTAAAGACTTCTTTCCTAATTGCAGACCTTTACTGCTTGCTCAAGAATCGTTCTTTGATTCCATCAGCTGTTTTAAGCAGGCTCCTGTTATTTCGCAGCCCAGGGCAAAGCGGAAGGTTTCCCAGCAATCTGACGGTCTTTCGAAATCTTATAAATTAAGACAGAATAAATTGGATCTTGCATTATCAAGATCCTTTCTGATTGGAGAAAGTTCATAATTGGTCATCGGAATGTTAACTGATCTTTGATCTGCCTCCACTTTGGATACTAATAATTGATTCTATTTTTAACGAAAATTTGCTTCCGGATATGATATCAAACCAGGGATTTAAATCGTTGCAACGGAGAATCTTCAAATCGAACTGCATAATGATAGAATAGAGCAATTATTACGAATGTTATTTCGTAGTTTCATTTTGTAAGACGTTTTCGTATAAGTTCTATGTTTAGAGTATCGTGCTTAAAATTTTCAAGTCTTTTTGTGAGGTGATTGACTAGGCCAAACCATGAGCCATCCTTATTGTTCACCATCTGTTATTATCAAAAATAGATAAGCAATATGAACTTTGTTTCTCATAGAAAACGAAATGATGGTTTTATCCATTCTTAACATGATTTCTTCTTTTTTTTGTGTGAAATAAATCAAGGTGATATAATTCCAGCTCTAGATTAAAGGAAAATGGTTGAAAAATTCCTAGTACAAATATATAATACAAACAAATTTTTTTTAAAAAAGAATATCACGGAAATATCCATCATCATGCAAATTTAGATGTTAAACTCCATAAGAAGTCTTCAATGCCCTTCGCTTCTCAATTTCTCCACTCATTATCGCTTTTATTGGCAAAAAAATATGATTATCTATTAAGAAAATATTCTAGAAATCGCACGTTTCTTTCAACCACAACAAACAGCGGAATGGCAAGTTCTAACTCGCTATAATGATTGTGACATTTGAGTTTTTTTTTTTTTTTTTTTTCTACAGCTACGTTCCTTACTGAGCAATAGTCGTGAAAGAAGTGGCCAGCAACAACCAATTTACAGTACACCTGTTTCAAGTACAATTTTTGGTTCACTAAATGCTATGATGGAAATTTCCATCATCATGCAAAGAAGGGTTACACTTGGAGTAATTTCTTTTCTTAGATAATAATAATTGAATGGAAGATGTCTTTTTTAAAAAAAAAAATTGGCTTCAGGATATGAAATTATACGAGAGATTTGAATTGTAGCATTGGCGAACCTTTCAGTCAAATTGTATAATAGAACAGGGATTATGAATGCTTTTATTTCTAGTTTATTTCTGTAAGTCAATTTTCATCATGTTCAGTGTTTGCAGTATTCAAGTGTATCCCATTTCCTGTGCTTTTAATAAAATTATCATTAAACATTTTATGCCAATTCATATCATATGTAATTCCACAATAAAAATGTTCACATAATTGCGATGATCTCCATTGAAATTTATTTTTGCGATAAAGTGAGCTCTTTCTAATAATGTTCTGAAGATGTTGGGAGTAGGATATTAAATTCAACATGATCAGTTCACATGTAATCGAATCTTAAACTTTTATTCTCAATATGAATTTCTAAAATCAATTTGAGCAAGACAAACTATAAAACAAAATTATTATTCACTAACGCTTCTTTAAATGAAATAAATAATAATAAATATGAATCTGTAATCTTATTTCTCAGAATCCTTTAGCTTTATCCCTAAGAACGAAGGATCTTAAGAATGGAGTAATAATTATATTTCTAGTATACAATCCGAAACGAAGCCAGAACCCACTTTCTTGTCCGGCGATTCTTCACCCACAAAAATGTTGATCTCTTTCCCTACAGTAAAACTTCTTTAATTATACTAAGATATCCCTAGTTTAACACAAATACCGTACAATAGTGTATGACATTGATCAATATTCGCAATATTGTATAATATTGTGGAATATTGATTATCATCATATAATATCGCACAATATTGTACAATATTGTTCAACAAGCTGTGCGACCTGGAATGTAAGATTAAAACCATTTATGACATTATGGAATGTGAGATTAAACCATTTATGACAACAATATGTATGACATTGATCAATATTCGCCATATTGTGTCATATTGTGGAATATTGATTAACATCATATAATATCGTACAATATTGTATAATATTGTTCAACAAACTGTGCGACCTGGAATGTGAGATTAAAACCATTTATGACATTATGGAATATGAGATTAAACCCTTTATGACAACAATATGTATGACTTTGGTCAATATTCGCAATATTGTATAATATTGTGGAATATTGATTAACATCATCTAATATCGTACAATATTGTTCAACAAGCTGTGCAACCTCGGATGTGATATTAAAACCAATTACCTTAATAAAGTATTTTTTTTCTTAATCATGTAATAATGTTTTTCTCATCAAACTATCCAGTAAACTAAGACATCAGTATTCAACTGATAAACCCTTAAATTAATCTCCTTTAGTATCAAAGCATGTATATCTTCACAAAATGCTCCAATGCATTATCACTTATGCCTACAATATCTTGACAATAACTGTCCTAAACACGTTCCCATTAAATCTATCCATTTTTACACTTCACACCGAATTACCCAAATTACTCCCAGCCCCTTAACCAGTTTCTAAAATCGGCACTGAATCAAAGCCATTCGTCCCCAAATTCAACAGCATCTACGTCTCTATAAATTTATTACGGCATGCAAGCGCACCCACTCGCGCGAGAGCTCCAGATACATCCTGGCAATTATGATTAAAGATCGCACACAACATCGAATAATCCGTCTCACCGGAAATAGATGGACTCGTCCCCCTTCTGTCTCTAACACACGGTCTCTTTATTGAATTTTAAGCCCTCTCCGGGTCGTCTGTCATGGACTCGCTGACCGCGAATCCCAGAGGAAGGTTATGATCCGGTGTAACGAGTCGCCGACTGATTTACGTGGCGCAACGAATCATGACGAATCACTGCATTCCCCAGGACGGCGAGTAGATGTCTCTGTCGAATAATTTCTTGGATAAAATGTTTGGCGAGGGAATATTTATATCAGTTCCTTTGGAAGACAGCGCGTAAATATTTTGGCATTGTTAGAATTATAGGCGTTAAGAGATTTGAGAGATTATTTTAATGCATTTCAAAGAGAATACCAGATAAATATTTTCAAAAACTGAGATTAAATTTCCAATTATTTTAAAGTATGTGACTACGTAAAGGATGAATTTTTTTAAAAAAATACGATCTAAAATAGTTATATATTTGAATTTCCGCAGAAAAAAAAATTGAAAAATTATTTATGAAATAAAACTATGCTAGTTAAATGATAAAAAAATATTTGGAAAAGGACTATATTTTGGTTGAAAAGAGCTACAAAGTAAAACTCTTTTAATTTAGAAGTTTTTCAAGTTTGGTTTAGTTATATTAGCGTCCCATTTTAAAGCAACACTAGGGCTATTTTGGGAACAACCTCATAACTTTGAACCGCAGTCAGATGACGAGAATGACGCATGAGTTGGCACCCCTCTCCAAGCTCCCATATCACATAAATACTAAAAAAAATTTCGCACGTTTTTTTTTTTTTGCTTGCATACAATTCTTTTGTTTCTGTAAATAAATCTGAGATGCATAAGAAAAATGGCAGTAAGAAAAAAAATTCTGCTACTAGTTTAAATTTTAAAAATATAATATAATAATTCGAATATAATCAATTCAAGAGGTGCAATTGTCACATGATAACTGTTACTATCCATAACAAATGAAATTATATTGTTGTATTATATTGTGCTCTTATGACACAGCTTAATAAATCCAAAAAATTTCAATATTCAATTGGTTCTATTCATTTATCTAACATGAACCTTAAATGACTTTATTTTATTAATCATATTAAACAGGAGGGTTGAAGGCTTCAAATATTCTAGTTTTCACATCAGAATTTGAAATAGACATTATCTATATCTCCAGCCAATCAAAACGTATTTGATAATCCCTATTTGATTTTATAATCTTATAGGTAACATAAAATATAAATTAAAGGGAAATAGTATAATATCTTCAAAACAAATTAAAATACAATACTATAAAGTCTTCAAATGTTTTTCTTGAGAAATTAAATTACCTTTGCAATTGAAAACAAAATGAGCCTTAACCAGTTTTGTAAGAAATGTTCTAGGAATACCCAAGTTTAAGGGAGAAGGAGTTGTTTATTTATTTACTTTTATTTCCAAGGATTATGCCCTCAAACTTATTAAAATTAAAATCAAGAATCCTTTAATATTCAAACCATTATTTTAAAAATTCTTTTCATATATTAAAATTGGCGTGGTCCATTTTTTTTAAATAGGTCGATTTACAGACAATTTAATAAATCCGGTAAACTAAGAACTGGAGTATTTTTGTTGCTTTAGAAAAATTCTAAATTTTCTTAAAGTTTAAAGAGTGTTATTTTTTTTTATTTCACATGAAAGAATCTGGCACAAATTTTTTTGAATAAGACTCGTAATTAAATTCGTTATCATTTCTAAAATTTAAATCAATTAACATATCTAAACTTTAGAAGAAAGAGTGAGAAAGGATGCTAAGATTTTGTTAAATATCCTACAATGTTTAATCTGTTGTGGTTGCTTCTAATTTCACTTGTCTTACACAAGCCCTCTGACTTCAGAAGTCAGTGATTTTAAGCCTAAGGTGCATCTCTTGTTTTTTCAGTAGCCAAGGCCAAGGGTACAACTTATCTACACACACGCACACAACCCTTTTTACTGGGCGGACTTCATGCATGCATTTCATCCACTCATCCAAAGATTGTAATTTAGACTGCATCAGAGAACGATCACCGGTGATCCAGTACCCCTAGTGGATGATGGACCCCTAGTGGTGATCCAGTACCCCTAGTACTCGATATAGAGGATTTTGTAACCACGACATATTTATACGTGCGCCAGCTACCATACATAAGGAGAGTCTTCGGCTGGCGGTGTTCGCACTCGCAACCCAACGGACGCGAATAAAACGCCCTACCAACGAGGCTATCCCGGCACACCAAGTTTAATCTAACTTTGATGATTAAACATAAATGTTTTATCTAACTCGGAAAATCAATGTTACCAACCAGGTTATACCGGCCCACAATGTTTAATCTAACTTTGATTATTAAACATAAATGTTTTATCTAACTCGGAAAATCAATGTTACCAACCAGGTTATACCGGCCCACAATGTTTAATCTAACTTTGATGATTAAACATAAATGTTTTATCTAACTCGGAAAATCAATGTTACCAACCAGGTTATACCGGCCCACAATGTTTAATCTAACTTTGATTATTAAACATAAATGTTTTATCTAACTCGGAAAATCAATGTTACCAACCAGGTTATACCGGCCCACAATGTTTAATCTAACTTTGATGATTAAACATAAATGTTTTATCTAACTCGGAAAATCAATGTTACCAACCAGGTTATACCGGCCCACAATGTTTAATCTAACTTTGATTATTAAACATAAATGTTTTATCTAACTCGGAAAATCAATGTTACCAACCAGGTTATACCGGCCCACAATGTTTAATCTAACTTTGATTATTAAACATAAATGTTTTATCTAACTCGGAAAATCAATGTTACCAACCAGGTTATACCGGCCCACAATGTTTAATCTAACTTTGATGATTAAACATAAATGTTTTATCTAACTCGGAAAATCAATGTTACCAACCAGGTTATACCGGCCCACAATGTTTAATCTAACTTTGATGATTAAACATAAATGTTTTATCTAACTCGGAAAATCAATGTTACCAACCAGGTTATACCGGCCCACAATGTTTAATCTAACTTTGATTATTAAACATAAATGTTTTATCTAACTCGGAAAATCAATGTTACCAACCAGGTTATACCGGCCCACAATGTTTAATCTAACTTTGATGATTAAACATAAATGTTTTATCTAACTCGGAAAATCAATGTTACCAACCAGGTTATACCGGCCCACAATGTTTAATCTAACTTGGATTATTAAACATAAATGTTTTATCTAACTCGGAAAATCAATGTTACCAACCAGGTTATACCGGCCCACAATGTTTAATCTAACTTTGATTATTAAACATAAATGTTTTATCTAACTCGGAAAATCAATGTTACCAACCAGGTTATACCGGCCCACAATGTTTAATCTAACTTTGATGATTAAACATAAATGTTTTATCTAACTCGGAAAATCAATGTTACCAACCAGGTTATACCGGCCCACAATGTTTAATCTAACTTTGATGATTAAACATAAATGTTTTATCTAACTCGGAAAATCAATGTTACCAACCAGGTTATACCGGCCCACAATGTTTAATCTAACTTTGATTATTAAACATAAATGATTAATCTAACTTTGATGATTAAATATAAAAGACTATGGAATAATTTTTTTAGACTTTACACAATAAAGCAGCATAAAATAAATACTGTTAAACATAACATTTTGCTGGCAAAAACCAAAAACCTAATCAAACACTAATTTCAAGAAACCACATTACCATCTTCTTAATCATCGGTAAAACATTAATAGATTTATCATTACTTGTTTTGTTAGAAAATATCATGCCAGCCACTACTTACTTTTTCTTGAATTATATTTAGATTTTTTTTATTCCCTGCCTTGTTATTATAAAATTTGGCATGAAAAAATAAAAAATGGCATGAAGCCAAAAGTTGTAATGAATTAACATACCCTAAAATTGCAAAATTACTTTATCAAAGATTTCAAATAATATTCCTGCCTTGATCAAAGACAGATATTAATGATATCCTGCCGAAAACTGATATTAATTACTTTTCTATAAAAGTAATTACTGTTTTGCCGGCATGTTTTCATTATTTCTCAAGAAAAATGAATGATTACTCGACTGATTGATATTTTGCACGAAGTTCAAAATTTGTTAAATAAATATTAATACTTCTTCCAATTATATTATTATAAAGGTTTAATTATATTATTATAAAGGTTTAATTATATTACTATTTTAGGTTTAATTATATTATTTATTAATTATATTATATAAACGGTTCATTTAAATTTAAATTCGTATTAAATTATAGTCTGCCTTTAATGCATTCAAATTATTTTTATTTGTATTGTAAACATTTCGTAATTTTAATATCGGTAAAGAATTCATTAAAATGATAAATGTTCAAAACTTTTATCTATATAGGGACAAATGTAAGGTATTTGGAGGCAAAGAGAAATGAATGAATATGTTTCAATAATTGTAGCATTATAATATTGTTACATTCAATGTATAAATTTAAGTAAATTCTACAATCTTGAAACGCACGATACTGAAATTGAAAAGCTGCCAGCAAAAAATTGTTCAGATCTTCGTTGAGTAATAAAAAAAAACTTCTGTAGGTGAGTTAATAAATTAAATAAAAACTATGCAAAGGTGTGTCAGCAACACAAAGCTAAAATGGAAAAAAAAATGGAACTCGAAATATAACAGAAAATGATAAAATAAATCCTAATTCAATATAATACCTTTTCTTATTCGTCTGCAATTAATTATTCATTATTTACATCACCTTGTAAATAATCGCTATTAAATAATCAAATGTACTGAATTGGAACAGTTGGCAATGTTTTGGCTCAAAAAAGCCATGGCGTTGCCAACGCTGCGCCAAGCAAATGTTAAAATGATGCCAACGTGTTCTTACAGCAAGTGAAAAAAAATTAATTTGGCATGTCCAATGCATAAACGAAGAATTGTATCTGTTTTCAGGTTCGTTAATGATGCGAAGGTGGAAACTTCAAATGAAATGATCAAATTCTCAACAAATCTTTCTTGTTCAAAAACACTTAACTATAACAAATTCTCGATTACCTGCAGCTGTCTATTCTAAAATATTAATTAAAGGATGTTTATATAATATTAATTATACGAATTAAAAACACTGATTAAAAAAGCCTCAATTACAAATAAAAAAGTTGTTTTCGCATACTTTTCATTGAAGGTCTTTCCACCTCCTCTCCTCCTCAATAAAATTGTTGAGTTTGGATAAGGCAGCGAATGCGTTCCATGGCATTGGCGAAAAATAGAAATCTTTGGCGTGAATCTATCGCTAGAATATGTATTTTAGGTGCCATTTTGCCGATCGATTGACACCAAAAATTGACACTACACTGCAATCGTAGTCACAAAATAACATACCAAATTTCATTTATTGTGTTTGTAAACCAGATGGTCAACCGTTTGAAGAATTTTATTTCAAATTTGATAAATATCTGTATATTAGAAGTTAAATTTATGTATCAAATTTTATCTACAAAAACACTTTACTTTTTTATCATGTGAGAACATGATGTTGTTTTGGTTAGGGGGGGGTTTGAAGCTCGAAATCGCCTAGGCAATGAATATTGAAGCTCAAAATTGCGTAGACAATGAATAAAGCATAAATGGCAATTTTCATCATCATCTTTTAATCGCATTTATTTTTTTACTTGACTTTACCAGTATTGCATTATTATTATGTATGCTTCTTTGAAAGCAGGTGCGTTTTTTAAAGGTTGACCTACTTTTACCAGTAATGCCTTATTATTACGTATGCTTCTTTGACAGCAGATGCGTTTTTAAAAGGCTGTTGTAAAACTATGATATCATAACTGTTCATCTCAAAATCGGTCAAGCTCCAAAACTTTGTTTTCTAGCTAGAAAAATTGAAAATGAAAGTTTAAAAAAATATCATTATATATATATATATATATATATATATATATATATATATAGAGAGAGAGAGAGAGAGAGAGAGAGAAGGATAGAGAAGTCTCGTCGTGACTGTTTTAAACCTGTTGAAACTGGTTAATGACTTAAATTAATTAACACAAATAACAACTTAAAAATAATAATGTTCTCACTTGATAACTTGAAATTTGCGATCGTAAATTACATTCATTTTTTTTTATTATTATTATTATTCATTGAGTTCAGTTGTACTTGAACTTCCAGACAGAAATAGACTTCCTGTGAATGGATTTTGTTCAAAGTCTGATACAAATCTGCATATAAAGTTGCGCCAAGTTGTAACTTTTTGTTGCCGATAAGTAGCCAAATGTACAAACCTGCTTTATTATTTTCTAATATCCCTAAAAGCGAAAAATAGATGCCTCGAAAATGATAAATCGCCACTTTTCTGGCCTTACATTTTGAAGCTTTAAAAACCCCAAATCAAAACAATATGTTCTCACATGATTTGTGGAAGAAATTCCTTGAGCTTCACTAACACTTTCTGCTGAAAATTCACAACAAACGCTCTCCACAACATAAAAATTCTTCAAAATATACCGCTATAATACCGCTACCATCAGAATCGGCGTGGTATCATAATCTACTCGTTTCTAATACAGAGAACTAAATGAAAGAGTAAAGAAGAAACTTGTCGAGACTAACTAAAAATTCCTACGCAAATTTATAGCAAATGTTTCCGATAGAAAAGCACCGGAATAAAAGATCTCTCGGGAGTTTGCCTCAATTCACAACTGCTTTACTCGAAATCACTGTTCAGTCATATTCGCCAGAGAACCAAATAAGTGTACTTTATAAAAATAATCTAATCAGGAGCGGCATTTAGTCCCTATTGTGCGCCCCGAGGTGCAGCCGGCATTCAATTACTACAAGACCAGCTAAACTACTGGGCGAAAGTTTTCTCTTTGAAATCCCCTTTCAAGACAGAATGTCTTAATTCTGCGCCATAAATCAGCCACTCGCTGCGTTTCTGACAATTAGTCGGCTCTTTCAGGGCTTATTTTGCGGAACGGGACGCCTATTCAGGCAATCTCCTTTGAGGAGGATGTTTCGGTGTGAAATGTCGTTGGCGAGTTGGGGCGGCCCGTCTTCAGCAGCCGTCATCTTAGCATAAAGACCGCAGCTGCCGGAAAACGACGGGCCCATTAAATTGGATCAGGTTCTCTTCCAGCGCTTTAATTTTGTTTGCTGTTTGAAGGGACACACACAAAGGGATGGAGAGATATCACGAATTCTTGGTGCGTGATTTAATTGGGTGTGAGGTGTGCTTCGTAGGCTGTTAATAATGCAAAGGGAGGAAAGATTTGGGATGAAATGAGGAAATATTAATTTTTATACTCAAGCTTTTCGATGAACACAACTTAGATAAGTTATTAACATTATTATTCCAGAAATCAGTGGATGCAATCAAGGTTCGCTTCAGGTGTGACAGGATGGTGAACAATTCAGCTTCACATCTTCGCAACACAAAAAGTTGCTGTTGTTAATGAGCAAAATAATTTGTTTAATAATGTTTAGTGAACAGGTAAACAACAAATAAAATGCATAATGTGGTAGACTGCCAACAAGAACTGGTACTACATGTTATATCACTCAGTTCCAGCTTTCTTCCTATAAATTCTCTTTCATTCGTTTTTTTTTTTAATTAGATTACCAACTACTTTCAATTAACACAAAATTTGTGGTTGGTCCTTACAATTTTAAGCAACTGTAAAATGATGAATATTGATATCTAAGCAGGCATCTCTCTGACTAGGTTTACATACTAGACAAGCGTAAACAAATTTGACTCCAAACCGAAGTACACGACAGATATTTGATGGGAAGGAGATTTCAATCGAAAACTTAATGGATTCTTAAAGCGGTCAACTGTAACTGTCATTTCATTTATATGAGATATCCAGAAAGGGACTGGACGAATTTTTTCTGGACGTTATTGCTGGATATAAAATTTAATTATGTACAAATCATATTTCCTTAAATTATTCATAAAGTAAAAAATTTCTGTCAGTTCTCTTTTTACTTTCTCGTATAGTATACAAATAAAATCACTTTCTCATATAGAGAAAGTATAGTAATGGTCAAAAAGTTCGAATGCGACATTTTGATGAATATCCACATCGTAGACCTCCTTAAGTTCGAAACACATATTTTTGGAAAATACCCTTTCGTCTACCTATGACTCAATGACGCTTTGAGCTAGACGGATGAAATTAGTTTTACCATCTTTGCACCAAATTTGTAGATTTCTGTCTAATGTTGAGCTAAATACGCTCAGAGGAAGTCCGTCTGCCGGCTCTTCAAATATAATTTAACACAATAACTATAAAACGGATAAAGCTAGATAGATAAAGTTCGATACACATAATTAACATCCATATTATAGATTCTTTCCAAACTTTGAGCTAAATCCAACATGGGATTGACCATCTCCCGGTATATTCTTTCAGAAATAAGCGTGATAATTAAAAGACGCAGTGACTTAAATATGTCAAATTTGGCATGGGTTTTTGTGATTCCAAAATCGATTTTCGTTTCAATTGGTTGGGAAAACTCGTGCCAGGAATTAATTGCTACATAACTCGCCAAAGATGACAATAGATTCAATAAAAAAGGCTATATTCACTCTAAAAATAATATTTCGTAACTCTTAAACGCCAATGCCGTGCAAGGCTCTCTCTGGGGTAAAATTTCAGCAAAGAATATGCGAGAAAGTTTTGTGGGGATCACTCCCGCTCGTTTATGGTAAGACCAGTTTTGTAAGCACTCGCTTGACACTCGTTTCCACTGATTGTCAGTTTGATATGGTTTCAGGAGTTCACAATGAGTGGAAGCGAGTGTCGAAATCCTGCAGCAATGAGAGTCTGTGCACAAAAACGTAACTGAATAAGTAGCGTCCTCTAAAGGAAGTGATTGTAACTCCGTTATTGCTGGATATAACTTTCAATATATTAAAAGTTCACACGGGTTTGTGGCCATTATTAATGGTCTAACAGTAATAACTGGGTTTATGTAAGATGGCACAAAGTTTCACTATTTGTTTCTCTTCGGAATTTGTTAATACCATGTTATTCATTGAGGCACTCGTGGACCATGGTAATTGTTAACCATCATATTCAACTAATATTACTCTAAATAATTCTTTTCTTCAGAGATGATTGGAATATCGTGAGTATAGCAAAATCCTCCCTCTGTTTAGGTAATTAGTGGTCAGATATTAGTTATCAACCATTCTACAAGCAACATTTAACGACATCATTGTTTCGCACTGTTAATCTATAGCATGCATTGCATAGTTGTTTCAGATAATGTCATTTTGAACATGATATTAAAGGAAAGTATAGAAATATAATCCCACTGTTTAGGTAATTAGTGGTCAGATATTAGTTATCAACCATTCTACAAGCAACATTTAACGACATCATTGTTTCGCACTGTTAATCTATAGCATGCATTGCATAGTTGTTTCAGATAATGTCATTTTGAACATGATATTAAAGGAAAGTATAGAAATATAATCCCACTGTTTAGGTAATTAGTGGTCAGATATTAGTTATCAACCATTCTACAAGCAACATTTAACGACATCATTGTTTCGCACTGTTAATCTATAGCATGCATTGCATAGTTGTTTCAGATAATGTCATTTTGAACATGATATTAAAGGAAAGTATAGAAATATAATCCCACTGTTTAGGTAATTAGTGGTCAGATATTAGTTATCAACCATTCTACTAGCAACATTTGATGACATCAGTGTTCCTGACTGTTAATCTATAGCATGCATTGCATAGTTGTTTCAGATAATGTCATTTTGAACATGATATTAAAGGAAAGTATAGAAATATAATCCCACTGTTTAGGTAATTAGTGGTCAGATATTAGTTATCAACAATTCTACAAGCAACATTTAACGACATCATTGTTTCGCACTGTTAATCTATAGCATGCATTGCATAGTTGTTTCAGATAATGTCATTTTGAACATGATATTAAAGGAAAGTATAGAAATATAATCCCACTGTTTAGGTAATTAGTGGTCAGATATTAGTTATCAACCATTCTACAAGCAACATTTAACGACATCATTGTTTCGCACTGTTAATCTATAGCATGCATTGCATAGTTGTTTCAGATAATGTCATTTTGAAAATGATATTAAAGGAAAGTATAGAAATATAATCCCACTGTTTAGGTAATTAGTGGTCAGATATTAGTTATCAACCATTCTACAAGCAACATTTAACGACATCATTGTTTCGCACTGTTAATCTATAGCATGCATTGCATAGTTGTTTCAGATAATGTCATTTTGAACATGATATTAAAGGAAAGTATAGAAATATAATCCCACTGTTTAGGTAATTAGTGGTCAGATATTAGTTATCAACCATTCTACAAGCAACATTTAACGACATCATTGTTTCGCACTGTTAATCTATAGCATGCATTGCATAGTTGTTTCAGATAATGTCATTTTGAACATGATATTAAAGGAAAGTATAGAAATATAATCCCACTGTTTAGGTAATTAGTGGTCAGATATTAGTTATCAACCATTCTACTAGCAACATTTGATGACATCAGTGTTCCTGACTGTTAATCTATAGCATGCATTGCATAGTTGTTTCAGATAATGTCATTTTGAACATGATATTAAAGGAAAGTATAGAAATATAATCCCACTGTTTAGGTAATTAGTGGTCAGATATTAGTTATCAACAATTCTACAAGCAACATTTAACGACATCATTGTTTCGCACTGTTAATCTATAGCATGCATTGCATAGTTGTTTCAGATAATGTCATTTTGAACATGATATTAAAGGAAAGTATAGAAATATAATCCCACTGTTTAGGTAATTAGTGGTCAGATATTAGTTATCAACCATTCTACAAGCAACATTTAACGACATCATTGTTTCGCACTGTTAATCTATAGCATGCATTGCATAGTTGTTTCAGATAATGTCATTTTGAACATGATATTAAAGGAAAGTATAGAAATATAATCCCACTGTTTAGGTAATTAGTGGTCAGATATTAGTTATCAACCATTCTACAAGCAACATTTAACGACATCATTGTTTCGCACTGTTAATCTATAGCATGCATTGCATAGTTGTTTCAGATAATGTCATTTTGAACATGATATTAAAGGAAAGTATAGAAATATAATCCCACTGTTTAGGTAATTAGTGGTCAGATATTAGTTATCAACCATTCTACAAGCAACATTTAACGACATCATTGTTTCGCACTGTTAATCTATAGCATGCATTGCATAGTTGTTTCAGATAATGTCATTTTGAACATGATATTAAAGGAAAGTATAGAAATATAATCCCACTGTTTAGGTAATTAGTGGTCAGATATTAGTTATCAACCATTCTACAAGCAACATTTAACGACATCATTGTTTCGCACTGTTAATCTATAGCATGCATTGCATAGTTGTTTCAGATAATGTCATTTTGAACATGATATTAAAGGAAAGTATAGAAATATAATCCCACTGTTTAGGTAATTAGTGGTCAGATATTAGTTATCAACCATTCTACTAGCAACATTTGATGACATCAGTGTTCCTGACTGTTAATCTATAGCATGCATTGCATAGTTGTTTCAGATAATGTCATTTTGAACATGATATTAAAGGAAAGTATAGAAATATAATCCCACTGTTTAGGTAATTAGTGGTCAGATATTAGTTATCAACCATTCTACAAGCAACATTTAACGACATCATTGTTTCGCACTGTTAATCTATAGCATGCATTGCATAGTTGTTTCAGATAATGTCATTTTGAACATGATATTAAAGGAAAGTATAGAAATATAATCCCACTGTTTAGGTAATTAGTGGTCAGATATTAGTTATCAACCATTCTACTAGCAACATTTGATGACATCAGTGTTCCTGACTGTTAATCTATAGCATGCATTGTATAGTTGTTTCAGATAATGTCATTTTGAGAACATATTCCTGAGATTCCAAGCATTCTTTATTTAATAAATGATAGCTTATGAGTCTAAAGCACAACACTGACATCTGATTTTCAAACAAAGAAGCATATTAACGAAATAATATCTTGAGAAGAAATTTCAAACTTCAAATCTCAGGCACATACTTATTTAATTAAAATCAATATTACTTCACAATCTTCACGATATCTAGATTATCAGTGTTCAAGAAATAATATCTCATATATCTTATCTCTAAGTGATATATTTGTTCAAAATTCCAATCTACAAGTCAAAAAACCTGAATTTTTTTGTCATTTTGAAATTTTTTTCTTGAGATCTACAATATGTTTCTCAATCAATAACAGTTTCTCAATTTACGACGTCATTGACAGCTTGTTTTTAAACAATAAAGTATATCAAGAAAAAAAAATTTAGCGAAGAATTTTCATGCCACAAATTTACTCGCATATTTATGTTATGAAAATCAAAATTATTTCACAAACTTCACGACACCTAGATTATCAGTGTTCAAGAAAGAAAATCCCATATATCTTATCTCCAAGTGAATATTTGATCAAAATTCAAATTTACAATTCTCAAATCCTGAAATCCAGGATTTTTTTCCTTCTGAAAACATTTTCTTCAGATTTGCAATATTTTTTGTTCAATAAATGACAGTTTCACCTTTTAAGCCGTCACTGGCAACTTGTTTTTAAACAATAAAGCATATTAATGAAATAATATTTTGGAAATAATTTTCAGAACGCAAATTTCATGCTCGTCTTTATTTAATTAATATCAATATTACTTCACAATTTGCATGCCGTCTAGGTTATCAGTGCTCAAAAAAGAAAATCCCATATACCTTATCTCCAACGATATATTTGTTCAAAATTCCAATCTACTATTTACAAACCGTAAATTCAGGATTTTTGTCATTTTGAATACAAAAGATTCAGATGCAAAAGTCTTCAGATTTGCAATACTTTTTGTTCAATAAATGTTTAGTGACAACTTAAATGGAGTAAGTGTCAAGTGAAATGTACTTGTTTTAAAACAGTAAAACATATTAACGAAACAAATATCTTGAGAAGAGTTTTCTGACCTCAGATTTCATAAAGATATTTATTTGACGAAAATCGATATTATTTCACAATCTTCACTACATCTAGGTTATCAGTGTTCAAAAAAGCATAGCCATCTTATCTCCAAGTGATATATATGTTCAAAATTGAAATCTACAATTCCTAAATCCCGAATTTCAGGATTGAGAGCAGTAAGAAATCTTGAATTTCAAGTATATATTTAGACCACAATCGCCCTTGTGAGAAAGCTTCTCGTAAAATCTCATATATGCAACAGTTCTACAAAATGCATGAACTATCTCTATGTGGATTTTCTGTAAGCCTTGTAGCTCGCCTTCAGAATAAAACTCTATCGTCCGAATCTTTGTATCCAGAAGGGATCTGTTTACCTCCCCAATCTCAGCCCCGAGATTTAAAGCAACCTGTCTGTTTATCCATGTTCGAATCCGTCTCCCAAAACAAACATTTACCCAGAAAAGCGCTCCGGAAGACGGATGTATCACGTGCTCGATTTATCAGCTCTCTTTGGAAAGTTTCGCTGTTCTTGAAATATGCCGTTTTGATAGCGAGTTTCGAAGTTGGAACATATTTTTCGTTGAGGAATATCCAACCCTTTCTTCGAGATTGGAAAGCCTGCCTTAGAGTGGTGCCGTTCTATTTCATAAAGTGGACCGGGATATTTGGAAGTATATTGAAACATGCTCGTAAAACACTGTGTATCTACGCGTCGACAGAATGGGACTCAGAGAGAAAATTTCCCACGAAATATACAGAAAGAAAATATTACAATCGTCAAAAAATCAGATCTTCCTGATTTTGAAAAATTTCTAAGTTTGTAACAATTACTTTCTGAATTATATTTGTTGGAGAGTGAAACTGATGATTCAAAAACAACAACAAGTGAGAAAAATAAAATTAAATGTGTAATTTTTCACCAAAACTGTAATGCTCTAACAAATTTTGATTACAATATGTCAATGGGAAGTCTATTTTCTGTTTGCCCATAAACCTATAAACATTGAGAATTTAAAAAAAAAACGAAATAAGCTAAGTTACTTGGCTAATTACTAAGTTACTTGTGGATATATATTACCTATATCTCCAAACTTTGGAGAAGTTCATTGTCAGTCTATCTGCTGTACATATGTCAGCATGTTAGCTCTAAAACTCAATCAGTTACATGAATGGGAATTTAGCATAGGGTTCTAATAGCATAATTGTAGATTCATTTCAAATTACGAACCTAATAACTTCAACAATTTCAACTTCTCTTTATCTGCCTTTTCTTATGCACTTGAATGTAATATTTTAAAATACAAAATAATAAGACAAAGGAATTTAATCTTAACTCAAAATGGAAAATTTATTCGTGATTTCGGGTTCCCTTTCAGATAAAGTGGGCGTTCAAGATGCATCCTTGACTTACTTTCTTATTCGAATTTAAATACATAATGTTCCTTTTTTGTGTAAATATACAATAAAGTAAAAAAGAAAGCACTTCATTAGTTTCCTTCTAAAAATGATGTCAACATATCATTCGAATGCAACTTTTGTGCACTTAAACAACAATATCCAATTATAAAATTCACTATTCAACATGAAAGATAATAAACTACATTTTACTATAAATATTGATTGAAAAATTGCTTTGGGCTTTCACTCAGTAGCTATGTTAATTACGAATAAAGATTTTAGGCCACCAAAAAGCATAGACTCTAATTCACAACCCACAAATATGCTTCTGTGAATTTAGATAAATTCTTCATAAAATAATTTAAACAATAAATAACTGATATGTAAAAAATCATATAATTAGGTTTTTCATAACAGCACTTCTAATCAATCAAAGATCAATATCGCTCTCAATCTGCATTAATACCGAACCCAGATTAAATCAAGTCTCTATTAATTTCTTTCCAAGCTTAATATTGCTCGCTGACAAATTTGAAGTATGTGCTATTATCCTTTAATTTTTTCGGTTGATTTCTCAGTAATTTAAAATACTTTTTTCTCTATATATAATTTTAATTAAATCGACCAATTTTGTTTTTCCATTCATTTTGACTCATTAGTATTTTAATGCAGACTATAAGAATTTCTTTCATAATTATAAATGGTACAACAGGAAACAATTAAAATGGTTTTAAATTCAAGAGCATCATTTACAGTACAAAAAGATATTTGTAAGTCTTCATAGTAAATCGATAGTATCAAAACAATATATTAAAAAAATGTGCGTGTTGTATTAATCCGTTAAATTATTAATGTATTAAGCAGAAACTACAAATCGTTAAATTAAAGCGATATTTGATGAAAATATCTCAAGTTAGAAATAAATAAAGTTTTAATTGCAAAAAAAGAATAAAATGAAATAAAAAATTAAGGAAACGAAGAATCTACTCTAAAGACTTTTCACAGGTCAGTTTTAAGCAGGGATTTTTTTTTGTGAGGGTTATGACTTTATTCCAAGTATTAGTCTCTCATGACATGAAAATATCTAGAAATTGAGATTTTTGAAGACAAAAATTAGTATATACAAAGCAAAGAAATTAGGATCATCTTTTATTGTTATTGATATTATTGTATTTAATAAATTTTATTATTTTTACAATTACTAAATTCAATTAAAATTTACAATATTACAATTTAGTATTATACAACTACACTGGTGTGCAAAACTTAAGCAACAAATACTTTTTTTGCCATAACTACACGAGAAATCATCTGAGAGACATGAAATTCAGAAATGAGAGACAGCATTTTGTACTTAAACGATAACAAAAGCATAGTTGCGTAATAAGGAATACAATGTATATAGTAATGAATCAAACAAAAATGGCTTTATTGAACTCATAGTATTGCTACGCATGATTGTCTGTCCAAGAGGAAGAGCAACAATCTGATGATCCTTAGTATGGGATATTCCTTCCCCTTACTGCAATGGTTGCTTCGCACCGTCTCTCCATGCTCAGCACCAGATTGTCCAACAGTTCTTGAGGCGAGAGTGTCCATTCCTCAATCAGCACCTGTTTCAGTTGTTGGGTGTTCCCCAGAGGATGTAATCGTGCCGCAAGGCGTCTCCTCAAATCCTCCCATACATGTTCTTTGGGATTTAAATCAAAAGAGAATGCTGGCCAATCCATTCGAATGATATCTTCACTTTCCAGTAGCTGCTTAACATCAACAGCTCGGTGTGGCCGTGCATTGTCATCCATAACAGCGAAGTTTGGTCAAATAGCACCTCGAAACAAACGCACATGGTTAAGGATCAACTACTTACAATAGCAATCTCCGGTTACAGAGTCTTTGTCAAAAACGTGGAGTTCAATTCTTTCTGATGAATTGTGTGTTCATTGTACTGATCGAAAATAACCCCTTTTCTACAATTTCACGGTTAAATGCTTAAATTTTACATTGTTTCTTAAGTTATGCACACCAGTATAAATTATACTATTATTTGTTATACTTAAGTAATATTATTACTTTTTTCATGTCTCATTTTAATGTCTTTGTTTTGTATATACTAATTTTTGTCTCCGAAAAATTTCAACTTCTTGGGATTTTCGGATCACGAGGGATCAATACTTGGACGAAAATAAGAGCTCTCCACAAAAAAAATCAATGGTTTGAATTCCTGTTGGCCCTTAATAAAGTCTTCAGTCCGGATTCCTCATTTGCTTCATTTTTTATTCAATTTCATTCTCTTTTTTTGCATTTTAAACTAATATTTATTTCTAATTTGCATCAAGTAGAAGTTGAATCTTCCATTTAATCGTATCATCATCTTTTTCATACTAATCGTATAAAATTTTCAAATTGTTTTTTAAACAATACGGAATTTGCAACAAAAAGTATTTTTTATGATGTGTATGTCGCATATTTTTCTTTGCCCTTCCTAGCATATGGTAGCGCTGATTGTAACAGGGGGGAGGGGGAAGGGAGAGGCACATAGCATATTTGCCAAAGCACAATCTGATGAAGTCTTAATTCCATGTCTTGCGATTTTCTCGATGATCGCACTTTGGAATCCATGGATGTCCAAGCTATTACCGACATTTCGGTGAAAAGTAAACCAAGTCCCCGACCGTAACAACGGGTTTCTCCTCTTTCCCTTGATTGGTAGTAAGGCGTATTTATGACCATATCTGACGCATGAAATGCATCGAAAAAAGAAGTATTTATGTCGTTTTAAAGATTAAGTATATCATTTCCTTCAAAAATCATGCCATACAACAGATGCAAACAACATGGAGATTTAAAGGATCTTACTAAACAGGGAGATCATGGATCTTATTAAAAATCAATTAATCTACAGCTATTAGCCGCAGCAGTCCTACAACCCCTTGTTGAAAGAACCAGATTTAGAACCAACTACATCCACGTCATAAAAGAATGAGCAGGTATTGAAGCATAATGATAGCCCGCAAAGGACAGCTGTTGCTCAGTTGCATCTACAAAAGATTGAGGAGGAGCTCCTTTTATCATATTTCTTCACAAGCGAAGCGTACTTTATCAGGGAAGATTGCTACAATAGAGAGATATCAAAACACCGCATTTGCATATCTTCCATATTTTTCTCTCTGCTTTTAATAATGAAATGATATCGTCTTAACGCTGACGTACTATCGGCCATTTAACAACGCCCTCTATCTTTTTACAACTGTGTTTCCAAGCTTGTATTGCTAACTGATTAGATTTAGTAGTAATTAGATAGTATATGTTTCCTCAAAATTTGCATACATAGCAGCGAATTTACCTACAAGTCTTTATAAATGTAATGTGTTATTAACTGATTTTTCTTATAACGACCTTCTTATTGAAAATGTAGATAAATTTATTTTATGACCATCATCATAAGGCAACTATATTTCTTCAGTATTAAACTTATTACAGTACATTACAGCAGAAGTTTCATCAAAATCATTCCTAGAAATTCTTAAAACTCGATATTTATTACGAATAGTTTCCTTTTATTAGATCAGTATAATATAAGAAAAAATCATTTGCGATCACATTCAAAGTGATGAAATCATTTGTTATTTTTGACAATATCGTTGTATAATAAGCGATATCCCTCCGAGAAAATCCACTCAATAAATTACCCTCGCTTCTGATAAACTACCTCCATCAGAAAGATACTTTCCGGAGTATTATTTCGCTTAAAAGAGTTTTTATTGATTTCAAATAATACTCGTTTCTGTTATCCAAGTTTCAACAAGTCTTTAAGTGCTGTCGTGGCAACTTGCGACAGATTAAGGGGCGGCATAGTTTATTCCTTTTTCCTCTCTTCCTCTTCCAGTCTCCGGATGACAAAAGAATAAAAATCGTTTTCTCCAATAGGAAGAAAGGGATATTTTTATTAACTTACTTTCTAATAAATAGATGCCATTTTATTTGTCTGATTTTAAAGTACAAAACTGAATTTGCCAAACGAATTTGTTGTATTGTTATTGGATTAGGAAATTATAAACAGCAAACGATTTTAAAGGAAATAGAATAAAAACTAATCGCGAATTTGAGTAGCAAGTAGAAAATAAAACAGACGGTTTATTTAGAGTAAATAGAAGAAAATGATGCTCTTTCATTTTCTTGACATCGTTTCGCTTTATTTTGGAAATGTCTCTTTGTTAAAGTAAATAGAAGTTAATGTGGAAGAGGTAGGAATAAAATTCAATTTCGGAGAATATACATTCTTTCCTATTTTATTAGTTTAAAGTAGCAATTACATAAAGACATCACCAATGCAAAAAAATAAAAATTAAAAAAAATGTCGCCTTTGACGAAAAGAAAATTTGTCAAACAACGTTTCAGAACTTTTATCTTTTGTTTTTGAATTAAATGATTTCCTATAAATACGGCATTTTTTGTTTTGTACTTTTATCCTAAACACGTCACTGCAAGCTAGGTTTTAGGTTTTAATATAAATTCGATTTTTTCCCTAGAAAATAAAGGGAAACAAAAAAAGCAATTTTGAGTAGATATCTAGTGATTATTTTTCAAATAGGGTGGAAAAGATAGGTAAAAAAAACCCGTGGTTTTATAAATAAATATATCAGATTTATAAAATTTGGTTATACATATAGGGTAAGAACTGAAGATCCATAATTTCGACATATACCTGTCGTATGTGAGTTTAATGCAAACTAAATTAAGTCGAACATTCTTCTTCTAATGTAAAAGTAAAGAAAGGAACTTACATATTCTAAAATTGTCATCATGATCCGACTAGCATCCATATTCAGGGAATCTTCCTTAAATAAACTTTTCCGTGGCTTAAAAGTCAAATATGAATCCAATTTAATACAATGATGATCATTACAATTTTGATGAGATGCAATAAGTAGATGGTCGAATTACTTTAAAAATTACTTGCGATATCCTGATTTTAAAACCTTTGATTTATCATAATTATTTACATCATTACATATATCAGCATTTGACAGAGGTTTCAAATTTATTTAGTAGTTGGAAAAGGAATGTTATATCATCCACGTCAAATTCATTCCACCAGTATGATACGAATGATTAGCTTCGATATATTAAATACAGAAATAAGCTTCAATATATTTTTTGATTCATAATATTATTTGCACTTCATTAAAACTTAACTCACCTATTTAGAAAATAAAAACTCAAATAATGCAAATTCATAAACGCACAAAATATGTATATATAAAAACAACTATATTTGTTGATTCATCATTAGATGAAAGTTTCTGAGCCTGATTTAATCATACTACTTATCAAAACTCAGATTTTGGATACCTAAGTGACATAAACCATTGTTCAAAGCAATGTCTGAACATTATAGTGTTCCTTCTATGAAGGGCAAAGAGATATGATAAACCTATTGAAATAATTTCAAGCTTACCATCATGTCATAAGTCATCAGAAATTACTGATTGAATAGCAACCAACTATGATAAACTATATATAGATCAGAGCTGTCGAAGAATCCGTAATTTATAATGAAATGACCGTCGCCACAATTCCAATTGAGATTATACCAAAGTTTCAGCCACAACAGTCCTAACCGACTTCAGTACAACCTCCCCTATAGGATGCTAGTCTCCTCATATCAAGATGAAACAACCATTGGAACTTCTTTAATTATATATAAACATAATTCCATTATGTTTTTTGGATTCAGAGAGGTTTGAAATGTGGAGATTCGTCAAAATTTCAAGTTCATTTTTTTGAAGATTACAATACTTCATATATTTCACTTCCACTACTTTAGAAAGTTAAAATAATATCTAAAATTTAAAACTTTCCTTCAAAATCAAGAAGGAAGAAGATATTTGAAGACAATTTTTTCCTGTTTATTTGACAATTTTAGTTATATATATATACCAGACATTATCATCAAATATTTAGGTGTTCAGGATATTTTTCAGAACTTGCCATATATCAAAGTATTAACTAAATTCGGTGAGGCCAAACATCTTCATTGCGATGTGGAAGCTTAAAGAAGAGCGTCCAGAGTACATTATCTTTCTCGTCACCTTACCAGGACTCAGATTTAAAAAGATTGTTTAAAATGAACTGCATGTTATTTGTTTACAAGACTTAATTGAAATGTACAGAATTATTTAAAACAGACCTCGTCCTCTGATAATAGTTCAAAATAATGATTAATTAGAAAGAAAGGAAAGAGAATTGCCCAGTCTCACGTATTCAGTTTAACTTGAAGTATGCAGTTTAAATTTATATGCATATAAATGGAAATTTTACCGAACTAAAAACTGTAATTCTAAACATCAAACTGTGCGATACCCCGACCTAACCAGGGGCCATGCGGAAAACTTGATGGATCCGCCGAAGAGCACCTACACTTGATGACAATGGACCCATGCAAACAATAATGAACAATCTAGAGAAAGCGAATAATGGTACAGAAAAAGAATAGAAAAGAAACCTTACATTTTACATTACATATTAAGTTGTATAACATTAAAAATGCATAAAATACATTAAATGGGTGTTAACTTTTTATATTAGGAGAGAGATAAACTCTCCATTGACACGATGAATTCTAAACATCATGTCAATCGAGAGTAGAATGAATTTTAGTTTTTCAATACAGACTGCTAATATAAACATTATCCAATCTCAGTTAAATTGAAGTATGTAATTTAAATTTGCATAGCAGATATATAGGAGATTTAAAGAGGAAAAAACTATAATTCTGAATGTCATGTAAAAAGAAGGTAGAATGAATTTAGTTTTCCAATACAGATTGCTAATATGAGCAGAAAAACTAACAATCTGGAATATAAATGCCTACTAAAAAAGGAATTAATGCCATTGTTCTAAAAAAACATTCTGTCCCGTATCTTTTCATTGAGATGGAAAGGATGCAATTACCTAACCCCGAATTACCAACACAGAAAGGGATCTGGATTACTGCGCCAACCAAACAGGCGAGTTGATCCTGGAAGCTTTGAGCCCGGACGCAAACATCGGATTTCCTTCAAGTGGTATAAATAATCGCTATCTCTACTCAGCTAATTTATAGAGTAAATATTCGCGTTTCAGACGCCTCTGCAAATATTTACCCTTCATAATCTCTCCCTTCAATACTGTCGCTTGTGCTATTTTTCGATTTATTTCTTTATCCTTGATGTTTCTCAAGAATACTGGATTATTTTTGTTGCCGGTCTTCTATTCAAATTAAACGAGAGGCAATTATATTAGACACAGCTTAACGCTTTTAGCCGAACATTATTTTAGAATTTCTAAAGCTTTTAAGCAAAGTAGGAAATGAAAGGATGAATACTGTTACAACATGACATTAAAGGAAAATTTGATGAGAGGCTTATACTTAAGAAAAACAAATATGCGTGTTACGGTAACATGATTTTGGTTTTAACTGTACATTTGGGCAATAATGTTTAGAGACGTTTTCCAGGCATAGTAGTTCTCACTAATATGTCTCACTAATAGTTCTCACTCAATTGGCCAATTTAGATTCATATTTCGACATATTTTAACATAATCAAAATGTTATGCATTTTTAGTTTCATTCTTAATTTTAATAATTTTGTAAAAATATATTTATCATTTATTTATTTAGATCTAGGATTATACAGTATCTATGTTTGTATTCGATATTATTTAAAAGGACCTGTTACTTTTGTAAAAACTATAATAAAAAAATGAAATAGTGAACGCAGTCTAGTCGCAAATTTATCTCTGATTACTACTATAAAAACCTGTCCTGCTTGTTTATATAGAACTGGCCAATTAGGACGAAATATTGTCTTACTTTTATAATGTTTACAGAATTCGTAACTTTTACAACTTTATTTGTCTGGTATACAAAGATTTCTTTTCAATCAGCTTCTTTGAAATTAACTATCAGCCAGTGAAAATCGGTGACAATAGCCTCTGCGAAACTTTGCCCCTAACTGCTATTAAAAATCTTGAGTTACTGTTTACACAAATGTAATTATGCTTTTATTCTTATAATTGAAAACTAGAATATTGCTGTTGTATTTGCAAACAATTCCATTGTTTATCCAGAATTCAAGTGATGCATGCATGAAGGTAAAATTCGACCAATATATCTCAAACTTTTTTGCTTGGGCTACTTTTTTGGCAACAGACTCATGAGATGCATTAAACGTAAACTTCTTCCAAAATGCTTCAGTAACTTTAATAGCTTTGATTACTATTTTGGATACAAATTGTATGCCTCACAAAAATGGCTCACTGAATTATAATAGCTTGTAAAAGGTTAGGGTTACTATTTTGGCGTCAAACTCAGAAGATACATCAAAATAAAATTCATTCAAAATATTTAAATAATTGTGACAGTTTGTTTATTTTGACTATCATTTTGGTGACACATTCAAATGGCACATCAAAGTAGAATTCAATCAAAATATCAAACTTTTTTGTGTGAATTCCATTTCAGCAACAAATTCTAGGGCTTCAAATTAGATTTCAACTAAAATGTTTCACAAACATCTAATAGGACAACTAAAATCCTTACATCTTGATGTGACGTTCACGGTAGAGCGCCGTATGTAAAAGCGATGCTTAATATAAGTCATGTATTTGCAAATATTTATGGAGAACAGAAATGGTGATACATGCTATTATGAGATTAGTACGATATGTGCAATTATTTACACAAATCTTTCGAAAAAATTATAATTGCTTGTGGTTAAGATGGAATGACTAGCGATTGAAAATTGCTTATATAATCCTCGTAATTTATATTTATGTAGTCTTATCTGTTGGATTGTGTGAATAAATAATGGCGTGGTACAAACATAAATTAGGAAACTTGCTACCTCATGACAACAAAAAACAATCACTGTTACAGGTTATTTCATTTTTACATTATTAGAAGTCCGTCAGACTCTTCGAATGTCTTGTATTTTAATATAATTTGTAAAAATTGAGTTTGGATTCAATCCAATTCATTTGCAACATTAATTTTTATCTTTCAGCTCCTTAAATATTCAAATACACTCATATCCATAAATTAAGCATAATTCAGAGTCACGCGGAAATCGAACTCTAAAATGCATATATCACCCGCAAAATGACTACACACATCTTCAAAAATCATATCAAATTGCAGGAAGCCACCAGATGACACCGATAGTACGTCACAATGACGAGAGTGTAAGAGAGTGATGTATAAGGAATACAGGCAAAGAAGCAAAATTGTTCGCAGGCGCTTTATAAGCCTTTCAGTGAAATAACCGCATAGTTATGATACAAAGAATGCATTTGGATGATTTTATCGGTAGAATTATCGGTCGTCTATAATGTGGGCGTACCCAGCTGGAAGTGTCCGAGAGACTTGGAATCACACAGAGTGTCATCTCCAGGCTTTGATTCCAACGATTCCAAGATGATGGTAATGTGAGTAGACGTTACAGCACAGTTCGCCCCGGAGTTACAACGCCGAACGAGTACCGGTATGTGGCAGTTACTGCCAAAAGAAACAGACGCAGCCTTGCATCAGACCTGTCTCGTCAGCTCTCTTCAGACTCTGGTGCGACAGTTTCAAGGCAGACCGTGTATGGTCTATATGCTAGTAGGCCTGTCAGATGTGTTCCACTTCCTGCAACTCACTGTCGCCTGCGTTTCACCTGGAGTAGAGAGCATACATTGCGGATATCGCAACAGTGGGTTTGTGTGATGTTTTCCGACGTGTCCAGGTTTAGCCTGCAGTCTAATTCTCACCGGACTTTCATATGGAGAGCGCCAGGTACCCGTTACTCCCAAGAGAACATCATTGAACGACACCGTTACGATGGTGCAGGATTGCTCGTTTGTTTGGGGAGGAAATATTCTGGGTTCCAGAACTGACCTGCATGTTCAAATTGAAACCATGACAGACCAAATCTATCGGGACGTCATTCTGGAACAGCATGTACGTTTGTTTCGAGGGGCCATGGGCTCAGAATTCGTGTTTATGGATGGCAACGCCCGTCCTCACCGTGCGAACATCGAAAACGAATGCCTTCGATCGGAGGATATCACCCGTATGGACTGGCCAGCATTCTCACCGGAATCTGGTAGAGCATGTGTAGGACATGCTTGGCTGAGGAGTTGCAGCTCGTCAACCACCTCCTACATGCCTACTGGAACTTCGGAGGGCATTGCTTGATGAGTGGTGTAATATTCCCCAAGATCAGATCGATAATTTGATACTCAGCATGCCTAGACGTTGCACGGACTGTATTGCACCGTCTTGGAGACATACTATGTATTAACCATCATACCAACCATGAAATATTGGGTTTTGTAAATAGTTTTTTTTTTTTTTTTTTTTTTGTAATTTGCTCCAGGGAGCAAAAAATCGCAATTTTTATTAATGATATCAAACATGTAGCCTCTTTTTTGCTCTTTACCTTTTGTTTAATAACTAGGCTTTACAAATAAGTCACATTCGTTTTGCTTCTGACTCTCTCTTTTCCTGAACTTTCATTATCCTTAATTTATGGACATGAGTGTATTTATACTTTATAAACAATTCTATTGTTTGCAGTAATATTCTAGTTTCCAGTTACAAAAATAGGAAATTACTCTATTTTATTTTTTAATTTAGAAGTAGAAATTCAAAATGTTTCGAAAATTGTTTGTTTTTCGATAGAGAACCAGTGACAATATTGCTACAGATATTTACAATTGAACAGATTTTGCGTTTCACTCCGTTGTACAATAGAAAGAATCGAATAAGTGTTTTAGAATATATTTTTCCCATTTGTCAATAGTTTTTCAAATTCCGATATAAATAAACAATTATGATATCATGATAATATACTAAATTACTTTTTTTAGCTCGTAGCCGTTTTGAGTTTTCATAATTGTATTTAAATGACAGAAAGCAAATGATATATCTTTGATATTTGTTTCAAATTTTAATACATTATTTTGACACAGAGACGATGTATTAAAATTCGTTCAACTTGCTTATTGTCTTCTAGTAAAATCAAAATCACAAATTTACATATAAATACACCGTCAATAAGCTAATCCAATGATCCCTCGTTTTCTTTAAACTAAGACTTTATATAACTCCACAGGGTGGTGCTGAAGTCATAATAAAATTATATCCATCTATTCAATTGCATTATTATTATTAGTATACACATAAGCGTTACTTCAATTCAACCATTTAACTCATTGCATTTTCTGGTTACAATATTCATTAATACATAGACTGTCTGACATACATCTAGAATTCAAAAATTTAATTTTCTTATTCTTTCATATTATTTATTTATTTATTTCAATTCAGAAAGAAAATATATATTTGTTAAAATGTTTTAATGATTACAATACTATTTCTATATATATTTTGAACCATTCTTTTTCATTCATTAGAAAAGTGAATTTCCAACAATGAATGGATTTTTCACAACAGACACTGCACACCGTAGCCACGGATTCAGGATAAAACTACAGATTTCGAAGGATAGCGGAGAAAGGCTAGTTACGTCATTTCAGCCTTCTTTACGTCATAGCTAGTGACGTCATGAAAGTCAGGAAAAGCATCTGAACGACGAGAGCAAAACCAATTTCTGGCGGATTTCAGCTTTCGCGTGTTATTGGCGCCAGGAATTAAATAGATTCGAAATACTCGGAGAAAACACGTTTAAGGGCTGCAACGGAAAATGTCGCTGTTTCTCTCGTTTCAGTGCTTACATACTATAAGGATTTTATAAAATTACTCGTTGTTTCATTTTAAAACAAGACGCATTCTTATATTTATATATATATATATATATATATATATATATATATATATATATATATATATATATATATATATATATATATATATATATATATATATATATATATATATATATATATATATATATATATATATATATATATATATATATATAAAGGAGAGTAAAGCCGAGGTAAGAAAGAGGAAGCAGAAAATGCAGCCAATTATTTATTTTCTTGTGTTCTCATATCTCTATGTTTTTGAAGTGATAAACTATTGAACAAATTTAAGAATTATAATTCTATAAATAGGAGAAACACAAAGAGAGGGAAGAAAAACTATCATAATATAAATTTCAAATGCAATAGTTTCCAAAACTTTTTCTAGTTAAATATTTACGGAAAAATTCCTAACTATCTAAAAATTTCTTGGTACTACTCTTCCTTTTATGCTAGTTTCCTTTTGAAAGTTTAAATATTATAAGATGAGTCGTTTTATACTTTACCTTCTATATGTATTCACTAATTTTTAATATTTAATAATTTTTTTTTTCTGCTCGTTTGGTTTCCCGTGAATATTGGTTGTGTTAGGTAGATTCCTATAGGAAGATTACCTATTGCAATGCTTCTCATGACAAGACTTCGGAGAAATGTCTTCAGTTCTTCACCAGTAATGGCTCCAAGAACCCATAACCACCTTTCGTTTAAAATTTAATATATTGTATATATAAAATTTTGTATAAGACGGTTCATTTATATAAGCGTATAATGCTTTGCCCCTGTTATCTTGTGAGCAGGACAATTAGAGTAATTTCGTTTGTATTTTATCTGGCTTGGAATATATGTTAAAAATTTAAAAATCTCGGACGAGTTCGTAAATGGCCCATTTAGCTCAAAGAGGGTGGAAATAAATGGGAGGGGGATTTTGATTTCGCTATAACTCTCTTAATATTGAAGACAGAAAAATAAATCCAATTAACCGAATTAGTACCTTATTAAGACGAACAACTTTTCTATTTAAAGTTTTCCGATAATTGAAATATTTTACAAATTACGAGTCACAGTGTAATTTTCAAGCCCTAATTTTGACTGTTTCTAACTTCAGAAATTTAAGTTGCCAGATAGTAACTTTGTTGCAAAGGAATCTACCTTTTCCTTCTAGCTAGCCGAGGGGATTTTTAAAAATTTAGCAAAAATTTCTTCGGCATGATTTCATATTCATGATCCCTTCAACAAAGGAATTTTAAGCATAAAATCGTTAAGATATTAAAGCGGTTATTTTTGATAACTCTATATATTTATTCTATGTTTATTGCGAATATGAGCCTTCTTAATGCAAAGTACAAAGCATTAATTGATAAAGTACAAACCAAATCAAATTTCTATCCCAAATCTCCGGATCACCTGTTTTCTACTTTTACATTAAATTTATTTTATCATTCATGACTGAGATAATAAATAGATTATTTATTCATTAGTTTTCAATAATCGAAGAAAACTGTGTAATTAAATATTTGATGCAAAAATTGAAACGATTTTTTTTTTTAATTTCATTACGACAATGTAAGAATACACTGAAAAATATACGAAAAAATATTCATATGAAACTGTCAAAATTTAAGTAAAGCTGAACTCGATAGTTTGTTCCAGGAAATATAAACACAATGATTCAAAATCCTAGTGTGACATTTGATGCTCGCTGAATATGCAATTAAAGCTATTGCAAGAATTAAATTACTTTCAGTAAAGAATCCATGTTTTAATTTTCAAAATGTTTAAAAATCAATTTTTTGTTATAATATTTTAAGAAATAATTGCGAATAAAAAAATCTAAAATCTAGCTTTTTTTTTTTTTTTTTGATAAATTAAAAATTCGAAAAAGAAATGAACGTTTACAAACTATATAAACATTTTACAAACTATGTTTGTATTAAATTCTGCCATTCTCGATTCAACGGTAAGTTAATTGCAGACACACACATGCACAAACACACTTGTTTATTATTAGTAAATATTATTCTTATCTCAATTATATCATTATTTCTGGATCTATTTAACATGCATTAAATAATAGAAATATGTCTTAAAATATTATCTTTTCGCCAGCAGTTGTATTGTTTTCTATGCAACCATATATGATAATAAAAATAATTAAATTGATGCTAATTATAAAGATGAATGCCTGCGTATATGAGTTGGCGCTCTACAGACCAAACCATTTGACCTATAGCTGCCAAATTAGGGGGCGTCTATGAAGAATGGAAATGTGCATACCGTCGATAGTTCTTTGAAATTTTAGCTAGAATCTTAGTTAATTAAAAATTCAAAGCTGAAATCTAGCATTTTGCTACAATAATTTCCGAAAATATTATTTCAAAAAATAAATTTTACATAGTTTCAAATTTTAAAAATTGCCTTTTTAATGCAATCAATTTAATAACTGTGCGATTTAAGCTGGATTTTGGCAATTTTTTTTAAAAATTTTGTCCGATTTCCAGCAATTACATTGTTTGTATGGATTTCAAAATGATTTAGTTATTAGGGTGATTTCTGTCTTTTATAGAAAGCTAAAGAAGAAGGATTCTGTTTAATATCTGCGTAATTTACAAGGCAAATAAAATAGAGGAGTAAAAATATTGCGAAATTCATTAGATTGAATAGCAAGATATTTACGCTTTTAATAGTGCTATAATTTTATGACATTGTCCCCCTTAGAAAGGTTCGAGTATACAATATAGAGAACTTAACTAAGGCCATTTAAATAACATGTCTTTAATGCCAGATAATTTGGCTGAATCATGATCATGAAGTTTATTATTACGATGTAATACCAATATAGAATTGCATAAGGTAATTAATATTCAATAATAATACAGTTAAATAAATGCACAATAATAAGGCAGATTTATAATAATATAAATTTTATCACTGCATACCTACTGCAATATTTTTTCTTAATCTCAATGAACATTTATCGTTTGCGATTTTTAAGAGAATCATATCAAAATTTAAATTAAGAAAAAAAAATTAAGAGTATTTTTTTTATGAATCGCATTATCGTCTGCATTTCTCATTGCGATGAAAGATATGGAAAACATTACTAAAAACATTCGTAATACGGCACTCTCTAGAAACATTTTTAGTTACCTACGGATATATTTTCCTTGCCGGACTTTTTTTTTTTTTTTTTTTTTTGCTTATACAGAAAAAAAATATCTACAACTTCTCGCTTCGCGAAATGAGTTGCATCTTTACATAAATAGCGTCGAATGCTGATTCCGAACAGTTGCTATGGTAACGACTGGGGTAATATTCCGAGGAGATCTACGTGCGAGGGCTTTCCTTTGATGAAAAATGGAAGATAAGAGAGAAATGCTTTTTCGTTCGAAAAAGGGTGGAGGATTTGTGTAAATATTTGATAGAAAACTGGATGACAAATACCAAAATATGTCTCACACATTTTGAACTTTGTGTACTATAAATCGAATATTTTGTTTTCTTTGGGAACTTCGGCATTGAAAGCAGACGTGGATCGCTTTATTTTGGCTGCAATTTCTCTTTGATGTTAATGGAGTTTAAATGTTGCCTAGGGTATTTGCGAAATTCTATGGTGTTCAAATTTGCTTTCGTACAATATTTGAATATAATATTATTCCTTTCCTCATATAAAAGAGAACTATATATCTTAGTTATTTTTTATAGAAGTTGCAGCCGAATTCTTTGATGTATATTCAGGTAAAAGATTTATCTGTAAATATATGTCTTTTATGTTTCCGGAATATTTGGAATGTTAAAGTCGCCATAAGATAAGAGCTTCTAGTAAATCGTCTGCATTCAGTAAAGACAAAAAAATTGAAAATATGTTTTCAAAATAAAATGTATCTTAAAAAATTCATATATACGAATTTGTATCGTATTATTTATTCGTATGTTATTCGTATTATATATAATTTATAAAAATTCGCATTCGTATAAAAATTTGCATATTCGTGTATCTATAATTACACTTTTATTATAATTTTCAACTATTGTGTTATTTCAAACAAAATATAGAAAGAGAAAATACTGAAATTATCAAAAATTTCAATATCAAAATTTTTTATTAAATCAACTTTCAAAACCTACTAAGTTCGAATAATACTATTTTGATTGCCTCTGTCCATTAACGCAATAACACAAAAATGCTTTGGGCTAGGTACTTGAAATTTGGTATGGGGTCTTAATGCCCAAATTTGTAGATTTTTGCAAATTATGAGCAAAATCCATAATTGGAAGCTTGTCAATTTGTCTAACCAATTGCACGTCAATACGGTAACTATTATACGCTAGGACTAAATTGATAAACGTGGTAAACATTGACCTATAGAATTAAATTGATAAACGTGGTAACTATTATCAAGCGGTAACTACAATCATTCATTATTTATAGAGAAACTTGTGCAAAGAAATAAATACTAATACCCGTCAAAAAATTCTAGAATTTATTTGATTACAAAAAAAAATGAAAATAAATAGAATCCTTTTATTAAATGTCTTCCTCGATGTAATTATACTTAGGAACTATACTGATTTCTTCATCGTTCATATAAAACGCAATTAGGGACTGTCGCCTCCTTCAACTTTGCACTTTTTCGGAGCTTGAAAATCGTTGCTTCTTAACCAAAGTCCTCAACAAAGGAGAAATTCACATGATGCAAGACTAAGAAACAAAGTGGCTGTATCTAGAAGTACTCAAATGTGATGTTTTGACAGGTAATATGACACCAAAAGAGACCTGTAAACCGGCGAATTAATAACCTGTGAACTCACGAAGTAAATATTTTTAAAGTATCAAACTTTCAGTAATTTTTAGTATAATTAAAAATTGGTTACTTATATATATATATATATAAGTAAACAATCTTCAGTAAGAAAAAGTTTGAAAACGAAACTAAAATGAAAACGAAACAAAACAGTTTCGAAATCGCAACTAAAATTTATAACTTATTTAAACTAAAACCAAAGAAGGAACTTCATAGTATTTAGAGAGCGCAATTGCAGCTACTTCTAAAACACAGATGAATTGATACAAAAGTGTTAGAATCAAGTTAATAGGAAAAACAAAAAATCAAATAAAAATTAAACCAAAAAAATTATAAAAAATATAAAAAATAAAAAAAGAATCCGGCCTGAAGACTTTTTTAAGGGTCACCCTCAGGCAAGGATTCAAAGAAAGGGATTTTTTCTGTGAGGAAATACAGACATTGTCTAATAATGATTCCTCGTGACCCGAAAATCCCCTGAAATTATGCTCAAGAGATATACCATTTTAACAGAAAGGAAATATAAAACAACAAATTAGAAGAAATGAACCACAACAAAGTAAAAATACAATAACAACAATAACAATAAAAACAAGAAATAGCACTAAAATTAAAAATTAAAAACGAAAAGGCCAGTACATACCATCAACAGTCAAGGAAACTTTAAACTATCGATTGTGATTTTAAAATGGTATATCTCTTGAGCATAATTTCAGGGGATTTTCGGGTCACGAGGAATCATTATTAGACAATGTCTGTATTTCCTCACAGAAAAAATCCCTTTCTTTGAATCCTTGCCTGAGGGTGACCCTTAAAAAAGTCTTCAGGCCGGATTCTTTTTTTATTTTTTATATTCTTTATAATTTTTTTGGTTTAATTTTTATTTGATTTTTTGTTTTTCCTATTAACTTGATTCTAATACTTTTGTATATATATATATATATATATATATATATATATATAGATAGATAGATAGATAGATAGATAGATAGATAGATAGATGAGAGGATGTTATGCGGGTGAAATTGAGCTGAAAAAAAAAACAGAAGTTTGATATTTTATATTAATTAGTTTAAACGACTTATCCATTCTCTACATATCACTTTCGTAACTAATTTCAGCTAACAGATATGTGGTTAAATTAAAAATAATATAAATTTTTCGAGACAGAAGTTCGGATTAAATTCTATTTTATATTGTATAACTATTCCATCTTAAGGAACTAGAATAATGACGAGGCATGATCGATTATTTTAAGATAAATATTCTTTTAAGAAAACAACGAACTTCTTATCAGTTATTTTATCATGAAAAGAAGAGTTTATCGCCCACTTCACTTATCGAGACCCTGCGGGGGTTTTCTCCAAGAATATTTTAACTTACTTTTATTATTTATATTAGGCAGGAAGCAGTTTTTGTGCGATAACCAGTGTAGTTTGGCTTAAGGTAGTTCGTTTCACTTCTTGATTTACAAATTTATTTAACCTCCTAAAGAAATTGCCCTTCTTATTTGAGATGTTTATTATTTCTATCCATATGAAAATGGGAAGAACAACTAAGATAAGGTACTGAATAAGTTTGAGATGAATTCTTTGAAACTTTTATAAAATACCAATATTTTTGAATATTTTGCATAAAATTAACCGAAAAAAATATTTACAAAAGAAAATTATGCAAGTCAAAAATCAAAAATGTTTTAGCAATTCAGAAAAACTTGAAATGTTTTTTAAGCTCAAAGGATGTATATAGCAAAAACATTTTAGTTAAAAAGTTTATAAAACTATTTGTTCAAAATATTTTGCATAAAACTTAAGAAATACATTTCCAAGTTATCATCTTAAGAAATAAGTAATTCCTCCATTCAATCTTAAAATAAAGGGTTTTTATAAATAAATAATATGAATTTTTCAATTTTTTTCACATTGGGAAATATTAAAAAAATATATAAAATCTTTCTAAACGATCAGTATGTTTAGAGGAAGTTTAGAGAATCAGAACGTTTAGAGAATTTTGATAAATTATTAAATCAAATTTGAAGAAAAAATACGTATTCTGTATTATTTCTAGCATTAGATTCTTGGTTTCCATAAGAAGATTTTAATAAATTTTAGAATTTTAGAAAACAGCATTTAAAGACCGAAAACATTATTAAAACGTAAATTATAGAAATATAAAAAGATTGCAACTTCTTAATGAATGGGTACAGATACAAAACTCAAGCTATTTTATAAGAAAACAATGTTCAAAAATTAAGAATATCAAATTAAAAAATATTCGATATTTCCACGAAAAATTGCATTTTTAATGTAGTCAATCTACAATAAGAAAACCCAAATAGGATTTTCAATTTAATTTAAATACTAATATAATTAATTTTAGGTTAGAACGTCAAAAAATTCTGAGTTCGAGTTGCACTACATAATTCTCATATTGATTTGACTCACATATTGATTTGAAAATATATAATACAAAGTCCGCACTCTCTCTCCAAAATTCCCCACCATACCAATGTAAAGATATGCGTCTGCAGAAACAAGTAATAGTGTTCTAAACGCCCATATTCCAAACAAATATTCATCGAATTCTACATTTGTCTTTTCTAAAAGATTAAATTTAAAGCATTCACTTCTGAAAACATTAAATTTTCTTCAAAATACCAAACTTTAAACTGCCTTTGAATAAAATCAAATTACGAAAAAAATTACGTAAGTTTTTTTTTTATTGTTATTAGAAAATATTCAAAAATAAATAAAAATTTAAAATTATTAACAATATAAAAACACATATTCGTATATAAATATTAGAAAGATATTCATAATATATGAAACTATTAAGAAAAAAATTATTATTTCCGAATTTCTTCCATCATCTTGAAAATGCAGGAGAGCAAAAAGAAAAAGAGAGAGAAAGAAAATTGAAACACTTCCTTTTCCTTTAAAATGTGTGTAAAGAATTGTCATATTATATGGTAGTTGAAAATAGTTTAGAGGTTTAGAAAAGCATATGGACTTCTTAAAATACTAAAAAGAGATTTTGTCACGGAAGTGGCATGGAACTTCCAAACAAAAGGCTGGGCGTTAATGGATAATGCGATTTTACTGCTTCAGTCTTCATTAATGGCTTACTATGAGTAAAGGGTGTCCGTGGCATAGTATCTTTTGTCACTCTGTCTTCACATTTGTCTTAAAACAACGATGCAAACACACTAGCGTTTGATCACTACGGCGTCCTTGAAGACTGACTCTCCCTTAAGCCTATATAATGGAATCTCGTTAAACGAGCATCTTGTATAACTAATAAAACAAAATAGGGAAATGCGACTCGTTTTATGAGCCATGTTTTGCAAAACGTGTGGCAAGGAAACTCCGTGACGTCACATGATGTATAGGCCAGTATCATTCTGTGTTAAGTGCTTGTTTGAAAAGAACCCTTATGACTAGAAGAAGTTTTGACAGATAGCGTTTTCGAACGCGACTCCAACGATGTTCGAGCTAGTGTTGCGATGCCTTAATCGATGAGATTGAGTCTTTGGCGAAGATTAAGGAGCTAAAGCTGGATCCCAACGATATCAATGATTCCTTGAAATAAAATAGCCAAAACTAACGAAGAACGTACTATGATATTTTACATTCTGTGTCTCAGAAGAATATTGTGGAAAAGATTGGGTGAGGTGAGGACGAAATAATGGATGCAACAAAATCAATAAAATTCTAGTGAAATAAAGTAAATGCTGAAAGCATGACAGATTATTGGATTGCTACATTTCATCCCAGTCATGCAATCTAGCGGTTCTTGTATATTTGTATATTTTGTTATATGGAGCTGTGGTGAGATATCTTTTTTACTTTTATGAATATAATATATGCAAACCATAAATATCGAATTCAATACGCAAAATTTTTATTAAGATGTTTTGATGAATCTTCATACTTAGATCTCCCTCAGTCGAAGGCCGCGGTGACCTGGTGGTAAGGTCTAGGCTTCGGAACTCGTGGGTTCCAGGTTCGTGACCCGATTCCACCGAAGAACCGTCTTGTAAGGGGGTCTGTTGCACGTTAAATCCGTTATGACCAAATGTCCTCCCGCTGGAGTGGTGTGGTGTGGAGAGGGAGGTGCCAGCTCAGGTGTCGTCCTCGTCATCTGACCGCGGTTCCAAATTACGAGGTCCGTCCCAAAATAGCCCTAGTGTTGCTTCAAACGGGACGTTAATATAACCAAACCAAACCCTCAGTCCAAAAAAAAAATCATCTTTGCAATTATGTCTACCTATCAGGAAACTTGGAAATTTAAAAGCAATGTGAGTTTGGTAGTTGAAAAATTGGTTTATAGTTTTAATATTGTAATTGCAATTATATATTCTATTTCGAATGAAATTCTTCAAACGGTTGATGCTTTTTAATAAATTAATTCACATATATGAGTAAAGAATTGTTCAAAATCTCAACATTCTGGAGGAAGCAATTTTAGTATATGTTCTTTCCAAATAGTACGTACTTGACGTTCATGTTTAATTTTCTGATTAAATTCATCAAAGGATAGATCCATTGCTGGTATATGATTTTTATAGTAGATTGGAGATTTACATAAAACTTTAAAACTATTCATTTAAGTTAAGGTTATGAAATTCACAATTGATTTACTGCATAATATTACGAAGCTAAATACAAAATGAGACTTCTTTCGTTAAACAGGAAATATCTCAAGGAGAAAAATATTTTCCCTGCCTTTTACTGTAAGTTGGGCAACATATTTCGAATGAAATCTATATTTTACACTATCGATATTGCCCACTCAAGAATGGTACCCACTCTAACAATAAAAAAATAAATATTTTTAACAGTTTTAATGTATTATTGAAATGACTTTCCAATTTAATCAGGAAGTGATGAAATGGCATAGTAAAAAATATTTTGGTAACCGATATTAAGTAAATAAGGCATGCATAACATATTTATATGCTCCTAGATATTTTTTAATTAATCCTGAAATTTATTTTAATTATTATCTAGAAATTCACATACGAAATCATGCATAAAATACCCATGCCAAGCATTTAGAATTTTAAATCTTCAATTAGAGCAAATAAAAAAAATTATTTATGAGTAACTATGCAAAATAAAGGATTCAAAGAAAATTCAGACCAAATTGTACCACAAAATAAAACTCAATTTAATTTATTGTATAAATAAATCACCTCGCTTCTTTAAGAAATCCATTTTTAATATTTAAAATATTTACATTCTTTATTCTTCAAGTGAAAGACAAAAAGATTACAGAAGGAAAAAAAAATATTATCATGGATCAGTTATCGTTGGTTGCCAAATTTCGCATGTTTCTTATTCCAAAAAGGCAACAAATTATCACAAAAAGATATCAAAGATGAGATCCCAATCAAGTACTTCAAAAATAGTTTGTACTATCCTCCTAGGATCCTGAGATAAACCTCAAGAACCAAAGATTTGCCAAAATATCAAAGAAGAGAGAACCAATCCACAGAAAAATAAAAATGGAAAAGAGTAAAAAGATGAAACGATGATCTCGGAGGAATCGCTTATCGTTCCTCATTTTCGGCGGGAAAGATAGCACACCTTCCGCGCCATTTTCTTTCCAGAAATTGATCTTCTTTCTGTCTTGTATTGAGAAAGGGCCTCATCATCTCGATAGCAAGTGTGAGCAGGAAATGCAGTGTTTCCGAAACAGGGTTTTGGCGAGTTTGGGTACACGGAATGAGATTTGTGAAAAAACTGAAAAGGTTTTTTTAAGAAAGGAAAAGCATCAGAAACCTGAAATGTAGTGAAAAAAATTCCATATATTTGAAGTCAGTCAAAAATTCGAATTCAAGATGTTATAAACAAGAGATAATTCAAATAAAGTGACTGGTTTAAGCAAGGGAAAGAAATGCAATCATTACCGATATATAAAAATATTTAATTATTAGAATTTAACAAATAGTCACAAAATGATAATATCAGAATACTCAAAAGATCACTTTTATTGATGCCAGATATTCAAAATTGCATTAAAAACCACTAATAATTCATACTTTGATATTAAATTGCTTTCAGTCTTTATATCAGTTATGAAAGGTTATTATGAAGAAGTGCCCTGAAAAGATGAAAGGGTTGCGTTGAATTCAAATAAGACGGCGAGTCGATTTTAGAAAAGTTTGTATTTGTATTAAAATAAAAGAATCAATAGGATAGATTTTTTTTTGGGGGGGGGAGGATGACTCATTATATGAAGATATAAATTAGCGGGCGTCCTGGCATAGGGGTAACGCGTCTTCCCCGTGATCTGGGCGTCCTGGGTTCGATTCCCGGTTTAAGCATCGTTGTTCTATCTGTGAGATGTGTGAATGTGCCCTCCTGTAAAAAAGGGTTGTGCAAGCGAATGATTGATGTGTGAGTAGCAAAGTCGTACTCTTGGCCCAAATTGGCACTGCTAAAAAAACAAGAGACGCTTAAAATCGGTGTCTTCGTAACAGCGGGCTTGTCCATGGCAAGTGCCATAAGAAAGAACAACAAATAGAAATTAACCAAGAATATTCAGTAGGAATTGTAGCTATATTACTTTAAGAGCAAGGATCTATGAATAGAAGCTTGAAATATACAAATTTGCGAATACTTCTTTTAGTGAATAATAAATATGATAAATTCGTAATTTTTACGAACTTCAGAGAAAGTATTGTAGTTTTAAAAACTTCCAACTTTATATTTTGATGAATCTCCTCTTTTTAAACCTAACCGAGTCTTAAAAATACATTTTTAGCATTATGTCTGTTTATCTGTCTGTCAGTCAATCTGTTTGTTTATCTGTGAACACGATAACTTAAAATCGCTATGTGATAGACGTCTGAAATTTGGTAAGTCAACCCGCCACGAAAGCACACGGATTTAAACCATAAGGCTGAAGGACCGGACCGCCGCAACAGCAATACTGGTGGGAACTGTGGTTGAGTGATAAGGGCCATCACCGGCCACGGTGCAACCCTCCCCAAAGGAATTGCGTCCCGTCATCGATGGAAGGAGTCAGATCCCCCACATATTTGTGTACCCTCCAGGGTGGCGAGATCTCAATAATTCAAAACTGCAAAGAACTTGGTAAATGTCATTTGATGCACAGGTTTAACATATAAAATATAGATACTTATCAAATTTTGAACCAAACATGCCAAACAGTTAAATGTCTGTTGGTTTGTACATTAACATGTAAATGAATACGATGATTCAAAATCGCTAAAATTCGGTATATTACTTTTTGACTACTACTGTAGATTTGTGTCAAATTTTGGAATCAATCGGAAGGTAAAAAGTCGTCCAAGATGCCTATTCCGCCGATATGCTCAATAAAAATACTGAATTCCTGCCATGCCAAAAATCTATATTTCGTAACTATTATTCGGCAGTTCCATGCAAAATATTTGTAATCTTACAAAATTCTTTTTGTAATACTTACAAATACACTTTTATACCGAATAAGGGGGGGGGGTGATGACCTTTATTGGAAATTATGAGAGAAAATTTCGTCGAGACCATTTCCACGGGCTAAATATTTAGTAAAAAAATAATAATTTGCTCTTCAGGATATAATGGAATTTCCAAATGATTTTCTTTCTCTTTTTCATTCGATTATAAGCTATTTCTAAAAAAAAAATTTTTTTTTTCTTAATTTTTAAGGTTTTTAGAGATTTTATTTAAGAGCATTATACTTCTTGGACAAAAAACAAGACAACATAAGTTAAATATCTCACCATACTTTGTAGACCATACCAATAGACAAAACAATTGCTAGCAATGCACCTAATGCTGCATCTATTTCCATACAAACTTTCTTGTAATGTTTTATAAACTTTGATGAAAGTTTATCCAAAGTCATGTATAACTTAACTCCTACTCCACTCATCCAATGGTCCTCTAAGAACAAGTAAAATTCAAGGTAACATATATCTTCCTAAACATTCATTCCGCACATACTTTCTTGAGTATACAGCCTATGACAACAAACTTAACGTCCACATAGTCAATAAACACATCTGACCTTTTATAAAAAAAATATATGATATTTTATGAATATATGGCTTTTTTTTACACATAATAATATATCAGTACCATCAACATAAATACTTCCCTCCATTGATACGACATAGAAGACCGGAATTAAATTACCGATTCATGTGTCATCCTGGGCATCTGACCGTGGTTCAAATTTGCTAGGCTTATTCTGAAGCGACCCGTGTGTAGACTGAAAAATCGAAGTTTAGAAAACTTAAGTAAATTAAGTATCAACTTATAAGTGATCAAGAAAGACATGTATTGTAACACCACGATCATTCGAAAGGGATAAACGATCTACTCGGAAAATGAACAAGAAACAGGGGAAAGCGTTTTCTCATATTATATCAATAACTCCTTTTTTATAAATATGTTTCAGAATTTTTGCTGTTCTTTTATTGAAACTTTAAATATTCTTTACCTGGTGGTAAGGTCTCGGCTTCAGGTTCGGGACCCGATTACCCAGAAGAACCGTTATGCAAGCGGTCTAGTGCACGTTAAATCCGTGGGGCCTGGTCAAACGTCCTCCCGCTGGTGTGATGTGGAAGTTTGAAACGGGGGAACCAGCTCAGGCGTCGTAATCGTCATCTAGCCGTGGTTAAAAATTATGAAATCCATACCAAAATAGCACTAGTGTTACTTTAAAGCGGGTCGTTAATATAATTAAACTAACCTAAATAGTTTTTATGTAATTAAACAATAATAGAGTCTTAATAACGACTCATATGAAAAATTATAAAAAGCGATATTTTGAAATTGATCTTGTATCTCTCTAAAAACAAAAATTATAACTTAGAATCCGAAAAGTCGTAACAAAATAATATATTAAGTTTCATTTATCTAATTTGTTTTTCTCTAATTTGATTGAATAAGCCATTGCATTCTGTCATAACACCTCTCACAATTTGCAGGGAAAATGTAAGTCTAAAACTATTATCATGTTGCAAAATTTGTTTTATGATTTTGAACAAGAAGGTTGTAATCGCACTTTACTAAGACCCTTCATATACTATAAACACAACTAATGCTGACAAGTAAAAAAATAGTAATAATAACCTAATCCTATATCTATTTTAATCCAATAAATGCCTATAGTGGACGACAACTTTTCCCCAAAGTTTACCCAAGACGACATCCAGTTAACCTCCTTGCCCACTCCGCCAGCGGGCCTCTCGGTGTACGACCCAACCCTGTATCTCCAGAGCAGTTCAGCCGTAGCTAAGTGACAACCGAAATGACATAATCCAGTTAGGGCGTCCGCTGACAACTTATCGCACTCTATTGAGCTCTTTGATCTCAGCGGCGAAATGTGGATTACTCCCGGCATTATGCTTGTCATTGGAAGGAGATATGCGTTTTCTTTTCCAGGGCACATTGTTCTTATCTTCAAAAATATTTGTGGCGGACCTTTTGGGTGGAAATTGCTAGTTTTAAGCTTGGCTGAGTTGGTTACGAAATACAATCTGATGTTAGTAACTAAAGGTGAAGTCATAGATTTATGTAGTTGCTTGAAATATATTATTATACTGATTGAATAGTTAAATTGAATGTAATTTATGGATAAATGATAATTTATCAACAAAGGCTGTCAATGAACTTATTGGGGAAGCATAGTATTTATTGACAATATTTTTTTTCATAATATTTAGCCCATTTTTTATGTTGAGATATTACGACTTCGATGCAAATGCCTATTATCTCTTGATTATATCCGATAATTATGGTTTAAATATGAATAATGAAACTTTTTGAGTGACTGAGTGACTGAGTTGAAAAACTGAGTGACATTAATACACCATTTGAAATGGATACTAGACCTGTTTGGGATGGATTTCCATTTACTAGAGAAAGAAAAACAAGAAGATTAAGAAGTTGTCATTCACTTAAAAGAAATCACAGTTTCTCTGGTTGTTTTTTAATGATGTTAAGTGGTCTAATATTCGTCTGCGATGATGGGACGTATCTTTTTCAATTCCTACTATTAGTTCACACTCTCCCTATATATATATTTATTTATATATCTTGTTCAAATTTTCAATCGTTAATAAAATATTTTTTATTCATCCACTCAAGTACCAATACATTTTTTTAAACGTGCAGTGGATGACACTTGATGTTAATACAGTTTTTTCAAATAATAATATATTAATTACATTTAATTTATTAATTTTAGTGTTATATGGGAGAAAAAAAGCAGACCAATAGATGGCAGCACCTTAGTGTCATATTGACTAATAAATCATTTTTGTTGTTAACATTATTTTAAAACTAATAATAATTTAAAAAAAAACAATTCATCATTGAAGGACATATCAGTGGATATGATCTTTTTATAGACCTCTGATATATCTTATTCAGTTCAAAAATTTTTTCTTGTATAAGATATTTAGCAGGATATAAATTTAAGAATAAATACCGTCAGTGGCGAAGCGTATAAATCGCTGGAAAAAAATTATATAAAGTATTAAAGGGTAATTATTTAATATAAAGTAACTAAAATAAAATTTTTCTTTGTTAACCTAAGTAGAAATTGATTTTTTTAAAAAAATTTATTACTTTTTATTTTATGGTTTACGAAATATACAGAGTATTGTAATTGTCAAAATGTTCGAAATCGAGATTTTCACGTATTTCCAAATTTCAGGTCTCCATGAGTTCGAAAAAAATGTTTTCAGTATCATATATGTCTATGAACATGATAACACTTAGAGAAAAACGGACAAAATTTGAAATTTTACCAACACCAAATTTGTAGAAAAGAATTTAATTTTTATATGAAAGGGATATAGAGGGAACCTGTCAATTCGAATATCCAAATATAAGCCAGTTTGACAGCTACAAAACGAAGTGAGTAAATTGATAAAATTTAGCAAACGTATTTAACATGTAAATTGTAAACATCCATGAAAATTGGAGCCAAATCCGTCAAGGAATGGACTGTTTGTTTGCCTTCGTTTTCAAACCCATATAAACGTGATAGTTTTAGTAACGCCAACTAGGGCCAAGAGCATGACTCTGACACTCACACATGACTCATTCGCCTGCACAATCCCTTCTTTTAGGAGGACACATTCACACATCTCACAGATAGAACAGAGGAAGAACAACCATGCCCGAACTGGGACTCGAACCCAGGACATCCAGATCACGGGGAAGACGCGCTACCCCAATGCAACCAAAAATGTAGTAGCGATTTTAAATTTTGGTTTCATTCAATCAACAAAAGCGTTCAAAATACATATCCCACGATAGATTCAGTAAAAATGATAGATTCAAGCCAACGATATTTCGTAACTATTGTTTGCCAATGTTATTCAAGGCATTTGCAGTCTTAACCAAGGAGTGTAATTTTATGAAAGCAGCTGCAGAAGAAGAAAGCCTTAATTGGTGAGTACGTGAGAAACTTTCGGTGAGACCACTTTTATTAGTTTAGCAATGTAAAATAAATTAAATTTTTCTCTCTTTATATTCATACGCTATCTTTATTAATGACTTTATCATTACAAGCAATATTTACATTTATTTTGTTGATATTAATTCTGTACTTTTAATTATTTACTTGAAATTTCGCAATTTATAATGCTTTCATTTATTCTAAATGGCTCATATCTCAATAAGTTTAAAATCAATAACATTATCTAAATACAAACAGTGATCGTTATTAAACCCTCTGTCAATGGATATTTCGATAATAGTTAATAGTTAACCAATGCCCCTTCCGCATCTAAAACATAACATTAATATCAGAAATCAAATCCGAAACATTACGAGATTCATTTCGACTCGAAATGACGATTGTTATTGGAAACTGTAATTAATTACGTAGAAATATTTCTGAAAACTGTGATATTAGTCAATACACTTGGACATTCATGTGTTTCAAATGTATCATAATTATAACTTAATTTGGAATTAAATATTTGTGGATTGTATACTAAATACAACGTTGGAAGATTAAAACGTATTTTTCAATTAATACTGAACGCATTATAAAGTTTTAAAAAATGTATATTAAACTGTTTCTCTACAAATTAAAATTACCAAAACGGAACTGTCGCTCCACCATACCATACCATAAAAAGAGCAAAGTTTCCTGTAATGGTAATTGAAATGGACCCATGGAAGATTATGTATTTTTTTTTTCAAATAAATCCGCTTTGGAAACAGTTGTAAAAAATATTAGTACCATGTAATACTATTAACAATTCGCTTTGTTGCAACATATGTGAATGAGTTTGCAAAAGATTGCATCTAAATATCAATTTGAAGAAAGCCACAGTCAAACGGTTATGAAAAATAAAAATCAATGGAAGTAGTCTCTCCAAAAATTTCTCGCATAAAGGTATTATCCTCGAGAATGCCTTCCATTGCATTGATATACAATTAGGGATTGCAATACTGGACCAAAATTTCAATACCGGTATTTGGTATTTTTTAAATCTTAATACCGTGATACCGGTATTAATACCAGTATTAGAAATTTTGGAAAAAGAAAGAAAACACAGGTGTTTCTTTGTTTTATTTGCCATTTTTGTTAGAGAATGTAAATATCACAAAAAATTATTTGTAACTTATAAATTATAACAGTATATAATCACAAAAAAGTATAGAAATATCTTATTTATTTAAATCACAAAAAAAGTGTAAATATCACTATTCAGTCTGTGATACTATTACAAATTTTTGAAATGTGATCTTTTAAAACATAATGCATCAATTGTACTGTCATTAAGCCTGAATAGTAATTTTGTGTAAAAATGACCAGCTGTCGAAAACGCTCTTTCAGCATCTACGCTAGTTGGTGGTACTGTTAGCAATGCGCGATATACTTTTCCCAAGTATTTACCTCTAAATCCTTCATCTTCTAATAAATCGATTTATCGTCGGATGGTTTTGGATATAGCTGATTTCTGTATTGTGTTTTGGTCCGTTGAAATTTTTTTATTTATCGCTAATTCTAATTTTTGTTCAAGAGACAATTCCTTTTCACTATCGACATCATAAGTGACATCATAATCTTCGATAATTGAACCGAATTCTTCTGAATGTGGATAGGTTTGTGGGTGAAAATTTTTAAGAAAATTTACTCTAAACTTAATCGGATTTGAATTGGTTGTATTCTTTTCTTCTTTTTCATTTTTAAAATCATTATAATTATATAAATACCATAAGAAGTTTTCTATTTCGGTATGCCTATCTTCTGTGCGATTTTTCAATGTAATATATAATTTTTCAGATAGTGATGTGTACTGTTCTTTCAGTGACTGAAACATGAAATTTATTGCTGCATTAGCTGTTAATAAATTAGAATCTCTCCGACATAATGCCTCAATAGTCAGTTTTATTGGAAGTAGAGCTGGCTCTTACTCTCTTCAAAGTTGGAATCCGAAATTTCTATATCCACAATATTTGGATTCTTCTGTTCTTTATTTTTTTAGTATAATACATCTATTACTCCTAATTGAATTCCATGTGAATAGCACAACTGCTGATTTCAATCAACTTTGCAACCAATCAACTTTCCAACTTTTTTCATAATTGTTGCCCCATCAGTTGTACAATATTTTCTTTCAGGAATAATCCATGTTTCGCTAATTTAGATTTAAGCCATTAATTGGCTAATTAATTTCGCCCGTTAGGGAGACATAAAAATAAAAACGTATACTATTTTGCTATGTTCGCGATCCCTGAACATATAGTGGAGACAATTTTAAAAATTTCTAGTAAATACCGACAAACCGGTATTTAAACTTGTGAATACCGGTATTACAAAATTGTACAAATGGCTCAAAATACCGGTATTCGGTATCCCTGTATACCGGTATTGCAATCCCTATATACAATAGCTACGAAATATTAATCCTTTCTTGCGTGTTTCTTGATGATTTTGCGATAAATCCTTGGCATGTGGTTCATTATATCCGAAAATCAAATTTGTTTTTAGATGCGTTGTTCCCAACCTATTAAAACAAACATTTGACAAGAAATTAGACTCGTAGTCACAAAACACCGTACCAGATTTGATATATTTAAGTTATTTCGTTTTTGAGCCATCGCGTTTACATTCTTTTGAAAATATTGACTGACAGAGGGTCAATGCTTATTTGGATTTGGATCAAAATTTAATAAGCGTGTACGCTTAAATGTTAAATCTATGTATCGAGTTTTATCGATCGAACTCTCTTCGTTTTGTAAATATCGTGTTCATTTATTCGAACAGCCGGATAGACAGACTTCCTTTGAACTATGTTTGCTCAAAATTGAACAGAAATCTACAAATTTGACGTAAATACAATGTACCAAATTTTCTCCATCTATTCTAAGTAGTTTTGAGATTTTTTTAAATCACAAACAGACAGACAGGTAAACAATTTTTTAAAAAAATGTTGGGTTTTTTTTTTTTTTTTTTTTTTTTTTTTTTCGAACTCTGGAAGATTTGAAACGTGGATATACTTCAAAATCTCGCTTCGAATTTTTTGATGATTAGAATACTCTATATTTCGTATTCGGGAAAATTATAAAGAGATTTTTTCACGTTCGAAAATACTCAGCATCAAAAATTCCAAAAAGTTATTAAAAATGAAATTTTTTGGGAGGAAAATGAGTTTTTTTTCCTTTAAACCTTTTAGCTCTGATTTCATTTCTGACCAAATCTTTTTTCCGGAAATCTCACCAACAGCTGATTTATACATGAAGTCAACAAGGACTCGGATATCCTGCTTTGTCCTTTGTTCCATGTTCTTCAGAACACTAAAAGAGAACCAAGTAGTTAAAGAAACAATTTTTTCTCCCGTTTTGTATACCATTCTCTTTCTCTCAGCTCCTCGAAATTCATTTTATTTATTGTTATTATTTGTTTCTCGTGCTTCTTTTTTCCCTACCCCATCCCTGTCTCCATCGATTTTCTGATTCAGAGTCCTCTCTCCTCTAGTCCTCTGATAATTTTTGTCCTCTTCTTTCTTTGTCCAGCGTTTCTTTTGTTTCCCCACATATCCTTTTTTTTTTTTTTTTCGTCTCTCCTTTCTTCTCGAAGAATGGGATGTAAGTGGTGGCCAGTATGAAGGACGGAAAACAATGTCGGCCTCTGGCTTTTCTATTTTCTTTTCCTACTCGGGGTCTGGCTAAAGAGCGTCGGCAAAAATAGCCCTCTCGCCGTAACACGAATGGCCTGGATAAATTATGAGGTTAAGCCCGGTGACAGGCTGATTGGAGTGCGTGTGTTACAACAGAAGCATCTCGGTTTGACATCTGGAGCCGGGACTGGCTGTGGGGAAGTTATTTATTAATTTCGAGATTGATTTTCTGTTACGTTCAGACAGGGAAGAAAATGACTACTTTTTTATTATGTTTGAACTGAATTATATTAAGCATTGCTAAATATATCACATATTTATTTTATATATGTTACTTTATAATATCCTAACTATTATTAACCATCCGCCTTCAGTGACCAGTTGGTTCATTGGAATGAATGGTTGTTTAAACTTTCAATAATTTTCTGAGCAAAGTAATTTCAAACTTCAAAGTTTGATAGCCGTATCACTTACCATTTGAAAAGGGCTTTGCATTTCTCTAATCAATATGCTTTGTATTTCTAATCAATGTAATTTGCATTAAAAATCAATTTGCTTTGCATTTTTCTAATTAACGTGCTTTTCATTCCTAATCATAGCATTCCCCTAATCATTGTGCTTTGCATTCCTAATCATAGCATTTCCCTAATCATTGTGCTTTGCATTCCTAATCATAGCATTTCCCTAATTAATGTTATTTCCATTCTTAATCATAACATTTCCCTAATCAATGTGCTTTGCACTCCTAATCATAGTATTTCCCCAATTAATGTATTTTTCCTAATGAGTGTGCTTTGCATTTTCCAAATTTTCAGTGTACATCTTTATACATCCGTTTCTCATCACAGGAAAAAGCAGCAGTATTTTAAAAATGAAGATATTTTAAATTCTATAATTTTTTTTTTCACCATTGTTTGATTCTGAACTTAAAACTTTAATTTTGAGTACAACAAAATAATAAAAATTTATTGAAAGCTTTCCTTGCACTAAAACCTACTCAACATGGAAAAATAAAACGAATATTCATGCCTTAATTACAATAATGGAAAAATATCCAAGATGAAATATTGCTTGCAAAAATATGTATGTTTGAGTTTAAAAATGAGAATGTTAAGTTAAGTTGAGTTTCATAATACATTATTGTAAAATATGTTTAAAATATTTTTAAAAATGAATTAAAAATAGGAAGAAAAATAAATAGCAAAAAATCTAGTGTCCTTCAAAAAATAAATTTTACTCTTTTAAAATAACGTAAAAATCATTTTTTATTGCAATATTTTCAATTATTGCGAAAAAGTCGCAAACTGTTGCTTAATTTTTAATTAATTACATTTCAAAAAGTCGCTCCAAGGTATATATTTCCATCTTCCAACTCATATATGTACCAAGTTTGGTAGCTCTAGATCAAACGGCTGGGGAGAAGGGAGTGCCAGCTCAGGTGTCGTCCTCGTCATCTGATCGCTGTTCAAAATTAACAAGTCCGTCCCAAAATAGCCCTAGTGTAGCTTTAAAATGGGACGTTAATATAACTAAACTAAACGGTCTGGTCTGTACAGCTCCAACACACACATATCTATCTTATTATTAATGGGAAATATTTTAAATTATCTTTTATTTATATTATTATCTGATTGGTTATTTTGTTGTATGATATATTTTATATTTACTTTTAATTACCTTATAATTTTAATATTATATTATTTTTATAGTATTTTATTATTTCCAATTTTTATTCGTTAAACAATCGAATGACTTTTAAGCTTCATGTGCATTTTATATTTTCTAAATTTTGTTATGTCTCACTTATTGCTCACTTATTATATAGATTTTTTTTTATTTTATTGATACTGATGGCGGTAACAAGATAAGGTGAATCTGCAAACTTCTGACGTATTTGCCTGCTTTGCTTTATCTGTAACAGACGTATTTCGTTTGAGACCTGTTTCGACGTACCATTTGCAAATTACCAACATATCTGCTACAGAATGGTTACAATAAATTTTGTAAAAAAACAATGATTTTTTTTATAATAAGAAATATTATATTTCTATGACTATTTTGGATAATTGCATCATAAGTAAAATATTGCATACACTCTTATTATAAATGGAATAAAAATGTATTGCACTTAAGTTTCCTTAAAAATAAAGTTTCACTAATTTATAATGATTAAATTTACCAAACTCAATCATTTATTGGAACAAATGACCCAAAAGAGCAGACTTTATTCTTTGAATATTTTAGAACAACTTTAAGCCTTTTCACTTTTCAAAAGCTAACCAGTTTAGTTTTAGTTATCCAATAGCTTCATGAACTGTTTTTGAGGAAAGAATTTAACTACTAAGAACTACTTATTAGTTTTAGACAAATAAATAGTATAGATATAAAAGTATAAAATGAATATCGTTCTTGCTGAAATAGCATTCTTTCTACTGTCATTATGGCATTAAACTATCGTTAAGAATTTAAAAAAGAATCAGTTGCCTCAAAATATTGCATTGCAGCGTTATTCACTGTCTGACATATCTGAAAATTTTTTTAGTGAAAAGAATTTAACTATAAAGAACTACTTATTAGTTTTAGACAAATAAATGCTTTAGATATAAAATTAATATGGTTCTTGCTGAAATACCATACTTTCTATTCTAATCAAGACATTAAACTATCATTAAGATTTTTTTTTTTAAATCAGTTGGCTCAAAACACAGCATAGCATCAAATGACACTTCACAGCGTTATTCATTGTCTGCCAATATTTGGGAAAATATTTCAAGTATGCGTAAGCTACGTAATAAACAGTCGAAAGATAAAAAAAAAATCCCATCCGTCATGACGGTTTAAAAGTTAATTAACTAGCGGATACGTGGATTTCGAACAACAATGACATTATTCTTTCTGGCCTTTTCAAAGTCAGCCACCATCCAATTGGACCCCGAAATCCTCATTCAAATGAGTTCAGTCTCATTTTAATTGCATTCCACCAAGTGATAACGACGATAATGCGCTCAGGCAGCGTGGATGGAAAAATAATTGCCATAAAATTAACAAAATGGCTCAACTCGAGAAAAGACCGAAAGACTCTCTATTTAAGGCGAATCATCCAGTTTATTCACTTATGTTCCACCGTGAAGGATTCTTTATCCGCCATTTTTTTTATTTTTATTATTATTATTTCTTCGTCCTTTGATGGAGCCGTTTCACTGCTGGAAGTTTTTGTCGAGAGCTTCCCCCTCTTTTCAAGACGAAAGCTTTATCTTCTCGAGAGAGAGAAAGATTTTGTTCGAAATACTTTGAGAAGAAATCAATGCGATCTCTTTTAGGCTATTTTGACATCAATGAAAGGAGATATTTATTGTTAGAGGAAGTCGTCGATGAAAAAAAGAGGACTCGTTTTCTGAGATCGGGGCGAAAGTTCTCGCTTTCACTGCTCACATTATAGAGTGGAAAGCTAAAAGAGCGGAAGGAAGAGGAAGAATTCAAATTTTTCGAATGAGGAAGTGAAAAGGGATGAAGGAAGATTAATGGTTTGTTCAGGGGTGAATTAGATGAAAGTGAAAAGTTTTAAAGGAAATATTGGTTTTTGTAAGATTGTAATATATCTATATACCAGTTGAAAAGAATATTCTTCATTTAAATGTAATAATAAGAAGAAAGTTAAAGGTGGCAAATTCAAATATCTGGGCTTTTTTAGCCTGTAGTTGATGATTTATCACTTAAATCAAGACACGAGAAGTTCATTTATTATCTACAGGAGGATTCAAAAATGATGCTGGAATTGCGCATCCAATAAAAGTGAAAAGAGAGGAAGAAGTGTGATTTTTTGAATGCAAAATTCTAAAAAAAAATTTCTAATGGAAATAGTTTGCTTAAGAATAAATTGAATGATAAAGAGAGTTTTTAATGAAAATATATAGATCCATTGAATTATAATGAATAAACCTGGGTATTCAATTAATTCTAGTTTAATTCGAAAAAAAGAAACTGAGTGAAGGTCCTAAATTCATACTTTTTACACTTTTGGGTCATCATTGACAATTTGCAATCTGACTTTTAATATGATATAAAACTAAACTAAATATCATATTTCAGTGAAGCAGGAATTATGTAAAAACAAAAAAGTTATTTACCATAAAAGAAATTTATATTATTAAAAGAAGGGTGGAGCATCTTCTTTGGTCAAAACGACTTCAGAGTACCTAATCAGCACTTGGGGTATAAAACTGGATTAATTTCTAATTGTTGCTTTTTTGCTGTAGTTTTAGCGAAAGCTTTTATACAATTGTGTTTTATTTGGAAACCCGAAAGCAGCGAGGAATTCGTTGCTACATCGTAGGGGAATAAATCTACCATTTTTAACTTCGCCTATACGAACTATAGAAGAAATATTGTAATCGTCATAATTCGACTAATATGTCGAGTATTTGACATATTTTCACGTTTCAAATATTTCTGAATCCGGAAAATGCATTTTTGGTAATATCTTTCCTTTCTGTCTATCCGTGTATGAACGCAATAACTCAAGAACGCTTTCAGATAGAAATCTGAAAAATGATATATAGAATTACGATAAGATTTGTAGGTTTTTGTCTGATTTTGAAAGAAATCCATCTAAATTCTGGCTGGCTGTTCGAGTACAAATTAACTCTACCATGACAAAAGGCAAAGAGTCGGTAGATAAAATTAAGCTCACAGGTATGGTATTTAAAATATAGATATTTCTCAAATTTTGAACTAATCTAACGGTTGACTGTCTGTCGGTCTGTACTTTCACATCCATTCAGATGCAACAACTTATAAGTGCAATGACTTAATGAAATTCAGTATGGGATCTTGTGACTACAACTGTAGTTTTGTGTAAGCTGATGATGCCAAATCGCCAATAACAAATAGCGAAAACGATAATAACATATAAAACAGTAAACAGATACATTTAAAAGATGGGAAATAAAACAAAAATTTGTAAAATCTCATTTAAATATTAAAGTTACTTTACATTTTAAACAATTAGTCTTTAATTATAGCCACATCATTGCAATGCTTATCTTACAGCCATCCTTCTTTTCGGCTAACAACTTTTTCAATTAACTAAAATTTTTAGATTAAACTAATTTATTCAGTTAATTCTGCTAAACGATTGTTCAATTTTTATACGATATTTAATGGCTTAGAACGATTTCATCACCTGAAAGTAATAAATTTCCCCTGAAATGCCATCACCAGGCAGCAAACGCTTAGATTTGTCTCTAGTTTTCTCCCTTACTAAATGGAGAAAAAAAAATTGTCTTCAAAACTTTCAACAGCGAGATGTTGAACAAATTTTGACGTTTTTGATGTCCTGATTACAAGATACCTCCACGGACAGACAGGAAGGCGCTTTTCTTTGATGGATTTCATCAAACAGTGCTTAGAAATATAGATCAACAATTTGGGTATAAAAAAAACCACATGCCATTTTTGTTTGTTTTGTTTTACACATTCCTCTTCTTGACTATCATGTTTATGCTAAAAATTACTTTTAAAACCCTTTATATTGAAATATGTAATTTTATTGATTTTTGTAGGGTATTTTTCTTTTCTTTTTTTTTTCTTTTATTATAAGGTAACAGAAAGTTTCAAAATACATTTGTTGAAAAAACACTACCTTATGAACTAATAAGAACTACTTAGAAACCACCAAGTCTCCATCAAAATAAATTCCTTGCAACATAGAGCAGTACGCTGATACCAGCATCGTTGCCATTTCTGGTATGAGCTATTGAAGTCAAGTTCTCAATACGTCTCAAGCTCCTATGGATATCCATAACTCCTACAGCTATGTCCAGCTCCTATGGCCTTTGGTAGGTGGCGAGATGGATTTCACTACCAATGATATTCTTCTCTTCTTGCAGAATACGTTCAATTCACGCTCTTTTGGAAGATTCTTGGTGACACTACCATAAAAGTTTCACATCATGTACAACGCTTCTGTTCTGTGGAAAATGTACTGAACTTCACAAAAAATTACGAATTTGTACGAATGTTACCATAAAAATATGGCAACATTCGTACCAATGGTACAATTACCGATCCGACAACTCGATATCTCTAGGCTCAGAAATTTATAAATATCGGTACCTCTATGACTGCATATTCAGTTTCTTGCTTATATCTTACAAAACTTTTTTATACCACCTACGCAGTACTAAAGTTCGACACCGAAATATATTCAATTCTAAACCCATTTTTCACATGAGTATAAAAAATAAAATACTGAGACTTTTTTAGTAAATCTAGGACATTTTGTCATTTCTTCAACTTACTTCCAAATGTGCATTTAAATTATGTAGCCTACATTCCTTTTCGAATGATCTTTTTATACTTTGGAGCATTAGGCAGTTTTTGTCCGTCACCTGACCCATAAATTACAATCCCCCCTTTTTGTCGAAAATGGAGCATATTGACTGCTCAGAGATATGTCAGGACAGAAACGCTGAATAAGACGGGAGAGAGGACAAAAATTATTAGAGGGCCAGTCGAAGCGAAAGCTGGGAATGAGAAAATCGATGGAAGACACGGTTGGAGTTAAAGAACACGAAACAAATAATAACAATAAAATAGATTTTCGAAAAGAAGAAAGAAGAGCATAAAAAAAGAATGGATGGGGAGGGGATGAAACGTTTCTTTAACTCAGGTTTTTTTTTTTTTTTTTTTTTTTTTTTTTACTGCGGATAATCTGAGACAAAGGTAGAAGGGGAACCTTCCTTGTTCTTGGCTCCGTCTCAAAAGATCTGGAAATTATTCATTTTGCTTTCCGTGCGACGGTTCTGGAATGCTTTCCAGGGGTCACAAATGGCCCTTCTCAAACTAATGTGGCTGTAAAGGTATTACCGGATATAATGCAATTACCATAAATTCGATTATCAAGATCCACCCCTTTTAGTTCTGGGTAATAACTATAAAAAGCGGAATGTAAATAGCATGGAAAAGAATGTTGCCACACTCCAGGAAAGAAATGTTTTAATTTTCTTCGTATGAGGTTGTAAAAGTTGAAGATACGGTGATTGCAGGTATAAGAAAAAGATTTTGCTTTGCTCGTTGTGCTAATTTATGGAGCATGAGAGGGTTCAATGAAGGACTCGTTTATAGAAGGAGCAAGTATAATAGCATCACGCGGATATCCAGACAGATTGATGGCTATGATTCTAGTAAAAATATCAAAATCGTAAAAGGAATAAACAAAAAGTCTTCATAAATATTACAGATGCCAAAAAAATCGGTTAGTCGTTAAAAAGATATATATTGCTGGTTAGAAATGAGATTTACTGCAATGTAATAATAGCAGTGATAAAACAAATGCATTAAAATAATAATATTTTATAACATTACATAATATTTACAGTTTTTTGAAATGGACGATGCTGAATTGAAATTAAATAACAGCAGTGATGGTATAAATAAAGGTTTAATAACATGTGCATTTTAATTCAACTGAAGTCTGTTGAAAAAGAATTCTCTAAAACTTGCATGTATGTTCACTAACCATTTGTTGAATTTTAACTGCGGAAACGAACCAATATGTTAAAATAAAGATGTTTCGAATATAGATATTGCGTAATGCTAACAGCTGTTTGAAGTGAAAGCCATTAAATTGTGATCAGCAAGTACTTATACAGAAAACTGGCATAAAAAAACTGCTTAATAACATGATAACTCGTTTTTATTAACATCTACAGATATAACTCTTTAAGGCTCTCTTGCCTTTCCACATAGCCAAATGTTGAATTTTAACTGTAAGAAGCGATGAAATTTTTAAAGTATTTCGTAATAAAGAGATTATTTTATAGATTAGATTTGATAAAATTACAAAACTTCAACTAACTTTAACACATCGAATTAATGAATGGTTCCTAATTTAAAACAATGATATGATAATCAAAAATCTAAAAAAGTATACCTTTCCTAAGATATTTGTGAGATGTAAATCAATATCCCAAATACGGGGTGATCAAGAAATAACAGGAGGTATTCGGAGCCCTGTAGCGTGTTATGTACTAGATGAAATATAACAAAATCTGGACAGATACACATTAAAGTATGCGGTTTCGATTTATCAAGAAAAAAAATTAGTATCAAAAAACGCCGATAGGGGAAATCCTGGCGCTGCGATCGAAAACTTTATCATGTAATTTGTTTATATGGGTATTTTGTGACAAGACATCGATGGTAAAAGGAGAGGTTGCGGGAATTTATGTCATTCTGCAAGAATCCGTCTTCGATTGCGTTCTCACTACGTGAACGCACCTTATTAGTCAAGCTGTTTTATCAGCGGGATGAAATGCCAGTGCTGCTCTTCGTGAATACCGATGGTTAAAACAGTTACGTAGAGGACCGATGACCATAACTAACTTAAGAAGAATGGTTTAAAGATTTGGAACAACAGGAATTCTTGGTGTGCAACCAGGCCGAGAACGTAAAGCTATCAAGCAGGAACGAGTTGAAGAAGTTGCAACAGCCGTTATGGATCAGGCGATAGCTAATAAGCAGGTTATCAGCAGTGCACGTTCAATATCACAACAAACATATACCCCGTTCTCGACGATGCAGAAGATATTGCGTAAGATGCTGAAATTTTATCCGTATAAGATAACACCCATTAACTGATGACACTGATCTGAATCTTAGCAACTTTATGGTTGTGAGACTGTTCTGGTTCACTTGAAAGGCGTTGAGTATCAAGGACATGTTCCTGACATTCCTACTTTAAAAGATCAAATAACATTACATGCAGACGAATAAATGCCGATATGCTGTGAGCCATCGTCGAAAACCTCGTGTACTACATGTAATTATTGGAACATCAAGTTGGTGGTCACCTCGAGCCAAATTTGTAAGTTGCTATAATAAACGTTTTTCATTGGTATTTGGTGTGTTGTTATTTACTGTTACCATTGGTAGTCGTGTATTCTTTTTCCACATATTATGCGCTTGCAGTGCCAGGATTTCCTCTATCGGCGTTTTTTAATACTAATTTCTTTTATTGATAAATCGAAACCGCATACTTAAATGTGTATGATGGCCAAATTTTGTTATATTTCGTCCAGTACATAACACACTACAGGGCTCCGAACACCTCCTATTATTTCTTGATCACCCTATATTTCTATGAGAATTTCATCAAAGTATATTTTGAGTGATCAGAAGTAATCAATTCATACTAACAATACTTATCCTCCCTTCTTTCGTTAATTTAGTTCCATAAAATAAACTAATTACATGTTATCACGCATGAGTATTTAATTGATATAAACAATGGGAATTTTGACAATATGAAACTATTTACATTTAAAGAAAAAGCAATAACAATTCTTACATAAAAAGGATTTATTTATTTATTTATTTTTTGAAAATTACATTTTTGAGTGTGTATGTCTAATCTGAAAATAAGCAATATGGAAATAACAGTAATAGCAAAATTGAATTCTCAAAAATGTGTTCTAACTGTATTGGAAATTTGAAATAAGAATATGAAATAATTATTCTTTACTTTGTATGCTCAAAATTCTTATTCAAAATTTTATTATCAATTCAAATTAACCTAAATCTAGTTCACAGTTTTTGTACTTAGAAACTAACAATCAATGGGATCCTATATTCTAAATGAGGCACCTAATATTTAAAAACACCAATTAACCGAAATTAATATTTTCGTTTAAAAATTAGATTGAATTCCTCATTACTTTGATGAAAAGGAACAAAAGTATTGAAGTTATAGTAAAAAATTTAACTACACTAAATATGAAGAATTTAAGGAATTAAATTTATATAAATTTTTGATAGCATAAGAAAAGTAACCATGTTATATTTAAATGGCGTATAAATATAAATATCACACGAATATAAATATCATGTGATATTTGTATTCGTATCAAAACCTTTTTTATTTTAAATGAGTCATCTAATGCTTATAAACACCATTATACCGAAATTAATATTCGATAAATAGTCTGCTTAGATCTTAAATGCTTCCTAATTATACTTAAAAATTAGATTGAATTCATCCTGGTTGTGATAAAAAGGAGCAAAAATATTGAAATCACAGAAAAGAATTTAATTACACTACAATGGAGAACTTAAGATAATAAATTCATATAACTGAATTCATCATAGTAGTGATAAAAAGGAGCAAAAATATTGAAATCACAGAAAAGAATTTAATTACACTACAATGGAGAACTTAAGATAATAAATTCATATAACTGAATTCATCATAGTTGTGATAAAAAGGAGCAAAAATATTGAAATCACAGAAAAGAATCTACTAATTACACTACAATGGAGAACTTATGATAATAAATTCATATAACTGAATTCATCATAGTTGTGATAAAAAGGAGCAAAAATATTGAAATCACAGAAAAGAATTTAATTATAATAAAATGGAGAACTTAAGATAATAAATTCATATAACTGGATTCATCATAGTTATGATAAAAAGGAGCAAAAATATTGAAATCACAGAAAAGAATTTAATTACACTACAATGGAGAACTTAAGATAATAAATTCATATAACTGAATTCATCATAGTAGTGATAAAAAGGAGCAAAAATATTGAAATCACAGAAAAGAATTTAATTACACTACAATGGAGAACTTAAGATAATAAATTCATATAACTGAATTCATCATAGTTGTGATAAAAAGGAGCAAAAATATTGAAATCACAGAAAAGAATCTACTAATTACACTACAATGGAGAACTTATGATAATAAATTCATATAACTGAATTCATCATAGTTGTGATAAAAAGGAGCAAAAATATTGAAATCAGAGAAAAGAATCTACTAATTACACTACAATGGAGAACTTAAGTTAATAAATTCATATAACTGGATTCATCATAGTTGTGATAAAAAGGAGCAAAAATATTGAAATCACAGAAAAGAATTTAATTACACTACAATGGAGAACTTAAGATAATAAATTCATATAACTGAATTCATCATAGTAGTGATAAAAAGGAGCAAAAATATTGAAATCACAGAAAAGAATTTAATTACACTACAATGGAGAACTTAAGATAATAAATTCATATAACTGAATTCATCATAGTAGTGATAAAAAGGAGCAAAAATATTGAAATCACAGAAAAGAATTTAATTACACTACAATGGAGAACTTAAGATAATAAATTCATATAACTGAATTCATCATAGTTGTGATAAAAAGGAGCAAAAATATTGAAATCACAGAAAAGAATCTACTAATTACACTACAATGGAGAACTTATGATAATAAATTCATATAACTGGATTCATCATAGTTGTGATAAAAAGGAACAAAAATATTGAAATCACAGAAAAGAATCTAATTACACTACAATGAAGAACTTAAAATAATAAATTCATAAAACTTCTAGATAGCATAAGAAAAGTAATTATGTGATATTTATACTGACGTAATCTATGACTTTGCAATTTTTTTTTCCCCGCAAAGTGCACAATAGATTCCAAAATGAACAAAAAACTATCAATTTGATATGCATCACATGAAAATAAGTGAGTCTTTTCTTTATCTATTACGATTTGGATTTTTTAATATTAAAAATTCAGAGGTAGAAAGTTAATTCAGATTACTTTTGTTAAATCAGATAATCTTCTGGTTTGACGTTTCCCTTATTAAATAATTTAGACTGTCATTCAAATCTCAACTTTAATTCGAACCATTTTAAAATTCTTCTCAACCAAGCGTCAAAAAAGTAATACATTGCATATCAAAATGTCAAATAATAAAATTATTCTAGTACATTCTTCGAATAAAATATTTAGTTGAAAATCTCAGAATAAGCGATTCCATTTAAAAAGTAATATCTGATTCATTACAATCTCACACAATTTCAAAGACGTTAAAATGCCCTGCGAAAATCACTCGATGAATATTTAACATTTTAATCTAAGCTTAAAATGAAAAGCGCAAGATCAACAGCAAAAAAATATATATATGTAAAAGAACAAGAAAAACCGTTGGTTTCGCTATTAAATGAGAACTTGCCGTGGAATTTCCACCATCGAACGGAAACAAGGTTTGACAAGCGTATATTAAAATACACCGTGTAAACAAGCTCCTGTAATCTCGAACCAGCAGAAATAAAGTAAAATGAAAAAAAAAGAGCTGCAAACTTCGCTTATCTAAGAAGAAAAAGGAACATACATTATTCTATCGATTAATTCGCTCCAGTTTCTCGGTCATCGCACATTAGCAGAAAACCACACTCTTTACTTAATTTTTTTTTCTGAGTATGGTTAAAAAAATACGAATTTCTTCCGATGACACAAATTAGTGTCGGAGTTAATTAACCATCTGAAATTACGATCCCTCGTCTTTCTTTTCATGGTGTGGAGTTTATTTTGGAATACTTTATTGCTCTGAGAATTGAACTAAATTTGGAAATCTCTTTTCAAATATTCTTGCACATGATAATATTTGATTCATTCATTTTGTTAGACATTTTCATTTTCGTTTTTAGACAAACTCGATCGACAACAGCTTATTATCTTTTTCACTCTGTTCAATTTTTTTGAAACTTGCTTAGCTCAAAAATAAAATGCCGGGAAAATAAATTAAAGCTAATCTAATCATGAAATGTATTCTGTATTTTTTTTTTCGATAACGAATATCTGCCGAAATAAAACACAAAATAATATAAAGCGGAAAAATAATTAATTTGCTTCATGTGTGACAGAATTATTTATTATTAATTTGTTCTGTATTAATAATGAATCAATTAAAAGTTAAGTAAACGCTAAAAAAATCAAATAGAATCTAATGAATCGTTATTTATTCAAGAAGACGAAAATTTGTTTTTAAATTATTTGCAGACGATAATATCCATATCAGTGTTTTGGACAATATTGTAAAAAAAAAATAATTAAAAAAACACTGATAGAAGTAATTTATATATTTCCCTGAATTTGATATTTTTGATAAAGTTAAAATTCAAAGAAAAAGTTGATGGAATTTTAAACTAATTTTAATTTGTTAATAAGTATATTAATCGGGAGATTTTTGGAATATATCAAATTATTTTATTCGAAGATGATGAATAAAACTACTCTAGCATCCTTCGTATGATATAAAGTATACGACAAACATTATAAAGTGGAAAATAAAATAAATTATTCATACCTGATTTAATTCGTTGTGAAATTTGAAAGAAAAAAAAACTCTATTCAAAATAGGATAAAATCATATGCATGAAAATGGGAAAAGATCAGAAGATTAAATAACAAAGTTTTTATAGTTCAGATATTTATCAATTAAAATAAATATGGAAAATACTTTTCTCATCATAACTGATGGAATTTTTATTTGTGATAAAAATTATTATAGTTCTAAATTTTAGTAATAAATCCAAATAACTGTTAGCCGTATCTCATTTGAATTACATGCCTGTAAAAATAATGGTTTAATTAATTTACATTTTTCAGTCTTATTCACACGAATAAATTTATTAAAATTTTCATCATAACAAGTGAAATTTTAATACATATCTTGCGTGTTAATAATGACAATTTAATAGTCAGAAATGCCGAAATTCTCAAGAAAAAGATGGGCGCCATAGGCAGCTAGTTTTATATAATGGAATAATAATATTCATAACATACTGGATTCCATCCATCATTTTTGATAAAAAATATAATGTTAAAAAAATAATCCAGTGGTTGTGGTTCCCCCTCCCCAAACTTTCTCGCATACTCTCTAATAAACTTTCCATGCCAAAGAGCACCTTATATGGCACTGGAATAAAATAAATATAAAGTAATTACGAAATATTACTTTTAATAAACTTTTGTCGTGAATTTAGCATTTTTACTGAATCTATCGTATCAACCTTGGCGAGTTATTTGGCGATTAATCCCTGGCATCCTATAATAGTATCCAAAAATCAAATTCGCACTTTAGACTAGTTTTTGTCAATCGATTGAAACAAAGATTTTTACTGAAAACTGTCCTTGCAGTCACAAAACTTCATGCGAAATTTGACATATTTATGTCAGTCATTGCATTTCTAAATTATCTTATTTATTTGTTTCTGAAAGTACAGACCAGCAGACAGTCAACTCGTAGTTGGATTTCAGCCAAATTTTGACAAGTGATTACTATATATATGTTAAATTTGTGTGCCGAATTTTATCTATTTCGCTCTCTTCGTTTTATAATTATCTCATTCATTTATATTCGAACAAATGAACTTGTTCTTAATAGATTTACGCAAAATTTCATAAAAATCAAAAAATTTGATGTAAAGATTACACATCAAATTTCATCAAAAAAATCAAAATTATCAAATTTTTCTGGCTCAAAGCTTTTTTTTAGCTATCTTTATCACAGACAGAGAGACGGATATTTTTCAAAAATGTGCTTTTCAAACTCAGAGAGTTGTAGAACGTGGAGATTCGTCACAATCTCGAACTCAAACTTTTTGACGATTACAATATTTTCTACATACACGAGAAAGTAAAAATTGGAGTAACTTAGTATCGGTAGGAAACCAGCATACATAAATACACCGCCGATGAAATTATAACATTAGGTAGTTAAAGATTTAAATTAGTTTCTGATTCTCCTTTATTTGAAAATTCATTTTATTCTGTGGGTTACTGCATTTCCATGAAATATAACAATACAATTCAGTTTTAGCTGTTTCATTTTAATTACAAATATCTGAGATATATATAATAAAAACATGTTTATAACTCTTATAAGAAAGAAAAAATATTTCAAGAATTAATAAACATTCATTCTCAAAAAAAAAGCAAAAGAATTATAAATAAGTAGCCTCTCGTCTGAATGAAATATTTATATATTGAATTCGAAAGTGAATCCAGATTTCCATCTTTACTATTCGACACAAATAAATAACAAAAAAAAACATATCCATTTCACTAATTGCTTTTTCAGATTAAATATGCATTTTAAAGCATTTATGAATTCAGTAATTAATTTGAAAGGCAAAACTCAAGAGAAGGATGGAGTGGTTTAATATGGAGCAGAGTTTTTACTAAAATAGGGGAAGAAGCGTTTTAATTAAAATTCTAAGCCTTTCATTTGGAGTTCTGATCAAACTTTTCTAAAATTAACTATCTAAAATCCTTTGCGATCACAAGTTAGTAATTTCCTAACGCATTTCACTTATTTTTTGTTAGAAACAGAAAACGAAGAACAAGAAAAATATTGGATAAGTTGTACCTCTCTGACAAAGTTCCTACACTTCGTTATACAATGTTGAAAATCTCTGCTTTTATGAATTTTTACTTTCTCATATGCAGAATATACAAGAAGAAATGTCGCATGAGTCTAAACATTCGAATTCGAGAATTTTTACTTTTCCGAAAAGTGCATTCATTAAATTATAGCTGTCTGTCTAGAAAACGATAATTCAAAATTCTTTTGAGCTTGAAAGATGAAATTTGGCATATGGACTTCAAACTAAACTTATAGATTTTGTTAGATTATGATCGCAATCCATTCAGAAGAAGCCTGTCCCTCAGACTGTTAGAACGCAAGCAAACTTGATATCTACAAAGCGATAAGGCTAGTTACATAATATTTCTAGAACAGGTTTATTATCTAAAATGCATATTCGGATCAAATTAGTCAAAGCGTTGATCGTTTGTTTGTGCCTATTTTGGCAAGCATAAAAACGCGGTGACTTAAATAAATGAAACTTGAAATACGATTTTTTGGCTGCAATATGATCTTGTGACTGCAATTATAATTCAAACCGTCTAAGTTTTGATTTTAATCTGTCTGAAAAAATATGTCCAAAATACGTATTCGTAAACTTGTGTATTAACCCTGTCAGAAATCAATCTCCAAAGATCGCACGATAGATTCAACAAAAATGTTGAATTCACGCCAAATATCTATGTAACTATTTTTCGCCAATTCCGTGTAATGGATTCGTTACAAAGCAACATTTTTTATGCGAGGAAAAGGGGATATCACCTTAATTAGAGAATATCCGAGAAAATTTTGAAAAACAACTTCGGTTAGTTTATATTATTGCTGTGATTATTCAAACCAGAAGGAGTGTTCATCTTTTGAATTAGTTTAGAAGAATGGTTCTATGGAGGAGAGACAGAACACATTCAGTTTTCCTATCCATTTTCTGACTCGGTCCCAGATTTGTAAGGGGGCCGTGCTGGCCTGGTGGTAAGATCTCAGCTTCGGATCCGGAGGACTAAAGGTTCAAGCCCCGGTTCCATCGAAGAACCGTCGTGTAAACGGGTCTGGTGCACGTTAAATTTCCTGACCAAATGTTCTCCTGCTGGTGTGTTGTAGAGAGGGGGTGCCAACTCAGGTGTCGTCGTCGTCATCTGACAGCGGTTCAAAATTACGAGGTCCGCCCCAAAATAGCCCTAGTTTTGCCTTAAAATGGGACTTTCATATTGCAACGAAGCTAGCCACATGTCTCCGTGGCTCGTTGATAAGACATCGGACTGCGGGCAAAGAGATCGCTGGTTCAATCCTCACCAAATAAATTTGTTATTTCTTTTCCTTTCAGCTCTTCCAGAAGTTTCTGGAATATTCCATTATTATAATTTCCTCAGAATCTTTGTACGTCATTTCCTCTTCAGTTACTTCTAGGAATGTTCTAGAACATTCTATATCTGTATATAAGAGTTTGCTTTATACAGTAACCGAGATCCTTAGTTTACTTTGAATAAACTAATATTGTTCTACGAGTGTTCTCTTCCTTAAGCCTATAAACGTGACAATATAACTAAATAAACTAAACCCAGATTTGTTACACTTCTGTAAAATGGGAGTCAAGACAACATCACAACTTTAACTTTTAAATTATTTCAATTCCTGAGTTCAATTGCTCGACATCACTATAGATGTATCTCCAAAATATGTTTTAAGCCCTTTTTCTTCCTGAAACATGGAGATTCAAACGAATCTCGAGATCGATGTATTTTAATGACCAAAATTTTCTCTTATTATATTCCTGATGCAAAAACGTTAAACAGGAAATAAAATTTTATTAACAATTTTTTAGATTATGCTAATTTGAACATTTCTATGCATATGTTGGAATTAAACCGGTCTAATATATATATATATATATATATATATATATATATTAAGATTAAGATTGCGCTTCTATCAATGAAGTAATCGATAAAAATTCTGGTTACTCTATAGATATTTTAACTCTCCTATTCTATTGTGTTAATCCATGTGAATTGACCAAAGTTAATACAAGCATTCAAAGTCAAGAATGGGCATAAATATTTTCAAATGAGTAAAATGACAAATAATTAAAATATACGAATTGAATCAAAAATTTGGTACATATCTAGAACTTTCAGATTTAAAACCACTTGCGAAATTCGCTATCATCTATATCTTTGGATAGTTTCTGGTTCAACTCTACTTTTTAACACAAAACCTTTTTCTAAAGATTATTTCGAGATTTATTTCAAAATTAATATAAAGATTAAGTGAAACTTTACTTTCCCCCAGAAAATGATTATTTATTTTATTTATATAATTATTCTATTTATATTATGGAGTTATCATTTATTGCGATAATAAACACGTATAAGAATCTTAATTAGAAATGACATCATATTTCTAAAAGCACTTTACTTTTTAACATGTTGTTGAGCGGAATTTTAATCTAGATGAAACTCTATCTGGTTAGAAATTTAAATGTCTATTTTTAATTTTCATTCATTGTTCAACATATAATAATACCAATAAGATAATAATCCACCTGCAGTAGTGGTCTCCCGAAAACTTTTTCACACACTCTCTAATAAACTTGTCATGCCAGAGAACGCCTTGCATGGCATTGGCGTACAATAGTTACGAAATATGAACTTTTGACGTGATTTAGCATTTTTACTGAATATATAGTATAATCCTTGGTGATTTTCCTATCGATTGACTGCTGATATGCAGTTAATAGAATCAGAAACTCGAGTTTACGTTTTAGACACGTTTTTACCAACCGATTGAAACTGAAATTCGGCACAAAACATCACTTACAGTCACAAAATCACATACCTCATCTTATATGTTTAAGTCATGACGATTTGGAATTATCCTGTAAACATGTTTCTGAAAGTACAGATCGACAGACAGTCAACTTTTGTTGGTTTTGATTCAAAATTTGGCAGCTGTTTACAATATAGATGTTACATTTAGTATGTATCGAATCTTATTTATGTACCTCTTTTCGTTTTGTATTTACCGTGTTAACTTATATTCGAAGAACCGGACAGACGAATTTCTTCTGGGTAGATTTTATTTACTTAATATATTCAAATCACTAGTTACATTGAGTTACCGCCTTTATATGTGTCTGAAAGTACAGACAGATGGACAACTCATACTTGGATTTGATTACTGTAGTAAAATAATTGCGTAAAAATTTCATCTATTTAAGACACTGTGTTTCTGAGTTATCGCTTTTACATGCCTGTCTCTCAACGTGATTTGTTCTAAATTTGATAGCTGTCTCCACTATAGGTGTTAAATCTATGTACCAAATTTTATTTATCTAGCTCTCTTCATTTTGTAGTTATCGTGTTAACTTATATAACGGACAGACAGATCTCAACTGAATGGATTTTGCCCAAAACGTGATGCAAATTTGGTATAAAGACCGAAAATGAAATTTCACCCGTATAGCTCAGATCGTTTTTAAGTTATCTTTATCACAGAAAGACAGACGGACATTTTCCAGAAATATGTTTTTCGAACTCGGGGTGGTCTAAAGCGTGGTGAATAACCAAAGACTCAAGTTTGAATTTTTCGATGATTACTTTCTCTATTCTAGCCATACGAGAAAATCAAAAGCATAACAATACATTTTTCCAAGGAAAAAAAAAGACTCTCTAATAAATATATGTTTATTCCAAGAAATTTATTCAGATGCGTTTATCGCACCCATCCATACGGATTCATGATAAGTATTGAATGAAATTATGTGCTTATGTTATATCGGGGCGTGTTACATTTACACAAATCATTTAATTCAAGGTAACAGATTTATTAAATCGCCAAAACAGATATATCTATGAAATTCCTCATTTCAGTAAGTCAGTGATTCCAACAATGTGTAATTCTAATTAGAATGTATTCAACGCTTCTACTGAATATCAGGATGTAATCGGCTGCAACGTTGTCATGATAATCTACTCAACCTGGATGCATTTGGACAATCGACGATTTACTCAATGATTATCGTCCGTGACATCCCAGTTTATGCCGAGTTAGGAAATGCATACCTTTAGTTACAAACTCTCAATTTAAAGTATTTTGCCAAATATCATAGTTTAGTTCTTCCATTTTTTTTTTTTTTTTTTGCTTTCTCATAGGCGAAGTATAGAGGAAGTATTATAATCGTCAAGAAGTGCGAACTCGAGATTTTGATGGATCTTCGTGTTTCAGACGTCCCTAAGCTCCTCAAACCCATTTTTAGCATTATGTCTATCTATCTATAAACAGGAAAACTCAAAAACGCTTTCAGCTAGACGGATAAAATTTGGAATGCAAACTTATTGCCAATTTTATAGTCCAAATTTGTAGCCAAATTTGTAGTCAAATTCTGAACGAATTTGATAAAACCAACCATTGCTCATGGAGCTATAGAATGGGACAGAGGAGTAAAATGATCGTGAAAGCTATTAGAGAAGAGATCGAAAAAAAAACAAATTTTTGTAATTAATTCAATCAACTAATGTACCAGCAAGTATTAATATTGGTAAATAGAATTCAAATACTTTAAGAAAATATAAAAATTCTTATAATTAACTATTTTTTACGGCCTACTAGAATTATTTAAGTCACTGAAAGATAAAATGTGGAATCATTCTCAGTGTTTTATTATAACTAATTATTTTAATACAACCACAGAAAGTTTAATGAATTGATAATACACTTGGAAGTGTCCATAGTGGTTTGGTGAGAAAGTCTAATCTTTGGTCCCAATGAATTATAAGTTCAAAACCCAATTTCACCAAATATCAATCATAATTTCGTATCCAGTACACATTAAATGCACCACAGAAAATTAACCATCCTTTCTAAGGGCTTTGAATATAAATTCAAAAGTGTAAACTTAGAAGTCATTCTAGCAGTTTGATTACAATTTGAATTGATGTTATACATAAAAAAACGGCCTAAGTGCTGCTTTTGAATGGAACTGCAGTATTCATAGACATAAAAATAAGTTTTTCAAGATCAAGCAGTATGAGGATGGTGTGAATTTTATAACTCTAACCAATGACCATTTATAAATTCATCATATTCTTGGAAAGTATCGTAGTGGTTTGGTGTTAAATTCAAATCTTTGACACCAATTAGTTATATATTTGAAACCTTATTTCACCAAGCATTCTCCCTATTTCTGCATCCGGTACAAATTAAATGTACCACAGAAAATCAAGCATCCTTTTTGTTGAAGAGGTGTTGAATATGGATCCAAAAGAACCGCTCTCAGATGTCATTCTCGACCTCGTCATTTGACTATAGTTTGTATTGATGGTATACATCAGAAAACAGCACAAGGCTGCATTTAAACAAAACTTTTGTTTCTCAGTCAATAGCAAATTTTGCACTAACACTAATGCATGTGAAATTTGTCAAGGTCAAATAACAATACGCTGGTGTGGTGTAAAAATAGATGAGTTTAACGCTTTCTCGTGAATTATTCTCGTCAACTGATCGCAATTTAGAATTTTGAAGACGCAAAGTATAGTATGTTACTTACGATACACCAATTTAAATAATCTAAATTTCTATAGTTTTGTCTATCAAAATGCACAAGTTGTGAGGAAACTTGACCGCTCAATAAAATAGTTGATAGTAAATACTAAGCGTAGTAGAGGAAACCGAATATTCTTGAAAAAACACAAGATCACCTCGAAGACAATGAAAAATATACTGAAATGCAAAAATTCTAATTTACTGTTCATTGTATTTGCATTTCAGTTCTATCAATGCATTTGTGGACGTTCGAACTGAGTGTTTTTACTTATGTGCAAAGTGGGGAACCCACAAGCATGCTCCAACATGAATTTTGTTCTCCAGTATGAATTTTGTTCAACGTTCATTGGGGCGATTTCGTTTCCTTACTCAACCTAACATTGTATAGAGTTTTAGTAATAGTATTTTATTTAAGATGAAAGAAAAGCTAAATCACCTGTTAATTCAAATAAGATTAGTTCTCTAGAAGGATAAGAAAATGTCATTTGTTACGAATCTAAAATATTGCTAGGGCCGCGGTGGCCTGGTGGTAAGGTCTCGGCTTCGGAACCGGAGGGTTTCAGGTTCTTGACCCGATTTCACCGAAGAACCGTCGTGTAAAGGGGTCTGTTGCACGTTAAATCCATCATGTCATGGCCAAATGTCCTCCCGCTGGTGTGGTGTGGAGAGGGGGTGCCAGCTCAGGTGTCGTCCTCGTCATCTGACCGTGGTTCCAAATTACGAGGTCCGTCCCAAAATAGCCCTTGTGTTGCTTTAAAACGGGACGTTAATATAACTAAACTAAACTAAAATATTGCTTCTCCATGCATTTATTCTCACAGTAAGAAAGAAAACTTTACAGATATTTTAATAGATGCTGAACAAAGCCATTCCATTGATCCCTAATCTTCTTAATAAACTTGGCTGCTTGGTGAGAACTTTGGCTACGAAAATGAAGGTTCTCGAATATAAAGAATTTAGGTCATATCTCAGTTAGGAGCCAAATTCAAATATTATTACAAATATTATTAATGCGATACCCTGTTCCAGAAATTAAAAATTTGAGAGTGAAGTTAAAGGCATCCAGACAAGTGATTCTCTTTATGGAGTGCGATCGCGATATGAGATCTCTCTAGCTGAAATCTGAGAACACTTGTGCCGGGCGGTTATTTAATAAACGACATACTACTTATCCGGCATGTTGTTGATTTCATTTAATGTTGTTTTTGTATATGCTTCTACTGTGTTTTCCTGTAATATACAGCGTTGTAATCCGTTATTGAATCTATTGGACTAGTGATTCTCCCCGGGTGCCACCTCAAAACTGGGAGGAGCAACTTCCAGCATGGTTTGTACACCACCCTAGTTTGTATAGAAATGGTGTGGTGCTAGATCCTTTCTACCAATGACGGAACGTTCCACCAATGGGAGAGATTGTATCGTGACCGGTGATGGCCTGGCCCTGTAGGATTCAACCATTGTGCCGGCCAACACTGGTGCAGTGTGCAGTGTACATTCAGTTTATCCAAATGCCTGTGGGTGATGTGTAGTACCCGTTTGTAGTTACTGGAGTTCACATTGGGAGATTTGTTGTACTTTTCATTATTCATTCAATAGATAGATTTTCAGTAACCATTTCATCTATTACCCTTAATTTTATCACTTTAACTTTATGATTATGATAACTATATGAATATTTATCTACTAATTTTCTTCTTAGCCAAAATAATGATTACTGATTTTTTTTTCAAAAATACTCTTTTTTCTACCTTTTCTTGTAAAGAACTAATTTCAATAATTTTACTATTTTAACCTGATTAGAAAGCAAGAGAAGACATAAATAATTCAAAACTAAAGATCGCTTTCTTTCGATAAACCTAATGGGACTGATTTCATTTCCTAAGCCAGAACTGAACTCTTAAGATGAGCTGAAACAGTAGCATAACTGGCGCTCTGTTTGTTTTCTGGAAGCGGAAACTGCTGAAGATAGAAAACGAGTAAACTCGGGTTTGCAACGTATTCAAGCCAAAATCTTCGCCAAGAAATTTCAAGGACCTTATGGGCGAATCTCGTTACGAAGCTAAGCAGAATACAGATATTTTCGATTTCAAAACATTAGCATAGCAAACTGAGTCAAAAAGTTTTCAGTTCTACTATTCTGAATTCGCGAGTGGCAATAAATTCGCTGCTCCGTGAAATCTAGTTTGGTCTTGAAACGAGCGTCCTATGCCAGTTGAGAGCGAAAATCGGATTTTAGAATAATTCTAGTGTCAGAGTGGTTTATTTGGAGAAGGTAGATTTATTACAAGGTTGTTCTAGTATAAATGAATTCACTTTCTCCTGCGTAGTTTATGTGTTCGTATCTATTTATATTTAATGTTAAACCAATAAATAGCTAGAAAGCGTAGGTATAATTTTATGCTATCGTTTATCATTGTATTCTTTGAAGTATTTAAGCACTCGTAACTATATATATATATATATTGTTTGTAGTTGTATGCAATATATATATATATATATATATATATATATATATATATATACATTGTTTAATAACTTTTTTAAATAAAAATAGGATTAAATAAGACTACTTTAAGAAAAAAAAATAGATGATTAACATTTTTAACTAACTGGAAATTTTATTCCCATACTTGCACTTTCATCGTATGTGCCAAGCAGTGACAAAATAGAAGAGGTTTATTTTATCAAGATAAGCTACTTTGATCAACTTTATAGAACTTCGGTGGCCTGGTGATAAGGTATTGGCTTCGTAACCGATTTCAAGATCAAGACACAATTCCATCGAAGCTCCGTCGTGTAAGCGGGGATCGTGCACGCTAAATTGGACCAACCTCCTCCCATTGCTGTGGTGCAAAAGCTTGGAAAGGGTGGTGAAAACTCAGGTGCAATCCTCATCATCTGACTGTAAAAATTATTAGGTCTACCCCAAAATAGCCCTATTGTTGCTTTAAAACAGGACGTTAATACAATTGAACTTGACCAATTTTTCGTTGACCATTTAACTTTTATCGGCTTCCAAGATCTCCCGATCTAATAGCGGTGAATTTCATTCTTTGAGATTACATAAATGCACTGAGTATGCATTTCCGATTGCTTTGAATGAAATGTTGATTCATATCCTCAAAGTTCGGCTCAACATGAATGATAATACTCTTAAGAAAGAATTACGCTGGCGAATAAATGTGTGTTGCAAGACAAATAGGATGCATTTGCAAAACTTCGAACTGAAATGTCTCCTCTTTATGAGAATTTGTTTATTTTCATTGCTGTAATAATTACTTATATAAAGTAAATTAAAACTCAAACTTAAATTATTATCAATTTGATATTTAGTTTTAAATGTGTGCGTATGCCCATGAGCGTTCTTCAGAAAAGACCACTAGATCTACAGCAACCGAATTCGCCTCATAAGTATTTTAGAAGGTGAAAATGTGCACCTCAAAACGAATTTTCCTTAAAATTTTATCTAATTAGAAATTGAACAAAATTTTGTTAACGAAAAGTTTTGCAATCATAATGTTCGAAAATATAACAGCAATAATTTCATCTTTAGATCATTTTAAAATTTAGAAAATTGTATTTTTAATGATATTACATCATTTAGCCTTTTGTTTTTTTTTAAACTTGACAATTTTAAAAAGTTTTTTGTTTTTTTTTCCTGTTTAAACAATATATTATATTGCTGACCTAAAATTCAAAGCTTTTTCATTGTTCTATTAAATATTTAATCGCATGATTCTCTTCCATTAATTAAAGCTAAGGATAAAATAGTCTTTTCATTATTAAACAATTTACGTGTTGAATTAGAGACGAAATTACATAGTCATGAAAGACACGGTATAGTTTGTAACAATTACTATTGTTTTTAATGACACTATAACATGAGACACGACATCATTAAACAACTCTTCCTTTGTTAAGATAATTATGAACTTCAAGTTACACTTGACAATTAATTTAAATGAAAGAAATCCAATACTCCCGACGAGCCAGCTAGTCTACAAAGAGACCTAATTTAGCAGTATTGGATCGCTTCTTCAAATGTCTTCATTGTCTGTCTCACAATTCATCATGATCAATACAGAAAAAATGAAACCAGATTTGAGACTGTAGACATAGTAAAAGCAAAAGTGGTTGAGACAATTGAAGGTTTTCAGAAATTGTTCTGAAAACTTTGTTTGCAAGAATGAGAAATTTTTATGAAGCTACGTAGGGAATACTGAAAACAATAATATTTAGATTTTTAAAAAATTAAAATCAGGACGTTTTAAGGAACAGTCTTTATTTGTTAGCCTTATCTTCTTGTAAACAAAAACATTCTCCATGTATGAGAGTAGACATCTTCCAGTTCACACACTCCTTTCCATTTCATTACCCCGAAACTACATCTTTTCGACGATTTTATCTCGCTAAGGAGTGAAATGCGGATGAATGAGCTCATTTCCGAAGTTCTTCTTTCTTTGACTTTGATTTTAACCCCATTACATATTTTTTCGTTCTGTTTTTTTTTCTCGTGTATGTGAGTGTCGTGTCTTTTCTAATCGCACTTTTTTTTATTGTAATTCAAAATTGCTTATTAAATACTTCTATTTGATAGTATTCAATACCTAATATTGAAAAAAAACTTTAACTCAGAGTTGCCATGAAATACATTTTATATAATATCATTAAATGTGACTGAGATTATCTACCGCTGTTAATCTCAGTTTTAATCTAAAATTATTAATATTATTTTGTAAAAAAGAGAATTGCCAAATTTTAAGAATAGAAAGCTACCATTTACTCACCATAATTTAATTTTTAGACCTCTCAAAGTAAATAAAAATTGTTCTGACCTATTTTAATGAAAAATAGAATCTTTTTCTCACAATATCACAAGAATAAAAGTTTTTATTCCTCCTTAACCCGCATATAATCCTAGTTCACCCTATTGTTTAATGTAAACGTCTCCTTTCACCCTATTTTGACTAAATCAAAACCTCCTGACGCATGCGCAAAAGCGCAGAGGGTTTTAGAATCCGAGAATGAACAGTACATAGTCATATTGATATTCACTGGGTGACTGTTAAAAGCAAATATATTTCACAAGAATATGCATGCGCTAACTTTTTAACTTTGAATATTTAACTTTGAATATTTATTTTCATAAATAAACAAAATAGCTATTGAGTTATTTTTAGTCACACCATGTGAGCGGAAACATTCTCAATATATGTGGATTGAAAGAATCCGTTCACAGTTCACAGAAGAGATTATCCGTTCACATTATCCGTTCTCTGTGGCCAAAATGAGATTGAATGGAAGATTGTTGAGCGCAAAACACACTTGATAAGAATATGCATTCGCTGACTTTTTAATTTACGTCTAACTATTTATATTCATGAATAAACAGATAGCTAATAGATTGTCTTCCAGTCACACTTTATAAAGAAAAACATTCTATGTTCATAGACATCTTTCAGTTTTCAACTAAACAGGCATATTAGCATCCAGGGTAAGATTGTTGAAAAGTGAAGCATACTTCACAAGATTGTACATTTGTCGACTTTTCATTTTTACCCTAAAAAAGAAAATATCGCAAATTTTAAGCTATCATTATTTGAACATTATATTTTAAAATCATGTGGTATCAATGCGATGAAAAATGATATGTTCTCACATGACTCATATTTCGCAATCACCAATATTTAGAAAATCGGTGGGTTTTGACCATCTCAAAATTAATCGAATTCTAATTTTTTTTCCCTCGAAGCCAGAATTTGTGTGTGTTTGTGTGTGTGTGGGAAAAACCAGCTTAAGTAGGTTCTAAACAATCACTTGATTATCAGATAAAGCATGCTTCGCTATTTAGAAAACGATGTGCATGTGATTTTTTTTTCCATCTCAAAATCGTTCGAGTTCCAAAAGTTTATCTTATATATATATAATCCCCTGCCCTTTACTGGCCAAACAGGAGAATCAGGTACATGGCAGGTATTCGCACCAAGTTGTAACTTTTTGTTAGCGATATGACGCCAAATAGGACAACATTCTTAATCATTTTCTAATAACCCTAAAAGCGAAAAATTCATGCCTTAAAAGCGATAAATCATCAATTTTCTGCCCGTGTATTTTAAGGCTTCAAAACCCCCAAACCAAAACAACATCATATTCTTATACGATAATATTTATATTATTAAATAAACAGAATATTTAATTTTAAAAAATCAAAATCAAGATCTAAAGAAATGTACTTAGAAAATTCCATACAAATTACAGACAATATACATATAGAAATCAAATGTTGCCAACACTTAAAAAGTAAATACTAAGCATCAGAGTGCATCATTTGATTGAATAAGTCTAATATATATCTTTGTTTATTCCCTGAATGCGTTTATTTTCTTATTTAATTTAGATGAAAAAGTAGGAAAAGATTTCAAACAGAATTCAAAATGAAAGTGTATGACGATGAAACATCTTCAAATAAAAAATAAAATATTTATAGAATTCTGAATAATGTAAAATGCATTTTTTATTGTCTGTGCAATAGAATGAAATCAATATGTAATATGCTGTCTAAAACACTTTATTTAAAAAATGTTTGCCTTTTTTTATTTCTAAACAAATAAAATAAATTACTAAACCAATTTTTTATAGTATTCAATTCTCTTTGATAGAAAAAGCGACAAAACAAAGCAATGCTGGTACAAGCAGCAAAAGATCAACTGTTTCATGTACAAAAAACTAACACCATTACAAAAATTATTCCATCCGTCAAAATTACAATAATAATTGATGAAGATAAAGAATTTTTTAAATACTTTTTTGTATATTTGTCTTTTAGTTTTATCAAAAATCATTTTACATTTTCATCTCTGAAATCTGAGTTTTACTACAGATTTTGCTGCGAATATTTTTTTTTCTATCTAGTATTTCCGAAAAAAGAATTTTTTGTTTGCTCCTTTCATTTTAAATTATTCAGTTCTTTTAAATTCAAAATCGTTTGCTTCTTATGCGTGTGTTTGCATTTATTTAAATTCTTTTGAATACATAAATTTCAATATTTGTCGAATGTATTTTTTAATACAAATCTTTCTCTCCAGTATAATTATTTTCATGTTGATCATATTTTATCTGTACACTTTTCAATTTTATATTTTTCTTGTTAATTCAGATTTGCTCTTTCCTTTTTAGTTCGAGTCCATTTCTTTTGTAACAAATTATTATTCATAGAAGAGTGACATTCATAAAAAAATGAGCTATTATATTTAAATAAATAAAATTACAGAATTTTGAATGCTCGAAATGATTTTCGTATTATTTAGGTTTCAATGCTACTTTTATCTTTGTTCTTTTTTATTATTTTAGAATCTCAGAACAATAAACAGCAGATCATGCATTTAAAGCAAATAGTAATACATAAAGAGTAAACATGTATTTTCAATCTTAAAGATAAATATTTTTTTAAATGACTATAAACTGGATGAATTTTTTAACAACGCTCTAAAATAATTAGATTTTTGAATTTGCATAAAATAGGTTGCAGAAATTTTTTTTTCGAAATATACCAGTTAAGTAACGAAAGTTTTTAAAATTTTTTAAAAAGAACCTTGTTTTAGCTGAAAAGAGTTATAAAGCAGAAATGTTCTAGTTTAGATATTTGTCAAATGATTTGCTTAAAATTTCACAGCTAGCTTGCAAAATATATTACTTAGTTCCTGAACAAAAAAATAGGCTATATTTATAACCAGCCTTTAAATATTGGGATTCTAACTATAGATGGCATTAAATTTTCTATTTATTTTGCATTCTGAAACATTTAAGCAACTGTAAAATATATCGTGGCGAAACGCTTCTTTAATCTAGGAACAGCAGAACGTATTGAGAAATTATTATACCAACTTCAACAAAAAATATCCATTAGATTTTAATTTATAAAGTTTTTTGTGAGAAAACTTCAAAAGATTAGAATTTATCAAAATTGCTTTTTAAGATGTAAAATAGCAATAAAATTCATTGAAATGAAAATATAAAAGTCAATGTAACTTCATAAAAAATGAATTTAGAGACAAAATTCAAACGATTTTATAAAAAAAAATTATTGAAAGATTAAGAATATTAAATTTAAATAATTCTTAGCTTCACAATATAGTATTTTGACTTTTCAATACAGTCACCTTAAGTGTAGTTATAGTGTCATATCTATATGATGTTACAGATTCTGCTTCAGTAAACGATTAAAACTTCAATCTGTCTCAGAAAATAAGATGTGAGCAGATTAATCACTGTTAGTTTTACATCGTGTGTTGTCTATTTATTTATAGCATACAAGCTGGTACCCAGCACGTTGCCACAGCAGAAGGAATAATTTTGGAAATTCGTTTGAAATTTGAAATAGCTACCTTGAATAATTAATCATATTTATTTTCTTATAGACAATGAATAACATTCATTAAAATTGAAGGATATATAAAAGAGAAGTATAAATAATATTTATTCTATTTGTTACTTTATTATTCAAGTGCTTTTGGGTAGACAATATTTTTTTGTTTTGTTTCTCCGTTTTCAGCTAAAACAAATAAATTTCTTGGCTGCCCTACTCGTGAGCATATAGCATACAACTAGCCATGTGAAAAACATGGATTTTCTATGTTCAGTCTGCACACTTGAAGTGATTCACCTTGCGTTTTTTTGAGAATGAAAGTCGAATGGGGAACTACGGTCGTTTGAAATCACAAAGGATGTCAGTGGGAATAATGGGAATGCGTTGAATGAGCACATCTTCACCATTTGAATCTCCGTTAAGAATAGTTGCCTCGCTTCTTTCTGTATATTGTTCTTCTAATTCTGAAGCGCTTGATTAAGTAACATATAAGCGTCGTTTTTCGATTCTTGCACTATGCGGATCTTGAGATTTTGAAGTACGTGAATTTTCATTTCATAAACGATCTGCTTCATTGTTCGCTTGTCGTTCCTTGTTTATTTGAGAAGCTCGAATTCCCTTATTTCTACGTGCTGCGCTGGTAGGTCTACTAAGTGACGAATGTTTGGGAGGTATATTTTTTGAAAAAGCAATTAACACGATATAAGCATGTATAACCGAAATATCATTTGTCGCTTCACTGAATAAACAGAAAAAATCGCTGTTTGGACTGGATGAACAATTTTATCGACATCGGATGAACGGTACGACAGCGCATAAAATACGAACAAACAAAAATTCATTATAATATATTAAATGAGGGCAAAAAGAATTAAGTCTCATAAGAAATCAAAAGTCATGCAAGATCTTATCTTCAACCCTTAGTGGTACCTATGCTATACCAATGAACAATTAGAACTTCAATGATGAAAGGCTAATGATGAAAGGCAAGAGAATGCAATCTGAAGGTCTATCAAAAGACCTTGTCATAATTTCTACTTTCTCGTATACGTAGTATAAAGAAAATATTGGCATCGTCAAAAAATTCGAACTCGAGATTTTGGCGGATCTCCATGTTTCATACCTCTCTAAGTTCGAAAAACACATTTTTGGAAAATGTCTGTTTGTCTGTCTGTGACAAAAATAATTTCAAGAACTCTTTGAGCTAGATGTTCAAAATTTGTATTCGGTCTTAACACCGCATTTTCAGATTTCTATCAAATTTTGTGCAAAATCTGTTGAGAGGAAGTGTTACTATCCGACTGCTCGAATATAAGTTAACACGATAACTACAAGACGGAGAGAGCTAGATAGATAAGATTCGGTATACAGATTTAACATCTATAGTGTAGACACCTATCAAATTTTGAGCCAGAACTCACACTGGAATGAATGTGTGTCTATCTATGATTTCAGAGACATATAAACGAGATAATGCAAAAAAGCAATGGCTTAAATATATCGAATTATGTATGTGATTTTATAACTACAAGTGCAGTTTTGTATCGCATCTCGGTTTCAGTCAATCGGGAAAAACATGTCTAAATCACAAATTCAATTTTCGGTTCCTATTGACCACATGCCAGAAGTGAATCGCCAAAAAACTCGCCAAGGTTGGCACGATAGATTCAGTAAATATGATAAATTCAAGTTAAAGGTTAATATTTTGTGAGCCAATGCCGTGTAAAGCGTTCTTTGGTGTAAAACCTTTATTAGAGAGTATGCGATGAAGTTTTAGGAAGACAACTTCCGCTGGTTTTACATTTTGTTCTACTCCCTAAGCTATGTTGAATAATATACACAGAGAAAGACTGTCAACTTTTTGGCAGATTCAATACAAATTTTGAGGCCGATTTTTAATTCGAATGATAAATCCATATCATTCGAATAGATTCAGTAAAAGTGCTAAATTCATGCCAAATATTAATATTCCGTAACTATTGTACGCCAATGCTATGCAAGGTATTCTTTGGGATAATGCCTTCATTAGAATGTATGCAAGAAAGTTTTAAGGAAACTTTAGCTTATTTAATAAGCTTACCAGCGATTAATCAAAGAAATATTTTTATTCGTGACGCTGAATTCCTTCATGAAAAATTTTCTCCTCTAATCATTTTAAAAGAGAAGTTAAAAAAACTCGCTTGCAGAATGTTTTGTTTATTTCAGTTAAAAATAAACATGTGACGATCTCAGAAATTCTGTTTACAGGATCAAAATATTTTATTCATGACTTGAAGACAGAAAGCAAGTGTAATCCATGTGACTAAGTTAAGGAAGAGAAGAGAAAGGCCTTTATAGTGTTAGTGTCAAACACTGATACCGTTGAATTTTGACATTAACTTCGGAATTTTCAGGAAAATAGGATTATAAAATATATCATTGTTGTAAAACTAATTTCCAGAGTAGTTTTTAAGAATATCATCGCAACATGATTAAATATAAATTAGGAACTACCACAATGGGAAGAGTTGTTGTAATATGTATCAAAACATTTTTTCAAATACATTAATCTAAATTAGAGAAAAATTGGAAGGTAATAAAAAACATATAACTAAATAGTTACTTTTTAAAATTTATAATGTTTTTTTAGCTGTATTATATTTCGAAACTTTTGAGAAAAAAATTAACATTTGGTTGATTTAAAAATCTAAAACTGCAATTAACAAAGTTTTCGATTTTTCATGTAAAACATTTGATTCTGTTTATCGATTTTATTTCAAAGATATTTTTAAAACAACTACTTAACACTAGATTGAAAAATGTCAATGTTTCTTTTTTTTAATTTGGAATATTCGACTATTTTCGAGAAACGAAAACGAATTGTTTGTTAAAAATAATTGCTAAATAGTCAGAAAAGAAATTCCTTATAGATATAATCCTTATCAATTTCTTTTAATCAGGTTAAAATATAATGAAGTTCATTATCTTGTAATATCGATCCTATAAATCCTATTTTAAATTTTCAGTTAGATTCATTCTAATAAAAAAAAGTAACGAAATGAAATTTTGAAGCCGGTTAGGCAAAATGAATAATTCCACTAAGCTTAGTTTAAAAATTATTATGAAATATTATTCTTATTACTTATTAAAATACAATTAAATTTATATTTCATAATAGTGGTAAATAACTGTGATAGAACAATTAATAATAACTGAAGCACGTGAAATATAATTGAACATTCACACACTAGAATAAAATTCTATGTATAAAATTTTACATAAATACTATTTTCTCTAAATAAAAAGGAATTTAAAGATAAATGAATACGAATACGAAATAATGATAATAGAAAAGAATTTGAATTAGAAAGAAAATCCATTTGTTGAATCACAAAATGAAATCCATTTGTTTAATGACAAAATGTAAAGGTTCAATCCGTTGTTTTCTCAGCTGTTCTAATCCAATCCTATTTTTAATAATCTACGTTCTGACGATAATTCGATTTGGCATTATCTATTTTTTCTGTATGAAAGGAAAAAATATCAAAATAATTTCGTACATTTTTTTTCACATATCTGTAATTTTTATAAATACAGTAAAAAATAAAATCATCACCGACAGAATTAAAAGAAAAAAATATCGTAGCTAATTAAAATAAGTAATATCGAAAAGATAAGAAATTAAGATTACATATGGAAGATGTATTTTTTGATATGAAAGTAAAAAATACAAGAATTCTATTGTATTATATTTATGGTTAGTTGAATTGCTTTATTATTCATTTGTTAATAGCACTAAGGTTATTTTCGAAATCTCAAATAAAAGATAATCAATTTCCCTGATTAGAAACGTTTGTTTTCTGAAAACACTTTCTTTTTTTAATATCTGGAAGATTTTTTTTATCTCCTATTAAGTATTTTTTTTCCATTTTATTCGAAATATTCTGAAAAAAATTAAAGCATCAAAATTTAAGATCTCAGTAAAAAAAATGTTGCAGTTAACAGTTAAAAGTTCAAAGTTAAAAATTTAATTTCTAAAATTCTATAGATATCATGAAAGGAAATAGGAAATGACAACTGTTTTCTTGCTATTATTTACTAAAATTGGATTATAATTCAATGACTAAAAGAACCAGCGGTATTGGTCTCCTCAATACTTTCCAATATTTTCTCTAATAAACTTTCTATGCCAGAGAATGTCTTACATGGCATTGGCGTGCAATAGTTACGAAATATTAATCTTTGGCTTGAATTTAGCATTTTTATCTGAATACATCTCCATCCTTGGCGAGTTTCTTGGCGATTAGTCCATGGCAAGAGGTTAATAGTAGCCAAAAATTGAATTTGCGTTTTTGACCCGTTTTCGTTAACCGGTTGAAACAAAAAATTGACAAAAAAACTGCATCTGTAGTCACAAAATTCCATACTAAATGTCATATATTTAATTCATTGCGTTTCAGAATTATATTGTTTACGTATTTCTGAAAGTATGAACCAAATGAAAATCAACTCGTACTTGGATTTGGCACGAAATTCAACACAACAGGTGCCAATACCATAAGTGTTAAATATGTGTACCGAATTTTATCTAGCTCTCTTCGTGTTGTAATTATCATTTTAACTAATATTCGAACAACCGAACAGACGGACTTACTCAAACTTGATTGAAATCTGCAAAATCGGTGTAAAGGCCATGTACCAAATTTCAACCATCTAGCTCAAAGCGTTTTTGAATGATCTTTGTCACATAAAGACAGACAGATGGATGGAAATTTTTTAAAAAAGGTATTTTTTGAACAAAGGGAGGTCTAAAACGTGGAGATTCGTCGAAATCTCGAGTTCGAGTTTTTTTAAGATTACTATACTTTCTCTGTACTAAGTATAGGATAAAGTGAAAAGCTATTAAAAATATTTCTTTTAACAGCACATGAAGTGAATTGAATTTTATGAGACTGTCAAATATTTATCAGGGAAAATCTCTCTAATATTTAAATTATGCGCATAAAAATTAATAAAGTATTCTTCTTTAGAACACGATTTCAAATCTGAATAATTTATAACTAAAACAGGGACTTTTGATCATTTGGTTTCAAACGTTTATTTCAGAATAAACATAGACCAAAAGGGAACTATAATTGGAACAAAATTTAACTGTTGAATGATATTAGAAAAATGGTTATTTGTTGAGAAAAATTCCATATCATCTACTCAAAAATCAATAAAAGTAAGGTTTAATAGGAAATATCTGACCAATTCAATAAAAAAATTGATAAACGGATAAAAAGAATTCAAATTAAATAGAATTATTTGGGTTCTGTAAAAATAATAAATAATAAATTTTCAAAACACGCAACTTCATAGGATAAAAAACTGTTTGAATTACATACTACTGAGTAAGCATGCGTTTGATTTTCAAATATTTCATTTCGGTTTACTTTAATCAAATTTATTTTTGATATTTCCTCATAAAATTATTACTTTTATTTGATTTAGAATAAAATTAATTCATTTAATTGAAATATTATAACATTATTAATATTATAACATTATAATATGAAATATTATAACATTATTAATATTATAACATTATAATATGAAATATTATAACATTATTCTATAAATAATAAAAGTATTGTTTAAAGAAATGTAGAAACGGATCATGCTAAATAAGTGAAAAATATCTACCAGAAATATTTTATGGTTAATAAGTGAAAAGCATTTACTAAAAAATATTGCGGTAAATAAGTGAAAAAAAAAACTCTTAACTATGATATAAATCATTATGTTGCAATTTTTTTCGAATATTTTAACACTTTAAACTGTTACATTTCAAATTTTCAGAATATTTCAGAAATATTCGATGTAAACATAAAATATCGAATACAAAAATCGGGCATTATGTTATTTAATAGGATTTAGAATCTACGCAGTCTTCATCAAAGCCATTATTCTGCATGTACACTATTTCAAAGTATATTTGTTAAGAAAATGTGATTTCAGAAAACGATTTTGTATGTATAAAATATCCCTTTTTCTTCAAAAAAAAGAAAGTTTATAGGCTAATTTTGGAAATAATATAAATAATATTTGGAAATAAAATATATGCCAAACGATATCCTCATAAATAACTTTTTGCTTGCGGGCTTTTATGATACATTATTAGTTCTGAACCGGTTTTAAATGAGTTTAACCGGAAATAAATGCGTTTAATATATATTTACAGGGTAAATAAATATAAAACCAAATTTTGCACTTTCATTTGTTTTTTTAAATATTTGAATCTTTTCATATAAATAACTTTTGCCAGAACGATATATAAAAGTTGTTTCAAATAAAAACATTGCAGATATATTTAAGGCTGTACAATTTGAATGATTTAAAAAAAGAAATACATCAGTGATTGCATTTTTTGCTAAACTAAAATATATATTATTTCTTATCTTAAATACAAAATCCACAAAACAATATTTTTTAGTTTTTTTTCTGATTAAATTTCTCAAAAATGTTTTTATCATGTAATTATTATATACTTAAAAATCATAAGCTTTTCACATATTTTATGATAAAGTTATTGTAATATTGAAAAATGAAGAACATCTATTTCACCAAAAAATAACTGATCGTATGATAGTATAAGAGACATCATAAGAGATTCATTTATGCCAAAGAATTTCAAACTAATTCATTTGCCCATGCTTAACTTGATAAAAAGTAATTGAATTAATGGTCTCAGAAAAGGCATGGAAAACGATTTTCAACCCTATTCGTACAAATGAGGTCTTTCTATTATTAAGATTTTGCCAAAAGATGGTGCAGATTAGCTTTGTTTTGGTTATTAGTTATAGTTATTAAAAAATCAACTCTACCATATAAAAACTTAGTTCATAAGTTATTATGATTTAATAAAACTCAATATCATTATATAGCTGTTAATTTTTTTCTATGAGCTGAGCAAGAAATATCTTTTGTAATTTTTAAAAGTAAAATGTTCCTGAAGACATTTGATAAATTTCTGTAAATATTTAAAATAGGAAACTCGAAAAACAAACATTTAATTCTTGCATCCAACTATAGCAGCACTATTTATTACATCGTTAATTCTCGTACAATATGGGGGGGATACATTTCATATAATAGGAAATAGTTATGTACGGAAAACGCATTGTCGAACATATTTACGCAAATTCAACATGTCCTTAATTTGTATCTGCTCATATTATTTATGATAAATTACTTTTATCCAATTGTTCTGTTCACTTTCCTTATATAAACAAAAAAAATAAGTGCATCCATTTACTTTTCTAAATAAAAAAATATGATTATACTAAATTTGTCTTACATTTTATGAATAATTTTTTATTGTGCTGTATGAGAAGTAGTTATAATATTTCTGTATTTTTTATGAATTCGCATTATAACGGAATTCTTTTATGTCAAAATCCATTGTATATTATCGATTTTTTTTGCATAATCGATAAAATATTTAATTTAATCATACACTGTTACAGATATATTTGCTCTTCATTCAGAATTCATACTCATTTTAATGTATTATATCTGCTTTAATTCAATACATAATCCATTTAATCCATAATCCATACATATCCATTTTAATTTATTAATAATATACTGCTACAGATAGATTTACTCTCCATTGAGACTTCATATTCTTTTTAATGTATTATGTTAATATATTTTAGATATATTATCAGAATTTATAATTTTTAGTTCTAATTTTTTAAATAATTGAAAGATATCCATTGTTGATTGTATCTATTTTATTGAAAAAGTATTTTTTTGAAAAAGTATTTTTTTGAGTCACCACTTACATATATTTCTTCTTTCTTGAATTTTTATCACAGAACGCAAAAGGAAAACTTAACTCATTACTGAATTAAATAAATATTTCAATTATTATATGATAATTGATAGAAATTAAAAAAATTGTTTTTATTGCAACAGCTTCCGGCTTTTATTTTACATTAGAAAACGCGGAAATTTATTTAAATTGTTTATTTTAATTAGCATGCTGTTTATTTTTAAATTCTATTCAAATCACTATGAGTAGTTTACATTTTAACAAATTTTCTTTTGTGGTTTTTAGGTGACTGACCCGTGAAAGCTGTGATATTCTAAAAAAAAAAATTAACAATGAAATGATTAGGATCAAGACAAAATGGCATACTAAAATGGGACGTTCTAAAGAGGTTTTGCGGCATATTTATTATTTTGCTTTTATATATTATCGGGTATATATATATACCCGATAATATATATATATATATATATATATATATATATATATATATATATATATATATATATATATATATATATATATATATATATATATATATATATATATATATATATATATATATAATGCTTCAAGACATGCTAAGACTTTCATTGCGGCTAACAGCGCAAATATAGCTTCTCAATTATTCCATGCAATTGAGAACCTACGCAGTCATAACATTGCATATAAATAACATTTTTTGAACAAAATATTTCTCGTAACGCATATTACAACACATATTACATATAATGGAATTAAATTTCAGGGAAGCCGCGATAGCCTTTTGGCAAAGGCGCGGCTTAGAAACTAGAGGGCTCCAGGTCGGAAACCCGATTCCATCAAAGAACCTCCATGTAAGTGGGTCGGATGTACGTCATATCCATCACAAAAAATGTCCCCTCACCGGCGTAGCCCAGACAGAAGCGTGAAAGCCCAGGCGTCATCCTCGCCATCAGACCGCAGATCAAAAGTCAGAAGTCTGTCCTAAAATAGCCCTAATGCGGTTCTAAAACGGGACGTCAATACAGTTAAACTAAATTAAAATTTTAATTTTCAAAAGTAGTCGTTTGCTATTAAATATTTTATTAGTGAAAGATAAATGAAAAGGTCACGATTTTCGGACATTTTGTGTAATGTTTAATTTTTTACTCTAATAATAACGTAAGTTGTCTAACAAAAAATATCAACATGATTCTGTCAAAATATATTAATAATCATTCGTGTAATATGAAATTCTTATAAAGCAGCATAAAGATTTTCAAAACCTTCCTACAGTAATTATTAACTGCTTTTCATAAGAAATTTTCACTTTTCACAAATATCCTGCGTTCATTCATCGCATCGTTTTGATTGTGTTTAATTTATAAGTTCCGTTTAGTATTGTTTTTGCTCAAAACGGAACAAATTAGCAGTATTATCAAAGAGCTTAATGTATAAGAAAATATCACAGAAAGAAGTAATAAGTAATATCTTATAAAACTAAACATATGCTTCAAAAAACAGACAACTTATAAAACTGAGATTATACGTTTTCATTTTTTTATCCCAGTATTATTTAACTGAAATTCACTCATAAACCCAGTTCTAACAATGAAAGTGAAATATAAAATGTGAGAATATTTTACAGACTTTAGAATTTAACGCATGATTAAAACGTTTTTAGAAAAAAAATTCCGTGCTTAAGTTGTTGTTTTTCTATATTGAATTCAACAATATTCAACAAAGAAATATATAAGCTTCTTGCTTTTCAGGAATAATTTTAAATAGAGAATGTTGCAAGAATTATTTTTTTTTAATTTCTGTATCACATCATTTTTACCTTTATAGTAAACATTATTCAAATCTAATTATTTATTCCAACATCATATCAAAGCAAGCATTTATAAAAATTTGTTAAGAAGAAAAATTCGTTATAAAAATTCGTTCTAGTCATAAATCTTATCTTAACATTTTATTGCAAATATCTCAATTTAACTCTCAGAAAATCTTTTTGAAAGGCAGACACTATCAGTTTCTTTTGATTTTTCGACGGTAGTATCGAATATGTATCTCTTTAGTTATTGCTTTTTCCATGTTTTTGCAATTATCTGTTATGGATAAAACATATATTAACCCTTCGCACTCGAAAAAGTAATTCGGTGGATAATTATTCCCCTACTACAAAGCTTGTTTTTTGTTCCGAAAAATAAATATATATAATTATTTTAGGTTGAATTTCTCTGAAAAATTAATCTACATCGTTTACCTTTCTGTAAGCGTCTTTAACAATCAAAATTGAAAATAAAATAAATAAAACGCCAAAATGATGCACTCTCTTGAGTGATGAGTCACCATCCTAGTGCAAAGAGTTAAATATCGGCGTTATAGCCAAAATATAATTTAAATACGCTCTTCTATTTGTTCATCGGAGAAACTCAAAGGATTAATTAACCCTTTTACCTATGAATTTGCTGTAATTAGATGATGCTACTTGTTCGGAACCTTTATATGTTCAAATCCATTTAAAAATACAAACGATAGTTATAGCACATCGGAAAGATTTTAGTCTTTAAAATTAATTATTAATTTAACTTAATATAAGTATCTTTAATTTATATATATATATATATATATATATATATATATATATATATATATATATATATATATATATATATATATATATATATATATATAAGTTTCTTTTATTTTTAAACTTAAGTATCGCAATTTTTTAATTCAATACACATGTCGCTTAAATAAGAGTTAATGATAACATTCCATTGAATAGAATTTCCTATTTTATCTCATTCCTAAAAACAGTCAATAGATAGCTGATTATTTTTTTTATCAGAAATCGAAAAAGGAAAGGCGTGTTTTCTGCTGTTTTATGAGACGTCTTTCTTAAGGTCTCAGGAAATGTTCTTTTTATTTCTATCCCCTCTAGGTCCTCTAACCAGTAATCAACCAAACGATCCTGCAATTAATTACAGTAAGGAAACGTGCTGTTCCCAGTGGGGGGATAGACCGTCGGAAGGAAAGACACCAGTGGAAGCATCGACCTGTGGAAGGCAGAGGGGTAGGGCGAGCACGGGGGAGGACCGATTGGGAATGGAATGAGTTCTTACCTGGAGAGTGTATTGCAAAGGAAGAGAGGATAGAGAGGAACAGGAGAGCAGCCAGGCCCCTGCTGCTGCTCCCGATCGACAGCATCTCTCCCTTCCTGCAGCAATCACCACCTCCTCCTGTTGATCATCCCTCCCTCTCTCTCGTCTGCTGATCTCGCCCCTCTCACATCCAAACGACAACAGCGGCAGGCAAGTCCAGAAGATTGCAGCGAGCGTGGCTTGGTGCAGGATGCTGCTTCACTGAGACGCCAGACGATCGTGGGCCTGGGTGGTCGGTGGTTGAATGGCGGATGGTGATGGGATGTCTGCTGCACCTTGGAATGCGGGAGGGCGCTGCCGTCGGGTCTTCGTACGCCCCCTTTTTCCTGTCGTTTTACCTAGGAAGAGGTGAAGAGGAAGATTAATGGACAAGTTCAGGTGACAGAGGGAGGGAAGGATGGAGGGCAGGGGTGGGTGGAGTTAGCTGCTGCGAGGATATCGTTTGCTGCAGGATACTATTACCTACTAGGAAGAAGTGATAGCCTTGTTGTTGGATTTGAAATGAAATGGAAGGGTTTCATTAGGCGGAAGACAAAAGACGGACGGGTATTTGCTTTTACCGAGCTCCGTGCCGGTTGGAGAATGTGAAGTGCCGTTCTTTACATTAGCAGCTGTTGTTCTTATTAAGTGATGTGGACGGATAAAGATCTAACTCGTGTTGTTTTAATATTATTTCTTCACATTTATTTCTTTGTTTTACAAAGTTGTGTTTTTTTATTATAGATGAATTTTCACTCCTTGTTTTTCTTAAATCGATCATTATGATAATATTCGAAATCGTAGAATAGCACATTTAGAGTCGTAGACTAACACGTTAGAATAGCACATTTAGAGTCGTAGACTAACACGTTAGAATAGCACATTTAGAGTCGTAGACTAACACGTTAGAATAGCACATTTAGAGTCGTAGACTAACACGTTAGAATAGCACATAATTCGTGTTTCCTGGGATTCCAAAAATTTCATCCGAGTACAAATAAAGAAAAAATATTCTTCTTTTAAATGTACTTTAATCTTATAAAATTATCCGTATGTTATATAACACATTTTATAGGCCTTATTATGACCTTAATTTTTTTATGCTTAAAATTTCTATTTCGTATTATTAGCTTTTCTTTTCAAAGGGAAAAACCTGTGTTCTAATTTCCTCATACCCTTCTCAGGTAACATTTCAGATAAAAATGTAATCCTTTTCAGAATAAAATCTATTTTTGATTGCTGGATCAAATATTAAAGACAATAAAATTGTTTTATGTATTTTTTATATTTTGTTGTTTTTATTTATTATTAAGAATATTCTGGATTATTAAAAATAAAATCATGATTACCAAAATTTATCAAGGATAAAAATATTTTATCCTTCAGATGGCCTACCACTTAATATTAGAACATTTAAAACAATTTGTTTTATTAATACAAACTCGTGAACTTTCTTTGAAAAGAAATTAGATATTTAATTAATTTCAATTTTAAATTTCAATATTTTATTTGATGGCAAAGTTTGGCTGAGAATTATCTTGAGAATTTCAAAATATTGCATTTCCTTCAAATGCAAAGTTTTAAAAGTGATGCACCAAAATGCAAACAAAAATTCGATAATAAAATTCCATTTTTATAAACATGAAGTAATTCAATTCAAATAAAAGGATTAAAAGCTCTACAAAAAGCCGAGACTATCTTTTTGCTTTCTAATGACAGTAATTTGCCATGCATAGCTAATCAGCAAATTTTTAATCAATAAATATAATAAATGCAAACGTATCTTGTTCGTGCTTATCGCAATAACTCAGCAGTATGCCCCCTACAGTAACACTGGCGGGAACTGTGGTTGTGTCCTAAGGGATGTCACCGGCCACGGTGCAACTCTTCCCTACGGAAATACGTCCCGTCATTGATGGGAGAAGCTAGACACGTACCTTCCATTGGGGCGGCGAGAATCAACCACCTTGCAGGAAGCTTCTCATTCTCATTTGGAGGTGCCCCCGAAGGGATCCATGGAGGTTAAACGATATAGCAGCTTTCCCTTCCCTATCAATGACGAAGGCTTACATTTGGAATGGAAGGGTTGAGCTCGGAGATATAGGTGTCGCAAAAAGAGGTGAAAGGCTATTAATAGAGTACCGAAGGGGCTGAGACTAGTAAGAATGATCCTGAATGTTCTAGCAGTTTCCAGATAGTGTGATAGTGTAAAATATTCCAGAATATTATGAGACTTTCTTGGAGGTTCGATTACGTTCTAGAATTTTTCAGACTGCTCCAGAAAGTCACAGAAGGTTCTGGAATTTCGAAGGGACCTCATGTTCAATGCATGATGCTAGAATACTGGGAATTAATTTGCACCATTGTTTAAGGCCAAGAATGATGCTGAATGTTGAAATGTTGAATAAATTTAGAAAACCCGACTTCAAAGAGAATTTTTTTTTGTTTAATAAATTCTCTCTACATTGTACTCTGTCCAGTAGAATAAATTCCGACCTTTATAGTTCAATAAAAGAAATAAACAAGTGATAAGTTTTATTTCAACCCAATAAATTTTCACAAGTGATAACAGCCTCGAAAATATATCCCACAACTGAATAGCTCAAGCTGAAATAGTTAAGAAAAAATTTTTAAATTCTGAATAGTACTAAAAACATAATTAATAAATATGAATATTTATATTAATTTATCAATATACAGTTTAAAATTATATGAAACGATTCGAAGAAAGAAAACTATATGAAACGTAAGAAATGAAAGCTTCGAGACAATGATTAATTTTTACATATTCAGTTTCCTCTGCATTTGGATTGCTTAGATTTACAACTAAATGGATTTTATAATTTATTATCATATCTTTTTTTTCCGGAAATGAATATAAGTTTGCAGACAGATGGATAGTACTGAATAAATACCGCAAGACCCTGCAGTCCGCGCCAAGACAACCCCGACAAAAGAGCTTTCAAGAGCGAATAAGCTATAATTTATTACATGATGTATGAAAATATTTACAGCTTTTACACAAAAAGCTATGAATATTTTTGTGAAAAAGCTATGAATTATTTGTTACTATAAAAGAGTAAATATAATATTTTCCACCAAATATAAAAAATTACTTTTAATTGTTACGAGTTTATTGTTAAAATTGTTTAATTGTTTCTCTGTCGCATTTAACATAATCTTGAAATGTAAATTTTATGTATTAAAATTTTAATAGAAGCATATATGTTATGGTAAATGTAAATAAATGGTGATTGTTCATAATCACCAGTAGGTCTAGTGGTGAAACTCATATTCTCCCCAAGGGGCCCTTTATAAAACTTCAACAAACATTTTTTGCAAAATAGTGAAAAATATTTGAATAAGAGCAATAAAATTATATATGAATTAAAAAATATATGAAAACTATATGCTATGTTGTGGAGTTACATTGAAGAAATCCAGGCTCCCCAAGAGACTGTGACGTGCAATTCGGGGATAATTGACTTTGAGGTGAAAATGTATTGTTCGTAAAGAGTCAAATAAAAAATGCAAAACAAAAAGGAAAGAAAGAAAAAGGCCAAAAAAGTGAGAAATACTAGTAACAATCACTAAACATACAGGCTGAAAAAAAAACTCAGAACAAAATGAGAGAGAAGGAGAAAAATAACAAAATAAAGGCGAAATTTGAGACAATCTATAAAAACATATCATAATGAAGGTGATATTTGAAAGAATAAATTAAAAAAACAACCTCAGCTGAACTTATTAATCTCAATAATACATCGTAATTTAAAACTCTTCCAAAGCAAGAGGCAATAACCGTTAATTACAAAAAAGCAAACTTCGAGTATTGATAAATATGTATAACATAATTCGAGGTGTACCAGAATGTCGTTTACAAACTTTAAAGGTGGAGCGGGCATAAAAAAAAGGGCAAAATTTTTATGAGCTCGATGATTTAAGAAAAGGGGGGCAGACTCTTTATACTAGACAGTTTTCCAGAAAATTAAGTAAACAAAAAATATGCACAGCAGGAATTTTCTCTATAGATTCATGAAATATAAATTTTCAACGGCATATTAACCAGTTGTCTAAAAAAATTACGTCCTACTCAGTATGAGAGATATGGTAATGGAAGAAGGACCCAACATCTTTGGAATGCTTCTTGTAAATGCTCAAAGGAGTTGCGATTCAAACAATATATGCTTCACATAGTCTTATGCAAATCAATTCCATGCAATTGGGTTTTTGCAAATAATTACTTAATTAAATATATATTGCATCTTTTACCTAATGTATTTTTTTTCTTTTATTTGATTGACTGATAAAATGCAGTCTAAGGAATACTAAGATTTGCATTTTCGGCTTCATTTCCAATTGCCAAAACAAGCATTTTTCTGTGAGCTTGGTTTTATTTTTAAGATTCAGAAACAAGTTCAGGATATCTTGTGGGTTACATTTAATACAAAAAAGAAATAAAAGATCCCAAATATTTTTCAAATTAAAATTCAGCAAATGATCAATGAAATTCTTTATGAAGGTGAAAAGAATGCTCCAGGAAATGATTAGGCTTAATTGAAGTTGTTTTCGATCTAAAAGTAATCAATTTTTTCGTAAGATCTGTAAATCATGTTTTGCAGCAGAGAAACCTTTACTGAAAGGAAAGCTCTATTCGATGACTTCACAAACGGTGGATGAAATTTATTAGAATTAAAAAGACTCTAGATTATCCTGTATCCATACTCAAGACTGAAAAATTATTTTTCATAATAAATTGAAGAAAATTTTATTTGGAACTAAAAGAGAAAAACATTCATTTCTCAAGTACATTTTTAAACATTAAAAACTCTCCTTTGATTATTTCGTCTTACGCCTACCATTTTTACATTAGTAGATCCTATTAGACAATACCCAAAGAAAATTAAAGTATATTTTACATAAATTTATCCAAAAAAGTTCATAAAAACACCCTTTTACCCATTTCCAAAATAGTAAATTTTTAATTTAATTATTTTGCAGTAATAATTTTGGTATATAATTTACCATTTACTATTATAAAAATAAAGAAATATTATAATAATTTTTTCTCAAATTCAGTAACAGATGGCGCCCCTAATATGAAATCAAAATTTAATTAATATCATTCTATTATTTGTGCATCAGGTTCCAAAAACATTACATTAGTGTGGTACCATCTAGAATTCGTAATATTTCAAAAATCCAGCAAACAAGGAAATAAATAAAAATTCGATACGTGACCATTTTTACAAACATAAAGTATGTCAACTTAAATAAGAGAACATAAAAATGGTTACTTTGAGAAATGTTAAACAAAATATAGCTAGTAAATGAACCAAATTTAAAGAAGATATAAGCATTATTTAAAAATTTTATTAATAAAATTTTTATTAATTTTATATAATAATCCATTCATTTTTAGAAGCTTTTTTGAATTAAACATATTTAAACCAAACTATAAAATTTCGTGGGATTCTTTTTATTTATATTTTGTCACTTAGAAATAGACAACCCCGTTGAAACAAAAATATTTGAGCTATAACAAATACAACGAAAGTTGTTACCTAATAAGATACAAGTAATTTTTCTGTTAATTCCAAATTTCAATACCATAATAAATAATGCATTTTTTCTGCTATTTAGAATTCATGTAATAATGAATGCAGTCTTCATTTAAATGTCAAAATGCTCTTTTCCTGCAAATATATGAGTTACGAATTTAAATCCATTACTCATATGCAAATTTTAGAAACTTGTTTAGTATATAGAAAGACCTCAGAGGTTGAAAGAGCAAGATGATGTGCGTAGATGATTCTTAAGATGATTCCAGAACGTCTACCAAGTGTCTGAATCACTTCAATCCAAACATTCCTTAGAAGTGGTTCACTTATCTTTCTCTTATACTTACGCATGAATATATAATCTTTACTTTTTGTCATTTTTAACTGACTTTTCCGAAATGATATGATTTTATTTCAAAAAACTTTTAAACTTTTTTTGTATATCTAAAATTCTTGAATAAATGTTCTGAAATATTAAAATTTTCATAGTAGAAAATTTCTTCAAACTCCGGAAGATTATTTATATTATTTAGTACAAAATCATCAAAATAAATCAGAAAGTGTCTTGTTGGGTTATCATAATTATGATCAAATTAATTAAATTCATCCATAGTATGATTCATCCATAGATCTATTAAAGAATTATTAGCTTGGTAATTTGCTGGAAAATACGGCATTCCATAAAATGAATCAATATTTATAATAGAAGATATTTAGGGAAATAGAAATCATAATAACATGCCAGGATAACGTAAAAATTTAGAATTGAAAAGCATATAGATACTGCATAACAATTAAACTAAAATTATTAGATTGTTATACAATCGTTTTTAAAAATGTGCATATCACACTCTCTGACTAAGGTTTTATTCATGTGCCTTGAAAACACATGAATAAAAAAAAAACTGAATGACCGGACCGCTGCTACAGAAACACTGTCGGGAGCTGTCGTTGGGTTCTAAGCGACATCACCGGCGAAGGTACAACCTTTCCCTACAGAAATACGTCCAGTCATCTATGGGCAGAGCCAGACGCTCATCTTTTCTTGTACCGCCCAAGAAGGGGAGAACCAACCACCATGCCGAAAGCTTCTCATCTCCATTTCGAGGTGCCCTCGGGGGCAGTTTAAAATTAACAAGTGACAAAATGGAAGCTGAAATAGAAAAGGTTCTACCTTCAACTCAGTGTTAAAGTAAGTAATATTTTTATCATACGTTTGACGGTGTCAAACGTACATGAATGAAATATTTGAATTTAATTGCAAAGAAGGCCATTATAACAAATTATGCTCTAAATTTATGTTGAAAAATTTTACTGAAATTAACGAAAAGATTTATGACAACTAAATCGATATCATTAAATAAGTAGTCAGTTGGTGTGCAAGATGATTTCTACATCATTTTCATCCAATATTAACCCTTATGGCAAGATTGCGTTTTTAAAGAAAAGCAAAAAAAATGTATATAGGTATAATTTTATATATTTTTATAAAGTTTTTTATTATATATTTTTATATTATATTATATATTTTTATAAATTTGTATGTATGGTATACTATACAAAATGAACATAAGGGTTAACTCAGAAATCGTTGGTGAAACACTGATTAAACTGCCAAAGCTTGGCTTAATTATTGTTATTTATTTAAATATCTTAAAAAATAGTTAATTTTTTAAAGTTTTGAAAACAGCATGGTACCCTTAAAAGGGCCCTGGGGAATCTTATGTATATGCGTTATATATGTTGTGTGTGTGTGTGTGTGTGTGTGTGTGTGTGTGTGTGTGTGTGTGTGTGTGTGTGTGTACCGCTATAACCACCACATTTATTTTTAAGGTTTTAAAATTTAAAAAAAAAATTATGTTTTTTTTTAAATGCATTTTTAACCAATCATGAAGTGAATATAGAGTGTTTGCAGATTTTTAAAATAACATTCCAAAAATAAGATTTTCACAGCCTTCATTAATGAGCCTCTGGTCTGATGTAATATTAATAAGTGAGCAAAATTAACAAATTTGCGTTTTAATATTTCCTTTAAAAATGTTAAATACTATGAATTAATAGATAAGTGTAAGAAGAATTCTGTAGTAATTGACTTTAGAATCGAATAGAAATTTATCTCTGTTTATTTTCTCTCTTTTTCTCTCTCTCTCTCTCTCTCTCTCTCTCTTTTTCTGCGTGCCTGTGTGCTGTTGGAGTAAATTATATATATTTTTAATTCATTTAAAATCCGAGAATTGATTAAATCCACTGTCAAATTATCATTCCCCGGATTTATGTTTTTGGATATATGAAATACTGCCTCTGAAATTTTAGAAATCTCATCCCTTCCATTCAGCTAAGCATAATTCTTCAGTGAGTGAATTCTTGCTGAGTCTCATCCCAATACTGAGATATCGGGGCATACAAATGAAAGCAAAATGAAAAGAAGGGTCATCCGATCGCGGAGAAATAGAGAATTTGGTGGCTGAGTCACGTTTACTTCTTTTTTCTATTCAGTTTACAATGTACCCTTATCAAATTTTATTGAGAAAAAAATGAGACAGAACTTCTTAAATTTCGTGCTTGAAATAATGCTGCCCAAATGCTCTTCATCATCATTTGTAAACTAATAACTGTTTTTTATGAATTAGTTTCGCTCAAATGATTGGCTTTCCTGGCAAAGAAAAGCTCTTAGATTTGAATATCAATTTAGAAATTTTGATTTAAAGATGTTAAATCAATAATTTTTTGCTCTGTTCAAAACTCTTCCGGATTAAAAGAGCTCTCGGAATTTCTGTGAAATATTCTAATCGCTCATCAAATTCACAAAATAAATTTTTAAAAATCTTTAGAAGTAACGAGCATAATGCATAATTGTTTCTATCCAAGCAAATTTTCTTCCAAATCAAGCACAAAGTCTATTACTTGATATGCATATTTATGAACAATAACTATTTGGTAATATGCAATTTTCCACACTTTAAAGCTTTGTCTATTATCTAAATTAATCTGAATATGTAATTATTCATTAATCAGCCATTAACTAGGCATAATCAGCTAATAAATTAATTTAATATTTATGGCAACGTTAGAGTTTTCGATCTACAAACTCAATGAAAGTCTGAACAAATTAACCATAGGAAGTTTTATTACATGAAAAGTAAACATAATCTCGTAGTAACCTATGGCCGGGATCATAACCAATTATCTAAAAGCGGTACAGTTTATTAGCCCACGAGGGGAGCTACTCCTGGTTTTCTAGCATAAAACGGTCAGTTAATATCTTTTGAATCCTACACACTGCTTTTGGATTCTGTACGAAGGTTTCTGTAGAAAAGTGTGAAAATTGTATATTTCTCATGTTATGTTTGTTTGAAAATAAAATATCTTATTCTAGAAAGTTTATTCAAACTAAATAACGCTTTTGAATTTTTATACATGAACCTGAGAATTGTGGATACAAATACGGCATCAGGTGCTTTACATTAAAAATATGGGTGTGATTTGCTGAATGCTTAATCCTGTTGTACTTCTTACCACCCCAATCAGCCTGTATGATGTACTTGAACTATTCTAAATAGCTTCTGTTGAAATTACTTACCCATATTCCAACAAATGTTCAGGGAAACATGGCGTAGTTCAAACTTAATTTGGAAGGCTTAAATAAGTTCATAAATTGTTCTTGAAGAAATTACTTTGTGGTCATCACATTGTAACAATCGAGTCGTGATATTTTTCTTTCCTTTAGAAAGTCCTAAAATGTTTGGTATGAATTTTTTTTTCTAATGGATAGATTTTATGGCGATATTGAATGAAGCTTATTAAGAAATCTCAAGAATTGCAAGTGAATTCTAATCTGATCCTTTAAGGGAACTGAGAGTTCTCGACAATGAAATTGCAAAATTTCAGTTGTAAATAAATGTTCTTTCGCAAGTAAAATTCAATATTTGATTGAAACTTTGGGATATATAGAACTAATGATTTTGTTTACTTATAAAATAATAGAAAATATTTGTTTTTTAAAGTATTTATTTTTAAACATCAAATCGAATATGTGTTATGATGTAATAATTTTCAAATTAATAACCATAAGCCGGAATTCACAAAAAAATAATTATGAGTAACATCATTTCAAAATTAGCATAATATATGAATATATTTTTAATAATTTCAGTGGACTTATTTTCATTTAAATATGTAAATAATAATTTCAAAAAAAAGTGAAGGTAGTATAAATCTAATATCTAAAAAGTTCATGATATTTTGCATATTTAAATGAGGATCTTAGTAATGATAAGTAATCTTAGAATTAAAACTATTCTGTATAAAAAATTGTGTGTGTGTGTGTGTAATGAAATTTTAAAATCTAATTTAAACAATTAATTTCTTAACTTTCAGTTTAATTTAGTTAAAATTAACTTCATTCTAAAATATTTTCTTATTTCCTGATCACATTCCACTTTTTATGTTTAATTATTGCAACAAAAGCCCTGTGGAAATGCTTTAGTCAGCAGTTCCCACACTTATGTGAAGGGATAAAATACTGTCCAGCTAAGAACATTCTTTTAAAAGATCCCTATGTTTCCCTTATTTGTGATTGACACGTGTAGGAAACCCCATAGGAAATCCCTATTAAAATCTCACAGTATATATTCACAGGAATAAAATTTTCATCAGCTTTTCATCATATCGTGTTGTGACGTTCAGTGCTATGCTATTCGCTTCTGCTAATACAAAAAATCGTGTCTTTCGGGATTGAAATAAAACGAAGTTAAAAAAAATCGAAAGTCTCTTCACTGTCTTCGAAATTGTCTTCTGCTTCAAAAACATTACATGCATATATATATATATATATATATATATATATATATATATATATATATATATATATATATATATATATATATATATATATATATATATATATATATATATATATATAACATCTTTCTAATTTATACATTTTTTTAATATGTGAAATGCCTATTATATTATGAGAAAAAAATTAAAAAATCATTTTTTAATGCAAATATTTCCAGTTCGCTTGATGCAAATCCAAGTGGGCGCCGTAAATAATTTAATAAGGATATCTTATTCAGGATATATATAATATCATATTCAATATAATATCAGATTCTCTAAAAATATCTTGAAAGGAATTATTCTGCTATTTTCCATGTTGAATTATATCTCACCAATTTGTATTTTGGGGGGGGGGGGTTCTTGTACTTTTCGATGACATTTCTAATCATGAGTTTTATGATATTCTGCTGTCTACATAAGTCCTCTCTAGATATCTAATTCCATACAAATCTGTAGCTATTAATTCAGGACAGTGTTGTATGTATTGGCGGATATAACTGATATAAATTTGGCTTCACTTATAAAAATGAATTGAACAAATAAATAAATCAGGTAAGTAATTATACTCAAGTATCGATTTGTTTCGGAAAATACGAAGTTGTTTTTTTTTTTTTTTAAATATTCTTAAGGTTTGAACAGTTTTTTTTTAACTCATTTTAATTTCGCTTCTAAGTCAAATTTTTAGGAAGTTGCACTGGTTTTATATTTGCCTTTGTATACACGTTAATGCCATTTTACATCTTTAAAAGCAATTTTCACAAATTTTAGTGTTTGGTAAAATTTTCTTTCGAAAAATCTCATAAATTAAAATTTAATGCAGATAATTTTCTAAAAATTCGTATAATTATTTTTTAATGTGTTCTGCAGTTTCTGAACTAAATAATTATTCATTTTGAAATAGTCCACAGTTTTTTAATGCTTTATAATTAAAGAAAATCGAAATTCCCATGTTATTTATCAAACGAATTCAAATGTTTACAGAATGAATAGAAATACAGCTTGAATTTTTTGCAGATACGGGGTTATGTATTCCTTAAGCTATATGCAAAATTTTAAGCAAATCCTTTGAAGACGAAACAAAAAAGATCTTTGCTATATGAATCTCTTCAGCCAAAAAAGGCCTTTTTCCCAATTTTTAAAAATATTTTATCATTTTGCTAGTGCTATTTTTGTTTCGTATGTTTTTTATTTTTTTTTATTCCAAAAAAAAATCCTCTTTTTAAATGTTTATCAAAATTTTCATCCCAAACATACGTAGCCACATATATTAAGGAAGCAATTTTGCATATTACTGTAAGCTTAATTTACTGGAAACAATAATTCCTAACTTCATTAATTTCTAGCGAATCGATAAAGTATAATAATAATATTTTAATATTTTCTTTAAAATTGTTGTTGTTATGCTGTGACTTATGGCACTTTACAAACCCACTGACAGCTGGTCAGCGATTTAAGCCGAATGAGCGTCTGTTGTTTTATCAGTAGCGCCAACTAGTGCCAGAGTATCACTTAACATCTTCATGCGTCACATTCGTCTGCACAACCCTTTTTTACAGGGGGGCACATTCACACACCTCACAGACAGAACACAGAAAAAAAACAACCGAGCCCGAACCGAGACTCGAATTTCTTTAAAATAAATGTAATCAGTGAAATAGTTTCAAACTCCTCATAAAAACTGGTAAATTTCAATTCCCATAATTCTTGTTCTTTCCTTTTAATACGTATAATTAAATTTTGCACAGCTCTCATAAGAAAATAAAGGAATAAAATAGCCACATTCAGTGGAATTTAATCGAATGCTTCTGAAAGTTGTTTTTGAAACAAAATTTTCGATTAAATGTATGGGATACGTATAAAAATTCCCTTTCATTTTAAATCAAACTTGGCTGCTGACAGATTTTGATATGTTAGAATTGCATTAACTAAATTGAGAACGCGATGTTTAATGTTAAAAGTTGTTTTCAGACGTTTATTTAGTTTTTCAGATATAGTAAAATAGATTTTTACTGGTGTAACGAAATTGAAACCACTGTGAAACATTGCATGAAAATCTATTTATCCTGCGTTATTGATAAGTATATTCATGTTGATAATAATAGAACTATGATTCTTCATATTCATAATGGAATTCGTGCGCTAAATATATCTAAAGTGAAAAATATGAATAACCAAAATAAATATGTTTATAATTTTCTGTTTCTTTAGAATAGAGTAACACATTTCAACCCAGAATAAATTCATTACTTTAGAATGATTTCTAGAATTATTTCGCATTACTAAAACAATTTTTAAAAATATCCAAATAATTTAGTGTAGAAATACATTTCCAGGAATCTACGAAATGTTAAAACCAAATACATCAAAATATTTTACATTATAAGTTATTTTGTTTAGTTACTAACAGAATTTGAGTTTGATGGATTTTGATTTTTCTTGTGAAAGAACGAAATGTATTTCATCAGTATTGTTTTAAAAGTGGGAAATGTCATTTCTCTTTCTATGGAGATAGGAAATTGATATCTGAAAGCATGTGTAATCTTAATTATTTCAATATTACAATAGGGTTGAAAAATTCAAAAACTAAGAAATCTTTAACTGAAATTAGAGTTAGAAAATCTCCAAAATAAACAACATTAGATTAAAAAACTATTTAATGAAAGAGTTAACAGTTTAATGATAGAGTTAAAATGGTTTTACAAAGTTACTATTTGCTCCATGGATGCACGACGATATTTTTTGAGTTAATAAATCAGAATTTTCATTGGCCATTGTATTGTATATGCTTCTTAACATTTAAAGCAAAATTGATTAAAATATCTAATTAATAGAAAAATAAAAAAAGAAATATATTTTAACTATCAAAAATCCTTAACAAAACTTTCGTAAGATGAAAATTTTTCTTAATATCAGTGCTTCAATAGCATAAATTCTTCAGCGCGTTCTTTCAACAATTTTAATACTATAAAAAAAATTATTGAATCGTATGAATCAAAACTTTTATCTTAAGTTGAAAATTTATAAAATATTTTACCTTTTCTAACGACTATGATGAGAAATAAAAAATAATATGAAAACATTTAATTGCAATTAAGATATTAATTGACACTTGGGGAGTCTAAATTATAAATTTAAGAATAAAATAACAAAATGAATGAACAAATGAATTCAAATATTCCTTTTTGTTGCCAATTATTTTTATCAAATAATAATACTTCAATTTTTCAAATATTTTACTTATAAATACATGATTATACTCAATTCAGTACTTTTGGAATAAACTAAAACTCACATTATTATTTTTCGATAAGACAATAATGAACAATACAACATCTATTTCTTGATTATTCCTAAGTAAAAGTCTTCATAAGATAAAATTGTCTTTAGACATTTACCCTCACAAGATAGTCATTACAATTCGATATGATAAAGGAAACTGGTCAATGTGTAAATCACTCAATTAAAGGATTTCAGACATGATTAAAATAGTTTCCAATAAAATTTAATTAGCTCTTCAAGTAAATAAGTTTTCCACCAGTACCACCACAGACCATAATTAACAAATGATTTATCTTATATTGGGTTTTCTTAAATGAATATCCCAAATTTGCAATTCTATTAAAAGAAAAGAAAACTATTATTATTAAATTATGTAATTGTTATTAAATTATGAAAATTTAATAAAAACGTTTCTTAAAAGAATTAATATTTGTTATTGTATTAGTAAACATATTTTAGTTTAATTATTTTTATATTATTGTCTTGATTTTATAATTCCTCGTTATAGATTTCATCGAATTCGGGAATCATTTTTTAAAGTTCCACAAAAAATAAAACATATTGAAATCTGACAATAAAAATTTCGAAAGATTCCTTTTTGCTGATATTTGTCAATTAGAAATAACTAACATTCTGAAAATATAAAAGACTGAGCCATTAAAAAATAAAAGCTCGTTTACTGATTAACTATCAATAGTTTTGATTTAAATGTCCATATTTCCGCAATAAATCATACATTATTACTGTTCTATCATATTTGCATAATAATCAATACAGCTTCCGCTGAAATGTCTGAATGTCCTCTGAGTTCAGAATTTAAGTCTATCGCTCAAATGTAAATTTCAGTAATTTATTCAGTTCTCGATCAGATCTTGGCGCCTGCAAGAGTAAAATGGCTTGGGTAGATAATTCTTAGGACGATTTCAAGATGTCTGCCAAGTGTCTGGATTATTTCCTAAATGCCTGATAACATATTTCTCTTAAGCATATGCAACCATTGTTCTTAAATTTTTATTTCAAAAAAACACTATTTCTAAAACCCACTTCAGGAAGACTGTTATTGAGTGTCTGTAAGAGACAAAAGGAGTTGAAGTTTCATTTAAAATTAAAATGTCCATAATTAAACGGCATTCATTTATTCTTTTTGTTAATCTCTAAGCAACTTAATTACAAAAGAAATGTTTGCATTTCGAAGTAGTATTAGGTAGCGTTGCATTTATTTATCGTATTATTACGATGATGAAAGTAAATAAATTTAATAAAAAATGCAGTCAGATATTTTTAAAGTAAAGGTTATCCCAAAATTAACATAAGATTTGAATTTGCCACCATTCATTAAGTAAAATATTGACAATCCTATTAAAAACCCCATTTGACAGCTGATAGGATTAGTAAAAACGGAGCGTTATACGACAGAACAATGTGTTTTTCATTGTTGAACAATGCTTCTAAAATAATGAAAGTCTGGTGGTCACAGCTCGAAAATATGAGATCTAGTCCCTAGATCGTGCGATTTAACTCCATTGGATTTCTTTTTGTGGGGTTATTTGAAATCAAAAGTCCATACCAACAAGTCCACAAGCACGTGTGCATTGAAAGAGGAAATTCAACGCTGCGTCAATGAAATTCAGCCACATTTATACAAAATGGACATCGGAAATTTTGGCAAAATAATGCGTATGTGCGTGGAGGCCATTTGCTCTATGTGTTATTCTATACATAATCCTATCTTGTGTACTTTACGATTCAATAAAAACATAACAATTTAAAGAAAAAAACTGTTTTTTATTTACTTTAAATCTTGCATTAACACGTTATTCTATCTTGTAGCCCTCCATTTTTCACTAACCCAAGACTATCAACTGTCAAATGTTTTTTAATAGGGTTGCCAACACTTTATTTCATAAATCCTGGCAAATTCAAATCTTGCGTTAATTTTGGGACACCCTTTATATTCCACTTAATCTATCTAATACTAAATTAGAATTTGATTGAATACTTTCTGATATGAAGGACTACTAATTAGAAGAAAATATCGGATTGTAAAGAATATTAGCAGACTATCCTATTGCTCAAGAAATTATCATTTAAATATTTACCTATAAGTTCCTTTTCTTTAAGCTTTCATTTGCATATTTATTAAATGATAGCAAAAATTATATCACTGTCTGTTCAAATCACAGTGATGATTTTTAAAAAAATATTTGACATTTCGACAAAGTAATGCAAAAGCCAATAAAATATTTTCTATGGGAGAAAATTCAAAAAGTTTTATGCTTTTCAACTGCAAAATATGAGAATTTAAGATTTTATAAAAACAAAAAATTGGAATTTCATCTATATATAGAACCAATCATTCTATAAAACAAAATTTAAGAGAAATTATTCTTTACAATTCGAATAATTTTGGATTTGAGCAATTTAAATAATCCGATCTTTCTTCTATATCTGGACCAAACATTTTCAGAGAAAAAAAATCAAGGAAGAGTATACATCACAAACTCACAATTCAGATAATTGTGAAAATGGAATCTGGTGTGAAACATACCTCATCATTCAAATTTTACGCATAATGTACGGTCAACCTAACGCTTTGTTTGATATCTGTAGAAATCGTCAAATCCAAACTGTATAGATTATTTTCATTTACAGCTCGCTAATTACAGCCATTTTTTATTGTCATGTTTCACAGCAATAAATTTTGGGTATATCCTTCGAGAAATATTTCTTTTCAGCTTAAAATCTGAAAGATTTTAATTTCATGATACTTCTTTAATTACTACGTTTTCTTCTCTAACTTTTACATTTTTTTTATTGTGTCTGTCCTCGATAGTACAATTAATTTAATACTCCATTACAGAAATGATAAATATATCCCTATAGACGTAATTCCTTTTTACTAATGACTATAAATGTTACTAATTACTTTTTGTTATATATATAATTCACTTTTTATGCTCCCATAGCATTTTAAAATATAATATATATGCGTTTAGAAGAAGACACTCTTTCTAAAGAAGAATTTTGTCTATAAATTATCAAGAAATTTTCTAACTCCAACTACTTTAAATTCAAATTTTATTCTGATTTTAATGTCTGCATTCTCACTAATATACATTACTTTTTACTTTGAACCCAAAGAGACCCAAAGAAGTCTTAAGAATTTTGTCGAAAACTTACGAATGACTCCTTTCCAAATATTTAAATCACTGCGTTTTTTTTTTTTTTTTCGTTTTAAAGTCTACATTCTCACTAAAAGACAATGGGAACAATAAACATAACTCTGAGCATGAAGAAGTATAGTAATCTATACCTACTATAGGTGATAAAAGTCATTATTCACTAAATTATGGAGAGTTTTTTTACAAATGTAATAAAACTTATTATATATAAACTTTATATGCTAAAACGATATAAGGAATCACAGATTTTTATTTTTAAAGAAATGTTTTTGTCAAAATGGACTTTCAACTGATGAACGTACTATCTCTAAATTTCAGATTTGCCTTTGTTAATAAAAAGCCAAATTTCGTTCGTTAGATCATAACGATTTTCAATTACTGTGTTCAGGACCAGAAAATAACTAGATAAAATATACATTGAGAGACTATTTCTAATTTACATGCAGTTCTACAATTATGACATTGAGATCAAATTATAAAATATATCTATCGAGAGTGTAGCACATATAGAGGTAGAGATATTGTTCCAAACTAGAGGTATAGATATTGTTCCAGATATATATATATATATATATTGACTTTCCTGACTTTTGTTTGGAACAATATCTATACCTCTATATGTCCAACACTCTCGATAGATATATTTTATAATTTGATCTCAATGTCATAATTGTAGAACTGCATGTAAATTAGAAATAGTCTCTCAATGTATATATATATATAGCTATGGCGAGCGTGCGAAACAAGCCAGGACAGGGTAATTATCCAAAAAAGAATCGCAAAATAATTCTTGGGGATTGGTGATAGTCAATTCTATTTCTTTGTCGGAGACATGGCGAAGATCATGGCGAAATTTTAAATCAACTTATATATAATCATAAAATAAAACCAACTAGTACTTAACATGTCTAATAGTATTCAACTATCATAAACAATGTATGATATTTTCAGTTCTTCAAATATCATAGTTCTCTGTGATGTTATTTATAATGGAAATGTATGACTCAATGAATACTTTTGATATCAAATACCTTAAGAGGACTTTTAAAAGCTAAAACATACCTGGAAAATTGGACTAATGCGATTCTCCCAAACGTAAGAAAAAATTCTTAGACTTTATAGATTTTTACCAAAGTTTTATAAAACATTTAACCGGACATTTTTATTAATTAAAATAAATGTGAAAAAAACATGCTCCGTATAAATTGTCGAAGGCAGAATTTGGTTACGCGCTAACGTTTGTCAGCAATTAAGCACCTTGTATTAACAAATGCTACACCAATTTACTCCCAAAGAACATACCTTGATAATCAAGCAATGTAATAAATGCTTTTATGGATTTACTGGGTTATTTTACTTTTTTATGTTATTAAAATATGATAACTCTTTAAAAAAATCTTTTTTAGTTTAGTAGCAAGCACTTAAAAAAGTATGCATATTAATGGTTTGATTTTTTTATGATTTTCATTATTATATGAATATAAGCATACGTGAAAAATGTCATATTGATACGATGAGTCAGTAATGTAATATTGAAAAAAAGAACTTTAAAATAAAAAAAAACTCCTTTATTGAATTTCACGAAAACCACAATCAATACCTGATCTTCACATTTTTTTGTTATATCTTTCAAACTAATTAACGTATACACATGTGAAATACCTTAAAATGATCCGAAGCGTTTTGGCAATCAAATAAAATCATAAAAATTGAAGATTTAAAGGTTCTATAGTCCCTTAAGAAATTTCTCTAACATTGAGACATCCTCATATTTCTCAGCATGTATGACAAATAAAGTTTGGCTTTTTTCTTCAAAGTGTGAAAATTGGAACAAATAAATAAAGACATCGAGAAATACAATCTTCAGTAACAAGTTATTTATTTTATTTACGTCAAACATAAATTCATATCCGTGTTTGTTGTAGCTTATTGTATAAGGGCGCAATTCCATTTAGACGAAAGCATGTTATGAGTATTTTTTGTTGTTGTTATTGCCTTCCATAAAATTGTATACTTTCAACATTCTGCGATTCCTATCGTTTCAGTCTTAGTAATCAGTTTCTGTACTTCTGTTAAGAAGTTACGAAAGAGCGAAATGGTCTTCCTTTCAAAAGATTTAATCAAATATTTCTGAAAGCTGCTTCTAAAGCAAAAGTTTGGATTAAATAAATACGCAATGTATATTTATTAAAGTTTCTTTTTTGTCTTGAATAAAATTCGTCTGTTGACAGATTTGGAAGCTGTGAGATTCTATTAATTGTATTGAGAATGCGATCATTAAAGGTAAAAGCTGAGTTAACTCGATATTTCATTTTCAAATAATAAATAATAATAAACAAATAAACAAAATATTTAAACAAAAAAGTTTTATGGATGTATATAATTTCACCATGAAAAATATGAGAAAGTAAATTAATAATAATAATTTATAATTACGATACAATTCGCTTCCATTCATTTTTAAATTAAATAAACGTATCAAAATCTAAGATTAATTTCCTTAATTCTGATTATTTTAGATATATTTAAATATTATTTTTATATTTACCGAGCGGAAATAGTTGCCCCAAACCTTTCTCGCAAACTCTCTAATAAACTTGTTAGGCCATAGAACGCCTTGCTTAACATTGGCACTCAACAGTTATGAAATATTAAATTTTGGCATGAATTTAACATTTTCATGGAATCTAAAGTGCCATCCTTGGCGAGTGTTTCGGCGATTCATTCCTGACATATGGTTAATAGTATCAGATAAAAATTTGGTCATAAACGCGTTTTTCTCAAGATTGACACAAAACTGCTCTTGCAGTCATAAAATCACATGCTAAAATTGATACATTTAAGTTAGTGTGTTTTTGAATTATCGCGCTTACAAGTTTCTGAAAGTACTGACAGACAGACGGTCTAACCTTTTGTGGTTTTTAGATCAAACTTTTACAGGTTATCTATACTATAGATGTTAAATCTGTGCACTGCAGAGATTTTAAGCAGGAATCTGCAAATTTGATTTAAAGATAGTATGTCACATTCCAACTGCCTAGCTCAAAGCCTTTTGAATGATCTTTGTCACAGACAGGCAGACAGACGGATATTTTCCAAAAATGTATTTTTCGAACGCAGAGAGTTCTAAAGTGTGGAGATGGGTCGAAACCTGGAGTTCGAATTTTTTTTGACGATTACTATACTTTCTCTATTCTATGCATACGAGAAAGTAAAAAAGTAGATTCTACTGTATAAAGATTTCCACAACACAAAGAAATCAGGAAAAGGTTACAAAATGAATGCAGCAAATTGCTTCGTGTAATAGATTTTATTTTACTCAATCATCATATAATTTCGGAAATGCTAATTCTGCTTTTAGTGAATTTTTGTTTAGAAGATATCAAAGATTGATAATTTCATGTAAATATAATTGGTACTTCTGAAACAATGAGATTTATTTAATTAATTCTGTTTCCTAGTGTTACATATTTATCATTCCTATACACTGCGTAAAAAAAGTAGAAGGACACTTGATCTTGTAACAATATCCGAAAAATATTTTATTTTTACTAAATTATTTTATTAGAAGCATTTAACAAATATTTCAAAAATGCAATTTTAACATCAGAATTATGATGTTCAAACATAAAATATTAATGGCAACAAAAATAGTTTCTCTTTTTTGAAACTTTGTAAAAAAAGTAGAAGGACAGCATTATAATGAATGAAAAAATAGTGACTTTAATAAGGAATGGTCTTCCCATTGGCCTTTAAAACTTCAAATATTCTGTTTGGAAGTGAATTGTATAGAGTTTGAATTTCAGTTTGACAAAAATTGTCCCACGAGTCATTCAATGCTTCTCGAAGCTGAGTTTGCGAATCAAATTGCCTTCCATCAGCATAAATTCAACGAACTAGCATTGCCCAGATGTTTTCCACTATATTAAGGTCAGGACTTTTGGCTGGCCATGGTAAAAACATCCACATTATTTGTTAGGAACCAATTTTTGACTCCAGTCGCGGTGTGAATGGAAGCTCCGTCTTACTGAAACTTCCACTCTTCACCCCCCATGTCAGAGGCATAAGGAAGAAGCTCGGAATTCAGCACTTGAATGTAGTCTGTATGTTTTTGCCTACCATTTAAGAAAACCAGACTTGTCCTTCCTCCGTATCCAACAGCCAACCAAACCATTAAACTGCCTCCTCCCATTTGTCGTGTTGAATAGTATTCGCCTTCAGTCCCAGACAATGCTGATATCCGTCTGGACCGTCTAAGTTAAATTTCCTTTCATCGGAAAATATCACAGAAGTCCATTCTGTAGTCCAGGATATGTGCTCCTTAGCCCACGCTAAACGGTTATCAGTGTGAGCTTGTTTCCACTTAGGATGATGTTTCCGTTTTTTGAAAATGAATTTTTTAGATCTTTTAATATAGTTGTAAACTGTTTGTTTCGTCACATCATTAAGTCCTGCTTGATTTCTTGCCCTTGAAACACTTACTTTCTTCTTCTTCAGCACAAGAGCAAGTTTTCTTTCATCACGTGGTGTTAACTTCTTCGGTCTACCAGTCTTCTTTTTATTTCCATTTTTATAAGGATTTCTGATAAAGTTTGAAACTGTATTGGGTCTCACCTGCAACAATCCAGCAATCTCTCTGACACCTTTACCATCATTTTGATATGCGGAAATTTGCCCTTTTTTGCAAATCGTTCAAAGGCATTCCTTTAGGCATTTCTGAGAACGGAGAAACAACGTAACTTTCAAACAAATGAGATTTTTTGACAGAAAATTATAAACAAAGTACAAAATCACTATTTAAATAAAGAACAACTCACTAAATTAAATATATTAGCAAGTGTCCTTCTACCTTTTTTACACATCAGAGATTACATATACTAATTTTATTAATAATATTAGTGGTAGGTGTTTAATTTTTGCCTAAAATGGAAACAAGGGTCATTAAACTAAATCTGCATAAATATCTGGTAGTTAGGAGAAAATAAGAGATATTATTTGGCAAAAAGACACTGTCCTTCTACTTTTTTCATGCAGTGTATACAGTGTGGATTGTAAAAAGTGATTATAAATAAATATCCCAACTTTGCAGCATCATTAAAAGAAAACAAAACAAAGTACAATCTTGTTGTTCTCTTGTTCAAAGTACAATTCAGGTTCAAAAGTTCTTAGAAAAATTTTCTTCAAACAAACAGAAATAAATCATGATTACAGTAAAGGGCGATTATAAATGATTATTCAATCTTTGCAATTAGAAACAGAAATAAAAGGAAGTATAGCCTTTTTGTTCATCATAAATGAAAAATAACAGTAGGAAAGTTCAAATTCAATACTCTTGTAAGCGTTCAATATGAGCTCCTTCAGTAATACGAAGGATATCAATAATTCATCCAACAATACGTTATGATAACTCATCCCACAATTTTTTTCTGGTTGCTTGGTGTGAAACTTTGGAAAGATGCATGTATGGCAATATTTTATTTTTTATTGGGCTACATCAAACAGCTATTGTTGATTGCACCGCTGCCAGCTGACTTTGACAAACTTTAGACATGCATATCTACAGACTTTCAGTTGGTTTTGTTTGGAGTTTTCTGGCGGAAGAACCATAAGCCTGACCAAATTAAGATGCAGACTTTCAAAGCGTCACATTAAAAAATGATAAAATAGTATGGGATAAACTATCAGTGAGCCTTCATATCGTTCATATTTCGGGAGTGGTTTACAATGAACACTTATAACTGTGTTTAGTTTAAGCTTTCAGCTATTATCTGTAATTTCCGGTGAACAACAAGGTTGTACTATATTTTGTTTTCTTTTAAGGGTCATACAAAGTTGGGATATTTGTTTATAATCACCTTGTAGAATCCAGTGACATACCACAAAGGCAGAATGTTACAAATTGTTTTTTGTCTGTAAATTAAATAATAGACAAAAAATAGAACAATGTACCTGAAAATTAATATTGCGTCGGTGTCATGGACAAAGGGCAAAACGATCGACTCTTGTAACGGACAAAATGGCTAATCAAATAAGCAAATAAACTGTTCGATCTTTGTTTAACTGTAATAATAGCTTTTTCGAACTCTTTGGAAAATGCTTATCTAAATTATTATTACTCTAATTAATTACTCTAAATTAATCTAAAACTCTAAATTACTGTAATCACTCTATATTATTTATTACATCTGACGAATATTCTCGTCATAACGTAAAATGTTACACTTTTTCCATGACGAGTATACTCGTCAGAAACAGTTAACTGGTAAAACGATCAACTCTTGTAACGGGCAAAAGACTAATTCTTGTAACAAATAAAACTATCCACTTATGTAACAAGTGAAATGATCAGTTCTTATTATATCTTGAAACTTCAATTGTAAAATTATATCCAACTGTCACATGAAATTTCTATTTCCCGGTGCTTTTCTAACAACTTCTTATGACATTTCCGATCATGGAAATTCATGTCATTAGGGTCACTTCTAATATTATATACTTCCCTTGCATGTTTTTATTAATTCTCTTGGGATGTGCCATATTATTGAATCAATACATTAGATACGAAATTATTTTCTTTTAAAAAACACTACAAACTAATAATCACATTTAGAAGAAGCAATCTTGAACAAAGAGTTATTTACTTCATCTACTGCCAACAGGCATTTCTGATTGTATTTCTCTTTGTTTAGCACATAAACTCACATTTCCTATGAGACAAACATAACACTTTTTTTACTACTTCTCTTAAAATTTGATACTTTTTGACATCTCTGATTCTTTCCTTTCCTTTTAACACTTGTGTTAAAAGGTCACGAAAGAAAAGATTTGCCATTTTGGAATTAATCAAATGCTTTCGAGAGTTGCTTCGGAAACAAAATTCTGAATTAAATAAATAAGCGCGTTATTGGAATTTCCCTTCAACTTAAATGAAACTCCGCTGTTGACAGGTTTTGGAATGGGGAAATTGTATTAATTGAATTGAGAATGCGATGTTTGATGGTGAAAGTTGTGTTGACTCGGCGTTCTAGTTTCGGATAGGATAACAAAGATTTTTACGAATGCGTTGAATTTGATGTTATGCTAGTATGAGAAAATGTGAAGAATTGTATTATTAATAAATATCATAATACAACGAATGTCAGAGCGTTGGTTCCGTAAATTAATTATGGAATTCAGGCTTCAAGCATTTCAAAAGAGGGAATCAAATAATATTTTTTTAAAAATATTTTTATAGTTCCCTTTAATTTAAAATATCTTTAAATTAATAAACTTATTCCAGGGAAAACTTAATTCTCTTAATTTGTAATCATTTTAAAAACTGTTTCGTACCACTTTGGTATTTTTTAAACAATGGAATGTTTAGTGTAGAAATTTAATTATTCCCAGAAATTAACCAAGAAAATCGAAATAAGATGCTAAAAACAAAAAGAAATCGCTAATATTTTTCTCGATTACAGAGTTTCAGAACAACTAATCTTTTCTTCTAAATTTCTTTCATGAAGATGTTGAAGATGGATAATCCGGTGAGTATGTAATTTATACAGTCGTTCAAAAAAAGTAAAATCATTCATTAATATTCTTACAAATCTGTGATGCTGCTTCCCAGCATGGTTAGTTAAATGACTAGAAAGACCGTTTTACCATCAGCTCTGTCGGATGCTGATCGGATGCCGAATCAGTGATCTCAGGGCTTGGTGACAAAGTAGATAATAGAATAATAATTGGAGGGATAATAGAATAATAACAAAACAGATAATAGAATCTTCCAGAATTTTAATGATAGAGCCAATAGGAACCGTGATATGCCTGATCGCTCCAGAACCTTCTCCACCTGGGTCCGGGAACCATAAAAGGCTAGAAGCCTCAAGCAGAAGAACGAACGTCTACAAAATCGCAGAAAAAATAGCCGAAAGGTTTAGAATCTCAGAGCGCGTCAATAGCGAAGCACAAGCGTTGTGTGGAACTCAAGCGATTGGGGAATTGAGCGGAGTGCCGAATCCTGAAATTTATTGTAGAAGCAGCATCGATCGTGTGAGGGGTAGCCAGTCGTGTAGTAGTGAGTCGGCAGTTGGATATAGTTAAAGTGAGGAGATAGCGGAGAATTTCAGCGTCTGGAAAGACTGTAGAGAGTAGCTACGAAGATTCCCTCCTCCTGATGAATTCACACTGGCCCCCTTTAACTACCGATTACTACTTGTAAACTGCTGCTTGTTCTAAGTGTGCTGCAGTTTGTGGCGTGTATACGTCTGGGCTGTGTTTTTTCGTCTGTGTATTCGTTTCTTCGGGCTTAAAAAGGTCATCTTTTGCTGCTGAGGCCTGTTGATTACGTTTCTTCATTGACCAACAAATCAAAAGAGCCCCTGAGTTCCATAACAATATGTTGTTTGTTATTTTGACAAATAGAAAAGTAATATTCAGTATACATTTCTATCATTCATTTTTACTTTCGCGTATGCGAAGTACAGAAAAATTTTTGTAACCGTTAAAATATTCGGATTCGATATTTTAAAGAATTTCCTCGTTTCAGACCTCGATGAGTTCGAAAAACACATTTTTTTTTGGGGGGGGGGGGTGGATATGACTGTCTTTCTCACTGTGACAAAGATAATTCAAAAACTCTTTCCGCTAGACTAATGGAATTCTGTATATAAACTTTACGTCAAAGGCCGAACGAAGACTCCCCGTGTGTGTGGTGGCTGGTGCACGTACAAATCTATAGTGGTCACAAAGTCCACCATGTCGAGAGTAATACCACTGGGGATACTGGTTTAGAGGTGATCGTTTTCAGATTCAGGTCTAAATTAAGATCTGTGAATGAGTGAATGAAATGCATGAATGAAGTCCGCCCTGTAAAAAGGGTTGTGACCCGTGAGTAACTAAGTCATATTCTTGGCTCTATTCTCTAGTCTTAACTATATCTCTCACTTGTCTTAAATCGCTTATAGATAACTGTCAGCGAACTTGTGAAGTGCCATAAGTAAAAAAAACAACACAAATTTCTTGATCAAAAATCTTATTAAAAATGAGTTTTACAACTGAATCTATTAAATAAGCACAATTAGTTTCCTACCGAAACGGGTAGTGAAAAATTGTGGGCACGTGGTCTATTTTAACTCATTCATTGAAAGAAAATTCTAAATTTCTATTTAAGATAAATTAATTGATCTCGTAAAAAATGTTATTATTTTATTTATTTTGTCTATGCATCAGGTCGTGGAATAGTATCATAAATTTTTAATGAATGCAGTATTTGATTATAAATCAATAAAAATATCCAAACCCATACAATGTGGAAGGTTGTGACAAATTCCTGGGACAATATGTAATACGTTTATTTCATTTTTCGACTGTTGTTGTTGTTTCTTATGGCACTTAGCCATGGACAAGCCCGCTGTTATGAAGACAGCGATTTAAGCCGGTGGGGGAGGGTCTCTTTTTTTTTAGTAGCGCCACCTGGAGCCTAGTGTCTGACTTAGCTACTTACGCATCACATTCGCTTGCACAACCCCTTTTTGCAGGAGGGGGGGGGCACATTCACACATCTCACAAATAAAACAGATGAAGAACAACCATGCCCGCACCGCGACTCGAACCCAGAACGCCCAGATCACGGGAAAGACGCGCTACCCCTATGCCAGGACACAGGCTCAATTGTATAGTTACACTTCCTTCTTTAATTCATACGATGCCAATTAATTGAGAAAATAATTACTCTTGTGAAAATAATTCATGAACAATTTCAGACCAAAAAAAGGTAAATGTATATCATTATTTGAAAAAAGATGGCAGATTGAGTAAGGAAATATACATATGTATATATATATATATATATATATATATATATATATATATATATATATATATATATATATATATATATATATATATATATATATAGCAAGCAGATATTGTTCAATCACAAACGCACCAAATCAAAGTAAAAATTTGCATCACGCATCGGAGGAAGTAAAAGAGGAAATGAAGGTGATAACTGAACGATTCTATTTAGTTATCTTCTTGCTGGAGAATAAGGAACTATAAAAGGAAATATAAACGTGCTTCAAAAAACCAAGAGTTAGCTACAATGGAAGTCTTAGAAAAAATATATAAATATTAGAAATTCAGCAGAGTTATTCGATATTTGTCACGTGTCTCTGATTGGATATATTAAAAAGAAAAGGAAAATGAAACGTTTTTCTTTCTGTTGGATACGGTAAACCAAGGTTAGTATTTGCATATCCAGATGAAGAGAAAATATTTTCTTATTTACTGAAGTGTGTGGATATTTACTTCGGATTAAGTAGGAAAACTGGCTTATCAGAGTGCTGTAAGTGTTGGCATTCAGTATATGTCTTCTTCTTGCATAAAAACAAAATGTCTTGTCCGGAAGAGTTTAATAAATTTATGAAAAGGAATCCAAAATTATCCTTATGATCATCAGAAGCAACATCTTTAAGTGGAGCGACGACATTCAACAAATCAAAGGAACAGAATTTATTTTAAAAAAACTATCACAAGCTTCCACAAATGTATAACTTTTCAGCCTCTCAAATTTGAAATATCAATTCAATAGGGATTAAAACTGACCAAAAATCAAAAAGAAGCGTTGCGGTACCTGGCAAAAATCAAATTGGGTTGAATTTTAATTCAAGAAGGAAAGGAAGAGTACCAAAAACGATTTTGAATACAAATTTAGATTTTGGCATAGGAAACTTGTGGAAATACCTATATCAACTCTAACAATGAAGAATGGGTGTAATACTTAATTTTCAAATTTGTGAGAGGTAACGATCTGTCATTTGTTGGCATCAATTGCAATTCTGCTTAAAGTTGACTTTTATGTTGATCATTTAAATAATTTCAGCATTTCTTTGCTATAAACTGCTTGATATTACTCAATGTCACTGTAACAAATAATAATAAGCAGCAGATTTCTTTTTTATTTCAATTAATAAAAGAAAATTAACGAAAAAATGTTTTATCATGTGAGAACATGATATTGTTTTGTTTTGAGGTTTTTGAAGCTCGAAATCTCTTAGGAAACAAATTGGCGATTTATCGTTTTTGATTCATCAATTTTTCTCTTTTAGGGTTATTAGAAAATAATGCAGAAGGTTATCACCATATATATATATATATATATATATATATATATATATATATATCGTGATTGTTCAAACCGGTTTAAACTGGTTAATGATTTAAAATAATTAAGACAAATAGTGACTTAAAAAATAATACTATTCTCACATGATAACTTAAAATTTGCTATTGTAGATATCATATTTAAATTTTTTCAAATTTTAAGTTTAAAATAATTTTTTTAAATATTGTTGTTCTTATTGTTACAACTTGCCCTAGATGCGGGGCAAGTTGCCAAGTACAAGTTAAAGGTATAAGTGATTGCGCCATGAAGTTTTATTAATTAATTAATAGCACCCTCATAGCACCTATCTTAATGCAATTAGAGGAGGAAATGGAAAAAGAGTGAAATTTTCATTTCTTTATATTTTCGAATAAATAAATTTTATCTTCGATATCTTTTTTTTATTTTTTTTATTCCTTATTTAGTTTTCTATGAAAGTTTAGTATATAGTTAAAGGTATAACTGATTGCGTCCTAAAATGTTTTTTGTTTTTTTTTTGCATACGATTAATGAATTGTAATGCTAAAAAAAGCAGTTATATGTGAAAATTTTTTAATATTTTTAAAAATAAAAATATTTGTTTTTGGTATTGTTACAATTAGCCCCCAGTTTATTCATCAAAACTGCGCACAGTTTAAAATGAAACCGATATTTACTTGTCTTATGAGAAAATGTATCTTCAAAATGTTTATTATTAATTATTAAAAGTTTTATATAAGTGCGTGTTATTTTAAAATACATTTATTTGCTTTTGGAAGCAAACTCATTCCTTGAGTTCATCAATTAGAATCTTCCTTAACCCTCGCAGTTTGCTAGAGTTAAAATTTTAAGTTAGAATTCTTTGAAGTTTACAATAAACTATAAAACAAAAAAATAAAAAAGTAGCGCACTTTTATCTAAACAAATTAGAGGAAATAAAAGAGAATTTACTTATAAAAATTCTATTGGAAATGTCATAAATAACTAAACAAATTCATCATGAGAGGTAAATAGCTTTAAAAATAAATGCATTAAATGAAAACAAACTTTAAAAGGCACTTTTATTACGGTAAAAAAATTCAAAATGGTATTATTTCGATAATACAGTATTCAAAAATAATTCAGTTGTTCTAAATTTTTTTCTACTTTTTAGTACTTAATCCAAAATTCACTTTTTATCAATTTATTGGAATCATTAAAATCTTTTTTCGCCAAATCGCTATTAGATGGCGCCACGGACATAGAATCAGATTTGATTATATTAATCGGAAATTTTGAAAATATTAAAATAATGCATTGCTATCGGGAACACAAAGCTCCATAAACTAATTGTAAACAAATTTCAAAAATTTCAAGTAAGAAGGCTTAAGTGGAAAGTGGATTATAAAATTCAATTTTTAAAAGCTCGTATGTGAAATCAAGTTAGAAGTAAGTATATAAAAAAGACAGAAATAAATTTTACTTGCTCTGTTTGGCTTTTCTATGTTTTTTTTTAATTCAAAAAGCAATTGCCATGTGTAAATTGTCGGAATTTGATTTAACCTGCATCACTTTTTTTTGCAAGATTAAGTAATTTAATATAAGTGCCTTTTGAAGATGTTCGTCTTCAAGAATATTTTGGATGATAAAAAGTCTTTGATCGGAAATTTCATTTTGGCACTTATTTATTTGAACGTTCATTTATTTTTGAATACTGATTCAAAACAATTCAGACTTTCCTCCCTAAGATATTTCTCACGATATTTCAAGAACGATATTTTCTTATAAGAATATTAAGCATAAAATGATCAAAAATAGTCGTAATTACATCATATGGAACCAAACAGTTTTGACTGAAGGGTATGAAAATTGTGTTTAAAGTACCCCCAACCACTATTCCTAAAATCAATGTCGAATTCTCTGTTCAATCTTGAAACTCAATATATTACCGGAACAGCTATAGTGAGTTGATAATAAGTGTGATTGAGAAAGATGATGTTTTGAAATAGTTAAACAACACTTAGTTTCAGTAAGAATAAAATGAAGCATTAAATGATAAACATTCATGATTTAATCTAATGATGAATATAAAATCCCATTTAAATAATGATGCTCATTTTTGCTTACACTGAAACATCATTGGAATTCTTGAAGTAGCATCATGAATTTTGCAATACCTAAATCTAAGAACTGCATTTTCTAGAGAATGCATATTACTTTGATTACCAGATGATTTTATTTCCATATATGAGTTCTTTGATAGAAAATGGATCGACATTGTTGCATAGACTATAAGATGATATTTTCTTTCTTAAAATATCATTTTGGTGTTAATTTAATCTGATACGAAATTCCTGTTGAAAAGAGATTATTAATCAACTTTTCTATTAATCAACCTGTTCTAACATCCACGACTGCATGACGCTGACTATAATGACAATGCTATAAATGCTGACTATAATGATAATGCTAGAGAAAAATGCTATGTGCTAAAAAATGTCACTGTTCACACACCTGTCCCTCTCTTGAACACAGAGCATGAGCCTATTTCAAAAATATCCACCCTATTTGTTTCTCATTTTACATCTGTTTAATGGTTTAAATTTAATTCCTAAGATATTATATCTGTTGCAAGTTCCTCTTTTTTTTTTTTTTTTTTTTTTTTTTTACTTTTTCTTATACGAAAGAGAAAAAGTATTTCTATCATCAAAAACTTCGATCTTGAGATTTTAACAAAAATCCATATTTTAAACTTCCCTGAGTGAGAGAAACATATTTTTGGCATTATGTGTCCGACCGTCTGTCTGTAATAAATATAACTCAAAAACGCCCTGAACTATATGGATGAAGTCTAAAGTACAAACATATCACCAAAATTTGAACATTTTTATCAAACTTTGAGAAATCCATTCAGAAGAAGTCTCCCGGTTCGGTTTTCCGAATATAAGTTAATGCAATAACTATGAAACGAAGAGAACTAAATAAAATTTAGCACACGTATTTAAGATCTAAAGTGTCAATACTCATCTAATCTTGGAACCAAATCAACGAGGATTCGACTTTCGGTCGATCTATACTTTCACAAGCATGCAAACAAGATAAGTCCGAAATGCAATGTTGTCTATATAACAAATTTGGTAAATGATTTTGTAATTACAATTATATTTCAATGTCTAATTTTGTTTTCAGTCAGTTGTTGTCAATCAGTTGTTGAAAACGCATCTGATATACAAAATGGGTTTTCGTATGTTATCAAAAACATGCCATGGATTATTTCCTAAAAACTGATAAGTATCACACCACAGATTCGGGTCGGGATAGCCTGGTTAGTAGGGCGTTGGTTTCGCGTCCTTTGGGTTGCCAGATCGAACCCCGCTGGCCGAAGACTCCCCGTGTGTGTGGTGGCTGGCGTAGGTATAAATCTGTCGTGGTCACAAAGTCCTCCATGTCGAGAGTAATACCATTAGGGGTACTGGATCAGAGGTGATCGTTCTCTGATTCAGGTCTAAATTACGATCTGTGGATAAGTGAATGAAATGCATGAATGAAGTCAACACCATAAAAAGGGTTGTGACGTGTGTAGCTGAGTCGTACTCTTGGCCTTTGATGGCGCTACTGAGAAAACAAGAGACGCACCCTCGGCTTAAAATCACTGACTTCTAATGTCAGTGGGCGTGTCTATGACAAGTGCCTCTAAAAATAACAACAACACCATAGATTCAATAAAAAGGCTAAATTCAGATCAAAAATTAATATTTCATAACTATTGCTCTCTAATGCCATGAAAAATACTCACAACCTTACTCTAAGTCCAAAATTTTATGCGAGGCAGGAAAAATATTACTTTATAAGAGAATATGTGAAAAAAGTTTGGTAAGATTATTAGGAAGATAATTAATATTTATACTGAATTGTAACCATGGCAATTTCCACCAAGTTTGATGTATATTTATTTTCACAAATTTATACTGAATTGTAACCATGGTAATTTCCACCAAGTTTGATGTATATTTATTTTCACTATTTGGAGAGACTTCTATCAATTAATTACTTCTAATATAATTATTGTAACAATAGATACTTTTTTTCAAAGGAAAGGTTATGTAAGTTGAAAAATATTTGTAAATATTGTCTTTTTTAATTTTATAATAAAAATAAGAAAATTCTATTAAGAAAAGATATTTTCCCTTTGACTTCATCTTTCATATAGATCTGGAATAGAAGTCCCCGAACGAAATGGCATCCATGTAGCTCATGATATTTTTGAGCTGCCATACTCACATAAATGCATATATGAATACATGAGAGGCTTGTATCTAAAAGAGCTTTTTTTTATCTTTTGGGGACTCAGAAAGACTCTGAGCTCTTTAATACTTAGATGTATTAAAATCTCGAGATTGAATTTCTGACGAATACAATACATTCACTATGTGTACTTTGCATCTTGGAATATAGAAATCGATACTGATTCTCGACTTTGAAAATATTCCATAAATACTTGTAAAAGCCTCACAAGTCTCAGAAAAAGGGAAATATTAATAGATATAATAACGTTTTTGAAGAAATATTTTTCATTATTCACGTGAAATATTTTCTTACAATTATTTGCTATCATGTATTTGAACCCTCGAAAACTCAAAAGAAACTAAAAATATTTCTCTATTTTGTTTCATAAGGAAGTAAATAGAAAAGAAGCAGCATTAAATAGAAAATCTAACAGTTATCAAATAGCCGTACAGAACCATTTCATATCAATTTGTAACTACCACTTATTATATTCTAGTCGCCTTTGGAGACCAACCAATTAGTTTAACATATTGATTGCATTTAATTTTACTTAAATCTCTTCATTCATGATTTGATATTCATGATTCATCCACCAAAGTATTTTGAAGCATCAAATTTTAACAGACATTTTAACAGCCTGCTACTTTAATAGCCTTACACCCGTTATATTATTTGTGTACATGAACCTCTATTTTGGAGCCAAGCCCTAAGAAATCACAGCGACATTAAAAATATAACGAAATTAATCATCTACCCCATGACGGCATTGAAGATTTTCACATTTCTTAAAAGCAGTCAAAAAGACATCAAACCGAATAAATGTTATAAATTCAACATTGATCATTTTTAAGACACTTTTATTAGAATGTTCTTTTCTCCTTTAGCACACTCAAACGTAATTGGTTATTTGATAGCTCTGGAATCACTATTTTCCGCTTTTAAAAATCTGAACAAAGATTACGATATTTAACATCACATATCTCAGATCAGTGATTCAGGGTACAGGCAGGGTCATTTGCATTTCCAACATGTCATATTTTTTGCGTGTAATGTTCGAATTTACAAAAGACATTTTTTTTATTATTATTATTTAACGAACTATACTATAAAAATTCGATTATAGAGGAAATCCTTTAGAAATTTTTAAAAACTGTAAATTGAAAAAATATGGCTCTTTGAAAATTTATTACAGCGGAAAATCAATTTTATGTTTACCCTCATAATTAGGAGCTGAATATTAAACAACAACAGGTTTTTTACTGTTTTACTGGTGAGTACTGAATGAGATCATTCTTCCATTCGTATTTATTACAACATGGCAGCCAATATTATGATAATGGTGCTTGACATAAAGCTCGCTTTATTATAAATACAACAGTTTATAATAATATTTTTCCATTTAATATTTAAAATATTAAAATTCTTTTAGCCATTACAAACCTAAACATTAATTCTTGCAACATTTCAGATTATAATTATGAAAAGACGTTTGTCAAGCATTAAATGCATTTAAGGTAAGTTGCATCCTATCAGGCATTTTTGCGATCTATTCACGTAGAGTAATGAAATGTTTTATGCATATGCAGGTGATGATATTTTAAACTTTAATTTCAATTTAATTAATTTCCAAGGTTTTATCTTAATTTAGCCCATAGTAAGTTCATTCTAAAATAGTCTCTTATTTCGTGATCCAATTCCACTTTCTCTACTTAATTCATTCAAGAGAGATTTGTAAAATTGCTGAATCGGTTAAAAGCCTAACTTTCCCACACTCCGAGTGAAGGGACAAAATACAGCTGACGAGACAAATTCTTTTTTAAAATATCCCTGTGTTTCCCTTACCTCGTCGACACGTGTAGCAAAAATCCCTATCTAAATCTTAATAATATATTAGCACTGTAAAGAAATATTTTCCCTATCAAAGTGTCAGGTTATATAAGACGAGGGACAATTTAGTTCTCTCTTTTTCCCCACTTCTGATTTTGTGACCCGCTTTGGCGGACGTGCCTTGTCCGCGTCTCTGCTTGTAAATAATTATACTTTCCCGATGGATTATAATAAATTTTAAAAAGATAAAATTATCTTCAATGTCTTCAAACCTGCCTTCTGCTTCAAACAAAATAATGCCTACATGCATTAAATTATAAATAAGAAAAATATCTTTTAGAAACTCTTTAAAATAAAATATAATATATACACATATATATATATATATATATATATATATATATATATATATATATATATATATATATATATATATATATATATATATATATATATATATATATATATATATACACAAAAGTATTAAAATCAAGTTAATAGGAAAATCAAATAAAAAAAAAGAATCCTCTTTAAGAGAATTAATGGAAAGAGGAACTAAATTTAGATTAAGAGAAAAAATAAACCATAATAAAATTTTAATTTCTATTGGTAATGATTTGGATGTTTTTATTGCTAAATTATCTAGAAAATACCATTGGCCTGCGGAAGATTTCGGGGAATGGAAAGTGAGAATTTTAGAGGAAATAAAAATAAAAATGAGTACTGTTATTGACAGATCTAAAGAATGCGGGATTTATTTTAGCAAAACATTAAAAAACGAAATAAAAAATTTAAAAGAAAAATTTGTTATTACAGTAATAGATAAATCAGCAAATAATTTCTGTTTAATTTGTAAATATTATTATTAAGAACTTTTAATTAATGACTATAACTCTAACGAAACTTGTATTCTAAAGAACACCGGGAATAAGGAATTAGATAAAAAAAATGCTATTTATTCCCAACAGTTAAATGTCATAAAAATCCATTAAAATTCAGATTCGTGACTTGTAGCACTGGCAGTTATAATTACTATACGGGAAAACATCTCTTTAAATACGGGGTGTCCCATAAATTTGTAAATACTTTAAAAATTCATAAAAATTGAAGGAATGAGTATATTTTAATGCGGTTTGTGAAGCTGTTATTCTCATGAAGGGGGATTTTTTTTCATACAAAAAAAAAGAAATAGTTCAAAAATTTGTCGATAGAGGGTGCTAAACACATGCAAAACATACAATTCTACGGGAAAAATACTTTTATTTGCATGCAAGCAATTGTTTACATGCGTATCACACCAGTACTACAGTACTTGTTCTATGTGTCCGCCATCACCAGAAATAACAGTTTGGAAGCGAGAGACAACAGTGGTAACTGCATCATACAGCATATCCGGATGAATGCATGAGATTTCGTGGCGAATGGCTTCCTTTAGCTGCACTAACGAAGTTGGCCTATGGCGGTACACCCGAGACTTAAGGTAACCCCATAGCCAAAAATCAAGGGGTGTTAAATCTGGTGAGCGTGGGGGCCATTCATGTGTAAAGTGACGGCTGATTATCCGTTCTTCAGTAAAAGTACTTCTCAAAAATGCCTTCACTTCAGTGTCGATGTGAGGAGGTGCCCCGTCTTGCATGAATACCACTGTGTCAAGGACATCGTGTTCCAATAAGGACGGTATCACTTCCTTCTGTAACATTTCCAAGTAACTTGTTCCATTAACTGAACATGTCTCCCATCCTGCTTTTTTACAAGGCTTTTCAAAGAAAAAAAGGGCCTACAATAATGGATGCAGTGAAACCACACCAAACAGTAACCCGTGGTGAATACAGGGGCTTCTCAGTGTAAGCATGTGGATTCTCATGTGCCCATATTCTACAGTTATGGGTATTAACTGCTCCATGCAAAGCAAAATGAGTATCATCTGTCCACAATATTTTCAGCAGCCATCGCGGATCATCTTCAATTTTCGCCAAAGCCCAATTTGAGAATTCGAATCTCTTAGCTGTATCATTTGGTAAGAGCAGATGTAGCGATTGCAATTTGTATGGGTACAATTGCAATACACCATGAAGGATACGGTACACTGTTCCCTTAGCGTGTCCATTTGCGAAGAGACATCGAGGGTACGGACTGTTGTTAAACGAGGTGCACCACTGCGTGATCGTTGACACAAACTTCCAGTTTCTTCGAACAACGTACTAGGGAAACAAGTCCAGCAGGAGTGATCGGACCTGAACCTTTCTTCAATCTTTTCTGGGTCCTAAACTTTCGTAAGGCTTCAGCCGCCGATTCGTTGCTGACATAAAACAACTTTACCAATAGTGCTTTATCCACCAATGTCAACATCTTAATACAAACCTTATGCAAACCTTTAGAAATGATGTGTCACTCGCTCACTGTGCCTTTCATAAGACTTTAATTTGCATATTTCCACTGATTTGCTTGTGTGCAGCGCCCTCTATTGAAAATGTTTTGAATTATTTTTTTCTGTATCAAAAAAAAAATCCCCCTTCATGAGAATAATAGTTTCGCAAACCGTATTCAAATATACCCAGTCCTTCAATTTTTATGAATTTTCAAAGTATTTACAAATTTATGGGACACCCGGTACTTAAAAATTATCCTGGACAAAATCAGAGATGAAGACAATTTTATAATTTCTAGTAACAAAGAAGTACTGGATTTTCTTAAAGATAACAACATTAATAAAATTAATACTTATGATTTCGAAAATTTATACACCAATCTACCTCATGAAAAATTAATAAAGGTCTGTACGTTTTTATATGATGAATATTTGAATGAAGATGTTATTCCTAAAAATAACTGGCTAGAGTTATGTAATTTTAATATTACTGAAAATTACGTTTTTAATGGAATCAATTTTTATAAACAAGTAAAGGGCATTCCAATGGGAACAGCTTTCTCAAGTGCTTTAGCTAATATTTTCCTACATTACTATGAAAAAAAATAATTAAATATAATTTAATAAACGGGTGGAGATATATTGATGACCTACTTTTGATAAACTTCGACAATACTAATATTGTTACTAATTGCTATCCTAAAGATTTAATTTTAACAGAAACAAATAAAAATCAACTTGAAGCTACCTTTCTGGATTTAAAAATCGAAATTTCTAATGCTAAAACAATAGTTGGTATCTACGATAAAAGGGATGAATTCAACTTTAAAATTACAAAACTATGTAACTATCATTTCAATCTAAACTCTAAAATTTTCAAAAATCTAATTTTCTCACAAGTTAACAGGATCAAAAGGGTTTGCAATAACAAAAATTCTTATATTGATGCATTAAATAAACTCATAAAAATGAATTTCCTAAAAATTACTGTAATGTCAACTTTTTAATTAAACAAGGTATGGTTTGGGATTAATACTTTGCCTAAAATAAAAATAGAACTGTCCTGGCATATTAGATCACTCAATAGATGGCGCTGGGAAACTACAATCATTATTTACCTTTAATACGTTAGCTTTATGTTTTTTAAAAAGCGGGAATCACAATCGATAGCTTAAAATTTCCTTGCTTGCTGTTTGTATGCTCTTTCCTTTTTGTTTTTCTTTGTGGTTTATTGTTATTTTGTTATTGTATTTTTACTTATTAGTGGTTATTTTTTTCTAATTTGTTGTTTTGTATTGCCCTTTCTGTTAAAATGGTATATCTCTTAGGTCTAATTTCAGGGGATTTTCGGGTCACGAGGAATCATTATTAGACTTTTTGTCTGCATTCCCTCACAGAAAAAGTCCCTTTTTTTGAATCCCTGCCTGAGGGTAACCCTTGAAAAAGTCTTCAGGCCGGATTCTTTTTTTATTTGGTTTATTTGATTTTCCTATTAACTTGATTTTAATACTTTTGTATCAATTCATCTGTGTTTTAGAAGTTGCTGCATTTGCGCTCTCTAAATACTATGAAGTTTTCCTATTCCTTTTTTGGTTTTAGTTTGAATAAGAAATTATTTTTAGTTGCGATTCCGAAACTATTTCGTTCCGTTTTCATTTTGGTTTCGTTTTCAAAATATTTCTTACTTTAGATTGGTTACCTTATATATATGTAACATATTTTGATTGAAGTAGAATGCAGGTTCGAAACAGTGAAGAGACTTGGTATTTTTAATTACGTTTTATACTATTCCGAGTGGCAGGCATGATTATATACAAGAAAACGCAGCGCGGCACACACAGAAGTAAGAAAAGGGGAAAAAATGGCCAAAGAGATGATCACTAGCCTTATATAACATTGGATTTCTGGCCAGGCGCCAATTCAATACACATGTGACCCTTGACACCTTTTGAAGGGCAAAAGTATCACTTTCATTTAATACGTAGTACTGATGGCGCATTATTTTTACAAAGGGATTAATTAAACCGAAAGTGGAATTGGATCACGAAATAAGAAAATATTTTAGAATGAAGTTAGGAAGGGCTAAATTAAGGTAAAATCTTGGAAATTAATTAAACTGAAATTAGAATTAAAATATCATTACATACATATATATATTCTATTATTGTTTATTTATTATTCAATATTAATTTATTTGGAACAAAACTAGATGTGATTTTATAATTCAAATTAAAAGTTAATTTTTAGAAATATATTCATATTTTCATAACGAATTTTCAGAAGAATTTTGTGTCTTGCTAAACCAAAATTGATTTGCAACTAGTAATTTGACTAGAACTGTATTCAGTTTTTTTATTAATGTTTACCCGAAATCTTAAAATAAATGTTATGTAATTTCCTCAAAAAATTAAGATACATGGAACATTTGAAAGATATGCAAATCTAATTAAAACATCGTTTTGAGAAAAAGTCATTAAAATAATATTTTTTTATATAAATCCTTTAAATATTAAACATTGCACTTTTCATTCTATTTTAGTTGAATATAAGCGTATATTTTGGAGATAAAACAATAAAAACTACTTCATACTTTCGTCATTTTTTACTTATTTCTAAATCCACTGTCTCCTTAAACCTATCAATAGACCATCGTGCGCTTCCTTTTTTCAAAATATTTTGTTGCCAAGAAATAGCCAACAGCTCTAAAACAAAAACAGAAATGAAATTGCATGAAGAACGGTCAAAGCTCGTTTTCTGATAAGCAATTAATAGTTAGCTCTGAATGTCACATCTCATTTCCACAATAAATAGCATACTATAATCGTTCTGACTTATTTGTATAGTAATCAATGCTGCTTTCGTTGAAATGTCCAAATAGTATCTGCCGTCAAATATATGAGTTCAGAATTCAAGACCATTACTCAAATGCAAATTTTAGGAGCTTATTCAATATACAAACTGATTTCTGTGGCTCGAAAAGTGAAATGGCGTGCTTAGTACAAGGTTAAGACGATGTCAAAACGTCTACCAAGTGTCTAGATTATTTTAAGCCTAGATGTTTCGCAGAAGCAGTTAAACTATTTTCATCTCATACATATATTATCCTTGCTTATATTTCAGTTAAAAAGGTTTTTGTAAAATGTTAAATTTTGTTTCACATAGCTACTTTAAGCGTTTATTTAGCGAATTATTTCAACATCGATTTTTCGATTTCATTTTTGAGTCATTCATTTTAAATTTTAGTGCATAATAAGCCTAGGTATGAAGGAAAAAACTGTCATTAATTAATATAATTTGATAATAGCTAAAGATTTTTAATTTCAAAATTTTATTGATATCTACTGTTTGCTGTCGGAGCGTTTCATATTCATTTGCATACCGTCTGAAACTTAATCATATTATAAAGAAAGCAGCTTGATTTGAATGGTACATTTAAGTACCATTTGTAAATAAAGGGTTAAAAATTAAGAATAACATATGCAGGGTGGCTATAATTAAAATGCAAGTGTTTGAGAGACTCTAGAAGAAAAAATATTACGAGTATTGTGGATAAACTTGGTATTTGTTATATTTATTGCATAAGGAAAAAATTAGTTTTATTTGTTTCAATAGGTGGCCCTATTTTATTAACATTACTTTATAGATTGAAATTATAAGATATTTTTCTTTGTTAAAAAATACGTTATTACAATATCTGCACATACATGAGCTTTCAAATCCAATCAAATATTCTATATATATGACAACGCTGTCCATATGAGCACTTAATGTTTATTGGTGAATTAATGGGACATGTCTGATAATGGGTTTTTTTAAAATCAACAGTAGAATGATATTTGTCTTACGGTCTTTTAAATATTTCTACAATCAGAGGTCCCAAGGATTCAAATCTGGTGAATAGGATGGTCAAGCGTTTTGGAAATATGCACACCTATACGATCGTTGACAAATGTTTGGAGCAGCAAATGGTATAACATTGAGCACTATGAGGTGAGGTATGAGAAGCATGAGGTGGGACTCCATCTTTCAAAAATATTGTTGAATTCCGGCAGTTTCTTTCTTGTAAAACAGGAACCGCATTATTTCCTAGAATTTTACTGTAACTAGTGCGGAGCACAGTGAACTAACCTTGTTGGTGTAAGATTTTCGAAAGAAAAATGGACAAAATAATATAATCATATCGCTTCTAGCTGTAGCAGACGATGAATGTAGAAGTTTTCCATAAACAGCATGCGGGTTAGATAAGTCCCCTATCCTACAATTCTGGATGTTGATTTGTCCTGATAAAGTGAAAAGCGCTTCATCAGTCTGCAAAATCTTTCTATTCCATGATACGTCGTCATCAATTCGATAAAGAATGAAATTGGCAAAATCGGTTCTTTGTTGGGAATCTGCAGTTTGCAAATGTTGCAAAATTATAATTTTTTGAGGATAATGTTTTAAAATTAGGGCAAGATTTTGAGCGTGGGATTAATTTAGGGAATTAGCGATTTTGATTAATTTATGGCAAGATTTTGAGCGTGGTCATCCATGGTATTAATAAGGTCCTTCTTATGCTCTTAGCACTCATAAGCTGCTGTTCCATTGATCCTGAATCAATTGCATTCATAATTTCTTCCACAACTTCTTCGTTCAGAGGGCTTTCTCTTCTAGTTTCAGAAAGCACCCAAGGTTCTCCAGTACTTTCAAATTTACTGAAAATTTTCTTCGAGCAATTCACAAATATTGACTTATTTTTCTCAAATATTCAAGATGATTATATTCTTTCAAGGCAATTGCTATTCTTTTGGAAAAAAATGTTTTACTAATCAGAGAACAATTGATTTTATATAAACCGATGAATACAAATTACGGATATTCTTATTTCTTTCAAAACAAAAATATTGTCTTCTTAAATACAGAAGTAGCAGATGTTTTGTCAGAATTATGAAAGAATCAAACGAAGTAGTCTCCCAAAACTTTCTCGCAACCCTCCAATTAAGATTTTAACCCTCTTCCTTCGCATAAAAGTATAGACTTTGCGTAAGTCAATGAATACCTTGCATGGCAATGATAAATGATTGTTTTAAAAAATAGATATTTGTCATAAATCACAGATTTTTACTGAATCTATCGAGAAGCCTTTGGCCTGTCGATTGCTGTAAGAATTTGACACAAGATATCAGTTTAGGTTAAAGATTACATACCGAATTTTATTGATTTAAGTCATTGCGTTTACGTGTATGCGAAAGTACAGACTGACAGACGGTCAATCGCTTGACGCATTTGATTCGAAATTTGATATATGTATATATTTTAAATGTTAAACTTGTGCACCAAATTTCACTCGTCTAGTTCTTTGCGTTTTTTGTAATAATCAAGTACTCTTGTATTCGAATAACAGGTCAGGTAGACTTCCTACTAAATAATTTCGTTCAAAATTTGACAAAAATCTACAAATTCGGTCATATAAAAAATTTCAAATTTTCAGATCTACAAATACAAAAGTTTACAAATTTTCAGATCTACAAATACAAAAGTTTACAAATTTTCAGATCTACAAATACAAAAATTTACAAATTTTCAGATCTACAAATACAAAAATTTACAAATTTTCAGATCTACAAATACAAAAATTTACAAATTTTCAGATCTACAAATACAAAAATTTACAAATTTTCAGATTTACAAATACAAAAATTTACAAATTTTCAGATACAAAATTTCGCCGTCTGGCTCAAAGCGGTTTTGAGATAACACGTTTTCAGTGCGACTGACTGACAGACGTAATATCAAAAATGAGTTTCTCGAACTTCTGGCGTAGAGACTCGTCACAATCTCGAGTTCTAATTTTTTGATGATTACAATACTTTCTCAATGCTTCGTATACTACGCTTGAACAAGCCACAGTGCCATCTATTGAAAAACTTAATTAAACCTTATTCATTGTGTAAATTATTTTTCCATACTGTTAATATTACAATTAATTATTACCGTTAATCCAAATATTTTTTTTTCTTCCGGAATCTTTCAAACACTTGCACTTTATTATAAGCATCTTAATATATTAGCAAGCGCATGATACAGAATAAGATAAATTTCTTGTTACATAAGATTATAATAACTTAATTTAATTCATTCGTTCTGGTTTTTTTATAATTTCTCTCGAGTAAAGGCGAATTTCTGGTTGCATTGATAGCAAATTAAATTATTTATTATTAATATGACATTTTATTGGATAAAATGCCTTTTTAGTTAAACATTCAGATATCAAATGAAATCTTAAAGCATTTACATTAACAATTGTTTTATCTGAAAAACAATGAATAAAGAAATAATAATTTATGAAATATATGTGATATACATAATTTACGCACTTATTTAATAAAGTGTCTGCAAATATTTATCAAATTATTTCTTTTAGAAAGTTATATCTTATTGGATTTGGAAAGATATTTCTTTTAATCCTAAGTATTTCCTTATTTAAATGAGAATAAATTTCATTTAATTATCTTTTCAACATATATATATATATATATATATATATATATATATATATATATATATATATATATATATATATATATATATATATATATATATATATATATATATATATATATATATTATTTCATAAAAATATTTTATATTTTACCATGATTTCATATTTCTAATTATTCTGATAAATTAAGCCTAAATGTTAAACCCCCTCTAAAATGGAACATAAGGAGGGAAATTTGAAATTTTGAAATTTGAAAGTTCCAAAGGTGAAAACTCAAAAAAGAATTTTATTTATAGCGCTTTCGATTTTTAGTTACAGCACTCATACACACCGGACAGAAGCACAGACATAATTCGAAAAACGGTTCTTTTTGGAAGGATACATAAAGTGACTATATTTATACAAATATCAAGTTCTGGTTATTAAATTATTGCAAAACCTTCGGTAAACTTCGGATCGAAATGAAAAAGGATTCTAGATTTCAATATTTAAAGAAAATAACTTCAATATTTAAAGAAATTAATTTGATTCAATTTTTAGTTAGTTATAGTACTCATATACACCGAACAGACGAACAGAAATAATTCCAAAAACGGTTTATCTCGTTACAAGGATGTTAAAGTGTCTATATTTGTACAAATATCAAGCTCGGGTTATTAGATTATTGCAAAACCTTCGGTAAACTTCGGATCGAAATGAAAAGGCATCCTAGAATTCAATATTTGGAGAAAATCTCTTGTCCAAACATTCTTCGGATAAGAGAGCACAATATCGCAAATTCCAGAACTCAGGAATTCATCCAAACACGTTTTCAGTGAATTCTTGTTGCATCTCGCCATAATCCTCCAAAATCAGGACACGGGAAATAAAATAAGAAGGATCATCCCATCCCAGAGAAATCACCCATTTAAGGGGCGAGTCACGTTTGCTTTCCCAGCTATCCAGTTTACGATCTCTTGATCAAATTTTGTTGCCAAACGACGGAAGAAAACTTTATAAATTTGGTGTCTGAAATTACGTCGTCTGCAGACACTTAGCTATCATTTGTTATCTAATGGCTGATTGTTTGTTTGTGCAGTATTCTTTGTTGGTTTTAGTAGAAATGTAGAAGATGAGAAAAATTATTATGAAATCATAATATTTCGATTTATTAAAATGAAATATGAACTATTTTTTATCCCAATCTTTGAATTATGGATATTAATACAGATTCTTTTAAAAGAGTTTTTTTTAATTAAGTTCTTTTCCACTTCCCTGTAATATATTCATCATACTATTAAATTAAATTCTAGAAACCATGAAGAGGAATTTCAACGCTGGACCCACTGAATCATGTTTTACTAACTTTAGTATATTAAATTTAAATTACTGTCTTGTTAATTTTTGGAAGAAATCTTTCGAAAACTTAATTACTAGAATATTAATTCTGTTGTTCGTTTTGAAGATATTCCTGTTATTTTTAGCAATGTTCATCATTCATCTCAATAATGATGCCAAACATGTTTCACAATCTATTGTCGTAGTTTTGAATAAATAATATAAATACTTCTGTGAAAACAAATGTTTTTATTAATATCTTTTTCTGGTGTTCGTGCCTCAATTCATGACTTGTGAGGTTGCATTCCTTACAAAAATATTCTTCTATAAATCATTATTTAAGCACTGTTGCAAAATTTTCTGTTTGTTTGTTTCTTCTGGCACTTGCCACTGTTACGAAGACAGCGATTTAAGCCTGAGGGGGACGTCTCTTATTTTTTATAGCAGCGCCAACTAGGGCCAAGAGTACGACTTTGCCACTCACGCATCACTCATTCGCTTGCACAACTCCTTTTTACAGGAGGGCACATTCACACATCTCACAGATAGAACAACAGAAGAACAACCATGCCCAAACCGGGACTCGAACCCGGGACGCCCAGATCACGGGGAAGACGCGCTACCCCTATGCCAGGACGCCGGCCATAATTTTCTTTTGACTAAATATGTATTTATTTAGTTTCTAGAAAGTTTTACTTCAACGTAATTAACTATACTTCAAACATTTAGACATGTATATAATTTAGATAAAATGAAAATTATCATGATGAAAAATGTGCGCTTCATCATTATTTTATTGTAGCATTTTCATTATTTCGAACATAACAGTTATCATTCCTATAAAGCATAAATGTTGCTAATTATATAAAATTTCAATGGAATTTCTTATTGTGTTTGATTGCATATCTACGGAAAGCATAATAAATATATAATATTGTAGATTATTTACATTAATGAGAGTGCATCAAATTTGTTAGTGCTTAGATGAGATTGAAGCGGTATGAGACGCGTGAGGATAGAACCTGGGACCTTGTGGTTCGCAGTCCAGTAACTTAACAATTATACCAAAACAATCGTTCGGGTAGAAGAGTTGTTACTGGCTTATATGCGATTCACCACAGTACTCTCCCTCCAGTGAGGCGAAGGGGAGACGAACGATATTGCGTTTAGTGGTGATGTATTGAGTAGTAGCTGTTGTCTTAATGGGCCGTACCCTTATTTGAGTATGGGTACGGCCATACTCAAATAAGGGTACGGCAAGCGTTATGGCGAGAGTTTGTGGGTGCCGATGCGCCAAGTGTGTCTGGCGACTTAGGGTTGCTGCGTCACGTGAGTTTGACGACTTTGCTGCGCCAAGTGAGTCTGGCGACTTTGGTTGCGGGTAGATGGCGCCACAACAGCTGTATGAAGGTTGAAGGTTCAGCGTCCGAGGTCACCAATGTGCAGGTTTTGGACGCGTTAGGATAGAACCTGGGACCTTGTGGTTCGCAGTCCAGTAACTTAACAATTATACCAAAACGATCGTTCGGGTAGAAGAGTTGTTACTGGCTTATATGCGATTCACCACAAGATGATGACATAAAGTACAATTGACCACAACAAGAATAGCACAATCGAAATCACATATGACCAGAAAAACAATCAGATAGACATTGGCTGCATTATTCTTCAGTGGGCTAGAATAATATGAGTCATTCTTTGCTTCTCATTCTGTACCCTGATGACACAGAGTATTCATACAAGATTATATTTGATTTTGTACAGAAATTTCTACAGAAAATTACAAAAACGTGGATTTCAAGGCTAATGTTTTGATCATGGAGGAAGATGCCGGCGTCCTTGCATAGGGGTAGCGCATCTTCCCCGTGATCTGGTCGTCCCGGGTCGGGCATGGCTGTTCTTCATCTGTGCTCTATCTGTGAGGTGTTTGAATGCCCCCCCCCTGTCAAAAGGGGTTGTGCAAGCGAATGTCTGAGTTTCATCTCCATATAAGCTAGAAGTCAGACTTCTGCCCTCGGGTGTTCAGGGGTGAGATATTTTCATTCGGGAGGTGCAATGAAGTAGCTGATTGCTCAATATGCTACTCTAGCAGATTGCAAAAGCATGGACTTCAACACTAATGTTTTTATAACGGATGAAAATATTTCCATTCGGAAACATACATTAAAAAAACATATTTCAATATGTTGGTCAGGCAAATTATCTTATCCAGAACAGTTTTTTACCATTAATTCTTGAATAGTTACTTTCTTTAATTGATCAGTTGCCCATATCACTTACCAGATTTACAATGTTTAAATATCACGAATCATACAAGATGTCTTAAAAAACTTTCACCGGAATTATGTTATTCGCCGCACCTAAAATGGCTGAATATGGTCTCATATTCAGCCATTTTAGGTGCAACATATGATATAACATGGCGAGATTCCAGGCCATCTTAATTGGCGTGTTTGAAAGTGTTTAACTGGTATATTTTAGATATTCATGAATTGAATATTGGGGAATTTTTATATAATCTTTGCACAAAATTTGAAAATTTAATTTTTGTGTTGAGTTCCTTAAATTTATGGTGTAAAAAGCCATATTTAGACTGTTTGATTATTTATGCCATCCAGAATCCTTATAGAACGTCAGCGCATTTGAAGTGATCTTTGTCTCAGCACTTCAACAAATAGCTTTTTGATGTCCATGAATAAAATGTAGAGTGCCTTTTTGCATTCATTGTCTCCAACTGATTTGGTTACCGAGCTTTTGTTTACTTTAGCGAAGATAATAAAATTTATATTGTAAGAATCTCTTTACTTGCCTCTGAAAAGCATCATTTGGAAAAACTTAATGGTACAAGGTAATCAATAAAGTTCTTGCCGTTTTTGTTTGTCATTCAATGAAATGAGAATATATCAACAAAATTAATGTATCACATGGTTTAAAAACCTATCGTCGAGAGTAGAAATATCAGTCATTATAAAAGCAGGTCCACCGCTCATTTTAATCATTTCTAACTAGTGCAGTAACGAAGACAAATTAAAGCGTACAAGGAGTTCGTTCATTGTTGTTTGCTTTACAACTTCAAATAAGGTTATCAGCAACTGGATCAATATGTCAAGTGTTTGGGGATAGTGCTATGAATGAAAGTACTGTCAAAAATTCAGGTCGGGAGATTTGTTCCTCTGTGATTAACTTCGCAGTGGATGATCCAGCTCTTGGATACAAAAGCCCTGCAGACGGACATTGAGGAGGGCAGTAATCTAACTTGTAGTTAGAGATGCATAATCCACGATTTTTTTAATAACAAATAATATTGCTATTGTTATTTTTAAATATGCGTTCCCAATATCTGTTATTTCAATCATATTATTAATTAAAAATTATTACTTAATATTAAATATAAAATTTATTAATTGTAATTAATACTTAATTTACTAATTTAATTAACGTGTGATTGAATTAATTTATCTGTTTCAGCTTACTTCTTAAATTTTATTTTTTTCTCAAAACTATTTATTTAATTTATTTATTAGAGTGAACCATTTTCTGGAAAAGATGAGTTAAAAATATATGTCATTTCTTTAAAATGTTTACTTTAGTCCTATATTCTACCAATAGATGGCGCCAGCAGTAAACAGAGTACATGTAATCATGTAGCAATAAATAGTGCATCATCAAATACGAATATCGGTCACTCCCGTAAAGTGGAGTGGTGACTTCGCACTTTCCAGTGAAATCACCGCTGCGATAAATTTCAGTGATATGCAATTCAATGATACGATACGATAATTCCAATAACCGGTCCGTTCACTTTTCAATCCAATCACAGATTTCTTTCGAGAGCTTCCATTGGACAGATCGTATCGTCACCGCTCCGGCAAATTTCAGTGATATCGTATCGATTGTTAGTTTCTATCGTGATCCAAAACTTGTAATCGAAATATCATCAGTAAGATCGTATGAAGGATTTGAATCACACCCCTCTTTGAAAAGTATTGATCACTTGTATTTGTGACTTTTTGATATTGGTTACGTAATAACCGCTCTGAAAATATTCATCATCCCTACTTGTAGTGAACTTGCAAGACAGTTTAACGTTTGTGATGACACAGCAACATTTGTACCGCTTAAGTAAGACGTACAAGCTGAGCAAGTAGGTTCCGCTGATGCTGTTGGAAGCCTACAATTGCAGTCTGCAGGAACAGCCTACAATGGCAGCCTGTATGTCATTGCTTTCTCGCCACCTTAGCTTATCATATTTAATGGAGTGTTTACTAGTGAAAAGAAATAGGTCTTATATGACAATCCCAATGTTTTATGGATATAGATGCAATTATTGTTAGAAATTAATATTGATTTTTTTAAATTTAAATCTTAAAAATCAAAAAATTTTAATAATTCCGACAAGCAATTACACCAAAAGATTGCTTCCAATTATTTAATTCGTTTTATTTAATTTTCTATTATTTTGTAGAATGCTGATCAAGTAAATAGATTAACCTTCTAAAGCTCTTATAAAGAAGGGAAAACATATCCTACTGCATGTTATTCGAATCATCATGCATTTTAAATAACTTCTCTTTAATTTGACTTCCTTCATATTATCATAACTAATCTCTTAATCATTTTCAAATGTGCGAGATGATTCAAAATTTGTCCTCATGCGTATTCTCCAAGGCAATGCACTATACTGCTATTTAAAATTTTATTATTTTAAAACTCCGTCACCATGTGTCGACACGTACAAATTCAAAAAATTATTCATATTAATGAAATAAGTCAATTAATATGATTAAACCACACCAGCCGGCTTCTGGCATAAAGGTAGCGTGTCTTCCCCATGGCCTCGGCGTCCTGAGTTCGAGTCCCGGTTCGGGCATGGTTGTTCTTCATCTGTGAGATTTGTGAATGTGCCCTCCCCCTGTAAAAAAGGGTTGTGCAAGCGAATGTGATGCGCTAATAGCTAAGACGTACTCTTGTCCCTAGTTGGCGCTACTAAAACAAGAGACGCTCCCATGGCTTAAAATCGCTGACTTCGTCAGCGAGCTTGTCCATTATAAACAACATTATAAGTGCCATTATAAACAACAACAACCACACCAATGTTTATAAATGGTGTTAAGTTTGAGAAGCAATAAAAGAAGAACAAACATTAAAAATAATAAATTCTGATCATTAATAAACTAATTTTTTAACAACTTTACTTAATTTCATTTTTAATAATCTATATTATAATCATGTCATACACGCAATTTTAATACTTTATTTAGTACATTTGTACTAAAAATATAATTCATTAATATTTAATAATTAATAATAAAATATAATTCAAAATATTTAAATATTTTATAATTAATTAAATAATGAACGAATAAACGAATCTATAAAATATAATTCATTAATATTTAATAATAACAAATGAATAGTAGAGCTGACGGGTAAGATTCCGAACATGGTTTCAGAACGCGCCTTTAGTCTCTGAGATTGACCTCATAGCAAGACTCTGCTGATGTGGCAAAAATCCAGACAGATGAGATCTGCAATCGATGCAGCATCGGCGTCAGAGACGCTCCACTGCTCGTGTTGGAACTCTACAGTAGCTATTGTTGGATCTTGAAATCCATCAGGCACTTCATAAACTACGCTCAGCTGTCTTGCACCATTTGGACATCTTGGGGATTTCCCAGCACTTTCCGCTACACTTCTGGCTACGTATTTCTATGCGATTGTGGTTTATTTCGATGTCATTAACTTTTCGCAAACAATATTTAGATTCTTCGTATACCTTAGCAGGTATGATATTCCATGAAATATAAAATTTTAAAAAATAAAGATACTTACGAAGTTAAACCCGAAAAATTTATTCGATACATTATAAATTCTCAAATGTATTTGTTTCATTTATTGAATAGGAACCATTTTTTTTTTTTTTTTTTTTTTGAATTCATAAAGTATTTATATAATACATTTTTTTTTTATTTCTCTTCTAAAATGCTCTTACAGCAACACTTCTGGTGTTTTCAGAAAGTTCTGTTTATTCTATTTATGTTAAAAGAGCACTAAAAATTGATATGGTCAACTTTAACTCTCTGCACTCGGAAAAGTAATTCGATTGATCTGAAAAATAAATTTTCATTGATCTGAAAAATAAATATATATATAATTGTTTTAAGTCGAATTCCTTTGAAAAATTACTCTACATTATTTTATTATTCTGTAGGAGCTTTTAACAATCAGAATTGAAAAATAAATAAATAAATAAAACATCAAAATGATGCACCATCTTAAATGGTGGAGTGAGACGTACCATTCGAATGCAAAGGGTTAATAAGATTTGATTAAATGTTTTGAAAACTGCTTTGAAACAAAAATTCAGAATTAAATAAATATAAGCTTTATTGTTTATTTTCACCCATTACCAACATAAATTGCTAATTCTATTTTTTTTTTCAATTTATTACACAATTTTGTAACATAAATACATTGTTAAAGACATAATTTTACTCTTCCCATAAAAATTTACAGTTTCCAATTAATATAATTCTTTTGCAATTTCCTCCTAATACTTCTAATCCATTTTTGTATTCCATAAAAAAATATCACAAAATAAACAGTCAATTTTTCGTTAGGCATTTCATTAATTCTTTCTGAAAGCTATTTTTGCAAACGATTTTGAATTAAATAAATATGTGCTGTATTATTTATTTCATTCATCATAAATATAAATTGTTAAATCTACACAGTTCAGTTTATTTTTTATGCACAGTCGGTAAAATATTATTTTGCTCTTCTTTTTAAAAAAATTTATATTATTCGAGTTCCGAAATTTTTCTTTTCCTTCTAATATTTCTTATAAATTTCTGCGTGAATTTTACAAGTCAACAAACGAATGAAATTATATATTTTAAAGACATTTAAATTAATGTTTCTGAAAGCTCTGTCGCAAAGAAAAATATAATAAAAATAAGTGCGAAATGCCTTAAATTTTTTCTTAATCTTAATGAAATTTGACTATGAACAGATATTCACAATTAGTAAATTAGATTAAGAATTCGATATTCTTTTTAATTGCTGTGTTTGTTTGATATGATATGTGAGATATGATTCCTAGATTTTTACTTATTTTTTAAAAAAAAATCGAATTCTTGTGAGAGAAAAACCTTTTTTTTAAAACTCAGCTTATTCAATATTTATAATAAATGGAACAAGATAATGAACAATTGGGATTTCGGTTCAGGAAATTAAAAAAGGATTTCATTTCGAAAACATGTCAAAAGACGGAATTTTATAAAGAATTAATAAAAATAAATTATTTAAATCATTTTAATATTAATATATTTAATCAGTTAAACTATAATATATTTTTTTTGTTTATTTGCCTATTAATATATTTTTCTATTATTTGCCTATAATAGTTCTTTATTTTGCAATTATTTGGACAATTGTTTCATGTTATTTGTATTTTTTTTTAAAAAAACATAAATTCTTTGATGTAGAGATGCAAAAATAAACACAAATCTATCAAATATTGCAAAAAATAAAGCAAATAATTTTATATAAAGGATTTCTTTTTGATTGCACCATTTCAGAAAAATTAATTCTGCATTTTCTAAATTTCTATTACTAAAATATTGAAATGGATAGCTAAATGGAAGTATAATTTATTACGCTTATTTCCTCTATAACATTGAGATTATTTTCATTATTTTTTCTTTATTATTCTTATATGCAAAAAAATTCAAAAATAAATAGAAAAATTCTAAAATCTAAGGGAAGGATATTAAAAGCTCATTAATGATCATTCACTAATAACTGTTCTTTATTAGAATAGAACATAAAGTCAGAACAGATGTAAAGGATGGTCACTATCAGTCGATCAGTAAGTTAGATAAGAAAAATGATATACAGTGGCTCAAAAAATTGAGAGTACACCTTACGTTTACTTGATAAATGCGACTTTCAATATAAATAACACATTAACGGGAAGTGTAAATTTGTTTTTATTTTTACACGTAACAAATGGTTTAATTTAAAGTAAAAATAAAGAAAAATCAACGAAAAATTTCTAAATTGAAAATTTTCAGAAACCTTTTAAATAAACATACGCAGAATTTTGCCTCAAAAAATTGAGAATACACCAATGAAATGTTTGCAATATCACGCATAGAAACGAAGTGTCACTATTAAATTGCATGTCTTTTGGCTCTTATAATGGTGTCTAAACGTCATGGTACAGATTCGACCAATTTGTGGTGGTATCTGAAGATATTTTACCCCATTCTTCTTGCACCACTTGTTTTAAATGGGTTTTGTTTCTAATTTTGTATTTTTGGACCACTTTTTCCAGTATCCCCCACGAATATTCAATGGCATTGATGTCAGGGTACTGTGGTGGTGTGTGTTACTGTTGTTTACAATGAAAAAGACATCATATTTTGACGTTACGTGCATTCTGTTTGGGCTCGTTGTCCTGCTGAAAAATGGAATTTCCATCTAAACCCAAATTTTTAACACTTTCCTTTAGATTGCTGCGACCATATGGTTCATCGAACTTGTTGCAGAAACTTTTCAAATCATAGGCAGAAGTGTAAGTGCTGAAACTGTGCGAAATGCCATTAAACAAGCTGGATATAAAAGTCACATTGTTAGAGAGAAACCGTTCACCAGTTTGCAAATTCAGAAAAAGCATTTGAAGTTTGCAAAAACTCATCAATTGAAGACCAATAACCTTTGGAAGAAATCTATATTTAGTAATGAAAGAAACCTCAACATTTTTGGCAGTGACAACCTTACTGTATGGAGAGAGCCTAATACTGCTTTGTATCCAAAAAATTTACGTCCTACAGTTAAACATGTTGGTGACTTCGTGATGATTTGAGGTTACATGGCTTCATTCGGGATAGGAAATTTAATTTTTATAGATGGCATTATATATGATACGGTTTACTTGGATATACTTCGCAGAAATCTAAAGGAAAGTGCTAAAAATTTGGGTTTAGATGGAAATTTCATTTTCCAGTAAGACAACGACCCCAAACAGAATACACGTAACTTCAAAATATGGTGTCTTTTTCATTGTAAATAGCAGTTACACATACCACCACAGTACCCCGACATCAATGCCATTGAATATTCGTGGGCCATACCCAAAAAAGGGGTACAGAGACACAAAATTAGAAACAAAACCCATTTAAAACAAGTGGTGCAAGAAGAATGAGGTAAAATATCTTCAAATACCACCAAAAATTGGTCGAATCTGTACCATGAGGTTTAGAGGCCATTATAAGAGCCAAAAGACATGCAATTTAATAGTGACACTTTATTTCTATGCGTGATATTGCAAAAATTTCATTGGTGTATTCTCAATTTTTTGAGGCAAAATTCTGCTTATGTTTATTTAAAATGCTTCTGGAAATTTTCAATTTAGAAATTTTTCGTTGATTTTTCTTTATTTTTATTCTAAATTAAACCATTTGTTATGAGTAAAAATAAAATCATGTTTGCACTTCCCGGTAATGTGTTATTTATATTGAAAGTCTGATTTATGAAGTAAAAGTAAGGTGTACTCTCAATTTTTTGAGCCACTGTATATTGCCGCATTGAAAAGAGGCAGTCGACTCTCCGTGCCTGAATGGTCATAACTCTGACCTCATAATCAAGAGATCGTAAGTTCGAATCCAGCTAGAGACAATGCGATTCACAGTTTGTGGACATATTTAATTCCTTGTTTTGATGTTTCTCTGTATTTCATGTTCCAGAAGATTCTGGACCTTTCTTCATTTTACCAGATAAGTGTTCTGGACTTTTCTTACTGTCTCCAGAAAAGTATTCTGGAACTTTCCCTGCTAGTATAAAAGCAGAAGATCTGTCAGTCACTGTGTTCTGAGTTCTCATTTGAGTTAATAAATTGGTTTAGCTCTACTTCTTGAGTGTGTCATTGAGTTCCACACTAAAGTACCTATGTTAGAATATTCTATATTAAAAAGTCAACGCAGGTTTAAACGAATATGAATTTATATTATAGCAACCAAAATATGTATAAGATCAAAACCCCGTCCAAGCCGTGAAGTATTCTATCTTGTAGAAAAATGAAAAAAAAAGGTAAGTCATTAAAGGGCAGATCTGAGGACCAATAGCTGGCTCATCTAAATTTAGAATAGCAAATGAGAGATAGTAAAAAAAAAAAAAAAAGAAAGAAAGAAAAGAAAAAAATATAAATCAAACACATATGCAGTTTTTAAAATTAAAAAACAGAAAAAGGGAGAAGAAAACGAAATAGAATAATAAAAATAACCATTAACTGACTACCTACCCCGATCCACCCGTAGGCGCATGGATGAAACTGAATAACTGGACCGCCGTGACAGCAACATTGACGGAAACTGCGACTGAGTCCAAGAAGACGTCACTGGCCACGGCGCAACCCTTCCCTAGGGAAGTATATTCCGTCATCATTGGGAGGTAGCCACCCCCACCTCTTTCTTTATCCACCACAGTGGCGAGAACCAACCACCATACTGGAAACTTCTCATCCTCATTTCTGAGGTGCCCCCAAGGAAAGTACAATAAAATTAAATATATAAACATAAAAATAGCGCAAAATGTGAAAAAAAACATAATTATATTTATATTTAATAATATCTGACCATATTATATGATTAACAATAAGCGAAGTATGTATTTTTTCGGCAGCAAATTCTTTAAATATTTATTTTACTATAAATCTTTTGAATATTACCTCAAGCGAAGCGAGTTTCTTGCTTTTATATAATGATGTTTCAATAGCCACAGCATCTTTGCCCTTATCTTGGAGGCATATCTTTACAATTCCAAGGCAAATATCATTTTGTCTTTGATTACTCTTATAAGTCCACTTTTATAACAATAATTTATGCTTAGGACAGACATTAAGAGTAAAAAAGAGCATATAGAAAAAAGTAATTTTTACCACGTGGCATGTGATAGCAAACACAAGGGGATGGACACACACCACAAGGAGATGTTTGGTTGTGAGTTAAGTGAAGGAAAATGGTACATAAGATGGAATAAACGGAATAGAAATTTAGAGTAACATAGAAATATACTTGCATAAATAAAAACATGCGAAGTATCAGTTTTTACGGCAAATCCTTTGAACACTTATTACATATTTTCCAAAGATTGTTGAGCCTTTGAGCTATTACTCTTCGTATCTACTAAGCTGCATTCTACCTCCAGCACTGATTTGCTTTCAATAGTTTTCTTACCTTCTATTGGGAAATTGTATTCCATCATATCTCTGTTATATACATCACCATGTATATTTTTTATTTAAAATTTATAGACTCCAGTGGCGGTTGTCTTTTGCTTTTATTTATTGAAATCATAGAATATTTGGCATGATTTTTGTCATCTACAATTGAAGTTTTTCTAAATGACTATCCTCCTGTGTATGAACAAAAATTAATATTTATAATACTAATTTAATATCAAACATCCAAAACATATCAAATATTTCAGTCATATAAAATAATTGAAAACTGGAAAGAAAACTAAAGCTGTTATCTGTTGTGCAAAAAGTTTTCTCAAAATATTTAACTCAATTTTGAAAACAGTGCTTTTCTCTAAGGATTCCCAAATCAAATATACTTAATTGCACTCCAGAAATATAAAAATACTTATTAAACAAGATATGTAAATTAAAAGAAATACGATAATGATTATAATGAATGATATTTCATCACAATCATTTAACAGCTGGTCGTTAACTAGTCCTTTTTTAAATTCTGATTCATTTAATTGTCATTCACTTCGATGCAATCATCGATCTTTTGCCCGATATGATCATTAATGGTTTTCGATTATATCGATTTAGTGTCTTATCTAAATCAAATATCGAAAAACTATTTTAAATCGTGAAATTAATTTAAAGGAGTATTAAATGAGCTTTATATTGTCAAATTTGTCAGTCAAGATAAAATTTCATGAAGAATTTAATATGTGGATCGTGCCCCGCTTCATTTGTAGCTTTAATGATAATGATATTCCTGACTGACATTTTTAGCAATTGATGATTAAAAGAATATATGTATTCAGATAACCTCAAAGTAGTTAACCACGCTCTCCCCAAATATTCAAGATACTAATTTAACTTTCATAATCGTGATAGCATATGTAAAAAATGAGAGTGAATACTTAAAAACGATGATGGAAATACAACTGCTTTTAAAAGACCTAGTGTAAATCATCATGTATAGGTTATCTGAATGAAGATTAACTCTATCCCACATTTTTATTGTATCTATTAAGAATGAGAGCATGTGTTATAATTTCCCATCTACGAACTCGTTGTGTACTATCTACGCTTCGAAAGCGGGCAGGTAAAAAAAATTTCGGTATTTCATATTTATACTATCAAACTTATTTAGCTTGTATACAAACAAAAATTATTATTTATTCCTTATAATAAACTGTTATAAAAAGTCTATAAAAAGCTAAAAAAAGTAAACTTAGTATAGCATTTTCCTTTATAAGGAAGTAATCCTTTTTTAGATCTAAAATTAAAGAGAAATATATGACATTCTTAACTCTATACATTTTCACATTCACGTATTTTTAGAATTTTAATACACTGTGGTGTTGCTTCAGATTCTGTTATACTGCTTAAAAAAAGTAGGACAGTCGTTTTTTGTAATTTTTTTTTATATTTTTATCCTGGCTAATCGATTCTTATGTAGGTTTTATTCAACAATGTTTTCTTTATTTTCATGTAAAAATGAAATAGCTACCACTATTTATAATTAGAAAGACGAGAATATATGATTTACAGTGTATAAAAATACGTAGGACACTTACTACATTTTTTTTTATTGGGCGAAATGTGCGAGAGTAAGTATATACTTTATTAAAACTGTTTTTCACTCAGGGAAACGTATTTTGTTAAAAATTTCATAGGATGCTTTCATTTCAGAATCCCTAGAGGTATACCCTTAAATGATTTTCAAAAGAGTCAAATTGTTGAGTATAAAATTGAAGGTAAATTTATTAGAGAGATCGCTCTGTTGCACATCAGCCCCAATACAGTTTCTAACTTTATTAAAGGTCCAAACAGAAACGGAATAAGAAAGAAGACTGAAAACGTTAAAGCCTCGTGGTGAAAGAAAACTTGCTCATAAGCTTAAAAAGAGTAGTGGAAGTGTTGTTAAAGCTCGAAATCAAACAGGACTTATTCATGTGTCCAAGCAATCCGTATACAACTTCATCCAAAGGTCCAAAAGATTCGTTTTCAAAAAACGGAATCATCATCCAAAGTGGAAACAAACACATATTAACAATAATTTCTCTTGGGCTAAGGAACACATGTCATTGAAAACAGAATGGACTTCTGTGATATTTTCAGATGAAAAAAGGTTTAACTTATATGGTCCAGACAGTATCAATACTGCTGGCATTGTCTGAAGAATGCAGAACATTATTCAACTAGACAAGTGGAAGGAGGAAGTTTGGTGGTCTGGTGAGCAGTTGGTTATGGAGCATGAACAAGTTTGGTCTTTCTCAATGGTAGGCAGAAGCATACAGACTACATTAATGTTCTGAATTCTTCCTTATTTCTTCGAATTAGGAGGAGAACAATGGATGTTTCAAGAAGATGAAGCCTCAATGCACACCGCCAATGGAGTTAAAAATTGATTCGCTGCAAATAATGTGCAAGTTTTACCATGGCCAGCTAAAACTCCCAATCTGAATATAGTAGGCAATATCTGGGCAATGCTTGTTCGTCGAGTATACGCTGGTAGGAAGCAGTTTGAATCGCTCTCTGAGCTTCGAGTGACATTAAATACCTCATGGGATAATTTTTGTCAAACAGAAATCCAATCTTTGTTCCATTCTTCACTTCCAAAAAGAATATTCGAAGTCATAAAAGCTAATGGAATTAATATTCCTTACTAAAACATCTTATATTTATTCTTTTTATAACTGTCCTTCTACTTTTTTTACACGGTTTCAAATGAAAGTAATCATTTTTGTTGTCATTTATACTTTATTTTTGAATATCATGTTAATAATACTAATATTTTTTCGTTGAATGATCTAAAAAATAATTCTTATAAAAATAATTGCAGGAAAAAAATTCTTCTTTTTTTTAATTTAGTGTCTTTCTGCTCCTTATTATATTATTTGCATTTTTGGTCTTATATCAGACTTGTCACCTCTGACGACCAACTAATTCGCAGGGAATAATATTATATTTGATTTAAAATGAATCTTTTTTTATAACTCCATTTACATGATCCCTTTAAATTGTCGGATAATAAAGCCATGTTATAAGTTAAGATCTGTTTATTTTACATAAACATTACTAATGGAAATAGTCCCATGACATCATCGTTTATCAAATATCATCATCAAAACATTAATACCAGGTTCAAATTATTTTAAATATATAATAGATTATGCGAATAGCTAATTTAGAAAACAATTCTATTATTTTCGAAATTTAACGATTTTGTAACTCTATTTTTATATCTGCCTTGTAACCCACACATATATTAAATAGAATTTTTTTTTTTTAGTTTTTAACAATGGAAGAAAAATCACGTGATTTAATTATTTAAGGAAATAATAAAATTATTTGAATTTCATGTCAATAAAATAATCTGTTGTTGAAAATCACGCAAAAAAACTATTTAAAAAATTTCCAACATTCAGTAAAAATTTACTCGACTATTAAATTGGTATTATTGAAAAGATAATTTCTTAAATTTTGAAACGTTGAAAAATTTACTTTCATGCAATAATATTCTTATAAATAATCCGGGAAATCCATAAAATTCATTTAATTTTTAATTAGATAAAATTCTAAATAAAATTTCAAAAAATCGCTCTGAGTTACACATTCCCACTCTCCAATGTATATATGTGTCGAATGTGGTAGTTCTACGTCAAATGGCCTGTCTTATAGAGCCTTTACATGCAAATTCATCTTTCTTATTTTGGTACGAGTTCCAGCTAGTTAGCAGGGACAATTTATTATATTTGATTTCAGATAATTATATTTAAATATTATATTATATCTGAATTACCTGAGATATAATATATAAATATATTATATTTCAGATAAATATATTTGAGATAATTATTTCAGATTTATTATATTTGATTTGATAACTCCAGATTCAAGATTCTGTAAAATTGGTTGAGATTAAAGTCATATTATTTTAACTGTCTTACTTAAGTTCTGTTTATGTGTGCATGAAGGGAGATAATCTCTTAATGTCCTACATCATAACGTTACGTTAAAAGAAACGTAAATAGCTTATTAATCTATTATCTAAATTTCTCAATATTGTAGCTGGGCTTTTTTATTTCTCAAGTAAACTACACATATATCAATTGAATTTTTTATCTTTAGTTTTCAACAATTGAAGAATATTACTATTAAATTTTTATGAAATAATTGGAACGGTTTGAATTTCAGATAACAATGTAATATAATTTTAGAAATCGGTAAATATATATATATATATATATATATATAAGTATCCAATCTAAAGTAAGAAATATTTTGAAGACGAAACTAAAATGAAAACGAAACGAAATAGTTTCGGAATCGCAACTAAAAATTATTTCTTATTCAAACTAAAACCAAAAAAGGAACAGGAAAAACATCATAGTATTTAGAAAGTGCAAATGCAGCTACTTCTAAAACACAGATGAATTGAGACAAAAGTATTAGAATCTATATATAAATTATAATATATATAAATTAAAAGTAATATATATATATATATATATATTAAAAAATTGTTAATTTAACAAAAATTTGCATTATTAAATTGGTATCATAAAAAAGATATTCCTTAAATTTTGGAACTGTGTACAATTTACTTTTTTTCGGTAATATATTCGGAAATTATGACAGAAAAAGGCCAAATTTCAGCTAAATTTTTTATAAACGAAAATTTAAATAAATTGATCCGAGGTACACATTTCCGACTACCAAATTTGGTAGCTGGGGCTCAAATGGTGTAGCCTGTAGAGTGTCAACACACACACATTCATCTTTATAATTAGCCTAGATAGATAGATATAGACTGTATTCTGTTTGATCGTTAGCAGCAATTCTTTGTTACTTTGTACATATATATGTTCAGGCACCTCTGAATAAAATAAGCATTACTTTTTCTCTTGTCTTTTCTTCAGTGCTCTGTTTTCGTTTGGATGAACATTGTTGGTAAACGTTTGTAAATATTTGGTATATAAGATATTGCAGTCTGGTACTTTAGAATAACAGAAAAAAAATCCACCTCCTACATGTAAGAGAATATTTCATTCATTATCCAGCAGCGTTACTACGGCAACCATATGAGAAAGGATTATGTCGCTGAATTCCATAGAAATGTATCGTATGCGCAACGCTTTACATATTTTATTCATTCATAATACATTTGCAACATTGCAAATAGAATGTAATATAAAAATGAATAAAATAGAGGAAAATCATTGTGGAAAAAAATAACAATTTTATTCTTAACTTTGCATAAGATTGTTAACTAATATTTTAGCAAAATGATGAAATAAATACTATGTTTTCGTTACAAAATCAATGTATTAACAGTTTTCAAGCCTTAGTTATACTGATTTAAGAAAGAATATATCTTAATATATATAAATTACGTGTCACGTTGTTTGTCCGCGATGGACTCCTAAACTACTTAACCAATTTTAATCAAATTTGCACACCGTGTGCAGTTTGATCTAACTTAAAAGATAGGATAGCCCTTTTTTTGAATTTTTAATTAGAATTTTAATTATTAATTAAAAACTAACTTTCCCGCCAAAAAAATCTTTTTATTTTCCCCACCGCCAAATGAGTACGGCTTCAGTTTTTTTTCCCAACAGTCATGAGTCTAGGCTTAAGATTTTTCGGCTGATTATTTGAAACTATTCTATTTATTTTCTAAATGTTTGATGCATTTAAAATTAAACTTTGTTAATGAATCGATCTTTCAGATTCATTCTTAAGTACTTTTGAATTAAAATAAAACAGAATAAAGGAAATTAAAAATTTCTAATCTGCATAGCGTTACACCAACTGGCGTAGAAAAACTCACGCATTTGCTTTACTGTAACTGGCGTTGAAAATTCTCGCATGCACATTGTGTTCTGATTGTTGACATGACAACCATTATCAACGGATGATTTAAATTATTTTTAGATTAGTTGCATGTTTTTGTAATTAAATTGTATTTATGTGAATTATATATTTTTTGTATACGCTTATAGTTTTAAGTACATCGTTTTTTAAGTAGTTTTTTTTAACCTGTTTTCAACCGATTATTTTAAACGATTCGTTTTATTTTCTTAGTGTTTGATGCATTTAAAATTAAACATTGTTAATTAATCGTTCTGATCATGATGAATATGAGAATATTTTGTTGACAAATTCTTGAAATATTACATAAATTAGGAAAGATATTCTTTAGTGCCCATAAAGTTTAAACGCTCAGTGACTGTTTTCAGTAATCATATTACAAAAAAATGCTTTGTTTCAGTAAAAAATATTATTATATTAATTGCAGATTTATCCTTTCCACTTTAATTTATAGTATAAATTCTACGGGAACTAATAGAAAATTAGAGAGATACATATTACGTTATGACTGAAGGCGTTTATAATATTATGAGTGAATTATATGACTATCAAAATTTGAAGTTTTAAAATATTTTGATGAAGAAGCTATTAAAGTAGGAATTACATAAAATATTTAATTATTAAAATTTTAACGAACATTAAGATTGGCGAACCGGCTGGTCGCCAAAGGCGGCTAGTATTAATATAAAGTATTAATATATAATGTAAAGTAAAGTGTAAATGTATGTTTTTTGCAGTGTAAAGTATTAATGTTAATGTATGTTTTTAATATAACATATAAAAAAGAAAATCATGTTCGTATCTTCTTTTGCTAAACATGAAATACGAATATCAAAGCCACTTGCTATCTGAGTATGTCTACAAAATATTGTATGTAAATTTTTTTTGTTCGAAAAATCCAAGAAATGGTTATAGTAGTTTAGTATATCTTTTAAAATTGAGAGCATTCTTTAAAAATTGATACCTCTTTCTTATTTAAAATCAAAAAGAACAAATTTCAGCAGCGGAATCAAAATAATTTGTCTTTCCGACACTTTCTCGCTTATTCTCTGAAATTTTAGCCTCACCTCTGCCTTTATATAAACTTGGAACCCTGTGCAGGGAATATCATTAATTCTTTCCAGGTCCATGGGAAAAATGCTTCTCACTAAATTCATCCATTTTTATATAAAGTTATGTAAGTTGGCATAAATGCTTACAAATTTTTCAATAAGACAAAAAGTACCTAGTTTTAGTTCCTTGTCTAACACAAAATGGTGTGTCTTGATTTGTTACTTAATTATTAATTAACCAAATTAATTAATCGATCAAATTAAATTTATTTCATAATCTAAATAAATTCTTTTCTGACTTTTCTTAAGTCATTCTTAATTCCCAAAATATTTTAATATATCATGACTTAAAAAATAACCTTATACAAGCCTAAGTGCTCAGGCTTTATTTTCAGAGCATTTTATAGTTCATTGAAGACACTCCAGTAGACTTTTTAGGCGTTAAGAAGTTGAAGCAAAATTTTATAAAATTTTAGCGAGAACGCATACAAATATTTTTACTGAAACCGCTATGTTTTTTACTTATCATTTTCGTATGCGTGTGAGCATATAAATCAACAGAAATCGATCGGTTGAAGAGTTATCCTCAAAATTTGATCTAAAATTATATATCAAGTTTGATGTATTTTGCTCTGTACATATTGTAGTTATGTCCACTTTTACTTGGTAAAATAGGCAGATAAATTTCATCCCAATGAATTTCATTTCAAAACTAAAAGAAATCAGCAAATTTCATGTAAAAACCACATAGATAATTTCATCTATTTCAGATTAAAATGTTTCTGAATTGTCGTATTTACAGACTCGCTGATCTACAGACAGTCGAACATAATACGAAAAATATGATTTCAGGCAAATTTTCATTTCAAATTTTTTTCTTAGAACACTTTATAAACGAGAGAGCAAGTTGTCTGCCTTGTAAATTTTCTGATGAAGGCCTTAAACCCTTCTCCAGTACAGAATTGTGGAACTTCAATAAGATCTCGAATATCTTGAATGGCATTGGTGAACATAGTTCAGAGATATTATAAAAAATTTTATAAATATGTAGTGATAGGATTTTCGGTGATTAATCCACGCATGCGGTTAAGACACAAGTACCCAAAAAACAAATTTGTACTTCGGGAGCTCATTTCTCGGTCGGTTGAAACCAAACTATTGCAAAGAACTACATTTGTAGTACAGGATCGCATACGAAAATTTTATTGATTTAAATCATGGAATTTTTGAGCCCTTACATTTACATACTTCCAAAAAGTACTGACAGACAGATGGTCAATCCTTTGATACATTTGGTCCAAAATTTGATAAAAAATAAACATTTTAAATGTTTAACATGTGAACCAAATTTTAGCTGCCTAACTCTTATGTTGCTATCGACTACAATCGTACTCAGACAGTAAGACAGATAGACTTCCTTTATATGTATTTCAATCAAAATTTTAAAGAGATTTACAAAATAATATGAATTCTCCATAGCAAATTTTAACTGATCTACTTGTAAACGTTTTTGAATCATCGTGTTCGCAGACAGACAGATAAAATTCTAAAAATATGTTTTCCAGTCTCAGAAAGGATCGATGCATGGAAATTTTGCAAAAGCTAGTTCTTGAATTTTTTTGACTATTACTTTTTCTTTTAATACTTTGTCTACATGAACGTAAAAAAGGGATGTAAAAGAAAAAGTAAAAGAAGTCTATTCTATTTGATACAAGATACCTATAAAGCTTCAGATTGAATATATTGAATATAAAGCTCTTCAATGCACATTCCATGCTTTCATCGTTTTCCTGTAGCTTGTAGTGAATACATTTCGAAATATAATAACGTAGTTGATCCTGTTTAAAAATTCAAAACACGTGGAATTTATGAAGAGATGTATAAAGCAACACCTTAGCAGTATCAAATAAAAGGAAATTCTATGATATATAGCTAAGATTCTGTTCTTTGCTTTCTAGACAACATGTTATGAATGTCTAAATCCTGCTATTTGTTTTTAACTTCACATATTCCATACTTGAAAGGATGGAATATTGTAATCAATTTTTCAATAACATTGGAATATTAAATTATTCTAAAGCTTTCAAATATCAATCAATCAATTTATTTAATAAAAAAAATTAATCTCACAGTGATTGTATCGTCTGATATCAATTGGAAAAATTCCTGAGGATTGTAAAAAAAAACTATTCCTATATCTATGATTGTAACTGTCATACCGTTCACAGTAACGGAATAAAATTTTTATTCGAGGTATTTTGAGTCAAGCGCTCAAGGATCATATGAAAAGCAACAGTTAAGGTTCTAGGGACAAAATATCAAAATTTTCAAATGGCAACAGCAACCTTTTTTATTGGAATGTGTTCTCAATTTGGAATGTGGGTGTAAAAAACAATGAATAGCGTTGGAGTGGTGTCCGTACGAATAAAATCACCAGCGGTAAACTGACGGGGAAAAAAGAGAACACAACCAATTACAGCAGAGAAGCAACACAAAATAAAACATTTTACTGTGTTTCATAATTTTTTTACTTGACCTACGTCAACTATGATGACCTTTTCCTGCAACAAATGGTGCCTAGGATCAAAGCATGTACCATACAGAAAGGAATCTGTTGAACTTCACGTCTCTGATAGACACAAAACAGTTGTTTTCTCTTTTCTTCTTCGTCTGTCTAGCGCTGGTGATTTTCGTGCTATAGATACCATTCCAATAATATTTATTATTTTTGCTACAGAGAATAAATTTCAATAAAAATTGTGGTGCTGCCACTTGAAAATTTTGTAATTTAGTCGCTGTAACTTTAACTGTTAGGGTTTAACTGCTGTTTTTCATATGATTCTTGAGCGCATACCTCACAATACCTCGAACCATTTTTTTTTCCTTTCCTGTGATACTTACGGTCTCGTATATCGGGATAGTTTTTTTTATAACTGCCCAGTATTTAGTTTTAGACTCCAAAACATCAGTAACCATGTATTATAAAATATATTACAGAATAAGATACCAAAGATAATAAAGAAAACATAGTTTTAATTACCATTTTATTAGAAGAGTAAGAAGTAGGAAATAATATTATTCTATCGAAAAGCAATATTATAAAGAAATGAGGTGCATACATAGTAATGACAAGAAAAAATCTTGGATACTCATTGATAGGTAAACTGCATTATAAATATGATTTTAATTACAATTTATTTAGAGTATTTCCAACAGAATATTATATTCTACAAGTTTATTTTGATATATATGTTTTTGATAAGAAAATGTAATTGAAGTAAGAAATTAAGAATATTATGAAAGATTGCGAACGACTTTTGCTTCATTTATATTACAAAATAAATTACGAAATTTACAAGCATTATCTATCTTATAGTCATTATCATTTGCATTTTAAATCACCCAAAATTAAAAATTAACTGGATTAAATATTTATAAAACATGGTTATATTACCTTTTACGAGTTTATTTCGATATCTATATATTATTACCTTCTACAAGTTTATTTTGATGCCCATATTTTTATGCAAAAAAATAATTGAAATAAAAAAAATGTAAAATAGCATGAATAATTGCTTACAATTTTTGCATCATTTATATTACATGAAAAATTACGAAATTTATATGCACCGTCTAGCTTATAATCATTATTATAAAAATCTAATCAAAACAGCATTAAATAAGAACTGAAATAAATATTTATAAAGCATAGTTATATTACATTTTTCTTATATTTTATGTCTACACCGGGTATTCCACCGGAAATTGCTGCACCTATCGAAACAATCCGAGATTTTTTCCGCTCTCCGATATCTTTTATTTTTCCCTGCGGCCATGTTTATTCAACCTCCAGCTGGAACAAAAGCACTTACCAGTGAGGTCGCCAGGTCGACTGACTTCTTGAACAACCCTCACTCAAATGGGCTCCGACCAAAATATCTCAAAAAGCTACGCATTGTTCTTTATGGTGTCCACATAAAATGGAGATACCTCGAGTTCCCAATATCGCAATATGCTTGTCAGAGTTTGTGCTTTTTACGAGAGAATGATATAAAAAACTGAACTTGGATTTCCGCTGCCAGCTGTTACTAGCATAACATATATTTGGGGATAAAATTTGACGATTTTTTGAAACATGGTATAAAATAATCTCCATAAAACGAGATACATGTACAAAAATTATCTAAATGCATGCGCACTTTTATTATTCGTTAAATATCGTTAAAAAAAAACGTTTAACGCGTTTCTGAAGATATCTTTAAAAAAAAACATATCATTAAAAACGTCCCCAAATGTCAGGTTAGCACTAAAATTTTACTATTTGGAATTATTATCAAAACTTTTGCCTCCCGATATCTCTTCTAAATGCATTTCAAGACGATGCATCATGTTGACGTTTTATTTATTTGTTTTTAATTTTGATTTTTGATAATATTTTTAGAGTACATTTTTAAAAAATTTTAAATTAGTGCGAAAATATTTTTTGTGCAATTATATGTTTAAAAATTATTTTTAAAAAACTTTAACATAATTATTAATTTTTAATAAAAATTATGAAGAATTTTATAAAACATTTTTCTTAATGAGCACATTTTACCCAAGAAATAACTATGTGTCGAATTCGTTGACCAACAAATCCAACGAACAGTCTTGTAAATCGTTTCAAAACATCTTTTTCTTCATGTATATAACTTGACGCAATTTGCAGACAGTATGTCACTTATTAAACATGATCATATTAATATATTGACTACTTAATTTACCATTTATATAAATGAACCAAAAATGCGATGTGCAAATTAATTAACAGAACGAATGTTATTTACAATGGATCTAGCTTTCTGAATTGAATCGTTTTAATAAGAGAAGAAGCAATAAAAATGTAAATATAAACTAAAAATGTTTTAGAAGTAGATTTCTTAATGCTGTTTTAATACAATAATAAATCCTCCACTTACTCTGTTGCGCCATTTTAATAAGAACTGAAATAATACAGACAAGAACATAAACCGAAAATGATTTGCAGTAGTTTTAATACAATAATTTTAAAAAATTCCTCTCGTCAAGCTGGAAGCCAAATGTAGATTCCTTCACATCTAAGTTACTCTCTGATAGAGTTGTTGATATTAGAAAAATTGTTGATATCAGAAACAGTCAAAATTAGGACTTGGAAATCACTTTTTAGTCCCTAACTTCGAAGTAATTACAGCTATTGAAAAATTTTAAACACAAAAGATTTTCGTCTTAATGAGGCACTAAATTGACTAATTGTATTTATTTTTCTATCTTCAATATTTAGAAAATAATAGTGAAATGAAACTTCAACCTCCCCCCCCAATCCCCACCCACTTTGAGTTAGATGGGCCATTTACGAATTCATTTAAGATTTTTATAATTCTTGCAACATATTCCAAGTCAGTTAAAATCCAAACAAAACTACTTTAGTTATCCCGCTCATAAATATATATATATATATATATATATATATATATATATATATATATATATATATATATATATATATATGAGACCGCTTTAATTAGAGGAGAAGCAATACAATCGTAAACATAAACTGAAACTAATTAGCAGTAGATTTTTCAATACTATTTCAATACAATAATAAATTATCCATGTGTTTCCACATGTTAAAATTAGATATACGAAACACCTGTCAAGACTGCACAGCGTTGAATGTCTAATGGAATTTATACACGTTATCGATAAACAGTTTCTTTCAGTTCCAAAAGTTTAGAAGAAACGATTGATTTCAAATAATCCTAAACCCGGAAATTAACTCGAATCAACAAATCGACCAAATCGGCGTAAGAGGTTAAAACTGAAGGAAGCTATTGTACTGTTCAATAGGTGATAGGTCACAAAACAACAAAATGCACCAACTTGTTGCATAAAAGATTCCAACGAGTTTATTCGATCGTAAATTGAACTCGTATACTTTCAATGGACAACAAAAACTCAATGATCCTCGGTTCTCATAAAAACATTTATTAAGAGATTCTATTCGTTTTTCCACCCCAGTTTGCTGAAGTTCTATGTCCATTCTGCACATTTTAATTTAGACTGTCCAGGTCCTAATCACTGACACCTTCGCTACTTCCAGTATTTCCTTTCCAATCTTTAAAAAATATTTCACTAACTTCCTCATCTCTTTACTTTATTGACTTTTTTCCATTATTTGATCAAATAATTTTTGAAATTGAATTTGCGGGTGTTTTAAAGTCTATCCTTTCTGCAGAAATCAACCTAATCAATGAGGCAAGTCATTATCTGCATAAGAAATTTTAAACCAAAATTTTAGCATCAGTGATCTTCTCGAGATCTTTCGGACTATTTTTTTACATACAAATAAAAGTGTATTTTTAGAATCTGCTTTTCTTAAATTTATGCATTTTAAATTTTAAGCTAAATGTGATATATACGAGGGAAAGTGAAAAAGTAAAGAGACTTTTGCAATTTCTCTTTCCAGGGTTTGGTATCGCTGCTAGTATCCAGGGCTGAATCAGTGTAGTCGGCAACACTTCTATGCAACGAGTCACTCTTATTGCTTCATTGAAGTGTAGCAGACATTAAATACGGCAGCTCCACTGTCGATCTGAACCAAGGAGGTTTAATTTAATTTAACAACATTTCTTAAAGCAACACTAGGGTTATTTTAGAACAGACTTCGTAATTTTGAGCCGCGGTCAGATGATGAGGACGACACCTGAGCTGGCACTCCCCTCTCTAAATTTCCACTCCACGGCAGCCAGAGGACTTTTGGCCTCGACGGATTTACCGCGCACCAAACCCACTTACACGACAGTTCTTCTGTGGAATCGGGTCCCGAACCTAAAAACCCTTCGCTTACGAAGCCGAGACCTTACCACCACGCTACCTCCGCCCCGGCAAAAAGGAGAAAATGAGGGTAGTGATTCGCTTTTTGTTTGCGGAAGGTTGCCGAAGACTGCTGAAATTATTTGTCGAACGCAAGCACAGTACAGTGACAGCCGTTTATCGCGAAGCAAGATCTACGAATGGCCAGAACGCCTCGAACGGAGAAGAACTTCTTTATGGGAGGACGAAAGACTAGGAAGGCCATCTATGTCAACATCAACCACTGAGGACAATTTTAAATTCGTTGAAATCATGGTGATGGAAAACAGATGAATCAAAGTAGACGGAATAGCCAATAGCTGCGAAAAGGTATCATTCAGCAGTAAAACAACGCTTAGCCACATTTGGCCCAACGGACAGTAGAAACAATAAAGGAGTTGAGATTCAAAGTGTTGTAAGATCTCCCATACAGTCCAGACCTCATTCCAAGCGATTTTCGCATGTTTGGACCATTGAAGAAAGAGCTAAGTCATTGATGCGGTGCAAAACCGAACCGAACAACCGAATAACTTTTTTTTCAACGGAGTCAAAAAAACTTATGAAACATTGGGAAAGGTATGTTGAAGACCAGGGTGGTTATGTAGAAAAATAATGCATGTTTCAGTTTCGATCATTAGAATAAAGGCACCTTTCCTCATATTTCCCTTTATTTTTTGATGACCCCTCCCATATTTCTATGGATCAGAACATGTCTTATTTGTTATGAAATAACAGTAGTTAAATTATTTTAGCATGGAAAATGCATTTTTCCTTAAGTAAAACGCTTACTTAATCGAAACACTCTTTTTCATGTACATTTTTTTATATATAAAAAAACAATTACAAAGAATTTTGGACAAAAATGTGTTACATAGGAATTTGAAAATGTACTTGGAAATAATGGTGAATAGAATGTAATGCTCACAAAGAAATAAATTGTGGTATTTCCTTGTTTTTAGGTCTATAGAATCCCGTTAATACAGATATTTGTTTCTTTTAAAATGCTTGTTCTATGTTCTTTCCTTTCTTTAAACATTGCAGCAAAAATAATCTATTATGCTTCCATTTTCTTTTTTCCTGAAGACCAAAGTTTTCGGTCCAATGTAAGAATAAAGCATGTTTTAATTTAAAAGTCTCCTTATGTAACATCAAAGAGAAGAGTTCTTTTGTTCCAGAAATTTAAATCTTGAGAAAGAGTTCCAGAAAAATCCTTTCTCGGAATTCGAGTAAAAAAGAATGTTATTTAACATAAAACAAAAGCACGGCCCATTTTACTGAACAAGCTATCAAGAACAAACTATTCCCGCCCATTTTCTCAGTTAGAAATGTAGTAAAAAATTTGGTTCGTTTTTGTCGGCGTATTTATCTATCTTCAATTTTAGCATTATTTTGTGCTATAATAAATTAATCAATCAATCAGAAATAATAATAATTGCAATTCATTTCATTTCAGCCAAATTCACTTATTAACGAATAATTATATCATTTTTAAACATTTTTGTTTTAGTACTAGCCGTCATTGATGATCTTAGATACACCGAAAGTATTGGCTTCGTTTAATTTAATTAAATCTATTAATCATTATGTGATGTTCACGATTTCATCGATGAAATATTTTTGATTAATATTGATAGATATTTGAATTGTATTATTTTAAAACCCTTACACTTGTTCTGTTTATTGTGTTCATGAACCTTCCAAATGAAATCGTCTCATGAAAATAGAATAATCTTCTCAATGTCTTCTCTTTCTTATTCGTTATGGAAATTGGGTATCCAATAAATTGAATCTTTCCTCCCATGCTTCCAACAGTAGAAGAAAATAATGCGATTAAATATTCGATTAAACAATAGCAATTGGTTGAATTTCATTAAAGACAATGAAAAACAAATTTTGCGCAAAATATTTTAAAATTCCAATATAAAAAATAATAATTTCACAATGATTAATTATATCGTTGAAAAGGTTTTTGTATTTTAAAAAAAATATAAAAATCCCTTTTATTCAATATTCTCATGTATTCCGATAAGAATACAATCTTTAAATACATTCAGAATTTAATTATTTGTTAATCTATTTATTTAATTAAAATTTGTTTTCCGCTCACTTCGTCATTTACTAATCAAATTGAATAAAAATCCCGTAATTTCTTAATGTTTATAATAAGGATTTACAAATTAAGGACTAAGAAGAGAAAAATAATTAATTTCTACTTTTGAACACATTTATAAAAGTTGGTTTTAAAAAAACTGTCCTCATATTCTTTCATTTAACTTGGATTGTTTTACATTTATTACATCTGAATTTTGAAAACAATTTTTTACTCACTACTTTGAGTTCAGGTGCTTACAATTTTTGCAGCCATTTTATAATATTTAATATTTTCTTTGTATTTCGTATAACTTACATTAGGACAGCCGAATATAAGTTCTTAATGTGGAGAAAACAGATTTTTTCCAAATAAATTTTGCTTAAATTTAATAGAAATCTTCAAATTTGGTGTAAATACCATATATATTTCCTCCGTCTAGATAATGGCGTTTTTAGTTATCGTGTATGCATACCAAACGATGGACTTACAGACAGACCTAATTGTAAGTATGTGTTTTCTGAATCCAAGGAAATTTGAAATATACAGATTCATTGAGCTGTATTGTACCACAAAATGGCAACTCCGGTCCGCTGGAAGGCACACCGAAAAACTTGAATGACCGGGCCGCCGCGACAGCAACACTGGCGGGAGCTGTGGTTGAGTACTAAGGATCGTCACTGGCCAAGGCACAACCTTTCCCTAAGGAAGTACGTCCCATCATCGATGGAAGGAGCCAGCCCCCCACCTTTTCTTGTACCCACAATGGTGGTAAGAACCAACCACCATGCCGGAAACTTCTCATCCTCAATTCAGAGATGCCCCCCGTGGGATTTCAGTTGTCTTATACGAATGTTTCAACGATTACAATATTTTCTCTACACTTTATACGAGAAATTATTGTCATTAAAGAACACTGATGTATTAAACTTCAAAACTCTTGCAGATTAGCTTTAACATGAAAAACAGATTTAAAAATCTCATCTTTTACAAGAAAAAAAATGAAGCAAACGAAATCATATAAAAACGAATTGAAAGTGAAACGATCATAAGTGTAAGACATCAAAATGATTTATAGTCTTGAAGATAATGCTTGGGCTATTGATTTTTCAATTTTCCAACGTCGCAGACATTCATGCGATTTGGAAAATGTCGCTTATATAATATGTCAGACGGTGTAAGCACCGAAACATGCGGAAGCTATCGTCAGACTTAAGCTTCCGCACCAGTTGGCAATGACTCGATTGAAAGTTTATATGAGAAGTACGTCTATATTTTCAGAGAGTTTCGAATAATTTCTCGGTCGACAGAATGACTGAAAAGACTATTTTGTTGAAATTGTTTGACGATTTGTTCATTTTCGATACAAATTGTGAAATATTGCTAGTTACTATTTTTATTTTCTAGCATATGAAGAATAGTATTTTACTTTTTCGTATATGAAGTTTAGAGAAAATATTGTAATCGTTAAAAAGAAAATTCAACTTAAGATTGTGACGGTTCTCCTCGTTTTACATCTCCCAGAATTCGAAAAACACATTTTTTGCATTATATCTGTCTGTCTGTGACGATGATAACTGAAATTGCTTTGAGGTGAACAGATGAAATTTGGTATTCAGACTTCACGCCAAATTTGTAAATTTCAATACAATTTTACATGAAATATATTCAGATGGAGACTTCATATCCGGTTATTCGAATATAAGTTAACATGATTATTACAATATGAAGAGTGCTAAATGGATAAAATTCGGTGCATAGGTTTAACATCTTTAGTGTATACACCTACAAAATTTTGAATCAATTCCAACAAGGGGTAGCCCTCTATCGGCCTCTACCTTCAAAAATATTGTTAAGAAATTTCCGGGTTTCGTTTGGATAGTGGATGTTATATGGTGTGAAGAACGCTCAATCACCAGGCGGCAGTAGAAAAAAACAACGACGTTTATTTACACGAGGACACACAGGACAGCACAAAGACGACAACTATATACAGCACAGAAGACGATTATCTTCAGCAGAGACGTGCAGCATACAACAGTATACACAGCAGCTCTACTCCGTCGCTGCTCCGCTAGTTCCTGGAAGACGAGTTCTTCACCGTCGCTTCCAACTACTCTTCGACTCCACTGGTCCACGACTCTTCAATTCACGACGACGACTCAGGTTCACTACTACTCTGCTCTGTCGCTTCCGACTTCTCCTCCATTCGCCGTCCGTTCACAAATACGACGACTCTACTGATCCACGACCACTCTTCTCTGTCGCTTCCGACTACTCAATTCACTACTGGTTCACCACTCGACTCACCACTCTTCGACTCCGCTGGTTCGCGACTCCAATTCACGACTGTCCGGCAGCTGCGGGTGCTTCCCTTTATAGGTCTTGAGAGGAGGGGCTAGAAGCCTCTCAACCAATCAGGAATGTTCGAGGCGTATCTCCGTTCCTACTGGACGGGTCAGGAAAATTCTCGATGTTTCGGGTATAATCTATTTTGGCGCCAAAGTCGCCAAATTCGTCAACAAGTCGCCAAGTTTGCCGCCAAGCTCTGGGATCTCCTATGGAACCCACTATGCTGGGAAGGCGCATCACAGGTTCGTAACAATATTTTAACGTGATGACTCAAAAACACAATGACATAAATATTTAAATTCGGTAATATAAGCGTAGATCAAAGTCGAATATCAAATCTATATCAATATTCTACTTCGTGTTTTTGTTTCAACCTATTGGGAAAAACGTGTCTACAACACAAATTCGGGTACTATTAATTGTATGCCAGAGATATCGCCAAAAATACTCGCCAAACATCTCACGTAGATTCAATAAAAAGTGTATATTCGCTTGAGATTCAAGATTAATGATTGATCAGAATATATCCTAAATTATCTTCATATTAATTTGATTTAATTAACATCTCGATATGAATTTGATTTGATTAATATTTTGATATCAACGTAATTAGAAAAATTCAGAGATTATTTTTTCATAACTATTGTACGCCAATTAATGAAAGGTGTTCATTTCCTTTATTAGAAAGTGTGCTAGAAAAAATTTGGAAAACCACTCCGGCTGATTATTTTTATAAAGCATCAAAAAACTTCATTTCGAAATTTTATAGAATCTTCAGACTTTGAATTTCCATAGACATAAGAAATTCATACCTGGAACTGTATGTCTTCGAACATGATATCACAATGCTATAAAAGGATGAAATTTAATACAGTAAGTTCAAATTGAGATTTTCTTTGAAATCGATAGGATGTCTATCTGTCTTTACATCACATGAAAATCACAATGAATTAAGTGGACAAATTTTTTCTACACTTTTATCATCAAAGCTATAAATATTGTTACGAAATTTCCCGGGGTTCGTTTGGATTGTGAGAGTTATATGGTGTGGAGAACGCTCAATCAGCAGGCGGCAGTAGAAAAAGAAACAACGACGTTTATTTACACGAAGACACACAGGACAGCACAAAGACGACAACTATATACAGCACAGAAGACGATTATCTTCAGCCGGGACGTGCAGCATACAATAAGACTCTACTGCAGACAGTAGCGCACAGCTTAGTTCAGCACTAGCTTGACTCCGTCACTGCTCTGCTAATCCCTGGAAGACCAGTTCTTCACCGTCGATTCTGATTACTCTACTCTGTCGCTTCCAACCACCACTACTCGACTACTCTCTGGTTCACGACTGCCCTGGCAACTGAGGCTGCCCCTTTTATAGGTCTCAGGAGGAGGGGCTAGAAGCCTCTCAACCAATCAGGAACGTTTGAGGCATAACTCCGTTCCTACTGGACGGATCGGGAAAATTCTCGATGTTTCGGGTATAATCTATTTTGGCGCCAAAGTTGCCAAATTCGTCGCCAAATCGCCAAATGGTCGCCAAGTTTGTCGCCAAGCTCTGGGACCTCGTATGGAACCAACTATGCTGGGAAGCTGCATCACAGATTCGTAACAATATTTAAACATTTTAGATGAAATTTGTATTGAAATTGAGTGTCTGTCTTATATCTATTCATATATATGCCTTATAATTCAAAACCTCTACCAGCTAGATACATATATATGTTAGCATGTGATTTTGACATCAGAACTGCAGGTCTGTGGAAAATTTTGGAATCAAATTGGACAAAATGGAAACTATCAGGAAGATTCCCTTTATATCTAGTTATTTGCCTTATAAGGCGAAACTTAACAATAAGGAAAGATAGATATCTATCTTTTTCATTAAATTGTAATAATTGCTTTTTTTTTAATGTTCATATATTCAAAATTGTCTCAGAGAAATTGCAATACAGAAATTCTAAAATTTAAGAAATTATTCTTAATGTTGTCTGTTTTTTATCTTTTTGTATTCAAAATCAGATTTTTACTGGTTGCCATTGCTTCTTTCAAATCTTTGCTGCCGCTCTTTCTATCCTTTAAAATCCAAAAATATTTTTTCCATCGTTTCGTTTTTAAAACTGCATTTAAATATCTAATTATTGAAGTATAAATATGAAGCTCAATGTTGATATCGCAAGATAAGTTGAGGAGATTTTTCTCTATTTTCTTTATTGAAAAAAAATTAATATGACATAAAAAATTAATCGAATTTAAGTAATGACTTTAATAAAAAAAAAGCTAAAGCAAAAGAAAGAGAGAATGAAGCTAGCTTAATATCTTTAATTTAATCAATGCATTTATGCGATAATTTTAATGAAGAATACCTGAAGCTTCAGGGTAAAATGAATTTCGGAATCAAACGAAAATTAATATTCTTTTCTTAAAGACGTTTGTATGGAAACGCATTAGTAAAAGCTTTTTCTTTTTATAATTAAACATGGTAATACAAAGACGGGTTTAAGTGTTCCATTAAATGCATCACTTATTTCACTAAAGTCTTTGTCCTCTTACCTGTTTTGCAGTCAATCGCCTTAATTGTAGCTCTTAAGTGCTTTTCAAAATTCTTCTCCGTATTTTTTACATATAAATTAGAATAAGAGCGATTCATAATCAAGTTCCTCAAAAAGTATTCACTCTAAAACGTTGATTTTTTGTATTTATTTTTTATACTAAAATGATGTTTTGTGTTGTCATATTATCAGTTAATTGCATAATAAATGAGACAAGATTTTTTTAGACAAAGCAGAGTGTTTGACATAAACGTACCATGTTTGGTACAAACTGTTCCTCTTTTTTAAAAATGTTTAAGGATAAATGGTTTCTCAAGATTTAATTTAATATAAAAATAATAGAATTTCAGCGCTTTTCTTCTGAAGCTTTGAAGCCTTTTATTGCTTTAATAAGATTTTTTTTAAACACTTCAAAATTCAAAAAAATAGCCTTATAGTGGTAAAAATTTTATAGTTGCTTAATATATTTATTAATTAAGATAAAGTTATTTTACTATGTGCGATTTAACAGACTTTTACCTTTCATTCGCTATCGAAATACTTAATAATCACTGTAAGCGTAAAAAGATTTCGTAGTATGATCTTTAATTCAAACTTTAATTAAATGCTGGTTATAGTGAAAAGGCGGATGTATGATGGAAAGTCCAACACCTTTGTTTAGAAATAGAGATGCTTTATTCGGCAAGAAGCATAGAACGGTACATCGCGTTTTTGTTTCTACTTGGAATCCAATAACCCTGTTTAAGTTGTTTAGAATCATGTTACATATATATTAAAAAAAAAGAATTATATCTTAAATCCTCTTACAGAAAATTTCCAACCATTATGTATAAGGAGAAAGAATTCAACAAGCTCACCAAGGAATAACAGTGCTTTATTCTACAAGAGACACAAGCAAAAACATTTACTAATCGTGCACAAAACAGCACTGACATCATTAATACACAAGCAGCAAATCTATATTAACCAACCGCAATAGTATAAAGGACTTAGAAATAACGGATTAGAAATCAAATCTTCTGATCAAAGAAATTTCTAGAAGGATATCTTATCTTTTCTCTTAATCTAATCGAGTTATAGTGAAAATCCCATCATTTCAGAAACATGTTTAATCATAAAATTCATAGCCATGTCTTCAGACGGTCGCCATGTTTGTTGCTAAAATGGAAGGGCTCGTTGATCTGGCATCCATTTAATAGCCATTAAAAATCTAAAAAACTCTCTTGCATATCATGAAACTAATGTTTAGGGAAGCAATATTACAGAGTGTAGACAAGTATACAAATCAAAGATCGTTTACATCTTGTTCGAAAATTGTTTTTGTTCCCTAATCTGTCTAATTAGCAATTAAAACATTTTGAAGATCGATTGGTCAGAAATTAAGGTAAATTCATCATAGAAATAAACAAAATAAGCAGTTTAAATTCTCATGAAATTTGGCAAAGAACGGTCGAATAAAAACAATAAATAACTTATTCAAAAAGAAGCATAAGCATAACAACATAAACTTTTTTTTCTATCACGTAAGTCAAAATCATCTTTGCAGGTTCAGTTGATATTTTGGATCGCGTAAATAAATTAAACCTGAAACTTTCAAAGTCAGTTATATTCAATTTTATTTATAATTATTTTTTTATATATTCATACAGTAATTCAGTAAAAAGTATCATTATTTTTACTAATTTCTTTTTGAAACATCAAGATACAGCATCATTCGCCATATTTCATCCTAAATTTTTTCTGTTTTATTTTGGCTCCTTAATGTCTTATTGGATATTGGGAATTACTAATCTCAAGAAATCAGAGGTTCCTGTAGTAATATATATATATATATATATATATATATATATATATATATATATATATATATATATATATATATATATATATATCTTCATTATTATTATTATTATTCAAAATCTCTCTAGAAATGCTGCATAAGCCCACGAAGTAACAAAATATTTAAAAATAGTAACAACGTATTCACCAAAACTGCATCAATAGTTAAATATTAGCATGTGACAATATGGGAGGGATGATAATGATCTGTTTTACACGTAGGACAAATTTAGTGAGCTTTGTATCCCTGCTTAGTGGTTGGGCATTTTATGTCCCGCTGGCGAAACTTGGCGTTGTTGGCGAAACAAGAAAATACCATCCACTAATCCACGGAAATGAAGGGGATCCTCCAGAGCTTTTCCCGAAGTACCAATAATGAGCGGGAGAATGGTCCACACTTTATTAACTTCACTCTCTCTGAGGAGAAAGATTTCATTCGAAGTAAGAACAGAGTCAGAAAAAGAAAGTTACTTAGAGTCTTTGTTAGATCCTATATCCTGCCAGGGACACATTCTATTTATATTTTACTTACATTGATGTAACGATATAAAAGAAACTTCAGCTACTTAAAAGTATCGAAGTGATTATTTTTGTCCTTTGAGGGATTTTTTTTTTTTACAATCATAGATTTAAGATTAAGAAATGATGTGATTAGATGTAGAAGACTGGATCAACGAATGCGAAAAGACAGCATAATAAAAGACAGTAACAAAAAAAATTTAAAAATCCATATTTATAGATGGAACTAGCAGGGGTGTCCTCCTCTGGACTTTATCAAATGTTTAAACAAATTGCTGCATTCTTCTTTTTTTTTATGTTAGGGATGTCCTTTTCTGGACTTTTTCAAATATTTAAACAACTTGCTACATTCTTTTTTTTTATATCTTACTCCGCAAACCCTGAACAAATAGCAAGTTTAAAATAATACAAGGAAGAATATAAACTTTCGAAAACTTTGTCCTTAGAGATGAATGCCCGGACTCCATATTTCATCATGTAATAGTGCAGTAGGTATAGCATGTTTTGTAATTCATATGGCGTAGAAATTTGAATATGCAATAGAAAGTCTTCTTTCCTTGCCGATTGATTTATTTTAGTTATATTAACGACCAGTATTAAACCAATAGTAAGGATATCTTGGAACGGATGAATAATTTTGAATCGCCACATTCCGATGACGAGGACGACACTGAGTAACCTCTCCCCTCTTCAAACTTCCGAACCACATCAGTGGAGGGACACTTAGCCACAATTAATGCTCAATCAACCCATTGGCTTCGATGGATTCCCGCAATTCAAGTCCTAGTTCTAGTCCTCCGGTCTAGTCCTAGTTCTAGTCCTAGGCCTTTCCACTAGGAAACCATGCTCTCGCAAGTTCCCATTTGGATCCAACGTATGAAACAGATCTACAATTTTGATAGAATTCAATTGTTATCCATAATCCAAATTTTAAGTGCCAAATTCTTCGCATTTTTTACTTATAACGTACGCACACGAGCGAAATAAAAACTTATAAATAACCCCCCCCCTTGATAGGTTTGATACAAATTTCAAGACATCTGAATTTTGATGACAAATTATGTATTAAATTACATCGATATAACTCTTTTGGCTTTCGAATTATCATGTTTACTTGCATACAGGCGGACAAACTGATTTTCCTTCAGTGATTACTGTCCACTTTTTGACGAATTTAATATTAAGACTATGTACAAAATTTCGTCACTCTAGCTCATAGTATTTTTTACTTACCATATTCACATATAAATAGGCAAAGTAACAAATAGATATAATTCCAAAAATTAGTTTATCGGATTCAGAAACGATCTCAAATGTGAAAAATAGTTAAAATTTCTATGTTGTATTTTTTTTTTTACTGTTAACCCTTAACTGGGGAGGTGCGGGATCTCAGACCACTAAGGATGGACTTTCGATTATCCCTATTCTATTTTTAGCTGAGTGGAAGGGATTGACCCTGTAGCTCCCTGTTTCGTAATCTGCACTCCCTGTTTCGTGCATTTTTTCAACCAGTTTCAGCGGATGCTTTTTTAAATATTTCAGCAATTTCTTTCCCCGACGTCTGTGAGACCGCATCTCCCTTTTAATGTACCAGTGGTATACAAGGCTTAGCAGAGGGCTCTGAACCTTGTTCCTCGAAATATCATCAACCTGCTGATCCTCGTTATGAAGCAGGGCACCAGAGACTTTTAAATGAAGCAGAAAGTGACTTCAGTGATGAGAATAATTGTACAGAAGATTCTTTCGATGAAAGTTTGCATTCGATTAATTCTGATATGTATGTTTAAACATAATTAACTTTTCTAGTTATAATATATTTTGAAAAAATTCTTATATACCAAGATAAATATCTACAGAATTTACAGACCGATTTTTATACTAGTACTTAACCTGTATGTTTCAAATGCCTTCTAAAACCGTGCTACGAATGTTCACAAGTGTGCGTTGAAATGATACCGAAAAATAGAAGCGTCATTTTTACCCATTATCATTTTTTTTCCTATAATTATTGAATTTTCTATTATATTGCTTTCTATATAACTTTATATACTGGAATAAAATATGATTTAAAAAGTAAAAATTAATACTTTTTTTTTTCAAGAATATTATTTTATGGAACATGTAATTTGAGAAAAAAATGCATACTCAAAAACAAATACTTTTTTCAATCTTAATATATTTTGAAAAAAAAAATTTGAACATATTTATATATCAAGAAAAATATCTGCAGAGTATATTGGTTGACTTTCATATTAAAATTTCCATTAGAAAATTTGAGTATTAAGAAAATCAACCAATATATTCCTCGTATTGGCTAATGTTTGCTGCCTTTCTGTTTCAGAAATTTATATTCTGATAGGCCGCACCTCCTCAGTTAAATCCTAAATTTTTACCTCTTCAGTTAAGAGTTAAAATGTTCTGTCTTCGTACACAATAATTCAGATTTCTTTTCTTATAAAGCTATCCTAATTTTCCAACAGCTTTTATATTATTTCCATGTATGATAAGTTATTTATGTGTGATTTGTTAATTGTTTATTAATTAGTTGAACCAGTTATAATGAACTGGATATTTACTTGTAAGATTTGCCAGATATACGAAACATAATTCATCTTGAAAAATGCTTCGTATATCTGCCAAATCTTACAGCTTTAATTTAAATCCTCTCGCAAAACAGTTACTTTTATTTCTGTAAACTGATGCGAAGACCTTGTTTACCTTTGCTTTGACAGTAATAGGATATACGACATCTGTTAGATAAAATTCCCCAAGCGGCAGTACAGTTTCGAGAAATCGACCTCATTTCGGCGATGGCTGCTTAATTTATTTTCAGACATTTTAGAACAAAACAAGATATTGCCAGAGATATTCCTTGTATATATTTCTTATTTCGATTGACTTTTAGAAGAAAAAGAAGGGCACATCTCAAGATCTTCAAATCTGGTAGCTATCTTTAAACTTTATGAGATCAATACGTTCGATTGCCCAATCAAAGACAAAATAAATATCTCTCTTTAAATTTAGCCACATTGATATTGTCTTTGAGTTTTGTTTTACGAAGAATGTTTATTCATCTGGAAGAAAGGCAGCAAACAATCTCTTTTCCATCTCTGAAGTATTCTATGAATCAAAATCAAAATAATAATTTTTCTAAGGATATAAATTTCTTGCACAGTGTCTCATTCAAAAGAAATTATAATCGTTACCAAATTATTTATTGATTTTTAATTTTAACTTAATATTTTGTTATGTACAGAATACGCCAAAATATACAGTACTGAAACTCCGCATCTCGAACACATGGTTGAGTTTGTCGGCGTTGTTATAGTTGAGCATTACTTCCGCTCATACGGAAGCTGTCGTGAAAGTGGACCGAGTTTGAAAAAGATGGCAGAGCAATTCCATGAGAAGTTTCATAATATCGTTTAATAAGTGATCGAGGCATTTCTTCAGAATTTGAGAAGGTTCTGTCATGCAAGGAACATTCAGATGAATAGACAATGGCATCAACTGGACAGCCATACTGCGCGAGCATTTCTAGCATTCTGGAGGAAAGCTTTCCAGACGAATCATTTCACATACTGACTTCCCATACCCGTCCCGTTCCCCCGATTTTACACCACTTGATGCCTACTTGTGGAGAATGTTAAATAAGGGTTTGTTCAACAGTGAAGATCCACTAAGAACTGTGTTTGCTTTACGTGAGAAAATCATCTCTTTTTGCAGGAGTCTACAGAAACCTTTCCTTCATGGTATGTTGAGAATCTGCGTGAACGATATGAACACTGTCCACAGCGAGGCGGTATGCACTTTGAACACTTACACTGCGCATACCGTGGTACACCGACATGTATGCATGTAGGTTAATTTCTTTTTAGTAAGAATGAACTCACAGATGGCAATAATGTAATTTTGTTCATCTTTTCATTTTTGTACTGTATATTTTGGCGCAGTCTAACATTTTCCATGTCTAACATGCCATGCTGTTTAGCTCGTCTGCCAACACTAATTAGTCAGTTAATATTTATTGAAACTTTCAATTCTTTTTAGGATAGAAAATATTTTTTGATCTTGATTCTAAAAAAAAAAAGAAAAATCAGTACAAATATGCAGGAATCCAATTTAAAGACATGTTTTTCTAATAAGTATTCCAAATATATTTTTTTCTTTTAACCCCTAGTCATGCATAAAAATTTAAACAGAGTATTATTTTTCTAATTATTTTTATTTTAAAATCTTGTAGAATATACCAATTGCAACATTTCAGAAATGACGCCATAATAAATTTAACCGCTAAAACTGTTTTAAAATTTATGCTGAAATAATATAATATTTAAAAGGAAACTTACTTTATTGCATACAAAATTTCATCAAACTAGGTCATCCTCATTGTCGGCACTGCCGAGCTTTTTTTAATTTTTATTTCTCATCAGAAAAATTAATAAGGCAAAGACTGCCCTTTTAGTAAGTAAATGTAAACGAAAATAATTGGTATGACACCATATTTAAATTTTTGACGACATTTAATTGACGTAGGACGAAACATAACACACAAGAACACTATTACAAAATTTAGTACGTGAACCTCATAGAGCTCCGAAAATCCATCTTCTTCCTCTCGGCACCGTCTCTCCAGCCGTACTACTTCTCCACACTCTTCCCTTCAGTTCGTTTTCTGGTTCTAATCACCCGCAGCGCCCTCACACTCATAAATGAAGCTTCCCACAATCTGTTTTATTTATTTTTATGGAAATAAAACTAAGATCTCTAGGTGCATGTTTCTCGTCTTGCTGTGATTTTATTACTTCGGACATCGCATATCCATTTAAAATTTCAGAATAATTTCTTAGATTAACGAAGTGTTTAAATCTTCCAGTTCCAGTTTATGAAAGGTAATGCCTCTTGCCATTTACACCACGCCTAGCATTTAAAGCTTGATAAAATTGCAGTGGTATTTGAATGGGTATTTATCATCTGTACGTTGATCTGAAGGACAACAACTTCGGTAATATTCTTCTAAATACAGACAGAGGACAGAAAGGTTAAGAAATGAAATTGAAATCCATTTTGGATTGAATGTTTCGTTAGGGGCGTTTTTCATTTGTAATACATATATGGAACACATGAAATTCCATTGTAAATATAATACTAGTTGTTAAAGTTGAAATGTTTCGAATAGGGAAAAAATAATCATCTCATCTTAAATTATTTTATCCTTATACTGCGAAAGGTAACCAAATATAAAAATATGTATCGGAATATTTTAATTTTCTTCCTCCAAGCAAATCGATAAGTGGAATTTAAAAAGCAGCAAAGTATCAATAATTCATTTACAGTTTACAATTTTTAAGGATAATTTAAATAAAATAACTTATCTACCTATTTAAAATAATTAATAAAACAAATCAGCAGTCTTTCAGACCACCAGTTATATTTTGTTTGATTTTGTTTCAATTTGCAGACTTTCACCTTGAATCTTGGCTCATGATCGGTGAAACCTGACATTTATGTTCGCCAGCCTCCAACCATCACTTTTCTTTCAATATAACCTTGAAAGAAAATACAGCCTCTATTCTGCCATCTAATTTTATCAATTTAAAAGGATAATAGACTAATCTAAATACTTCATGTTTATTATTTAAATGTAGTTTAAAATATTGTTACGAATTTGTAATGTTGTTTCCCAGCCCAGTTAGTTCCATCGTAAGAAAGACAGTTTTATTATCAGACTCTGATGGATGTTTAAAGAATGCCGAATTAATGACTTGCAAGCTTAGCGACCACTTTGGCTACAAAATGGAGGATTCTGGAATTTCTTGGAAATTTAGCAGTAAGTTCATTACATTGTGATTTTAGAACTTTTGCTCTCCTGCCTCGAAAGCTTTGAAAAAGCCGAATAACCAAGGTGGAATCAGCCAAGAATGAAGTGCAAATTTGAGTCAAACGATTAGTGAGTCGAGGATTGAGTCATGTGACGAGTCTTAGAGTTCAAATATTGAAGAAGCATCGAGTCGTGTGCTAAGTAGCATGCCGATGTTAAGTCCAGTAAAGTTAAAGCGATGAGGCACTAGATAATAGCAGACGTTTGAAGGGACGTGAATAATTGTGTGAAATCTCTCTTTCTTCGGAGTTCTGTTTGAGCGCTTTGTGCTGTTTCAGTTGTTTATTTTAGATTAGCTTCTAGTGTGCTGCTTTTATTTAAATGCTGCTCTTGTATACTCGATAGTGATTTTACCGCCTGTGATGGTGTCTTCGGATTGAAAAAACGCCCATCTTTGATATTGAGCATGTTGACTATGTTACAATGCGCGCAGACCACTGAACTTGTTGATTATTGTCGATGATTATGCGGAATTTTGTGGCAATTTTCCCCTATAATATTACTTCCCTTTACTGTGATAAGATGTAGTGCAACAAAATCGATTAATATAACTGAGTTACTGATGTTAATATGATGAACAAATAACTGATAACCGTCTTTTAATATTAATTATGCGCATTAGTTTGTGTCTATATCGTTTCGAGAATGAATTTGTATCACTTTTCCTGGGCATTTTACGAAGCTCAGAAACAGTTTTCTTCTGAACCTCAGAGGTTCCTCAGGAGGGCACCACAAAAATGGAGATGAGAAACTTCCGGTACGATGGTTGGTTCTTGCCACCCTGGTATATACAGAATTGGTGTGTGTTCAACCAATGATAGAATACGCTTATTACGGGAGGAATTGTATAATTAACGGTGATGCCCTAAAGATTTTCATAAATATAATCATCGTTTAAAATTTATCAGCAAATTTTTGGGAAGATAATCATAGATTAAAACTTACCACTAAATTACAAAAGGAGGGTAATTATCTTATATCGACACAAATGAGATTATTAACCCATCAATACTGTTCCACCCCAGAACAGTTTGTTTTACCTTTAGTTTCGTTATAAACTGCAGAGAACTAAGATTTTCAAAAGATTATTTCACAAAATGGGTCTTAACTTTATACTGTCAGCACTAGCGCGGGATTCTAATAGTGTTAACAGGACACCTTCCATCGACGATTTTTCGATGTTTAAAGGAGATCCTAAATTTTTATTTTTGTAAGAAAATAAATAAATAATTCAAATAATTTTAATAAATAAATAATATAATTTTAATAATAATAATTTCATAAAATAAGTAATAATTAATAAAAAGTAATTAAAATAAAATAAAAGTTCATAAAATAAATAAAAATTCTTGGGTCACTAACTTGGTGTCGCCGGACAGGCATAGTGTTAACTTACAGAAATAAGTGAAGTTTCAGAATTTATTAAATTGAAATAAAGAAATCCTGAAAAAATATATCAGCTTGTCAGAACCGTTATAAATTTTTCTAATTATTTCTGGTAAAATTAATGTCATTGTAAATTCAAATTTCTTTGAAAAACTTGTTTATGTGTCTTTATTTATTAGTAGAATTTTATTCCTTTTTATTGAAAATATTCCAAAATATGAGTTTCTTTTATATTATAAAAATAACAACAAATTGCAAAAATTAAAATGCGAGTAAAAATTGAAAGCAATTTTAGTAAAATATATTGTCTGGAAAAGGAAAATAGTATTTACAATTTTATCACGATTATTTCTTTTCTTCTCCTTAGGCAGATAAAATACTAGAGAAAACTTTCTTTGCTATTTTTTTCCATGAGCATAAATTAGCATATTTTGGGCATAGTTAAATCATTTAAAAAACAAAACGGTATTAACTGAAAAACTTTCTTCAGTCTACCATTAAAAACGAACTATTCTAAATTCTTTTTATTTCTTCTAAAAGTTCATATTCTTTAAGCTATAAAGAGAAACCAAACCATTTTCTCAATATAAAGTGGACAACTTCTGAAATTTCTTCTTATTTCCATCTCATGCATCTAAACCTAGGGATTAAATCCTGCCTAAATTCAGAAAAAAAAGAACTTCAGTTAATCTTTATTTAAATATCAGTTCCTACGTTTCAAACTTTTTAGGTGTTCTCTGAGATAGCTGTGAGATTATAAATTTATTCATGTTAAATAATAAAGAACTTAGTATCTCTTTTAAAATATGAAATCAAGATTAACTCCGGTTAAAGGCTAACTTCTCTTTTTCAACATAATATAAACATGTTATTTCAAACCATAAATAGACTTTTTTTGATTATGACACTGAAAACTAATTCTCCAATTAACGGTCAGTCATTTGAATCATTCGTCAGACATTAAGGCTGTGATAGGGTTTCATTGCCAGAACGATCATGGGGACAAGTAATGGCAAAAAAAAGAAAGAAAGAAAGATGCTAAATTCCGAAAATCCAACTTTCGTTTGGTAATATTGCAACTGAAATTTTGCAAATTGCAACACTTGTGAGCTTTCACTTGAAAAAAATAGCCACACCACAGTTATTATATTGCCGCACAAATCTGAAAAGCAACTAAAGATGTGGTTCCATTGGCAGAGTATATCATTTCTGATTGGTTGGTCCATGGTTCGAATCACAGCAACGATGCTTTGTCCAAAGACTGGAATTCTTTTTATTAAAATGTTATCTATTGTTTATTTAAAATCTGAAAGATCCTAGATCTTCCTTAAATATTGAAATTGGATTGTTCTCGAACATTCTATTTGTTTATAAAAGCTCCATCAATGATGAATAAGTTATCAGAGTTGCTTTGTTCTAATAAATCTAATAGTTTGTTTAAACTAACGTCGTAGTTTTCTTTACATCTCTATAAAAATATATTAGAAATTATGATTTATAAAGGCTTAAATAGGCATAAAATAAGTTAAAGTTTTAATTTTTCTCTTCATATTGGAGACAATATTATTGAGTTATCCTTCACTTACAGCTAAGAATGACTTTAAAGGGCTTCTAACTCTGTTGTCAAAAAACTATTTTATTTATCGATGTATCGATTATTTATCGAAAATACGTATTATTATTTATTCTATTTTCATTGAAAAGCAGAGTACCTAGAGTTCTCGCCATTTCTTAGCCTAGAAATCTCTAAACGTAGAAGACTTCTGAAATGTGTCCTTCTCTAAATCATTTTCAAAGGGAATCAGTTCTCCCCACCACTTTATCTATGCTTTCATAATGTAGTTTTTTCACCAGTTTCGTCAATGGTGAAAAAGTTTTACATTCACCATTTATAGTTTGGATCTGTCACATACGCGATTTGATTTAAACAATTCAACGAATTCTGGGTAAAACGCAAACGATAATTTAAGAAATTATTTTCAGAACCCTTTTTTTCTTTTTTCTAAATCTTAGTTTCATTAAAATTCTTTTCTTACAAGTGTAAGTGTTATTTTGTCACACAAGCAAATTTACATGGTTCCATATCAAATTTTACGGATAAAAGAATCTGGTGTCCCAGCATTTTGGTAATTAGAGAAATTTTGTTTACTCTATTTTGCAGATACTAAATGTTGATTCAACAGCATCTAATATATGACACGTTAGTGCAATTTTATAATTTTAAATAACTTTTCGTGTATTCAACTCGTTTTGAATTATCGTATTCATATAAACAGAAAGCTGTAATTTTGTTACGAATAAAATTTACACTAAATTAATTCGATTCGAATTTTTTTAAAATTCTTCATCTAGTTTGTCGCGTTTCAGAATAATCGTACTCACGTAAAAAAAATAGTCTGGTCAGCATCCGTCGTGCGATGGGGTAAATAATAAATAGAACAGTAATTATGCATAGTAATAACGTAATATTTTCTAGAAAAAATTGGAACTTTCACGAAACTTGAAAAATCACGGAATCATAAAGGTGTTCAGTTGCACTATCACTTAGAGAAAGTTAACGTTAAAAAATATGTATGTGCTTACAAGGGGTGTTCAAATAAAAAGGGTATAAATGAATACTTTATACTGTGGGTATAAATGAATACTTTATTCAAAGTATACATCACAGGCACAACGATCTCATCGAGCCGAAGGATTCCTTGTTCACAGAATTTCTGTGGCCGTGAAGAGATCTAGTCCTTCATGGCATCCTTGAGTTCACCGTCCGAGTTGAAGCGCTTCCATTTCAGGCGTTTTCTCAGGGGACCAAACACATGAAAATCGCAGGACGACATGTCCGGGCTATAGGGCGGATAGTCGAGCTTCTCCCACTTCAACTTGGCCAGTTCCGCGTGTGCGACCCTGGAGACGTGCGGACGCGAGTTATCATGGAGCAGAACCACACCCTACATGATGGACCTGCGTAGTGTCACAGTACACATCGGAATATCGAATTCTGCAATGAGAACACCATCCTGACTTCACATGCACTGCCACGTCAATTGGACGATGCTCTTTATAAGAGCCTCTGCTCTCTCCTGCGCATGCGGGTGCCCGCGCATGCTCCGATCAATGCCGGAAACTCCAATAGCATCCCACAGTGACATTGACAAATATGTTAAAGATTACGTTATTACGACGTTTCGTGTCTTTTCATTTGAAAAATTTTGTATTCCTCCGTTATAACTTTGAAGAAAGTGTTAAGAAAAGTTTTTTTTAATTGCAAAGAAGAAAGAGTTAAATCAGTTTTATGCACTTTTCTTAATTAAACAAGACTTACATTTTGCATGTTTCAATAACAACCATTTGAAATAAAATTAAAAAAAACAGGTTGTAAATAAGTCTATTATATTTTTAAGAGTTTTTTAAACTGTATTTTACTCTCTTATTATTCATATATAGCAAGTAGTCGGCTACAAAAAAAATTTCTCGAAATTATTTTTTGCCTTTATAAGACAGTTTAGAGAAAAGTATTCCATCGAATTCGATTGAAGCATACAAAGAATGCGGATAGAAAGTTTCATCCAAAAATTTGCTTAATAAGAATTCGAACATCCACGTGAAAATGGTTGCCTCTGGAAGAATGAAAAACAAAGTATTAAGTTTCTATTTCATTTTTTCCCTTCTCGGTAAAAATATACACGTGATGAGGTAAAAATAATTTTTCTTAAAACAAAATATTGTTTTGTGTGTTTATTTTTTCTTAATTTCTGAGAAAATAGACTTCTATTATTTTAATGTAGAAGTGCAACGTCTTCATCCACGAAATACGAAAACATTGTTTTTATTTCCCATAAACAACTTCCTTAATTATTTCTAACGAAAAAAACAGGTTCATTTGACCAAGAATTTTTCTCTCAATAAATGAGCGAGTTTTAGAAAAATGGTGCCCGGAATCCATTCAAACAAAAATATTAACAGAAAAATGAAACTGAAATACTCCAGATTTTCTTAAAAATCAAACTAACAAGAGAAACGCTCCTTATTTTCCTCCAATCAGTGCATCGACTTTATTTTTTATATTAACGTTCTTTATTTTGGAAAATATGTTTACATAACTTTAACTTTTTAGGACTTTTTCGGTGTTAATTAATTATATTATAGATTTAAAATGCACTTCGATAGTTACAAATTATTCAGCTGAATCCGGAATGATTTATTGGATGATCGTTCTGTGCTTTTTTTTTCCGTCAGGATGTATTTTTGTTTTTTCTGTCTCTCCCCAGTTTGGGTTAAAATCTGCCTACAACAAATGAATTGTAAATAAAAGAAAACTGTTGAACAACGACAAATGAATGCCTTCTCTGGAAATAAAAATTCTCGCAATGGAACATTTTGCTTTCTAAGAAATAAACTCTCGTCTGTTTCTTATTCAGATTTTTTTTTTTTTTTGATAACTGATTATTAGGAGAGGTTCTGGTTCTAATTACACCGGTTCAGTTCAGTTGTATTAACATCCAGCCTTAACTAGAATTATTTGGGAACAGACTTCGTAATTCTGATCCGCGGTCAGATGACGAGAACGGTATCCAAGCTGGCGCCCCTGTCCGAAGCTTCTGCAAAACGCCAGCGAGAGGGCGTTAGGCCCCGACAGGTTTAGCGTGCACCATACTCATTTACACGACAGTTCTTAGGAGGAATCGGGTCCTGAACCTCAAACCCTCTGAGGCTGAAGGTAACACCTTACCACTAGGCCATCACTGCCCCCAAAAGCTACGATTCTGAAGTTATTTTTGCATATAAACAATAATTGTTTTATTTTTCGGAATATACAAATCCAAAAATGGGACTCTTTCTAAAATTTCCAAAAAAAAGATAAAACCTTTACAGAAGAAACTATAAAGTTATTATTTTGTCTATTTATTGCCGACACATATTCCTAATTATATTTCTTTTAGTTTATTATATATATTTTATACACTTTTGGTATATTACAATATTTGAAACATTATATACCTCCCCAAAATAATAATATATCTTGGTTTTTTTTCTTGAGTTTTCCACTTCATACTTCTAAACCACTTTGTTATATACTCCCTATAAACTTCGAATGAAATAGCCTCCATTTCATGGAATTTAATCAAATATTTCCGAAAGCTGATTTAGAAAAACAAATTTGAATTAAATGAATAACTTATGCGCTGTATTTTCCTTCATCTTAAATTAAACTTAGCAGGTGATATGTGTTGAAAAGAGAGAATTGCATTAATTTAATTGAAAATACAATTTTAATTAAAGATATGAGTAGTGCTTCCTTATCATTTCTATTTTCGGTAATAACAAGAAAAATGTTGACAGTTCGAACTGTCAGAAAACCCATTTCTTTTCTGTTAATTGAAGTCGCAAATAGAGTTACTGAGATTCGAAATGTTTCAATTGATACTGGAATTTCCAATAAATAATTAGAATCAACACGCTTCTATTAATCTTCAAATTAACTCATTTTATCTGAACATGACCTTTTTCTATGAATTGGTGATTTTCTATGAATTAAATTACTCTCTGTTCTGTTGTTTGTAAATTAAAAGGAAAGAATCTTCAACGTTCAAAAATTCCAAAAATCCATGAAATTCTAAAAACTATTTCGCGCCAAATATACCAAATAATTATGCATTAGAAATCTTCTTTCATTCTATCATAAAAGTTTAGAATTTCTGTTTGTACATTGGATTATCAGTTTTTATTATAAAAAAAATAATGGAAACTTATTTATTTGTTAACTGTTAATCCAATTAATTATTTATGAACAGCTATTGTTATTAAAAATTAATTTATCACGATGCAGTTTAACGTTTTGTTCATTGGTACTGCAGATTAATCATTTCACACTTCATATGGAATCTTTTTAAAGACAGTTAAAAATGAAATGCTTCGAAAATATTATGAAAATTTATTTATTTTTTAATTGGATAATCCAATTAATTATTTCTTAACTGTTATTGTTACATTTGAAACTATTTTGGGGTGAAATATTAATTCGTAATAATGAAAATCAACATTCTGCTCATTGGTATTACAAAATAATCTTTTCACGTTTAAATGTGAATTTTTATTATGGATATGACTCAAAATAAAAAATAAGGGAACCTTATTTATTTGTTAAATGTTAATCCAATTAATTATTTTCTTTGTGTTACAATTTTCAGTATCTTTCTTACTTGTAATGCATTTAGAACCGATTGTCTCAAAAATTAATGAAATTTGTAATTCAAAAGGACCCGGCAATTTGTTAGTTTTTTTTTTAATTTATTAATTATATATTAGATGAAATACACACGATAGCAAAAGTTCTAGGGAAAGCATGATCAAATGGACAAAAAACAAGCACTCAGGAAAAAAAACTACAAATAGATAATGTCTATAACCTAATAAAACGTTACAAATATTTATAAGTGTATGTATACACTCATATTAAAAAACTCATTAAAAATTTTTAAAAATACAAATCCTAAACTTATCTTCAAAACATTAAAATTTCAAAATTCGAATGTAATCTATATTAATTATCTCTCTCTCTCTCTCTCTCTCTCTGCCTGTGTGTGTGTGTGTGTGTGTGTGTGTGTGTGTGTGTGTGTGTGTGTGTGTGTGTGTGTGTGTGTGTGTGTGTGTGTGTGTGTGTGTGTGTGTGCGTGCGTGTGTGTGTGTGTGTGTGTGTGACACCAATAATTTTCATAGTCGTGTGAATTTTTTGCTAAATTTTGGCAATTTTCTAAAAATATTTTTGTCGAACTTTTGACAATAGATAGCATTGTTACCCTGAAATTCAAATCATTTTTATTATTGCGTTACATTTTGAATCACGTGATTTTCCGCCATTGTTGAAAGCTAGGAAAGAAAAATTCTCTTTCATATCGACATAGTTTACAAGACAAATAATAAAAAAATGAAGTTATAATTCCACGAAATTTAGAGATAAATGAACAGGGTTTTACGTTTTGAACAGCACTATGAGTTACGGAACTGTCCCTTTAGAAATGTATATGCACAAAGTCAACAGAAATCTCAGGTTAAACAATTGAAACAACACGGCTTTAATGTCAATCAGTTTGGCAGAATCATTGACATGAAATTATATGTAATAATTTATCTGAAAGCAAATACAACCAATATTCCTGGACAACCAACTAGTCGCTTAAGGCAATTAATCAATTATAAAAACATTAAAATATGGATTAGAAATTCAAAAGTTGAATGCACTTAAGCCTAAAACTTTTAAAAGAAATTTAATTTTTTTTATTTGAAAATAATAGACAATTTATTTTAAAACTACCATATAACAGAATACAAATATTAAATTATTCAAAAAAATTGTAGAATAGTTTATGAAGTTTATGTAATGAGAATTTATCTATATAGTTTAATTTGACAAACATGAATTTAAATACTATACTCCAAACCTTCTGGTTGGTACAGAAAAAAGCATAGAATTTGGTATGTCGCCGCATACAATTGTATATTAATGATAAATTTATAATGAAATAAAATACAAAAAAAGATCACAACATGATTTTAAACTAGTTATGCCAAACATATCACGAAGATAAGCCAAAGATGTACCATTTGAATAAATGTATTGTTTTTGTCGTACAAATAATTCTTATTTAGTTTGTACTTTTTATATATCTCCGATTTTGTATTTATAGTAAAGATCCTAATTGAGATGGCAATATTATGATTATAGCACTAAAATATGAAACTTTCAAAGCTAGTTCATTAGAAAATTCTTTAGTCTTTCTTTTGAGAAAGCTTCTTGAGGATACACAGTTCATACCAGATTCTCCTAGAAGTGCAGCTGCTGCACTTTGTCGCCTTACTACAGACCATGACTAGTATTGGCCCGCATATTTGTATTGGCCTGGGCTTCGTGACTCTCCCTTATGTCCTCTGTACGGACAACGTCACATTTTTCATGCTTCTCATCTCGCCTCGTGCTCTGCACTTGTGTTTTTAAACTGTAAAGTTCAGAAATGTTGGAAGCCTAGAGATCTAATGGCGTCATAGCCAATCTTCTGGGCATTTGTAACAAATAAATATACTTTTGAGAAAGCCGGGTTTTTTTAATAAGCTTTTGATGCCTTGTCATCAATACGTTTTGAAAAATCAAGTTTTATGTTAAAAATCAGTCGTTGAATAAAGATTTTATAAAGTAAGATTTCTTATTTAAAGGATATGCAGTCTGAGACTGAAAGAGGTAATGATTCTTGAAATGGAAAATAACAGTAAACTACAAAGAGAGCAAGATGAAAATAAAAGTGAGTTGAAATGCATTATGTTAGTAAAATAATATTATAAACATTCCCTTGAAATCCATTTCATGACCACATATATTAGCAGGCATTTAATTAAACTGTTGGAAGCAAAGTCATGCATTTAATAAAATTGCTCACTTTTTATCTGGCTTTCGAAAATATGTATTAAATTATTTGGAAATACTGAAATTATGAATATTTATAGTTGACTGTTGTAAGATCATATTGATGTAAAAGATGAACTGAAATATATATATATTTAAGTAAGAATATTTTAATCTGCATTTTTTGTTATTATACTTGGCAAAGATATTATTTTTGTTTAAATGATTTTTTTTATATTTCAATATTAAAATATATTATTTTTGAAACTCACTATACTAACACATCAAGAATTATGCAAAAATGAATTTAAAAATTCCAGATTTATAAACAGGAAACCAGACAAGCTAAATGCAAAGGATGTTTTAATGAAAAGGTACTAAACGACACTGTGGGTATAAATGAAGACTTTATTCAAAGTATACACCATAGGCCTGAGCGCAACGATCCCATTGATTAAAGAGCCGAAGAATTAATTCCTTGTACCTATAATTCCTGCGAGACCCAGTCCTTCACAGCGTCCTTGAGTTCGACGTCCAAGTTGAAGTCCTTCCCTTTCAGATGTCCTTTTAGGGGACCAAACATATGAAAATCGCATGGCAACATGTCCGGGCTGTAGGGCAGACGGTCGAGATGCTCCCATTGGAACTTGTCAGTTCTACGTGTGTAACCCTGGAGACGTATGAACGCACGTTATCATGGAGCAGAACCACATCCTCCATGAGTAGCCCCAGTCTTTTGTTCTTGATGGACCTGCGTAGTCTTCGGAGTGTCTCACAGTACACATCGGGGTTAATGGTTCTTCTGTGCTCGAGAAATTCAACAAGTATCGGACCTACGGCGAACTCAAGGACGCTGTGAAGGACTGAGTCTCGTCACGGCAACAATTATTCTGGGAACAAGGAATCTCTCGGCTCATTAATCAATGGGATCGTTGTGCTCAGATCTATAGTGTATACTTTCAATAAAGTCTTCATTTATCCCTACAGTGACATTTAGTACATTTTCATTTGAACATCCCTTGTAAGTGTTTCAAAAAACGTCTCAAACTCTTTTTAGAAATTCCACTCATTTTCAAGAACGTTAGGATCAATATAAAAGAATAAATATTTCACGTACATACAGATCATGGATCATGCTTTCGTATTTACAAATAAAAGAAAATATTGAACAATAGAAAAAGAAAAGCATACGAATTGAATTTTCCCGATTTTTACCAATTCTTAAAATTTCAGATTTAAAATGACAAAAATGTTTGAATATTTTCCCAGAAGTTCTATTGAAGAATATATCTTGTTTATATGGCATGATTTAAACGATCAATTTAGCACTAAAGAAGACCATAAAAATATTTAATATTTTAAATTTGATTTATACTGTTATATTCTGAAACATCAGATTGATAATTATTTCATTTAATCGAGTATTGAATTGATTATTATTATTTATCTTGTTGTTGTTGTTGTTTCTAATGGCACTTGTCATAGACAAGCCCACTGACTTTCGAATTCAGTAATTTTAAGCCAAGGGTGCGTCTCTTGTTTTTATCGTAGCATCATCTAGGGCCAAGAGTACGACTTAGCTACACAACTCTTTTTACGGGGTGGACTTCATTCATGCATTTCATGCATTCATCCACAGATCTTAATTTAAACCTGAATCAGAGAATGATCACCTCTGATCCAGTATTTTGTGAGCACAACAGATTTATGCGTGCGCCAGCCACCACACACAAAGGAGAGTCTTCGGTCGGTGGGGTTCGAATTTATTATTTATCTTTATCTCCTGATATGCTATGTGGTGATAAAGATCAACAAAATGTAATCAAAATATTTATTAAATAATATTTGATGATGTTTAATATATTAACCATATTTTAAATAAATTTAAGACTATGTTGTTCGTCATTCTATACTACCGACATTTTGAATTTTTTTAAGTTAGCACATCTATTGTGTCAGCTATACACTTTGGCGATAAGTTAACTTATGAAAAATTGAATGCATATTAACTTATAATAAAATTATATGCCTGTCTGATAAAGGGTTCTAAGGCCCGAATTCAATATAGAAATGTCTTCGTTCAAATTTAACTCGTATTGGTTGAGTAAGATATATTCATAAGGATTCTGTGCTGCCCCGAAGCAATATCTTTAAATTTTTTGTGAGTAATATCACGTACTACAATCATATTTCAGTCTTTCAGATCACGGAAAATAAAAATCACTACACCCTTCCTGTAGATCACGTTCTATTTTCCGGTTGAAGGAACAGATTTAAATATGAAGTGGTTTCTTACGAATAAACTTTTCAACTTGTTGCCATCATAAAGTGAGAAAAGTCACTCAAGTAAAAAATAGGAATATTAACACTTTTTTCTAATAAAAATACTATTGTCTCTTATAAAAGATGTGATTTTCTTTTTATTTTATTCTTAATTATTAACTGTTGTTCATCATTGTTATTTACCAATTGGTTAGCCGCTGATAATGGTTTGTCAGATATTTCAGATATTTAAAGCCATGTTAGTTTCATAACCTTACATATGAACTATTCATTGTGTGCATGAACCTTTCCTAATGGCGACCATGACGTTCACAGCATTATTAAATTTAATTTTCCGGTTCATCGATATTTTAATTCTCGTGGTATTGTAACTATGTTTGTAGAAATAGAGCCATTTTAGCCTGCCAATTGATTTATAACAATTAATAGTTGCTAAAAATTTAAAAGAAATCTTTTATTCGTAAGTTGCGCTTAATGGTTTATTTAACAAACTGTTTTTTATCCTCAGTTTTGAGAGATATGTGCTTTGAATTAGATCAGAAGCCTTACAAGTTTTTTTCATCCTGTTATGCGCGTATCTTTTTTTTTTTTTTTTCTTTTGTCATTTGACCAATAGAAAATGAGTAACAGAGGTTTCAATCTCAAAAATGCTAATAAAAACTCCTTTAACATAGAAATGCACATAGACAGTGGCGCCATCCATTTTAGCTAGCGGAACTAATAGGAAGTAGACAGTACGACGTAGCGGAAATAGCAGTCACATTATATTGTTGTGATAACCATGTAAATCAATAAATATTTTTTGTTTTGTTTATGGAAGCTTATTATAATATTCAAGAATACATAATTTCCCACGATTCATTTTTAATAATACTGCCAAACAATTCTGGAATAGTATTTGGCATTTTTATCAATTTATGTTCCATTATCACTTAAGTGATTTTTTCTAAAATGCAAAATTTCATAGTAAGTTTGTTATTTAAATTGACACATAAGAAATAATAAGATGACAATCTTGTATTGTAATTATACGTTAAAATACTTATTTGTAACTTATCAAACATTTAATAAATTTAACGCTTAAATTATTTTAAAGTATTAAATTACCTTTATTTTTTTTAATTCCTTCCGGGTTATTTTATTGATTTACTTTTACTTTTATTGATTAAGCTAATTTCATATTAACTATCAGAATATTTTTTATAATTTCATAAATAGTTTTTAATAAATTTATGCTCGCTTTATTTAGGCTAAAAATAGATTTTAAAAACATTTCTAAAGGTTTTTTTTCTAAACTTGAAAGCAAATTACATTCTTTTAATTGATCTTGCAGTATGCTATACTCAAAATGATACCAATACTCAATAGAAATAATCAAAATATTGTCAATTAATTTTATCGAACGTATATAATAATTAGCAAAACAATGAAACTATATAATATTTATAATACATTATATAAATTCTAGAAAGCTCTTTGTTAAGTTCATGCGTTAAAATAATTTGTTAAACATAGATAAAAAAAATTTCCAATACAATAGCTATGATGAAACTCGCACACTTCACACTTAGTCTTAACTGTTTTATCAACTGTACAATCAAACAATTTGTCCATCTTTCTCACGAATTTGGCAGCTTTCATTCCTTTGCTTTTTATACTTTTAGCAGATACCTGCAATTCAAGACAGCTAACCTGAAGAAATACAATTTTGATTGAAATCAATTTATGGAATGTCAGCTTCTTTCTTATATAAACACCATTCAATTTCTCATGTTTAACGATCATAAATTTAATTAACATTTTAACAAGTAAATCAGATTACAATTTAATGGATATGGTATTTTTATTGTGTTGCATTAAAATTCATTCTTCAAATATACCAATAAAACTTATTAATCAGAAACATTTTTGAATTGTTTTCACTTATATTTGGTCATTTTTAAAGCTATATTGTTTTTATGAGAATTCATTTCTTTAAAAATAAACAATAATGATTTTTTATATAAAATTTTTTATCGAATAGCTGTTTCTCAGTTGCTTAGGACGACATTATATCGGATTCAAACTCATATATCTACTATTGCATATAGATTGCTGAAAAGATTTTGGCTTTCAAATAAAAAAAAAATCTTGAGTTTCCGACTTGATTTAACTTAAAATCCACAGATTATATGAACCGGTTGCCAACATCAAACAGCCTTCAAGGATCATTCCTCATCAAATAACCAGGAATCAAAACACCCAGTACTGTCTCAGAATAGCTGTTCAGTAACCCGAAAATTATGCAGTAATGTTATGTAACTGAATTAAACTACACATCATGTTATGAACTTTACAAGTAACATTCAATAGTATCAATATAAGAATCTCAAATCAGATCATTATTCACATTGTTGTCAAATATCTTCTGATTTTAATAGTGCTAGCTTGATTTGCTGCATTTCTATTGGTTTGATTTGCTTTAATACTGCTAGCACTTTTTTTAGCTTTATTTGTTGTGCGTTTGTAATAATGGAATTGTATTTATTTTTTGATTCATTTCCAGATAGATTATTTGGTGCAGTTTAGCCAAAGGTTGTTTCATGCGTCAATAAAACATAAACTAAAATCCAGATAGATTAGAATTCTGCCTCAATAATAATATGATAGTTGATATTTCCAAAGCTTTAGTATTTTTTAGTAGATCCATATAATTAAATTTTGAATCCACTCGAGTGGCGCCATCTAGAAATGAATTATGAAAAAATATCTTCAAGTTTCGGGAATATTTAGACAATAAATTAAAAATTATCAGCAAAACAGAAAAAATATCTACTTTTTATAGAAAAACACAAATGCACTTTTATTCAATTTTTCAACTTAAACTTTAAATTCCATAGTATTTGCATAATCTTCTGAAGTACAAAGTTTTCTTTATGAAATATCAAAAGTTATTTCTTTCTGAAAATAATGTACTTTTATTTAAACAAAGCACTTTTACCAGTATATGTTAGTTGTTTGTAAGTTTAGTTAGAAAGAAAGCAAATACAAAGAATTTCTTACATAAATTTGTTTCACAAGAAATTGAGTTTGCTCATGAAAATGGTTGGCTCAAGTAGGGGGATGCAATGTTAACAACAAAATAAATTGTTGTATTTCATTCTCTCTGCTAAAAATAGAAATACAGCATTATATAATTTATTTCTTCCCTAAAAATAAAGTTGCTCTAAGTTCTTTCCTTTATTTAAACATCTAGCGAATAATAATCTTGCATTATATTTTCTGTTTTCAAAAATACAAAGTATTCTATCAGAAAGAAGAGAAGAAATTTCTGAATTTGAATCAAACAGATTCCTTATTTAATAACGACGCAAATACTTCTTTTGACTAAAAAATGTGTATCTCAGAGAAAGAATAAGTTTCGAATCGGTACTTGAAATCGGAGCCGCAAAGAATGCCCTTTATAGTAAAATTAAATATGATGCTTATTTTTTAAGCAAGCTAATATGATTCAAACTATTTTCATTCATTTTCTCAATTAAAATTTTGTAAAAACTAAAGCTGCTTTTTTTACAACGCATATCGCCTTAGGAGCTGTTTTAGGCGTTAATTAATTAGCACTCAATCAAAATCTCCTTTGTTATTTCCAAAACACTCGATTTGGTCTCAAGTGATTTATTAGATCATTGTTTTGTTCTTTTATATGAACTTTTTATCAATTCCATTTGTTTAAATTGTTTGAAAGTGAAGTTTGTTAATCGATTTTTCCTTTTCTTCCTTACATTTTAGATTTTTGAAATTTCGTATATTTATGTTTGCTTAATAACAATACATTATTTTAATATTTCCAGAACATCTTTATTAATTAATTCGTTAACTTACTCTGATATTATCTTCATAGACGTAGCGACACATGGTGTTGAATTTTGTAAATATTTGGTTTTGAATAATAGTTTGAAGAAAATAAAAAGAATAAATTGTGAAAAATTGGAAAAAAAAATAGGAAAGCATTTACAAAAGAGTATATTACAACCTATTTTTATCAAATTAGATATTAAATTTATGTCTTACTGCATTTGTTTTTGCCATATGTTGGTTGACAAGTCACTTTTATAGATCAAAACTCTGACTCTATTTATTAACCATTCGGAACTATTCTCCCTTTGGCTCTTACCTGTATGTCCACAATAAAGCGTGCTCAATTTTTTTTTTTTTTCGATTTTTTTAAAAACAATAATTTTTTTTTCAATTTTTTATTCTCTTTCAATTTGAGTATAAGGACTCATGGCGAATTTCACTCGTCCAGCTTGTTACGTTGTTTCATTATCATGCTTTCCACAATAAAGGACAGATAGAGTGTCCATCTTTTCATTTATTTAGTCCAATTTTCAATACAGGTTTGGTTTGGTATGGTTTAATTCTATAGCGCAAAAGCCATTTCCGGCCATGCTGTTTTTGATAAAAAGATTTCAAAATTTCATTTATCTTTCCCCTTCATTTTTTGAGGTTATGGTCTTTTCTTGCGCATAAAGAGACAAAAAGATTTCTCTTGATGTGTATCCCTCTAAAACCTTACTGTATAGCATCCAAAACAAATACATTTCCTTGCTGTATATCATCCAAAACACTTACTGAATAATCTCCAAAACAAAAAGACTTCTCCTGCTGCATATCATCTAAAAAGACTAGTTGCATAACATCTAGTAGACTTCTCTTGCTGCATATCATCTAAAAACCTCTTTGCATAACACCCAAAATACATAGACTTGTTTTGCTGCAAATCATCCATAAACACATAGACTTCTTTTGCTGCAAATCACCCAAAAAAACGGCTGCATAATATTCATAATAAATAGATTTCCATTGCTGTATACCACCCAAAATTTCAAATAGGTCTACAATTTTATTATATAAACCAAGTAGCAAATTGGATACCAAATAGGGAAGACCGGGGCAGGTTGATACCAATTTTGATTGCGAATGTTTCTTTTTTTTTGGGGGGGGGGGGGTAATAATTAAAAGGCTTTTCAAATACACTGACGGAAAAAAAACCCATCACCAAAAATAAATTATTGTAGAGTAATGAAATTCGGACAATGTATTTTCTAATTAACATGTTTAATTGATTAAATTTTCAAGATCGCAGATTAATTTAAGCTCAAGAAAATCCATTTCAAATGTGAAATGTTGTTACATTAATACCTGGTGTTTCCTCCAGAATTTTGATTCTATTCTATGGTTGTTGTACTTGTTCTGTCAATGCTGGCTGTGGATGATGCTGGAGTTGTATTCCAATGATATCCCATACGTGCTCAATTGGTGATAGATCTGGTGATCTTGCAGGCCAAGATAACATGTAGAGACTCTGTAGAGCGCGTTGCATTACAACAGTGGTATGAGGGAGAGCGTTATCCTGTTGGAAAACTCCCCTTTGAATGATGTTCATGAACGGCATCTCAACAGGTTGAATTACCAAACTGACGTACAAATATGCAGTCAGTGTGTTTGGAATAACCACAAGAATGCTGCTGCTATCATAGGAAATTGCTCTCCAGGCCTTTACTCCAGGTGTAATCCAATTTGTCTAGGCTGCAGACAATTTGATTGCAGGTGTTCCCATGGCCTCCTCCTGACCAACACACGGCCATCACTGGCACCAAGGCAGAACCTACTTTCATCAGAAAACACAACAGATCTCCACTCAGTCCTCCAATGAGCTCTGGTTGACACCACTGGCATCACAAACGGCAATGGCTTGGAGTCAGTGGAATGCACGCTACAGTGCGCTTGCCTCGGAGCTGTACTTGAAGTAACCGATTTCTAACAGTTCGTTGTGACACTGTGGCACCAACTGCAGCTCGAATTTCTGCAGCAGACGCAGTACGATACGCCACAGCCGTACACCGAATAGGGCGGTCTTCCCTCTCAGTAGTGCCACGTGACCCCTATGAATAAAGAATATAAAAAATGAGCCTTTTTCAGTTCTTAAAGCTGGTGACATAAACGATAGAAGCAGTCAATCTTTAGATAGAGAGACCGAAATGAATAGAACAGTGTTTTTAAAGAGTATCTATTTGTTAAAATACAATGCGTTGTCCAAAGCTTGTAGACAGAGTCTATAGTTGATGAAAATTCGAATCATTCTCATTTTGTAAATATGATACCTTTCGTTTAAAATTTTAATAAATTTTTTCAATAACTTTACAAATAAATTCAAATTAAACAACTTATGACTAGATGATTTGAGTAATAAAAGGAATAATTAAAGTTAATCCTGAAAGAGAAGAAGAGATGAAATGCTAATTTTTTAAAAGAGAGACGAGATGGAAGGATTGATATTTTAGTCTGGAATGAACAGCTTATTACTAAAATGAAGGTGTTCATTCAATATCAACAGATCTGATTTTATGCGATTCTTTTAAACCAAAAATTTATAGTTGTAGAAAACCTACTACTGATCTTCTCAGATCTTTTGTCTCTTGTGGAAAGTCTACTAACTTTTTTAGTTACTATGATTCCGAAAGATGGCATTCCAGACATTAGTGAAAGTTCGACCGAATCCTCAGGACATATGCAGTTTCCCGATTTATAATATTAAATCTTTTTTTTTAGTTTGTCTCCAAATAGGCCTATCCAATCAATAATTATCCCAAAGGTGAGTTATGTCTCCTACTTTTGGTTTTTGCATTAATCCTTCGGGATAATATTTGGATTGACCTTGTATGTTTAATTTGTAATTGGTTTAAAATTCAAATTTTTGATGTTTTCACTCGTTTTGTAGTTTGATGTTTCCTTGTTATTTAACTAGATAGATATTTAATTTTCTTAAAAATTTAGATTTTGATGCTTTTATATCAAGCTTGGAATTTTCAACTTTTGAGTGAATCTGATTATGTATTAACATTTTTCTTTTCTTATTTATTTTATATGATTTTCTTAATAATTCAGTTTACTGCCTTATAATGTCAATTTTAATTCTTGTCTACCAAAACCTTCAATTTCTTAAGATTTTCGGACCATGAGAAGTAAATTTCTAAAATTAAGTCTCTCACAAAAAAGTCCCGACGAATACCTGCATGAAAATGACCCTAGATAATGTCTTCAAGCCGGATTCTTCATGTGTCTTCCGATTTACATTTCATTCCTTTTTATTTTAAAGGTTTTTTTATTATCTCTGTTTTCAATAATTTCATTAATTTTTAAGAAGATAGTAGAATTGACGTATACTCTAATTGCAATGTATCTACCTCATAAATTTCGGTTGTTGTTGTTTTTTCCCTCAGAAAAAAATTATTTTTTAACGTGTAAATTTTATAAATTAACTTTCTTTTAACTTTCTTTCTTTTCTGGGTTTTTTTTAACATTCTAGATACATAAGATTATCATACTAATGAGTCATCAACGCAAAGTTCAAAATCATGAGGTACGTGCAAAAAGAGTTCTCATGTTGTTTCAAAACGGGAAATTTAAATATCTTAACTAAGTCGAACGGACAATTGTCCTGTACTGTTTCATGACATTTTAAAACTGGCAAAAACGTTTCAACATCATCATAAGAAATAACCTTGAGTATAATGTTCCGTTTATTGATTTTGCAATTTCAAACATTTCGGGGGAAAAATCGCTAGATAAAAAAAAAATATATAACATATGAAAAATATCTCTAAATCACAGCAGGCGATATAAGTACCGAAATGAGCGAAACTTGCAGCCAAACAGTTTAGTTTTCATATCGTTTGGGATTTACTCAATCGAATATTTATATAGAAAGCATTAAAAAAAATACGAATAACATTTTTCTAGTTTGCTGCTACTGAATCATTGTATAAATATTACATAATGCGATATTTTGCCTCTGTTGTTGCACTTTGGTAATATTAAGAAATGATGAAATCTGCAATTTCAGTTTATTAAATTTTTATAACTATTTCACTGATCGAAAAATATTTTAATATTAAATAAATATTTATTGGATTATTAAATAATTTTTTCAAACACACTGAAATTCTGAAAAGTCAGAAAATTTTTACAGATTCTTATGTCTAGCATTTTTTCAGCGACTGTGATTCCTAGTAATACGTTATCGTGTCAATTGTGTGCTTTTTTTTTTCAATGAATTATAAGCAGTGAAAGTATTGTAACATTAAAGCATTATTTATATCGACTTTGCGAACATTTCTATATCCGCAAATTTGTTTTTCCTGCTATATGTCTGCGATTCCCTGGGATCAACCTCGTAATTGAGGATGAGAAGCTCCGACGTGGTGGCTGGTTCTCGCCACGCTATTGGATACACGAAAAGGTGGGAGTTTGGTTCCTCACATCAAAGGTGGAACGAACTTCTTTTTGGAAGAGTTGTACAGTGACCGGTGATGACACTTAGGACTCAACCACAGTTCCCTCCAGTGTTGCTGTTGTGGCGGTCGCGTCTTTCCGTCGGGTCAATAAAGCCAGTTTGTGAATGTGGTATAGTCTGCGAACGTTTTAAGTAAAAACTGAAACCATCAAGCTCCTATAAATTGATGTGTATTGTTCATTTTCGCATGAGGAAACCCTCCGCGTTTTAGCGCATGCTACTGGAGGCTTTTATTTCGTCATAAAAAGAATGAGACGAAAAATGAAAAGAGGAAAAGTTTATACTTAATACTAAGGTTAATTCAGATTATTCATTGAATTAGGAGGCTTCATAAATGGTCATTATTCAGTGTACTACCCTTCAAAGAAGTACATTCGTCAGAAATTGCTTATCTCAACATCCTGAAACGAACTATAATCATTATTTCACAATTATAAATATGAACGAATTGTAAACCAAATTTATTGTAAGAAATTCTGTATTTCTGTCCATCCGTTCTCAGGGCAGTACGATAACCCGAAATCTAAATTATAAGATCGTCTGTTTGAATCAATTCGTTAAGTATTAGTGTCAAATTTTGGAATAAATCCACCGGCATATTAATTACATTTTGCGTACAAGCCGAAACACAATACGATGATTCATAAATGCCACGTGTTAGACTAGAAAATTTTGAAGCTTGTTTACAACTAGTAAATATGTATATGTATGTAAATATGTATATATTGGAGTAAATTCCTCAACGGGTTGATTTTTATGCCTCCTTGTCTGTCTTCTTCAGAGCATCAGTACAAACAGCAATTCATTAATTTTTAGTGTAAGACCTTCAATCAGCATTATAGAGATTTCAAGTTGTTGATTCTCATCACTTTGTAACGAAGCTAAACACAAAACGTGCCATACTGCTTCAAATGCTTTAAAAAATCGAAAGCAGCAAATTCTCACTGATATCCTTTTAAATTAATGCTCTCTGCTACATCATGTTCCAAAACACGAGAAGAAATTTCCAATATATTGTTTTCGAATAAGACTTTTTTAAATTAATTTTTTTTTTCAGTTTTCAAACAAATACACATCGTTGAAATATTGAGATAAATTAAAGCTTAATTTTTTTATCCAAAACGTTTTAGAGAAATAATGAATAAAATAGGGAGTCTAGATTCTTTAAGTTCAATCAATGCATCTTTTGAAAGGTTTTCAATGGAAATGTCTGAACACTTAAGAGAGTGGCGCCCAAGAAAAGAACCGAGAAAAAAAATATTTCTTTTCTTAAAGAAGTGTATTTGGTAAAGCATTAGAGGAAACCTTTTCTTAGTAAACTTCAACCAGGTAATGTAAAGACAAATTTAAGCGTTCCATTAACTACTTTACTTTTCTCAATAGAAATTTCACTCTGACATACTGTGAAGCTGCACTGAATCAATATCCTGAAATGTCGAATTTAAATTATTTTCGAACCTCTCCTTCCTTCTTTATATACGAAACTGTAAGTTAGTTGGATTAGCATTGAATTTAATACTTCAAAAAGCATCCATTCTAAAATTTTATATATTTTTACCAAATTTTTCTTCGACAAAATGATCTAAATTCTAATTTTATAAATCATTGCGATAAAAATCTACAACCATTTTTTTCTGAAATTCATATCAGGTGACACATTTGATGTAGAAAGCTATTTAATAGATTACCTGAGAATTCAACTCTCAGAAAATTGAAATAGTGTATTGTCATGGAGAAAACAAAGGCATTCAGTCTTTTTAAACTGCAGATCAGAAAGGGACTGAAAAAAAAATTGGTCTTAGAATACACAGAATTGATATTTGAAAATATTTGACAAATAAAATGAAATAAAAATATTTTATAAATAATTTACTAATCAATTTATCGTTTCTTACAGAAGTTTCGTTAAGAAGAAAGTTCTTAAAGAAGAAATCGTTTCTTTAATAGAAGAAAATAATATTCAATATTTAAAATGATCAACATGAATGGATAAGAATGACTATTTATAGTCTTGCAAATTTCCAGCTTTGTAATATTTATATTGTTCCGACAAATGAAAATAAATATAATTAATTCCGTTCAAAATTATTATTAATTGTTTTGTTGCATATAACTCGATTTCCATTTGCTTTGTGTATTTTGACAGATAAACACGATTCTTTTAAGTAACATTTTCTTTAATGAAATAACATTGCTTTACTGTAATTCTAAATATTCTTCCGAAAAAGTTTGTATATTGCAGGGGGTTTCTAAAGTACTTAGACTATTTTAGCATTAAATATAAAATTAAATTACTGCAGAAAAAAAGCAGTTTGCATTAAAATTTTTCTCACGCCGCTGAATAAGTTGATAGATGACATTAATTGTTTATATGCTTACTGACATATATGGTTATGGTGATTTTCAGATTAATTTTGACATGCAGAACTGAGACCTCCTATTTGAAATTTGATATTTTGAAACCAAATTAATGATTTAAATTTCTTCAATCCAAATGAAAAATTCATTTTGCAACAACATTTTGAATTGACGTAGAGTATTTTTAAAAACAGTTATGGATAGAGGGAGACATAAACAAAACATATTTCATTAGTTTCCAATCCAGCAACATCATCAATGAATGCGCTGCAACAATTAGTTATTTAACAACCTTATGACCTGAGAGACCTGAAAATGCCTCAACTCTCTTCCGCAATTAATGCTTGTAACCATATAGATTAAATTGAAGTGAATAGAATAGCTCATTGCTAGAACCTATAACCCTTGTTCTATCATAGGATACAAATTCCTCGGCCCTGGTATTCCTTGCCTTTACTCACTATACCTCGGGTGAGACTACAATTGGGAATGCTTAGATTTTTCATATTATCCGCAAAAAATGAACCTTTTAATAACTTGATTGCTGATTTATATCTTTTATAAATGTTTTTCATTAATGTTAGTTCACTTATCATCATAGTCATCTGACGAAAGTGAAACAAAATAAACAACAGTAAACAATTTAACTCTTTTCTTCCTGCAAAAGTAAAGAGAAGAAACAATTCTTTTAGTTGGTAATTTCTTGCCTTTACTCACTCTCCCACGGGGGCGCACCTCGTAATTGAGGATGAGAAACTTTCGGTATGGTGGGTGATTCTCGCCATCCTGGTGGGTACAGAAAAAGATGGGGATCAGCTCCTCCATCGATGACGGGATGTATTTTCCATGGGAAGGGTTGTACCGTGGCCGGTGATGGCTCTTAAAATTCAACCACAGTTCCCGTCAGTGTTGCTGTTGCTATTTCGGAAGGGTAGAAGTAGCCGATTTAAGGATTCCTTTACTCACTATGTCTCCAGTGGGGCTACAATTGGTAATACTTAACTTTTTCATATTATCCACAAAAATATATATATATATTTATAATTTGATTGCTCGTTTGTAGTGCTTTTGAAAATATTTCATTAATATCAATTCACTTTACGTATAGCCCTCTGACGAAAGTGAAACAAAACATCCACCAGCAAACAATTTTACGCTTTTCTTCCTGCAAAAGTAAAGAGAAGAAACAATTCTTTGAGTAGGTAATTTCTTTTTTTACTTTAAATACTACATCTTTAAAATATGCATAAAAATTACTTATTTTTCTGAGAATGTATTATATTGTTCTAAAATATTGAATTGAATATCTAGACTATCTATAATCTTTGTTTTATTTCATATTTTTAGAGGTGAAAATATTTACATTATTTTTGTGGAATTTTTATCAAATGATCAATGCGACGATATATCAATTTATAACTACGTCTAATGTACATATGTAAATATTGCACTATCTACCAATAAGTATTTGGACACCCAAGCAAATGAGGTATCTGTGGTTCTTATCTACGTCACGCATTCTGTACTTAAATATCGTATAGAAAACAGCATTGACATTGGCCGCATGCAAGATGCCATGAAATTCAGAACTGTCTGACTTCGAGAAAGGTGTCATTGTAAGATGTCATGAAAATGACCGATTCTTAAGGCATATATTTATGAGTAAAACATTCAAAAATCGGTAGTGACTTTTGTGATTAAGAAGTGGAAGGTGAGTGGCGATTGTCAGAATGTACTTCGACCCGGCAGACCCACGAAACTAAGAGATAGAGACCGACAAGTGCTGTCCAAAGAAATTCGGAAAAACCGCACAAAATAGAAGACCTACATACTCCAGGAGTTCCAACAAGGATCTGAGACTTCTGCTTCAAAAACTACCACAAGCAAGAAAGCATATTTGCGTTATTTACATGGTCGTGCTGCCGCCCATAAGCCTTTGATTACAAAATCCAACTACTGATCGGTTGAGGTGGTTTCAAGGCAAGACGAAATTGGATCGTAGATGCGTGGGAATAGGTTCTCTATAGTGACGAATCAAGGTTCAATTTCTACCAATCGGATGGCAGAGTCTGGGTTTGGCGTATGCATGGAGAAAGCGTGTTGGCAGAATGCATTGTGCTTACGGAGAAAGAATCGGTGGTACAGACTGGGATCCTTGATCTCATTTCATTGTAAGCTCAACGCCGACTCCTACTCCACTATTCTAAACAACAATGTGCTTCCTACGCTGGGGAGATTTTAAGAGATTATTGTTATTTCCAGAATGGCAATGCCACTTTTAATGTTGCGAGGTCCACCATGGATTGGTATGATGGCAATGGGAGGAACGATCTAGATTCCAGACTTGAATCCTATAGAAAACCTTTGAGATGAGTTGGGTCGCTTAATTAAGAGGTGCAGCAATTGTTCCAAAATCGATGAAAGAACTTGCATGCCTCCTTCAAGCCGAGTGGAAGAAAATACTACTGTCCGTTATCCAATCACTTGTGGAAATCATGTCCTGGAGGGGTAAGGACGTAATTTCCTCAGGTGGAGACTCTACAAACTATTGAATAGCAATAAATTGTGTATATCTCTTTTATCATAGGTGCTCTCAATAACTTATTGGTAGACAGTGTAGTTAATAATGTTATAAATGTGAGTGCTAAATGTATATTAAGTAGATATTTATATAGTTCGGATTGTTCTTCCATTCAAAATACGCGGGCTGCCATATCAAATTCACAACAAAGAATGCAATCGGAATTACATTTTTAGCAGATCCTTCTTTTAACACTACTTTCTTTATTTTAAATGTTAATGTTTATTTTTACCTAGAACATTTTAATTTCATGGTTTTAAAGCATTAAATGCCTGAATATGAATTCTGCTTGGTAAAAAAAAGCCGAAAATACAATCACATTTGTTTATTTACAAAATAATTTTGATATGTTTAATTTAACCATCGAAATGCAGACCATTATAAGTCTAAATAAATAATTACACCAAAAATAGAAAAATAATAATCAAATTATTGTTTACATATTCCTTTAAAGGCGTTAAAAATTAGGCAAACAAACTCAATGAATCATGATTTAGTTTACTACTATTCATATCTTATTAGAAAATATCCCTTTAGTAAGCAACAGTTGATAAAGCAAACTCGAATCTGCTTTTTATATTCTTTCTGTGAAAGGCATACTCGGGTTGCAAAATCCATATTTGTTATTCAAATACAAAAAGGTTCAGATATGCTCTTTTTTGTGTAGATACTATTGAAAGCATTGCATTGCATGCACGATACTCTCAAATCCACAATAGCGAGGGCTCTTCAAGAATTTTCAGTCATGCGACCTTCTTTGAGAGTGCTCTTTTGTCCAGTCGGATTTGAATAACCATGGCAACGAAGAAAAAGAAAATATTTGAATTGACCCTGAAGGGAAGAGCGTAGAGTTGTTTCTAATGGTTTGTCAAAAATTGCGAATAACTCCCTATATACACATAAAATCAGCGGGGGTAGTCTCAATAAAACTTTCTGGCATACTCTTTCATAAAGTTGAATTTGTGTTTTAGATGCGTTTCCTCCCACCTGGCTGAAATCAAAATTCGGCACAGAGCGACAATTGCAGTCACAAAATCACATACCAAATTTGATATATTTATGCATTTGTGTTTTTGAATTCTCGCGTTCACATATTTCTAAAAATACAAATAGACGGACGTACAAACCCTTGTTGGATTTGGCTCAAAAAGGGATGGGTGTCTTCAACTTTATTCATCCAGATCGTTTCGTTTCGTACTTATAGTTTTTACTTATATTCTAACATCCGAATAGAAAAATTTTCATCTTCTATTTTTCACAAAATTAAATATAAATCTACAAATTTTGTGTCAATGCACCAAATTTCATTCGTCTAGCTCAAGGCCTTTTTGTTATCTTTGTTACTGACTCAAAAAGAGAAAAACTTTTTCTTAAAATGTGTTTTTCTGACTCAAGGAGGTCTAAAATGGGGAGATTCGTCAAAATCTGGGGGGTGGGGGTCCTATTTTTTGATGATTACGATACTTTCTTCGTATTTCGTATACGAGAAAGTTCAATGATATAAGCTTTATTTGAAACAAATGGAGTTTACTAAAGAGTGCAAATATTCAACTCGTATTTAATTTAATCATTTATATTCATTTCTTTTAAATTGTATTTTATTCTTAAAGACAATCCAGTAACCCCTGCGAGATTGAAGAAATTTTCATAGAGATGATCATATTCAAAAATTTGCAAAGTCACTTCAAATAATCTGTGAGATTGGTCTGCCCTTGGTTATCTCGCATGTTTACAAAACATATTGGTTTTTGTGTTTTTCTTCTTCGTAAATTGAAGAGAATCAAATACACATTTTTAATTTCTTACCTTTCATCGGCTAGATCTAAAATTTGGTAAGGATTTGCAATTTTGTTGGCAAGACCAGCACACTAAATTTCATTTATCTAGATTTTTCGCTTTAATTTATCTCGTTCACATACACACCACTAAACTAGTCGATGGACCATCAACCAGCTATCTTATTTTAGCTTGAAATAAAATAATGATAAGAATGTACGAAGATAAAATAATATTCAAAATTTCATCCTCCTAAGTCGTGACATTTTTCAATTAAAATCTTCACGGCTACACAAGGCGGAGTCCTGGCATAAGGGTAGCTCGTCTTCCACGTGATCTGGGCGTCCTGGGTTCGAGTCCCGGTTCGGGAATGGTTGTTTTCGTCTGTTCTATCTGTGAGGTGTGTGAAATGTGCCCCCACTGTAGAAAGGGGTTGTGCAAGCGAATGTGACATGTGAGTAACTAAGACGAACTTTTAGCCCTAGTTGGCGCTACTAAAACAAGAGACGCTTCCTTGGCTTAAAATCGCTGACTTTGTCAACGAGCTTGTCCATGGCAAGTGCCATTATAAGCAACAATAACATCTACACAAAAAGTTAGAAACATTTGTCTTAAGACTATAATTTGATAGATACAAAGAAAATCTGTTGTAAAGGCGGTAAACCAGATTTCATTGCTCTAATCTATTCCATTGTTGATTTACATTGTTCTCAGATAAACAGATATAATTTCAAATGGATTTATGAAGATCTGGACCTGAAAATTTGACCAAATATTTATGTAAATAATTGTTTTTTAAAACTCTTTTAATATAAAAATTATATTAAAAGAGTTAACACATTAAAATTAAAAATTATATATATATAAATATTTTAACGCATTATATTAAAATAAATAAAAAATTGTATTAAATTATTATTATTTTATATAAATATAAAAATTATATTGACACATTTAATCAAACTCTTCTAATCAAATATGATTATGGTACAAGTTAAAGGAAGCGAAGGTTAGTTAACAATGAATTAATTTTAGAAGAATGGATATTTTGAAATTTTATTCTGTACAGTTATAAACTGAGAAATAAATTACTTGTTGAAACAATTTTTTGATCCTGAGAACAAAACTCTTCTTAAAAGTGTGATTATTTTTTAGATCTTTATCAGAAATTCTTTTGTACAATGTTTGTTTTGTTTTTCCGAAATAGTTTGGATCTTTGAAAACAAAAGTTTTCTAAAAAGCACTTTTTTTTCTTTTGAGAAAATTGTTATGGAATTTGTTTTAGGATGGAAAGTCCGGTTAATTAAGCAATTTATTAAAATTTTAAAATGATGAGAAAAATGACAGCTTCTTCCAAATTTAAAATGAAATATTATTGAAAGCAATAAATAAGCAGCCTAATTTTAAAAAGTATTGGTATCTGTAGCATAATATTGCCTGAGGGATGCCAAAAAAATTGGTTTCTAACTAACAGAAATAAGAGGAAATCTAAAAATAAAACTTTCTTTGTTCCACTCTGACATGCTTTTAAGTGCATTCCTTATAGGAAAACTACCAATTGCAATGGCTCATGATACGACTTCGGGAAAATTTCTGAATATATATATATATATATTCTGCAATTTTACAAAGATATATATATATATATATATATATATATATATATATATATATATATATATATATATATATATATATATATATATATATATATATATATATATATATATATATATATATATATATTAAAATTTAATTTAATCCTAATTAATTTCCTAATTTTTTAACGTAATTCAGCCCATGTCAAAGTCATTCTAATATATTCTCTTATTTCCTGATACCATTTCACTTTTCTATTTAATTAATTCAACTGAAGCTTTGTAAAAATAATTGCGTCAGCGTCTCTATGTCGTCACGTGCCTAGTGAAGACATAGAGAATTGCTGATGTAAATAGATTCTTCTAAAGGATGCCTCTGTTTCCATTGTCAAGATTGACACGTGTGAGAAATTCCAATCAGAATCGACACCTGTCAGAAATATCATGTTTTATATAAGATCAGGGATAAAATGTTCAGCTTGCTTGGTTTCTTTTTCGCTCTTTGTCGTTCTGTCTTGTGTGTGTGCTCGTCGCTCCTGCTTGTAAATAAATTGTGCCTTCCCGGGAGAACTTAAAAATGCAAAGTGTCTTTTCTATCGTCGAATTTGCATCTGCTTTCAAAAGATTAAATGATTACTTTATATAAGGTGGCTTTACACTCGACCAGTTATAAGACGGCCATTAAAACAATGCATGCGCAGAAAGGAACGTTGACGGTTGTGATTCAGAATCCAAATGGACACGTTCTATGTTTGAAGTTGAGTGTTGCGATTGAGAATCTGCAATACACTGCATATGTTTACGCTTTCTTCGTTCCCGTTGTAAAGCTATTTTACGTTCATGTTCAATTCGATCAGCTTCTAATTTTAAATTTTCATCATTCGTTTTTGTTGATTGAAGGTTTTGTCTCTGAAGGTTTGATTGAAGGTTTTGTTCCGGCCTCTGTTTGCTTTTTCGTTCCCTTTCTTTTTTTTTTTTTTGCATGGCTTCGTCGGGAGAAAGTTTAGGACACCCCATTTATGATTTATTCATTGCCTCGATTTCAAGCTTCAAACCCCCCTAAACAAAACAACATCATGTTCTTTTTTCCGTTCTCGTATCCGTTTCTCGGCTCCTAATGACGAAGTAAATGTGGTTATCGTTCGATAGAGGATAACAAGTAGAGTGTATCGATGCCAGTCGTAAAGAGAGTTTTTGCAAAAACGAAGTTGAAAACCTCGCTCGAAAATTCACATTTTGACAACTTTGAGAGCCCGTATCTCGCGAATCACTAGGAGTAGCAACGTGAAACTCCTATCGTTACATGCATTTTGGCGAATACTATCCAACGATATGAGTAAATACAATGTAACTCGAATTTGTACATTTCGAGATCTGATCTCGGACCCTATCGAGTCACGAGTTTCAATAAAAATATCATTCGACTCTATTCATCGAGACGAGTGTTTAGACAGGTCGCACTCATCTCTACGTTGCATAGAAGCCGAGATTTATTAACTTCCGGTCTGACCGGAGGTTGACGTTATCGACATCCCGAGACCCATAGGAACTCTATGGTATCGATCCGACAATGATTTGACTAATATTAAGCAAAATCTGTACTGCACATGCGCAATAGATCCAAAATTTTGGGGGGTTTAGAGGACCCCCGGGGGTACTTCTAGGTGAAAACCCATGTCTCTAACATATGTAGTTTACGAGATATAACGAAAACCATCTGCGCATGCACAGTAGATGACTCCTTGGGGGGGATGGCGTCTTCTATAGCCCCGTAGGATTACTATGGTGAAAAGCCCGTGTCTCTAACAGCAGGTCAACTTTTAAAAACGCATCTGCTTTCAAAGAAGCATACATAATAATAATGCAATACTGGTAAAAGCAGATGAAGATGAAAATTGCAATTTATGCTTTATTCATTGCCAACCGATTTCGGGCTTCAATTATTCGTTGAGCAAGCGAGCTTTAAAACTCCCTAACCAAAAACAATATCAGGTTCTCACATGATAAAAAAAATCGAATTTTAGCTTTTCCATAAAGATGGGGGGGGGGGATCTAGCCTCATCTATCAAAATTCGCCAAGGTAAATCATATAATAAGAAATTAAGAAAAAAGAACAACGCATTTGTCGATATATTGTTTTTAAAAAATTACAATTTCGAGCCATATGCCACCATGTGCGCCACCATTCTATTGTATGTCATTTCTCCTTTTAAAATAAATCAAAATCTTTTCTAAAATTGTATTTTCTTCGTGATAATATACAACAAAGTAAAAAATCCGTCAGGCATTCATTGATTATAGAATCTCATTAATCAGTGGGGATTCATTTAAAATTTTTCAGGTGTTTGTTTCTCGGGTAGTGTAATTCAACTTCAAATATGACTAAATGCTGTCGGAAAGATTAAATTCATACTTTCTTATCCAAAAAAAATACTTATCATGAAACTGATTATTAAAATGATGAACTAATCTACTAACCGGATGTTAAGCGTAAGCATAAAAAAGATTACTGCTCATATTTTCAATTATATTTTGCAGTATTCATTATATGAAGAGTAATTTTTTAATTCTGCATGTTTTGAGCACTAAGCTTAAATATTGTTATTAAAATGAATTATTCATTTTTCCTGTGCTTTTGTTAATCGGGAACTCCTTTGGTTTTGACATCTCCAGCATTACTAAGACTATACTGTATTAAAAAAAGATAATTTTTATTTTTTCCAAACTGGCTATATGTATTAACCGCAAAATAGGAATTAATCACGAAAAAAGATAGTCAAAGATATCTTGTTAATCTATTGACTTTATTCGCCAATGGTATGCAATGAATGCTCAAATATCGAGTATATTTAATAAAAAAGCTTAATAGGAAAATGGTATATTCCCTTTCATAACAATTAACAGTTATAAATTAAATATTCAAAACTTTAAAAAATTGATCTTAATTCCAACATTAATTAAAAAGAGGAAACGATTTTTCTCTCCAATATAATTGAAAAAAAAATCAAACGATTAATTCGTATTTTTATCAAAAAATGATATTCTCTATATTTAATTGAAAGACGAATAATTGCAAACGATAGTTAATTTCTTCAAATAGCTTTAAAATTCAGCGATAAACATTTATTCTTGCCAACTAATGCAAACTTTTGTCACTTATTAAAAACATCAAAATCTTTCAAAAATATAAAATTAGTAACAAGCCTAGATTTATAGGCCATATAACATTAAATTAATCATGTGACATAATAACTGGCTTTTTGAATTCATTGGCAAACATCTACAGTGCATGTACTGGCAAAGCCAATTCTTCCCTTAGTTCAGATATAATGCCGATAAAGAGTAATTGAATATATAGGTAATCATTCAGTAATATTGTTGTATAAAATTGAAAAAGGGGTTTCTAAAAACAGAAATCCATAATACATTTATAGAAAATTGTCATTGGTGATGAACCTCTTGCATGAAAAATGGGTTTTTACCCTTCCAAAATTTCAGATTCATATTTCTCTCTGTTAAAATAACATTCTTCTGTCCAAATTGCCTTTCTCAGAAATGAAATATTTCATATTATCTCAATTAGAAATCAATTAAGGCTTAGGAACAATATAGAAATATCTTTAATAGAACATTCTAGACGTCGATCGTGTAATTATATATTGCATAATTGTATATTACATCGATGGAAATTATTTCATTGAAATATTTCCTATATTGTCAGTTTTAGAATGTTGAATTCAGGATTGACTCTTCATAAACAAGCTTGAGGGTAACTTGAAGAATAAGGCAAAATTTTAACTTCTGAATCACACTAATAACGGCTCATCTTTCGCGTTCCTTTCCAGAAAAACAAGAACCCTACTGTTTATAATCAATAAATACATTTCCTAGAAGGATACCGAGAATGCGAGAAAAGAAGTTTGTATTCTTCCACCTGTAATCACAATTGCATACATCGTAAATCGTCAGCATATCCAAACGTTCATTGCAATTAAAATGTTTCGTTCCTTTAGAAAAATCACAACTGCGATTCAAGAATTTTATTTTCTTGCTCTGCATTCCATTACTTCTCTGTGATATCATAAATGTTCAGCTTCTCAAGTTTGTTTTCCCTTCTTTATAGAGTAAAAGTTGCAAATGATCGATTTGAAAATTTTTTTGTGTGGACTGATAAATGAAAAGGAAACATTTTACTCATTACTGTTACACTTGGGGATGGAGAACATACAAGATTTTTTTTATTTACTATCAACCTCTAAACAGATCAAATTGTTTTCACACGAATTTCTATATTACTTATTAAAACCTTGCAGTTAGATTTGATTTGATTTTATTTCTTTGGGGTTTTCTGGCGCAAGAGCCATGGTATTGACCATGATGCTCCAAACAATAGGTAAAGTTGTATTATTTTCAAACAGTCATCGGAGGGAAAATGAGTAGAAACTCTAAAATGTAATCAAGACTTAAATAAATGGATAAAGCTTTATGGACATTAAAAATGCAAACAGTTGGACATGAGGAATCTTATCATGCAAGAAAGATAAAGGGGTGCAAGACTTTTGAAAAAACTGTAAACGCTGTTCATTGAAATTTGGACAATCTGACAATATATGTTGGATAGATATTTGAAAATTATATTTTGAATACAGAGGCGATTTTTCATCTAGAAACAAGTGATTATGTGTGACTTAAGAGTGTCCAATACATAAACAAGTTAAAATAGTGTTTGCTTTTCTGTTCGCTAATGAGGGTCAAGGTTGCACATGGGGTTTGATATGAAATTTGTTGTTTGTCGCCAGGTCCCACTGTATCTGCCATTTAGAATAAAGAAGTATTTTAATATGTTTCTATATGTCGCTCAGAATAGTAGTGGTGATTAAAGTAGTCGCCAATTTGGCAGACTTATCTATCCTTGCAGTTAGAAGTAATTGTTCAGGTACAATATTTTGGAAAATAAAAATCTTGTTCCAGTTTTTGGGTACTAAATATATACAGTTACCTGCATTTCAAAGGTTTATATAAACTTAAATTTGAAAAGAAAATTTCCAAGTGAACTTATTGCCTATTTTTCCCCTTATCTTTGAAATACTTGAATCAACTAAAATATATTTTGCTGAAATTTACGTGAAATTCCGACAGAATATTATAGAAATAATACTACAAACTTTATTGGTAACATATCAGCATGATAAAAAGTATTTTCTATAAAATTGTTAATTTAGTCTTGAAGGAAATGCTAAGAAAATTCATTTTGTATAAGTATTGTGCATTTTTCCTTTTCCTTCTTGAAATCAACAATAAATGAAATAAGATTTTCAAACTGGAATATAAGACGCAACAAATTATATTTCTTCTAAACGCCTGAAGTAAAAAGTAACATTTTTGCATTTCTTTTAAAGTCTGCTACTCTTCGTATTTATCGAGAGTAAGAAAATGGATACAAACAAGTTCATACGGAAATTTGAATAACAAAAATAGGAGTATTCGTTTGGAATGGTAGATTGGAATGCAAATATAGAATTGATATTTTCCATTAAATTTGCTTTCTTTCACGTTAAAAATAGAATCCGGGAAGTGAAAAAGTGTTTCTTTCGGAAACATGACTTTGTTTCGAATTCTTCCTGATATTTGTAAAGGCTATCTTAATGAAGAGAATACTGACTTGATTTCTGTGAGTTCTTCAGGTTATTTGATTCTTTTTATTAAAATAATATCAGATTATGTATTTTTATTCTTAGAAGGAACATATTGCTGAGCCAAGATGTAAAGAAAAACGGAAAGTTTGAAAGGAACTACTTATTTAGAAAAACCTTGTAACTGTAGGAAGAAGCTATTCCTGCTATAAAGTTTAAATATCAAATAAATAGCAAGTTTCGGAAATATCTCTGCCAACAATAAACAATTTTATGAAATATTACGTTTTTCAAAGAATTGTAAAGTAAATAAAAAAAATATGTGATGCAATTTTTACTTTCTCGAATACGTATTATAGAGAAAGTAATCGTCAAAAAATTCGAACTCGAGATTTCGACGAATCTTCACGTTTTAGACCTCCCTGCGCCCGAAAAACTTTGTAAAATGTGCATCTACCTGTCTGCTTTGATTGATCTGTCAAAAGCGCTTTGAGTTACACGGGTGAAATTTGGTATACGGTCTTAACACCAAATTTGAAGATTCCTATCAAATTTTGAGCCAAATCTGATCTGAGAAAGTCTGTCTGTCCGGCTGTTCGAATATAACATGATAGCAATAAACCGGAGATAGCTAGTTGGATAACATTGTGCACACTTTTTAACAGCTTTAAAATAGACACCTATTAAATTTTGAACCGAGTCGAATTAGGAATTAACCGTCAGTTTGTCTATATTTTCAGAAACGTATAGACGCAATATCTCTCAAAAAAGCAGTGAATTAAATTCATCAAATTTCGTATGAGATGTGACTACAAGCGTAGTGTAGCTGTGTGTGTATGCTTAATCCAAGGAAAGAGGCTTTCTTGTCTTGTTCTTATTTATTTTCGCACACACACACATATAACAACACACATGGACGATGATCACACATATATAAGGTAACACATAATAAATACATTTAAAGGAAGAATTTGCCGCTAACAAAGAGCGAGCGGTGCCTCATTGCACCAGTTTCACAGCAACTCTCAAGTCGGAGTGTTTACAACAAGAGCAGAAAAGCTTATGTGCGCTTCCCTCACATTCCAAATATACATATGTTTTCGAGCATACTGCGCCATCTATGTTCAGTATTAATTAATATTTACTATATGAATAGCTATATAAAGAATAAAAAATACAAATAAAATAATTAAATGAAAACAAAAGTTACAATTAATAAAATTGCATAAACACGTAGCTTTTTTAATAATTTTTGTTTCAATCGTCTTGGAAAAACGGATATAAAAACGCAAATTCGATTGTTAGATACTATTAACCGCATGCCAGGAATTAATCGCCAAATAATTGGCCAAGGATTACAGTAAAGAGGCTAAATTCACGCCAAAGGTTAATATTTCGTAAGTATTGTACTCCAATGATATGCAAGACATTCTCTAGTCTACCGCCTTTTCTAGAGAGTATACGAGAAAGTTTTCGGGAAACTACTCCCGTTAGTTCATACATTGCAAGGATTTAAGATTTTTGGAAATTGTTATTGTTTCCAGTTTCCAGTGGGTGAAAAAAAATTTCGAAATGTTTCTATTAGCTCAAATACCTAAAAAAATAAAATACTTGGCTTCCTCTAATGCGTTTCTCCAGTAGCGTGCTTTACACTAACAGTTCAGAATTTAGTGACCGGCCAATAATTACAGTGGACACTTGATATATAGATTCCGAACAGATCAAACATTAAAAAAACGCGCTCTACCTGTAAGCAAAAACAATCACTCAGTCGATTTTTACAACAAATTTGAAATAAGACATATACAAAGAATTTTTTTTTTTTTTTCAAAATTTACTTTATAAAAATTTCAAAATTCTCTTGGAAAAGAAAAAGGGGAAGCAAACGAAGAATGAAGTTCATATTGTTCCTATTTCATTCTTCCCCTTACGATAAAAATAAGAAGCACAATTAAAGCAATAAAAACCATATTTTTTTAGACAGTATTTTTGAAAGTTGTTACTTTTTCTTTATACTAGAGGAAACAGTTTTGTACTTGCTCGAAAGTATAAAGGTTTAACAAAAGAAAAGGAGTTTTAGTTTCAAATGATCAACTTTCATAATTATTTTTAATCATTCCTTCAAAACTTTTCTTCTCGATAAATGAAAGAAATTCAGAAAAATAGTGCCCGGAATCCAAACAAACATAAACTTTAATTGGAAGACAAAACTGAAAACTTCAAAATTCTTTTCTAAAATCCAGTTAACAAGTCTTGTTCTAGTTTATATTTTCTTTCCGTTTCTTCATAAGTTAAATTCTTAGATTAGCATCTATTGTTTTTGATAAACAAATGTATGCAAATTTTCTTCCATGTGATTAATTTTTGCTGATATAATAGCTAATTGATTCAGGTTATGTTCGGTTAGTTTTATTCGCATGATGTTATTTAGCTTTATTCGACGTAATTTATTGAAATGTCAGGTTTTTGCTTATTTCTTTCTGTTTGTCTATTTTTTCAAACTTTCCGTCGTTCTCCTGTTAGAATGGAAATCTGTCTGCTCCGATCAAGGATATTACCATGGAAGTAAGAATTCCTTTGATGCCACGGTAGATTAATTTCCTTAAATCCACTTACAACTAAGTATATTGTCTTAGAAGAAAAAAAGTCCTTGATGCCACAGCAAATTAAATTCCTTACGTCCTCCTGCAACCAAGGATGTTGCCTTGGAAGAAAACGTCCCTTAATACCACAGCAAATTATTTTCTTTACATCCTGCTGCTGAGTTTTGCCTTGGAAGAAAAAGTTCCTTGATGCCACAGTAGATTAACTTCCATGCATCTTCCTGAAACCAAGGATGTTGCCCTTGGAAGAAAAAATTCCCTTGATACCACAGCAGATGAACTTCCTTACATCCTACTCCAGCCAATGGTTTTGTCTTGAAAGAAAAAAGTCCCTTGATGCCACAGCAAATTAACTTCCTTACATCCTTCTGTAATTGAAGGTATTGCGTTGAAAGAAAAAAGTTCCTTGATGCCACAGTAGATTAACTTCCTTACATCCAGTTGCAAAAAAATGCATTGCCTTGAAAGAAAAAAGTTCCTTGATGCCACAGTAGATTAACTTCCTTACATCCAGTTGCAAAAAAATGCATTGCCTTGAAAGAAAAAAGTTCCTTGATGCCACAGTAGATTAACTTCCTTACATCCAGTTGCAAAAAAATGCATTGCCTTGAAAGAAAAAAGTTCCTTGATGCCACAGTAGATTAACTTCTTTACATCCTGTTGCAAAGAAATGCATTGCCTTGAAAGAAAAAAGTTCCTTGATGCCACAGTAGATTAACTTCCTTACATCCAGTTGCAAAAAAATGCATTGCCTTGAAAGAAAAAAGTTCCTTGATGCCACAGTAGATTAACTTCCTTACATCCAGTTGCAAAAAAATGCATTGCCTTGAAAGAAAAAAGTTCCTTGATGCCACAGTATATTAACTTCCTTACATCCAGTTGCAAAAAAATGCATTGCCTTGAAAGAAAAAAGTTCCTTGATGCCACAGTAGATTAACTTCCTTACATCCAGTTGCAAAGAAATGCATTGCCTTGAAAGAAAAAAGTTCCTTGATGCCACAGTAGATTAACTTCCTTACATCCAGTTGCAAAGAAATGCATTGCCTTGAAAGAAAAAAGTTCCTTGATGCCACAGTAGATTAACTTCCTTACATCCAGTTGCAAAGAAATGCATTGCCTTGAAAGAAAAAAGTTCCTTGATGCCACAGTAGATTAACTTCCTTACATCCAGTTGCAAAAAAATGCATTGCCTTGAAAGAAAAAAGTTCCTTGATGCCACAGTAGATTAACTTCCTTACATCCAGTTGCAAAAAAATGCATTGCCTTGAAAGAAAAAAGTTCCTTGATGCCACAGTAGATTAACTTCCTTACATCCAGTTGCAAAGAAATGCATTGCCTTGAAAGAAAAAAGTTCCTTGATGCCACAGTAGATTAACTTCCTTACATCCAGTTGCAAAGAAATGCATTGCCTTGAAAGAAAAAAGTTCCTTGATGCCACAGTAGATTAACTTCCTTACATCCAGTTGCAAAGAAATGCATTGCCTTGAAAGAAAAAAGTTCCTTGATGCCACAGTAGATTAACTTCCTTACATCCAGTTGCAAAGAAATGCATTGCCTTGAAAGAAAAAAGTTCCTTGATGCCACAGTAGATTAACTTCCTTACATCCAGTTGCAAAGAAATGCATTGCCTTGAAAGAAAAAAGTTCCTTGATGCCACAGTAGATTAACTTCCTTACATCCAGTTGCAAAGAAATGCATTGCCTTGAAAGAAAAAAGTTCCTTGATGCCACAGTAGATTAACTTCCTTACATCCAGTTGCAAAGAAATGCATTGCCTTGAAAGAAAAAAGTTCCTTGATGCCACAGTAGATTAACTTCCTTACATCCAGTTGCAAAGAAATGCATTGCCTTGAAAGAAAAAAGTTCCTTGATGCCACAGTAGATAAACTTCCTTACATCCAGTTGCAAAAAAATGCATTGCCTTGAAAGAAAAAAGTTCCTTGATGCCACAGTAGATTAACTTCCTTACATCCAGTTGCAAAAAAATGCATTGCCTTGAAAGAAAAAAGTTCCTTGATGCCACAGTAGATTAACTTCCTTACATCCAGTTGCAAAGAAATGCATTGCCTTGAAAGAAAAAAGTTCCTTGATGCCACAGTAGATTAACTTCCTTACATCCAGTTGCAAAAAAATGCATTGCCTTGAAAGAAAAAAGTTCCTTGATGCCACAGTAGATTAACTTCCTTACATCCAGTTGCAAAGAAATGCATTGCCTTGAAAGAAAAAAGTTCCTTGATGCCACAGTAGATTAACTTCCTTACATCCAGTTGCAAAGAAATGCATTGCCTTGAAAGAAAAAAGTTCCTTGGCGCCACAAGATTAAGCTCTAAGATTAACTTCCTTACATCCTACTGCAACCAAAAATGTTACCTTGGAAGAAAGTAGTCACTTGATGCCACAACAGATTAATTTCCTTTTTCAAATTAAAAAAACTCTTGTTCAAAGATATTTTTTAATGTTATTATTAAATTTCAGTTTCCTTGTATAATTTCTTAAAAAAGACAGTATATTTGAAAAAAAGCTATTTTGTTATCTAAGAAACCAAATTTTCAAATACTTTCAAATAAACAGATAGTTCTGATTTCATGTGGCTAATTTATCAAAAAATTGGTGATATTATCATGAGTAAAAACTAGATTGAAAATTACTTTAATATCTATTTCAATGATAGTTTAGAGGAATACTGATGATTCACTTTAGAGGAATATTGATGATTCACTTTAGAGGAATACTGATGATTCATTTTAGAGGAATAGTGATGATTCACTTTAGAGGAATACTGATGATTCACTTTAGAGGAATATTGATGATTCACTTTAGAGAAATACTGATGATTCACTTTAGAGGAATACTGATGATTCATTTTAGAGGAATACTGATGATTCACTTTAGAGGAATACTGATGATTCATTTTAGAGGAATACTGATGATTCACTTTAGAGGAATACTGATGATTCACTTTAGAGGAATACTGATGATTCACTTTAGAGGAATACTGATGATTCACTTTAGAGGAATACTGATGATTCACATGATTCTTATATATTCATTAATATTCAAGTCCATAATTAGTACATGTTCATCAACATTAAAGTTGATAATTCTTATTTATTAATATTTGGTATTAATAAATTTTTAAATATTTCGAAAGCATTTAATAATAATAATAGAATTAAACATGTTTGAATTAATGAACACTCTTTTTAAAATAGATGTTAATAAAAAAATATCTCTTAAGAGTAAATTATATAAATATAGTTTCTTTCACATAATACCTTTGTAAAATATTTAGCTGTGCATTGCAAAAGAAAAATGGAAACCTTCAAAAAGTACAAATTAATAACAATAAATCCATTTGAACACATGATCATTTATCATGTTTCATTTTATACAAGAGGTTTTTTAAAATCATGATACAAAATGACAGAATAGGCATACAAATATCTTTCATTTTTAAAATAAAATAAATGAAAAAAGGAGATGTCGCCCCGGCCTCTGTCAGAGAATTGTGTTGTGCATTTTGTAATGTATCATACAAAGTTAATGAAATACAAATTTAAAATACCACATCTCATTTTCTTGAATACACCTTGCAAGTCGTAATCAGAATGGCAAATGCGATAATGACACAGTATTAACACACAGTTTAGTACACAATATTAACAACAATTATTTGGAATAATTCAAGTAAATTTTTAAAAAATTTGCCCAAAATTTTGTTCGAAACTATAAAAATTCCTCATGTTCTTATTGATGTTGCTTGGTTATCGTGCTGTCGTAAATTTGTCTTCCATCAATTCTGCGTTGTACATTTCGTCTGGTGTGTTTGTTTCCTTTACTTAATTCATTAAATAATTATTTAAATTTAAATAAATTTAATAGACCACGTTTTTAAAACGGATTAAAATGTTTAAAGTAGTTTCTTCTAAACCTATACAAATTTATAACCTCCTGTAGATTGTCCTGAAAATTTGTGATAATGAAACTTAAATATTCACAATCAATCACAAGTTTTCAGGACAATATTTGTATAAGTTTATAAATCTGTATGGCGAAAAGAAACTATCTTTTACTTTTTAGTAAGTTTTAAAAACGTGTTACATTTTTTTTAAAATTAATGAAATAATTGTTTTCTTTTTTAGTCTCGTAGATGTGGAATTTTACATTCGATTTTAAACCTCTTGGTGAGTTACAGACTTGGTATGGAGCCATCTGTCGGAAATGACAGTTTCTAATAGATAGAAAAATGTGTACTGAAAAGACAAACATTAATTTTATACTGTCATTTAATTCTGAATTTTGTTTAAAGTTTCAAGTTTCTAAATAATCGAGAAGTTAGTTTAAAATTGATTGCAAAATTTATACGAACAGACACATAGATTGAGCAGAAAGCAAGCTAATAAAGACATGTTGAAAAGTGCTCCAAGTTAAGCCCTTATGTTTGATCTCCACTTAAAGTTTGTCTAGATTTTAAAAGCAACTTGTATCATGAATACCTATTATATGCTTTCATTTTATACTCGGAAAAAATATAAAATCTAAAAATTCGACTCTTTTTCTCAATGACCGAGAATAAAATGAGAACATTTGAAAACGATATTTATATAACCATTACTAATTCCGTTTATTGCCAAAAGACATTCCTAATAACATCTCCTTATGTTTATTAAATAAAGTCGTAATTCCTCTGGAATTCTTTGAAATGTATTTTTACTTCAAAGAAAATTTATATTCCTTGATATCTGTATTTCCTGATTTTTCCTTTTCATATTTCCTATTCATTTTGTTATCACTCTTTATAAACTTTCAGGTAATGAAAAAGGACATTTAAAGAAATCAAGAATTGAAATAAAATAAATATTTTGCATGTCGTGTTTTCTTTTTCTTAAATGAAGCATAGGAAAAACATATACAAAATCGGGAAATACATTAATTTAAGTGAAAATGCGATTTTTAATAACGAGAGCTGTATTTCTTCGGTATTTCTACTTTCGAATATGGTAAGAAAAATGTTTACACTTTTAAATGTCAGGAAAACTGTTTCTTTATCATTTATCAACAAAAATTTAAAAATTTAGACTTGAGTATACTAATTAACATTGGAATTTGTGACATAATTATATATCATAACCTGGATGAGAAAGCCATAAATATTTAAATTTATTATGTCTTTGTTTATCTTTAAATTAACTATCCATATCAGAAAAAAAATTCGAATTAGGAATAACATTTTAAAAATGCTTGATATTGTTTATAAATCAAAAGGGAAAAGTTTGAGTACAAAAGTTCTAAGAATGCACGAAATCCTGCAAAGTATTTCAAAACAAATAAGTCACAAAATTATACAATAGAAATTTTTTCATACTTTTCATTCAATACAATACTTCAAATTTCATTTGAAACTTAAATTTTTATAATGAAAACAATTTAAAAAGTAATGTTTCTTGAAAATGATGGCAACTTCATTATTGGCTTACCGTTAACACACACATGTGCTAAATATGATACTTATCATTATTATAGAATAGAAAGCTTTCCACATCTAAATGCTAATTAATTCTGAGAAACAAAATCGCACATTGTGAATCATATTTGGAATAATCCTAAATAAAAAAGAATTTGTTACTTCTCTTGAATCAAATAATACTTCATCAACTATAAAATGGAAAGTAATGGGAAACTTATTTCTTGCTTTTTGTACATATTTGATGGTTCTCGCTCGTTTACGTTTGTTTCGCCTAAGGAAAAGATGAAGAGCGTTTCTCGTCATTCTATGAGACAGTAATTAAGACACAAATTCGTCTTCATTTCAAACGTTTACTGTCGATAACATCAAGAATATCCTCTAATTCTTTGTATGTTAACTATTTTCTCAAAATGTCAGATATTTTGTGAAAATGGTTTTGAGCAGTCACATGAAGATTTTCTTAGTGCTACACAAATTGATAGTAACAGAGAAATACGAAAAGAGAATGATAAAAATTAACGAGATAAGAGTTATTGGTGATAGTAATTTAATAGTATCTAAAACTCAAGCGTATCTTCTCGTAGTCATCTTTGTCAGATATAAAAATAGATCAAAGCAAAGCTAAAAACTTGATAAAAATTGTGCATTTTTTATGTAAGTTAGTGAAAAGAAGTGAAATAAAATTATTGCAAATTTTTGAAACTTCAAACATTTTGGAATGATGAGATTTTTTAGGCTGGCATATAATTTCAATTTGCATGGTGCAAAAGACTTTCAAAATTCTGTATAGGATAGAAATTTGCACCTGGAATAGGGAATCTGGTGCATTGTACTTCTTAGGCAAAAAGTTCTCATTTAGAAAGAGCTTTACAAAAATGTTCATTAGATTTTTAATTAGATTATTAATTATTCATTAGTTCATTAGATTTTAAATTCTCTCAGTTTTCCTCAGTAACTTCGGTACATATTGCACAGATTTAATGCACTCTATTTCTGATTTCGAGAAATCATAATTCAGTGATGAGAATTTGATTTGTATGCAACGTTTTCTTCTATTTTATTAATTTTGAAAAAACTACAACGCAGCAGTATTCTGTAGATTTTTATGGTTCTTTCAATATTTAAATTCTTTGTAGTTTGTTTAATTATACAGTCTTTTGTAATAGCATAAACATTAATTCAACTAATTAAGATGTCTGTATTAAAAAGTATTCAACTGTCAAATCTCTCTGATTTACCATTCAAATTTAGCTCTTATTTTGTATTATTTTGAAATAATTTTATGAATTTGAAACTTTACCAGATGAAAATTAATTCACAATGCAAAACTTACAAATGCACACAAATCTTACAATGAAAACAAACAAAAACTATAAAAAATATTAAGAATGGCAACAATTTCTACTTGGAAGTTATTTGGCGTACATAAATTGATTTGGCTTGGTGCAGAAATATCAACTGTAAATTCTTAACTAAACCTTCACTTTAGGTAAAATTAAGTGGAATTCTAAAGCGGAAATATACAAGATACGACATCAATTTCACGACAAAAATCTTTTTGATTTTTGAAAGCCTAGAAAACCTTAAACAGAAAGGCTAATATAAAAAAATCTGATGGTATTTTGACACATCAACTAAATTTTTAAAGAAATAGAAAACTCTGGCTTTTAGTATTCCAGACTACATACGTGTTTTGAATTCTTTTAGGTTGGCACGTCTGCTGCATCTATTGCACATATTCGCAATAAGAAAGCTAAAATAAAAAAGTAATGTGATGTATCCTTTAAAAGCTTTATATACTGTCTGTGAAAGTATAATAAGTCTTCTTTGCATCCCAGTTTCAATATAGAAATGGTTTCGATTGAATACAATTCTTGTTGGTTGAGGAAGTTCTATTCGTAAGGATCTTACGCTGTCTCGGGGCAATATCTTTACAATTCTTGGGAGTGATATCACGTACGACGAGATAAAGGAAAATAAAATTCACAATATTTTCTAGATATTGAATAAACAGACACTGATGGGCCAAATATGTCTTTTTAAGCTACAAATGAAGATGGACCCTTCAAATGCTATCTTTCTTATAAATGTTGAGCTTATATAGTTAGTGAAATCATTGAACAAAATTATTAGTTAGGATGCAGGTTATATCAAAAAATATCAAATAATGACGCATTGTGTCTCGCAAAAGGTCCATCTGATGTGGAATATGACCTAAATGCACCTCACAAACAGTATGGAATATTGTTAATAAAAACATCGGTAAATGCTTTCATCAATAAATACCATTCTTTTAAAAGCAACGTTTTTAACATGTGGGGCGTCCTACAATGGGCGATGGCTGTTCTTGTGGCATCTCAACATGTTCTTTAGAAATGAAATCCGGAGATCTCGTGGGCCAGTCCATACGGCAGGTATCCTCCACTTTAATATAATTATCAATAATATAAGCTCTGTATGGCCTCGCATTATCATCCAGAAAAAAGAAATCGAACATTTCAGAAAGGGGGTCTTATCACTACAGGCTTGTGCGGTTACTACTCTTATCAAAGCTGTGCAACATGTATGACTGCCCAACATGATACAATTGCCGATACGAATTGTTCTTTTACCAAAGTTATCGATTTCTATTATATTGGAAAGATGATAGTTCTCACGTGATAGAGAGAGAATCGATTTGTGTACTGAATCTCTATTCCTTAAATTAGAAATCGGGTTTTACATTTTGTTAAATAAAATTTGTCCGTATTAAGTGGCCAGGTTTGGACACGGTTTATCTTCAGAAACTGTTACATTTATGCCGGGTTATAACCTCGGCCAGTTATAAGACGGCAATTAGGCAGCTCATGCTCAGAAAGGGACTGATTTATGTTTGCCATAATTTCATAAGATAGATTCAGGCATTCCATGCTTGGCTATAAATTGCCATTTTGGTGTCTCGGAATTTTTTTTTTCTTTTATGACAGATATTTACACAAAGAAACATGGTAATATAAAAAAAAAGATCAACATACCTAAAATTGGGAAGCTATAAAAAACAAAATGAAAAAAAAAATTGAAAAAAAAAACAACCTTGCATCAGAAAGAACAAAGAACATAAAATGCCGGAATTAATCTATGATAAGTAATAAAATTTTTCTTGCCAAAAAAAGGGCAAATGTATGTGCAGTAAGAAAAAAAAAATACAATACAACGGCATGTTGTTGTCCCGGGGGGACAATTACTTGTCATCGACCAGATAGCATTTTTCAGCCTTTCTACGCATGCGCTGCCTACTGGCTGTCATATAACTGGCCGAATGTAAACTCACCATTATGCTGTATTATTGTGTTTTATTGCGTAAAATTGAGTAAAAAAAGGCGCAACATGTTATGAAATCGATTAAAATTTTCAGGGGATTAAATTTTTAAAAATACAAAATTTAAATGTTTATACGGACCTCGTACAAAAAACTCCCAGTGAGTAAAATGTGCCCCATCCTCTAATAAGGTCATATACAAAATTTCAGAATTGTATCATGAAAACTCTCAAAGATATGTTAAAACAAAGTTGGTGAAGGGTCAATCACAAATTAAAATGCAAATGTTTACAGCTTCAGTGCAGATGACGCGAGGCAGGAATGCATCATAAGAAAATTAAATATGTTTCATATCTTTAGTTTTAAATACAAATTTCAAAATCTATGCTTCCTGAAAAATACTTTAAAATTTTATATCATGAATTAACTTAAAAATAGCACAGTCAGTGAACTTGTAAAAAATCTTACGTAATCTTTCCTTTTAGTTATTATTTCTACAAATTTTAATACCTTTGAACCAATAAATAGCAAAATTATTATTTATTTATTCAATCATTACTTTCTTTGTCAATTTGTGTACGACCCCTAAAACACGACTATCCGAAGTGATTTTTTCTCTTTGAGAACTCATATCCAAACATCGAAAAGTGTTTAAGTCAGCATTTATGTATTTTAATATCTTTGAGATTTTTTGAGATAAATTGCTGAAATTTTGTACATAACCTTATTAAAGGATGGACACGTTTTACTCACTGGGAGTTTTTTTGTACGGGGTCCGTATAAAATTTTAATTTTGTATTTTTTTTAATTTAATCCCCTGAAAATTTTAATCGATTTCATAACATTTTACACCTTTTTTTATGCAACTTTGTAATTTACAGTATATATCTATAATCAATATTTAAGAAATTAAAGCCGCGGTTAAGGTTTTTTGAGATACCCTGTATAACCGTCCAACATCGTTAAAAAGAGTTTAAAATATTCTTTTCCTTTTGATCTACGTAGTACTTTGATTCGAAATCTCAACAATCTCTCAAAAAATGTCTTCGTGTAGCAGCTCTCAGTTGCTAGGTGCCAAAACCTCTGTTTTTTTCGTCTAGTAAATGGGACATTTTTTATGTTTAATAATAATAGATAAACTGACTAATTTATGGATTTAGGAATAAACCTAAACATGAATAAATAGCAAAGGCCACTGAGCTTCAACCTTCACTTTTATAATATTTCATATTTTTGCTGATTCATTATATTCTCCCTTCAAGGACCAAATTGAAGATAATTACAAATATTTTCCTTCGGTGTATTTTTAATCTTTTATACGGCATTACAACTTTTTGTATTAGTGAATTATTATTTTTGCATCCTATTTTAGTAATAAGCTTCGATTTGAGTACTAGTGAGCATTGTGGAAAGAGGCGACTCTATTCAAAGAAAAAAAGCTTTTAATATTGTTATATATTTACATCTAAAATATATTGCCAATAATATTTTTTTTCATTTCTTATTATGAATTATATTTTCTTCTACAATTTTCCTTAGCTTCGCTGCAACAATCAGACCTAAAGTATTATTAATAGGATAGTCAACTGTCTAGACGGTTACAGTTTTTAGTTCTTAAACGAACAATGGTCTGATACGGAACAATTTGCTGCACAGATAGAATTTAGAAATTTTTTCTTGCTTTTTTCTTCCTTTCTTGAAAACAAGAATCGTTCTTATTCAAAAATATTTCTTTCTTAAACATACAATTTTTTCTATGGTCTTTCCTTTTCTTGAATATTTAAACAAAGCAGTTTATTTTATGGTTTCTGCTTTTGCGGAATTACAAGTCTATGGCCAAAAAATAAATAAACCTCTTATTTTTGTTTAAAACAAATTGCTTGTTTCTTAAACTCCAACTAAAAAAGTATCGTATAGGATTTTTAAATCTTCGGGAAAGAAGAGTTTCAGAAAAAGGGTTACTCGAAGCATGATAAAAAAAAAGATATAGTTATTTTTAAAAAATAATAATAATAATTTTAAAAACTTAATACACCGAGAATTTTTCATCAAGCCAACAAGATTCGAATTATTTCTAGTTTTCTTTTAATCTATTTCTTCCAAAAATTGAAATTTTGAAAGCGCAATTTTAATTCTTCAAATTTTTGTGGGTTTTTTTTTATTAGAATATGAATTTAAATAGCTTCCGATATTTTTACTTATTTGATGTGATTTATTATAAGATCGGCCTTTTCTCTTTTTCTGTCAGACGATATTTTTGTTGATTGTCTGGCGTCGTCTTTACGAGCTCAGTAGAGTGGAAACCCCTCGACTTTAACTAAGAATGCTGTCAGAGAAGAAAGGAGGTTATTGAAGACTTGACAGCTTAATGCCATCTTTACAAATGAATGCTTTAGCGGGAAAACACTTTTATCCGAAGTCATTTACAAAAATACACATTATTATATCTCTGTTTTGTAAGTAATGATACTTTTGGAGATTAATTATTTTATTACTTCTAGAAAATATATTTCTAACATCTCTAGAAAACTTATATAGCAAAACAAAGAAAAGTTCATCATATAAATTGATTTCGCTTATTAATATAATAAACAAATACATTAAAATTAATAAAACTGCCAAATATAAAAACTAATATAAATTTGAAAATTATTCATATTTTTGGTAAATATAAAGTTCCCGGCTGTAAAATCACAACTGATTCAAAAATTTGCGAACTAATACATTTCTGAAACACGACAAGCAGGTCTTATATTTATTTTCTTTAAGCATAACAAAATTAGCTAGAATAATAACTTTCTCTAGTTTACGAACACGATGATTCTAATAAAAAGTGCCCCAAAATTAACTCAAGATTAGAATTTGCCACCATTCGTGCAATAAAGTGTTGGCAACCCTATTAAAAAAAACATTTGACTGCTGATAGTTTTTGGTTAGTAAAAATAGGAGCGTTAAAAGATGGAACAACCTGTTAAAGTAAGATTTGAATTAAATAAAAAACAGTTTTTTTTCTTTAAATTATTATATTTTTATTGAATCGTAAAGTACACAGGATAGACTTATATATAAAATAACACATAGCACAAATTGCCACCACGGCTTTGCTGGCACATGCTCCCTTTTTTGCCGAAATTTTCCATGATCCTTTTGCATAAATGTGGCTGAATTTCGTTGATGCAGCGTTGAATTTCCTCCTTCAATGAACGCGTGCTTGTAGGCTTGCTGGCATAGATCTTTGACTTCAAATAACCCCATAAAAAGAAATCCATTGGTGATAAATCCCACGATCTAAGGGGGCCAATTCTCAAATTTTGGCCACCAGACTTTCATTATTTTTAAAAATTGTTCAACAATGAAAAACACGTTGTTCTATACTGCAACGCTCCGTTTTTACTAACCCTACACTATCAGCTGTCAAATGGTTTTTAATAGGGTTTCCAATGCTTTACTGCACGAATGGTGACATATTCAAATCTTGCGTTAATTTTGGTAACCCTTCATAATTGATTCATTCAATGAATTGTAATATAAGAATTAGACTGTAAAATAAATTGTTCTTGAATTTTGTTTCATTGAATCAAAATAAGGCTTCAAGAACGCATGCTGCTATTCCCTGTTTGTAGTACTTGAAAATTCCGAACTATAATATCTTCTAATAAAGCATGATTATTTATTTAACAAGTTTGCTTCAACTATTCGTGCATGTGATTTGGATCATCTATCCAAAAGCTCCTTTTTTCCTATCTCTTAATTGTAAGAGAGAAGGAATCATCTAATTTGTAAAATTAAATCGCAGGTACCCCTGTGATTTAATCTACCCCTTGCCGATTCACTCGGTAAGGGGTAGATTAAATCACAAAATTTTATTGAAATCTTAGTATTTTTTAATAAATCATAATGGTTTGTCAAAATCACAATTCCTCTCTCTGAGCCCCTTGTATGACCTTTGGCGGATGTTTTTTGTATCAGCAGATTAATTAGACAATTGCCAATTCCGTAAAGTAAGACAAAATATCTCCGATAAACATAGCAAGTCAAACGCTTCATGTTATGCCCTCGTTTAAGAAATTTGTGTACTGTAATGGAGCCATCGAAAAGAAAAGCATCACAAGCACCTTTCAAATTAAGTTCATTTATAAAACCAGCGGAAGTGGTCTTCCCAAAACTTTCTCGCACAGTCTCTAATAAACTTATCATGCTAGGGAAAGTCTTATATGACACTAACGTACAATAGTTCTGAAATATTAGCTTTTGGCTTGAATTTAGCATTTTTACTTTATTTATCGTGTCACCGAGTTTTGGCCATTAATACTCAGAGTGCTGTTATTAATATTCGAAAATCGAATTTGTGCTTTAAGCGCATTTTCTCTCAATCAATTAAAACAAAGATTTGGCATAAAACTGAACTTGTAGTCACAAAATCCCATACCTAATCTGATATATTTACGTCATGACGTTTTAAAACTATCGCGTTAACAAGTTTTTGAAACCACATATCTATAGACAGATATGACTCAAAAGGCAGGAGTCTACTCTATAGATGTTACATCTATGCACCGAATCTTATTTATATAGCCCTTTTCATTTTGTTGTTATCGTGTTAACTTATATTCGAAGAGTCGAACAAACGGATTTTCTCTGAGCAGATTTTGCTCAAAATTTGAAGAAATCTGCAAATTTGGAGTAAATACTGTATACCAAATTTCAAATGTCAACACAAAGCGTTTCTGGATTGTCTTTGTCACAGATAGATGGACATTATCCAAAAAGGTGCTTTTCGAACTCACAAAGGTCTAAAACATGGAGATTCGTTAACACCACGAGTTTTAATTTTTGATGATTTCTATACTTTATACTACGCATATAAGAAAGTAAAAAACTCATAATGTGGATTTTTAAAAAAATCTTGAATGCAGATTATTTTAAGAAAGGAATTAATATTGCATTTTTGAAAATTTGCAAACACAGGGAAATAACTACTAGATCTATAGGCACAAGATGAGCGTCTTGAAGTATAAGTGTCTAGTTCTGAACCAAATAAGTTGTTCTCATAAACCTTAAAAAGTTTCAAAAATCTAGAATTTTTATTCATTTTAGAATGCGTTTATAGGCATAAAATTAGTTAGATCTTTACTGAAGTGAGATCTACGTTTAAATAATTTAAGAAAAGCTTATGCATGATAAAACCTCAAGGAATCTAATTTCTTTACAATAAAAAAAAAATTCTCATAAAAAGTTGTGAACTCTTATATTTCATGTTGAATTTTTTTTTTAAATAATTTTATTTTATTTTCAAAATTGCTACTGTTAAGATAAAAACATGGAGAATTGATTATAATGTAACGTTAAATAACTTTTATGAAATGTTAAGTGTTCTCCCTCAATACTAGAAAATTTAACTCGAAACTCATTACTCTGCTTTACTTGTACATAAAAATATACGTTTGATGCAATTTTCTTTTTTCACTTCCGGAATGCAAATTACAACAGATTAACTCTAATCCCATTCCTTATAATTATGCCAATTAAAAAGCACAAACAACGATGCTAAGCAATGTGTAACGACTACATAGCAATAAAATTATGGGTTCTCTTGAAATCATCTTTGATTTCATTTGAAAGAAGGAAGGTTTATATCTATACATAGTATAAAACGAAGTCTTCCGAAAGCATCTATGTATATGTTTGAAAGAGAAAAACTCGAGAAATATTTAACTGATATTGGAGATATTTGTACCATTTTGTAGGGCATTTATTGGGGAAGATTTTAGTATATTGAAGTCATATCAAAATAAAAAAAGGAGTTTTATAATTCTTATTTTAATTATTTTCCTACTACGATTCACGCATGCGTAAAAAAGCAGTATCTGTGCTTTGAACATATCTGCGAATGTATGGAAACCTCAGACTGCACATGCGCAAATAGCAAGAGCTGTGGTACGCATATGCGATACATTTGTTTACGTCTGATTTTAAACAGCGATTTCGACACGTTGTAACATAGCTCAGCAAACTCTTGACAATTCTTTGGTAGCAAGTAAAGCCCAAAGACAAACGTTTCACATTACTGGAATCGACCTAAGCGAAGAATTTTTTTCTCATGGAAAACTTTATATGGCACTTTCTAGAGCTACATCCGAACAAAATCCTTTAGTTTTGGCACAAGGAGGAAAAACAATATAGTTTACAAAAAAATATTATGAAGCAAGCTGAATTTTATTTTTTCATATCAAATTACACAATGTTTGTGGCAACACTAATGAACGACTTCACTAGCTATCCGGTTTGTTTACTTTCCCGAGAAATGAAAATGTTTCGTCTCTCGGCTAACAATCGTCTGAATACCTAAGCAGTACTCGTGTTGACTCTGCATTGTTTTTTTAAATAGTAATGGCGCATCTTAGTTTGATGGTTCTTAGTTTGTGATCAGAAAGACAGTGCGCTACATTTAGCATATTGAGGCGCTGATGAGTCACAACAAAGGCACAATTGTTCATACACTACTAGTATTACTACTGATTCAAAAAGATTACAATTACCAATAAAACTAGCTTTTGCCATGACCATCAATAAGTAACAAGGTTAGAGTTTTCACAAAGTTGGTCTGATTATTAAGGATTAAAATGTGATATTTTCACATGAACTATTGTAAGTAGCATTACCCAGAGCGAAATCTAGTGCTAAAATCAGAATCCAGGCTAAAGTAGGCAACAATAAAAATATTATTTTAAAAAAATGCTTTTAGTAAAAATTAAGAAATATGAAATATTATATTAGTAAGAGCCTATTTTAATAATTTTAAGAAAATTTTTATTTATATTGTTAAAAAATTTTAATTTTATGCTTTATTCCTGTCCAAAAAGTTAGCATTATGATGATATTTTTTCTGAATTTTTAACAATACTAAAATAATTTTTTTTTATTTGAATTGAGTTTTTTGTTCTCTGGAGAAAGGGAATAAATTCCTCAGGAAACCCTACTAACACCAGGACATGCATAATTCGAGGACAACATCGATGTTGGCTAGCGAAACCCTCTAATTTATAATAATAATATTCTATAACATATTATTATTATAAATATAACATATATATTCTATAACATGCTTCAATAAGAAAAATTATTTTTAATCCATACATATAAATAAAAATCTGGTAATCTTTTTTAAAAATGCGTTTTGTCTTTATTTATTTTTTTTATCTTGAAGTAACCTGGCATATATGCTCTTCAAAACAAAATATAAATTATTTTCAAATTTTTGATGTTAAAAAATAAAAATTAAGAAAATCAAAAATGAAAAATTAATTAATTAATTTAAATAAATCAGTTAGTTTATAATTAAAATTTCAGTTAATTATAAATTAACTCATTTTTTGGTGGATTTTTTTATGCATTATGCGAAAATATTATTTAACAAAAGTAATTTTTGCATCAATTTAAAATTTAAAAAAATAACATTTTTAATGCCAATTTAATATTTATACGATTTTTTTTTCTAATTTTAAGATTCTTTTCTAAAAAAAACCATGCTTTGCTACAATATGTTTCATTGCTGTAATAAAAACAAAATTAATTTCATCGTGTTAAAGTGCTTCAATTTCATTAGCAAAAATTTTTATTTTTCATCAAAATCTGTCGAATGAAATGATATACAGTCAGTTACAGTAATTGCGAATGAATTTTGCAGACTGTTATTTTCTTCAATTTGAAATGGTCAAATGAGAAGAATAACCTGCCTATGATTTGTATGACTGTGTAAACATATTTTAGAGAGTCCATTAAGCATTGCTTCTTTTTCAAAATTAATTTATTAATTAACCAGTCTAAGTTACTGCGGCTTTCATAATTAACTATGCATATTCTTGATTACTTCAGAAACTATGGAATAATTGGAAACGGGTGTTTTGGCTTCTGTACACGGTAACGAACTTTGATAAGAATATATTTGAAATAGGAATACCCTCACAAGTTATTTTACTGCTTGTTCCTGATTATTCTAAAGTACTTCTTCTTCTTCTATTTTCAATGGAAATATATTCTATTTTATAGAATATTACATACATTCTGGTATTTCTTTTCCTTTTCTTCAGTTCAAAGTAGGATATACTTACTATAACTCTCATTTTGTTGTAAGAAGTAAAAAATGAGCTTTTATAAAAACGAAATATTTCGACACGAAAATAAAATATCTAAAATTATTTTTTTTTAAAGTAAGAACTAGTGGTTCAATTTAGTTGCGAAAAGTAAAGCTCCAATTATCTTCAACTCATTTATTTTGACCTTTATAATACCTAGTAAAATACTTTAACTACATAAAAGCCTATTCCAATGATAGAATCTGGTAATAAAGTTCTTATCTGACCATCAGTAATTGCAAACCATCATTAATCTCGAAAATAAATTTTAATTTGGTCAAATTGGTGCTCTTCAAGCATTTTCATCTAGCCACCGACAACTTCATCTATCCAATAGAACGTACAAATAAAAGGTATTCATTCTGGCATCTTCAACGAAATCAGTGTGTGTGTGTGTGTGTGTGTGTGTGTGTGTGTGTGTGTGTGTGTGTGTGTGTGTGTGTGTGTGTGTGTGTGTGTGTGTGTGTGTGTGTGTGTGTGTGTGTGTGTGTGTGTGTGTGTGTGTGTGTGTGTGCAACTCGCCGCGATATATATGAATCAAAATAAGGACGCATTTTATTCAGAAATTATTAATCATTTTTGCTTTTACCTAAAAGTTAAGTTAAATGTAATTTTTTTTTCAATCTGAACTAGTTATAATAATTAACTTCTAAGTGGACTTCTTTTATTGTCCAACTTTGCAATGAAATAAATGAAAAAGTACAAACAGATTTGTTATTGCTGAAATCACTCGGCTATTGCACGGGGATAAAGTGCAGCAAACTCGGTAATAGAAAATTTTACTAGAATCAAAAAAAAAAAAAAAATCGAAGCACAGAAAAAAAAATAGAGCTAAGATGCTCGCAAAGAACGCCACTAGTTGAAACTAAGAACACAGGCAGCCAATCATTAACCCTCTGACTGCGTAATTTATTAAAATCACTATTTAGATGCGATGTTTCCAAATAAGTTTAAATATTTTTCAAAGAAAGTGAACTGATACTATATGTTACACGATAATAATATGATATAATAAAAATCTGTAATCGTAAAAATAAATACTCTAAACTGCGAAAAACTAGATATACAATAGAAACTTATAGCCGCTTATGCCAAATCGTGGAAGTCGTGGAATAAGCAGTTGGAGGGTTAATTAGAAAAGAACAATAGTTCCCAGCGCAAATAGTTATAGAGCTCTCTTGCTAAACTCAAGACCAAAGAGAGACCAAAGATTCCTAGTGTAAACTCCCCGATTTTATATAGTCTCCCGACAAGTCGGGTTGTCACTTGGAATTCATCAGAAGAATACCCAGTTCTCGTCTTGTTCTACAGATAGAGTTTTTATTTTTACATTTTTCAGGGTCTCTTCTTTGTCTACAATTTGCTAAATGGCCGTCGTCTAATTCGCATTCCATTGAATCATTCATTCAGTTTCATTTCAAAATCTGTAAGACCAGCAAGGCAAGAGAGTATGGAATTAGCTTTAAGGTGTGTATTAAATTTTTTAAAAAGATCCAAAGTCAGAATTTCTGCATTTTTCAGTTTTTTTTTTTTTTTACAATAAAAAAATTATTAAAAAATAGAATACTATTGCAGGTGGAAATCTATACTAAGTTTTATATAGTATTTAATAGCTACCTGGAAAAAATTAGAGAAAAAACTTCATATTTAAAAAAGCCTTAGAGTTTTAAAAAAAATTCACATTTTTTAAAACATTTTTAATTATTTCAAAAAAAATTTAGGTTAGAGTTATAGAGTACTATTTTCCATAAAATAAAATTAAAAAATAATTTTAAACATTAAAATTTTTAAGAAATTTGATGTACCATGTAGCTTTAAAATTAAATTTTATTAAATATTTACTTAAAACTCAATTCTGTAACAAAGTCGTCCCATTATATAACTGTGCGCTACAAAACCCTAAATTGTCCTGTAATAATTACCAATATTTCAATAGCTCATATGTGACCAAACGAAAATCTATATAGATTTTTCAGTTTATTACCAGTAAATGCATCTAATCCTTTGATATATTTCAAAACATTAGACAAGAGGATGCTTTTAGGTAGGAATTCTATCTGTAAATTATCTGATTTTGTAATCGTTAGCTCAGAATACTGTGCTTATGCAATAAATTTCAAACATTATCAAGCTACAATATTTCGAAATTAAGTTTTCAACTTGTTTTATTTTTTTGTGTAGTTAATCTCAAGTTATAGCTATTACATTACGGTTGCTTTACAAACACATCCATACCATAACCATGTGCTCTCAATTTTTCAGATAGATTTTCGGTGAAATTATCATCCAATTAAATGATTATATTTACTCAAATGATAATTAATGCATTAATTTAGTTAAAATTTAAAACTTTAATGTATTTTATTCTTTGTTTATATGATACTTATGTAGAAGTGTATAGGCATTTTTGAATCAGCCATATAATCTGCCTTATGAAAAATTTAAAGTCCATGATCTGAGCTGTTTTACTGTGCTTTCTGAATAATTTTGATCTTATATTGATCTATAACTTTGAGTTTTTGAATAAACATATTGTTTATTTATTCATTTATTTCGTATGCCTTCCTCTTTTTTATCCAAAGTTTTTGCCAATCATTTTTATTACATCAAATGATATACCAGTAATAATCATTTGTTTTTAGTAGAGTTTTTTTTTCCATTAGGATAAATTTTATTAAAAAAAAATTATATTATAAATTATTTCTCTCATGAATTGTGTGTGAAATATAATGTGTCAATGATACAAACAGTTAGTAATACGGCAACAAATAATTCAATTCAATAATTGCAATGGCGGCGTTTAATTTAATCAGACTTAGGTCCCATTTTGAAAGTGGAGACTATATTGTTACGAATCTGTGATGCTGCTTCCCAGCATAGTTGGTTCCATCATCAGAAAGACTGTTTTATAGTCATCTGTATTGGACGGAGTCCGGGTGTCGTGTCGGAGGTCCTAGAGCTTGGCGACCATTTGGCGACTTTGGCGACCATTTGGCGACTTGGCAACGAATTTGGCGACTTTGGCGCCAAAATTGATTATACCCGAAACATCGAGAATTTTCCCGATCCGTCTATTGGGAACCGAGATACGCCTCGAAAGTTCCTGATTGGTTAAGAGGCTTCTAGTCCCGCCTCCTGAGACCTATAAAAGGAGGCAGTCTGCAGCTGCCGGAGTAGTAGTCGGAATCGACGGTGAAGAACGAGTCTTCCAGAGATTAGCAGAGCAGCGACGGAGTCAAGCTAGTGCTGAACTAAGCTGTGCGCTACTGTCTGCAGTAGAGTCTTGCTGTGTGCACGTCTCGGCTGAAGATAATTGTCTTCTCTATGCTGTATATTGTTGTCGTCCTTGTGCTGTCCTGTGTGTCTTCGTGTAAATAAACGTCGTTGTTTTATTTTCTACTGCCGCCTGCTGATTGAGCGTTCTCCACACCATATAACTTCCACTATCCAAACGAACCCGGAAATTTCGTAACAATATTAATTCTTGAAACATAGAGCAATGATTCATTTTTCTTCTGTGCCCAAAACAATGATTTCCCCAGTTAGTATCTAAACTATCAAAATATTCATATACTTTTTTTAAAAAATCTGTCATTTAGTCCAGTTGCATATTACTTTTTGTAGAGGGACGTGATTCTTTATAATTTCATTATGATATACATGAAAATAATACCCCAGCTTAGAAAATAATAAAACAGTTATTTAATTATTTTCTAACTTCCATATTTCACAAGATAAAACAAACATAAAAATACACGATGCTCACTTAGAATACAATCTAATAGCCAAGAAAGATCATGGGAAATAATCTTGATGTGAATAAGGTAACGCCATCTGTTGTTTCAAAAGAGAAGGTATTAGAGTTATTTCACCGCTACGTTTTACTGTTAAGTTGATTATTAATTTTAGCGATATTTTTATTATTAATTTTAGCAGTTTATTTTATTTTTATTATTAATCAAGCGGTTATTAATTTTAGCTTTTATTTGTAGCGGCAGGCATCAAATATGGAAGAAAACAATTGATAAAATGTTTTCCTTCAGAAATCTGTAAGCCAAAAACAACAGCATAAATCTATAAAGTACATTTATGTATTTTGCACAAAATCTAAGGAAATGGGAAATTTAATCATATTTATTTATTCTATTTCGAATTTTAATGAATGCCGATAAATTTATTTCTCTATGGTATTCGTATATTTTTTTCTTAAATTAAATTATTTAAAGTTGATAAGTATTGATAAGTAAAGATGCAACAACAAAACGTACTGAGTTTTGGGGGTTTTATCTAAAAAAAAAGTTAGCTTTGATATAAGTTAATTCGGTTGAAGAATCGGTAGAGCGGATTTGGTTTCTCTATTATTTCATTTTTTGAAAGAATGTTGACAAGAAATAAGTGGACGTAATAAAAACATATCTTGGAGATAATTTTTTAAAAACTTAACATTCCTTTGTTAGAGATTTGTATAAGAAAATGCATTAAGGAGAAACCCGAAGTACCTCATTTTGTTCCTTTTGTCAGTTCATCATGCTGTGCTTTTGTTATAGACACATAATAATTTTCTACTTTTAGCTGGAGGCGAAACTGTCCTGGGGATGATTTTTTTTAAAAAAGAAGGTAATCTTTATAAGTTTATCCTGTAAAGGCATGATCATACATAGAATTAATATTAGAGAAGAATTATTTGCTTAACGTCTCATTAATTTTATAAAACTGAAGAGAAACATCCATTATTTTGTAAAGCGGTAGTGGAAAATGTTGTTTGAACTATCGAATATTAAAAATTATTTGCAAATCCTATAAGTCGAAATACAAAGAAGAGTGCAGTATATTCTAGACGAATTTTCTAACATTTCGAATACATATTCCAATTAATAATTTGTTTTCGTTTCTAGGACTAGGATTTCTGTTTCCATTTAAGATTTTTTTTTCAAATTAAACAACATCAAGTAAAATAATAATTCGTTAAACATTCATTTTATTATGTTTAAATGAGAATTTTATCATATCGTCTTTAATTAAGTAGCTAAGTGTGAAATAAAATATTATTCTCTTCCATAAAAAAGAAATTATCAGTCAACTGACATTTTGCAATTTCAAAAACCACATATTTAAATTTCCCGCCGCATATCTCTTGATAATAATGTGAAAAAGCTGTAAAACTCATGAAATATTCAGATGGATTTGGAGACCAATTCAAAATGTCATTTAATATGCAAATTGCAAATATAAGATTCATTCTCAGCCTCACTTAGTAAATGAAGTGGATATATACATATATATATATTTCTTACTCGTTTTTAAGTACTTATCATTTTATTCTCAAAACAATGCTTTTTTTCAGTTTGTATGATTTTTATAACAGATAAAACAGAAAATTTCAATGTGACAGGCAATAAAAAATACTAATTAAGTATTCATGCACTACTGTGAGTTGCTTGATAACAAATTCATAGCTATTTATTTTTTCACATTTCGAAATTCTGGGTCTTTAGTAAAGTATTAATTTTTTTTTTAATATTTTTTGTAATTGAGTAACTTTTTATAATATGGTAAGATTGATTTTCTGTTTTTCTTCTTATTATTATTATGCAAGGCATAAGCAAATTAGTGGGCAGTTTGACTGAATAAGTGGCAAGATTTTTTTTTGCGAGGTATCACTTTAGTGATAAATGTGTAGTATTATCTCATAAGTTTGTCGTTAGAGACCTTTATGCGTTTTTATATGTAATTTACAATTGTTCATTATTCTTTCTGTGCTCCCCTAATAACAGAGAAGCGTAATAGGACTAAAAGGACAAAAAAATGCATCTAGTTTCCTGAAATTCATTATGCTATACAGAGAATATCGGAATTCTTTCTCCAAGAGAACACTAATTGAACTGCAGTAGCTTTGATCACAATAAACATGTAACGCCATATATCTACATAGCGTCATGAAATTCATTATGTTATACAGAGAATTTCGGAATTCTTTCTCCAAGAGAACACTAGTTGAACTGCAGTAGCTTTGATCACAATAAACATGTAACGCCATATATCTGCATAGCGTCATGAAATTCATTATGCTATACAGAGAATTTCGGAATTCTTTCTCCAAGAGAACACTAGTTGAACTGCAGTAGCTTTGATCACAATAAACATGTAACGCCATATATCTACATAGCGTCATGAAATTCATTATGCTATACAGAGAATTTCGGAATTCTTTCTCCAAGAGAACACTAGTTGAACTGCAGTAGCTTTGATCACAATAAACATGTAACGCCATATATCTACATAGCGTCATGAAATTCATTATGCTATACAGAGAATTTCGGAATTCTTTCTCCAAGAGAACACTAGTTGAACTGCAGTAGCTTTGATCACAATAAACATGTAACGCCATATATCTACATAGCGTCATGAAATTCATTATGCTATACAGAGAATTTCGGAATTCTTTCTCCAAGAGAACACTAGTTGAACTGCAGTAGCTTTGATCACAATAAACATGTAACGCCATATATCTACATAGCGTCATGAAATTCATTATGCTATACAGAGAATTTCGGAATTCTTTCTCCAAGAGAATACTAGTTGAACTGCAGTAGCTTTGATCACAATAAACATGTAACGCCATATATCTACATAGCGTCATGAAATTCATTATGCTATACAGAGAATTTCGGAATTCTTTCTCCAAGAGAACACTAGTTGAACTGCAGTAGCTTTGATCACAATAAACATGTAACGCCATATATCTACATAGCGTCATGAAATTCATTATGCTATACAGAGAATTTCGGAATTCTTTCTCCAAGAGAACACTAGTTGAACTGCAGTAGCTTTGATCACAATAAACATGTAACGCCATATATCTACATAGCGTCATGAAATTCATTATGCTATACAGAGAATTTCGGAATTCTTTCTCCAAGAGAACACTAGTTGAACTGCAGTAGCTTTGATCACAATAAACATGTAACGCCATATATCTACATAGCGTCATGAAATTCATTACGCTATGTAGGGAATATCGAAATTCTTTCTCCAAGAGCATACTAGTTGAACTGTACTAGCATTTACCACTACAAACATGCTCACAAATATATTAATGAACTGATTTAATGTTGTCGCATTTTAGAATAATAATGGGCACTCACATAAATAAAAGTAAAAAGTCCGTAAAAAAGTTCATTTTACGTTTTACTTGTTTTTTTAATCATGTATACCACCGATTCTCCGATACCTTTTGCGCATGCGCCAGGAACCGTTGATTTCGCAAAAATAAAGGCAAGGTAAAAATGAAGAAAATAAAGGCAAAAATAAAGACAGAGAAGAGGATGTTTACTTTAACAATAAAATGTAAGATTATTCGCGGAAATAGAAAGAATTAACCATCAGGGCCCAACTAATACAGGGGCATACGAGGCAGTTGCCCCGGGCTCCCACATCAGAGGGGGCCCCCAAATCGAAAAATACCATAGACAAGTGCTATGCTCTTCTATGCACGGTTTTTCATTACAAAAGTAGTAAATCAGAGGGGGCCCCGAAGTAGTTTTTGCCCTGGGCCCAATTAGGCTAAGTCGGGCCCAGGGACCAGGATAATCATAGATAATCTGCAAAACTATCGGAAAAGAACACAAATTTATACAAAATTCCTTTGTTATTGAAAAAAAAATTTAAAACAATTGTTGATAAATTATTTAAAAGAACAATTGTTCTTTACAGTAAGCAGTCTAAGCATAGAATTATGACTAAATAAATGGTGCATTTCTGTACTGTTTATGAAGTCATAGATCAGTCATTCACCCTCTCTTAACATAAAAATCAAGTACAGTTCGTCTGACAATATTACGGTTAGATTCGTGAATAAATGTTTTTCTATAATAACTTTTTTTGGGGCTTTTTTTAGGTGAGGCAATATTTGGATTAAGTTCATGTATTTGTTCTCACCAAATATTTCGTTGTTGTTGCTGATCCTCAAAAGATTTGGCATATGTCAGATCAGCTCCAGTAGGATGTTGACCGCCAAAAAAATCTATAATAATAAGGGGATCGGATGTTGTCTCCCTTAGAAAGTCCGATGCAACCCAGAATGTGATCCGGTGAAGCCGAATGGTCACAGTATTTTTTACAAGTGGATAGCTTTTTCTACCACTTTCAAAAGAAATACACTTAAGGTGGTCCCTTTTCACTCTAGCCAGAGCAGCCTAGGAGCCACAGTCACATTTGATTTCCAGCACAGCGCCAGGTGATGTTCCCGTGTACCATTGGTGCATAAGTGGAATATGCCATATTAAAATGAGTTTTGGATCTTTCATTTGAGTATAGTTCAGGATAAGTAACCGAAGAGCCATTGGCTAAAGAGGGTAGTGAGAATGAAACGGCCAATGGCTCTTCGGTTACTTATCCTGAACTATACTCAAATGACACATGGATCCTTTAGAAAAGAATTTGTCAGCGGTATTTTGTCCCTTCAATCGGAGTGTGGGAACGTGAGGCTTTTAGCCAATTTTACAAAGCTTCTGTTGAATTAATTAGATAGAAAAAGTGGAATATATACATAACCGTAATAAAGTTTAAATTTCTATACTAAAATTTTCTGTTTTGTCTGAAAGTTTCAAAGCGTTAAAAAATATTTTCTTGGCATTTTTATTTTCATCTGAAAACTTTAATTCATAGTTCATTTATCTCAATCTATTTTGTTATTCTTAAGAAGAAAAAAGAAGAAAGAGAAAACCCCTGAAATGTTAGTTATTTTCATCTCTAAAAGCATCACTTTGAAATGAAAAAAACGCAAAGGGTTCCGATTTCAGGCATATTCTAAAATCGAAAAGAAGGCGAGAGTAACGGCTTTCCGCCGATTTTTCACACAGCAAAAACTGTCTGGTATTCCTATGTAGAAAAATTACTCAGAGCTGGTGTAATAAAAGCCAAAATAAAATAAATACCTCACAAAGTATGAAAAAAAACTGGTAAAGCGAAATGGATTGAATTCCATATTCGCACCAAAAAGGCAAAAACCGGGATTTCCATACATATTGATGCATTTTAAAAAAGGGAAAATAGCAGCGAGTTTTTCAATTTTTTTTATTGACAAACTTATTTACAGCACCGGCTTTTTCGCACATTTAACTCCACTTTTCAAAATGGAATATTTTTATTTTCTTATTACTTTTTTACCAAATATAAGCAATAATGGTAACAGGACAGTGTTTAGAAATTATATTGAAAAAGTATTGGAAAAATATATTTATAATTATTATACTTTTATGAAATACGTATTGAAGTGAATTATAAAATAAGAATAAGTTTTAAAAAATCATTATGTGGGATTTCATTTTGATGACATAAATGTCCTTTTGCATCAAAATACGTTGTTGATTATACAAATAAAATAAAAATTAGTCTCTTTATATATTAATTTCCGCATTTATGACGAGCCCTAAGTAATATGCTCTTTTTATTAATTTATATGGATTATCAAATATTTGGAAGTTTGTCTCGATGATAAAACATTGCTTAGATTTATTAATTGCTGCCATATTGATATAATATTGTTACGAATCTGTGATGCGGTTTTCCAGCATAGTTGGTTCCATATGAGGTCCCAGAGCTTGGCGACAAACTTGGCGACCATTTGGCGACTTGGCGACGAATTTGGTGACTTTGACGCCAAAATAGATTATACCCGAAACATCGAGAATTTTCCCGAACCGTCCAGTAGGAACGGAGATACGCCTCGAACGTTCCTGATTGGTTGAGAGGCTTCTAGCCAGCCTCCTGAGACCCATAAAGGAGCTGCAGCTGCCTGGGAGTGGGTGGTGGACCAGTGGAGTCGAAGAGTAGTCGTGATGGACGGTAAAGAACTGGCCTTCCAGAGAAAAGCGGAGCAGCGACGGAGTGAAACTAGTGCTTAACTAAGCTGTGCGCTACTGTCTGCAGTAGAGACTTGTATGCTGCACGTCTCGGCTGAAGATAATCGTCTTTTGTGCTGTATATAGTTGTCGTCTTTGTGCTATCCTGTGTGTCTTCGTGTAAATAAACGTCGTTGTTTCTTTTTCTACTGCTGCCTGCTGATTGAGCATTCTCCACACCATATAACTCCCACCATCCAAACGAACCCCGGAAAATTCCGTAACAATATTTTTCAAGAACATGCACCTCCCTTCTGAATAAATTTAAATAATTACACTGCATCTAAAAGGCATAGTCAACTATTCATTTGAGATGGGGAAATTTCCTGGAAGTCAATAGTATTTTTTACTTCCTTTTATACAAAAAAAAGTATTAAAGAAATGTGAATAACAAACGATTCCTATTTAGTTTTTGGAAAATATCTATGTTATCGTTAAAGCTCGAAAATCGTTAATGTGCAAACTAAACTACCTAACTAATCTTCAGATTAATTGATTTGTTCAGTTATAGTGCAGATTCAAGAGTGTTCCACATTTCAAAGAGGTAATGTGCAGATTAGTGGCTTCCGTATCGTTAAAGTTCAAAAGTGCAGTTGATTATAGTTCTATGCAATTCAAAATGTCACCAATCTTTAGATTGTACTAATATGTAAGCATAATTTTTTCATGTTTGGCAAGTTCCTTTCCTTAATTCTAATAATATGTTACACCGTTTGATTCTTTGTATTGAAGTTTGTCCATTGTTTGAGGATTGATTCTATTAACTAATGTGTTGATTGTTCGATTATATTAACTTCATTCTTTAGATATAAAAAAAATAAAATAAACACTTCATTTAAGAGTACAGAAACGTTGCTGTTGTTCCAGCAAGGATCTTATTTTCACCTTAACGAGTGCCTAGTTGGTAATGCGCAGATTATCTAGGTAATTTGTGAAATGAAACAATTTTCCGAACTTTAACGGATCTTCCTAGTTAACGTGCAGATTATTTAGCTAATCTGCAGATTAACTGATTTCTGCACTTCAGCGGTAACATCTACATTTGAAACAATTCCTAGGATGAAAATGCCATTTTTGGACCAATTTTCTGTTTATCACTTGTATGTGAATACAATAACATAACTACACTGTGAGTTAAGTAGATGGATATTCTTGATCTTTGAAAATAGGAAAGAGAACATAATACTAATCACTTGGATCGTTTATAATTTTCGAGCGAATCTATAAATTAAAAAAAGTATTGTTTCAAAAATCGAACTAAGTTTTCACCGAATTAGACGAAAAGACTCAATAAAGAGCAGTAATGTGTTTTTAAAAAAATTAACTAGTTTTCTTTTTCATTGAACAAAACTCTTACACAGTGCATTCCCAAGTATCCGGTTGGCGAGTATCCGGCTTCCGTACCATCCGGCCTAGTTTTCTTTTATCGTAATTAAGTTAGGCATTACAGAATTTATGTTAAAATGAGAACAGTTTATATCCTTCACTTATTTTTTTAATAAATTCTTGAAACATGCAGTGAAATATATAAATATATGTAAACTACCAGTACAGAGCCTTCTATTTTAACTCGACACGTTACCGGCAACTGGTTCTATGATTCACCTGACTGCGTTCGCATTCTACGTGGCTTGAGATAAATGAAGGACTTAGTACTCAATAAGAAGTGACAAAATATGTATTATAACGGTGAGTTTTGATATAAAAATTTTGTCTTATGGTATTGGTGGGTAAAGTTAACTCTGACCTATCTAGCTCTTTTGTTGTCCGGCTTGCCCTTCCACCATATTAAGCCGGATACTCTTGAATATACTGTACATGTATTTGATTATTTAAAAGATTTTATTGCTTCAAATCTTTTAAATCTATGGAAACATTGAATACGCTTTTAATTCCTGCACTTATTTACCACTTTAGTACTTGATCTGCCTCAAGAAAATATTAAATGCTTTTATTTATGTGTAAGTTTTCCTTTTTATTTACAAAGCTCTAATATATTTGGCACAGAAATTGCACTTATTGCTTATTACTGAATGGCAATAGTTAAATACAAATAAATCATAATACGTATGTTTCAGATTGCTTTATTGAATGTTTTTACAGTTGCACTTGACTCGATATTCCGCTTGCTAATGGAACTTCAAAATGTTATTAAAGAGATTTTGGAGACAGCTGTCATTATATTAACCGGTTAATTGTTTTTGACGAGAGTACACTTCATAGAAAAGTACAACATTTTGCACTATAACGAGTTTATTCGTCAGGAGAAATAAATAATGACAATTTGCAGTTTGAATTACAATTTTAGGAAAAATTTAACTATTCTTCAATTTCAAGATGTTTAAAATATTGTGAGGCTAATCAAAGGAACAATAAAAGATTATATCATGCTTTGCTCAATACCATTCTCTAACAACAAATTAAAATAATAAGTTAATTTTGTATGCTTCTTTTCATTCATATACAAAAATTTCATGTCAATTTAAGTAAATAAATAAATGTGATTATTGAAATAATAAAAAATAAAAGTCATTTCATTACAACATAATTTCGTATCACGCATACTCTGTGTTCAACGAGTATCGCCATCGCTTAATTTTTGCGATACAATTTAGAGAGATAAACTTTTTCCGAAGCGGTCGAAGCAGTTAACTGATTAAGTCAGAGGAAACAAAATGTAAAAGAAATAAAGAAATTGGCGTCAAACAAAAAGTTAAACAAATGCTTAAATAGGTTTAATCGTCGCCAAATAGAGGATCGTTATGATTTAATTATTCCATATGAAATCGTTTAAAAAGTCAATAATCTGTTCGAACAAGCTGGTCTCCAAAAGCAGCTAATTCCTAGAATTAAATTAAAAAGGAGATTTCATTCATAATTTCGTCATACACATAAAACGCCGAGCTAAAATTGTTTTGAATCCCATTACTTTTCATTAATTGCTTTTAGAATTATAACATAACTCATTTTAAAATGAGTAACTAGATGTCAGTTATTATGCTAGGTGACGTTTTTATTCCGGCATCATGAGAAATCACAGACACTGAGGAAAAAACTGCATAGATCAAAATGGAAATGTGGATTCATTTTTTTCTTTTAAAAATTCATAAGAATTGTTTTCCTTTGATAAGTTTATGTAAATTATTATCTAAAAATTTCAAAAATCAAAAAATAGTAGAAACCAGTCTTTAGTAAATTTTTAAGTAAATAAAGCACTTTAGATAATTCTAGAATATTAATTGATATCAATCTGTAACATTAAATCACATACCACATAAATGAAATCATTTTTGATTGTAGATTCTAATTCTTATTAATTTAATTTAAATTAATAAGAATTAATTTCTTTTTAATTTCAATTAATTAATTAAATAAATTTCTTATTTGAAGGCAAATAAATCATTATAGTGAAAAATGTTTCCGGAATGAACTCAGTAATTTTACTGCCATTTAAAAAAATTGCACATCTTGAAATTCATTTTGTTATTTTACTCCTTTTCACTTTTTTTAATATATGTGTTGCTGTGAAAGACCGAAATCTGGAGAATGTCGACACTCATCGGTGAATGTCAATATATACCAAATACCTCGGTGAAAGACCGAATATTTTATTGTATTCTTATATATTTCGTACTATCACCGATGTATGTCGACAAGCACCGACATGCTCTGGCGGAGGTCGAAACGACACGGCAATGTCCACGGAGAGGCGACACCACTGTGCGAATACAAGTTCCTGGTGTCGACTGTGGTTATACAGATGCTCGAAATGTGTTGGCGGTTGTTGTTGGAATAAAAGACTCCGACTGGTATAAAGCTGCTTGAGGGTACCAATCAGTTTGTAATTTGTAAAGAAAAGTTACTTTCCATAGTTGAGATTTCTTCTCAAGAAATGTAGCTGAGAGAAGCCACTGAAGCTGATTAGAGAAGTAGAGGGCAAAATTGTCATTGCAAAAAGAAATGTTTCACTACTAAATGCAATTGTAAAAGCAAGGAACTCTTGTGCAATTCAAAGTGCCATAACAGTTTAAATTGTTGTAACAAATAAGATAGTAAATATAACGTCAATCACATAATTAAGTTTCAAACTATAGCTTTAAATTTAATAGTTTAATTACTATAGTTTTTTTAAGTTTAATTACTATAGCTTTCTCCTATTTTGACATATATCATTCATAATATGTTTTAATAATAATGATTTAAAAACGTAACAAAAATATTTTTTTCCACATTCATCATCAGTTTATGGTGATTGTCGACATACACCGGTGATATTCCGAATATATAAGAATATAATAAAATATTATGTCTTTCACCGAGGTATTTGGCATATATTGACACTTCCCGGTGAATGTCGACTTTCTCCAGATTTCGGTCTTTCATGGTAACATATGCATATTTTAAACAGCTAGATGGTTATCGGAAATTATGTTTAGAATCTTTCATAGACTCTATTAGTTGCTGGAAAAAGTTTTGATAGTGCAAGAAGTCAATTATAAAGTCCCTAAAACTCTTTTACTTATTGAAGCGACAAGGAAAATTATGTACATATTTTTGTGGATTATAGATCTAAAATATATGACTCAATATTAATAAACGTAGTAAATATACAGAGTGATTCATTAAAAGGTATACACTTTCCAGGTGCTGTAAAACAGTAACAGTCAAAGACACGAGCAACCTCGAGGGATCTTAAGGTGAATGTACTTTTAAAATTTATGTCACACCCTTGACAGAAGTTACATAGGCAGTAGCATGTGTATCATGTGACTTGTCAGTCAAGATGACGGCGTCTGCAGTGGAGAAGGCTTTTTGTGATCTTCAGTTTAGCAAAACAGAATCTGCAATTGTTATGCAATGGCATTTTCACTCACAATTCGGAAAAAAGGTTCCAATTAGAAAATCTATCTGTCAGTGGCATGAAAAATTTAAAACTACGGACTGTTTGTACAAAAGTACAAGTCCTGGAAGTCTAACTGTACCGCAAGAAGTCGTCATTTAACGAAGGCCGGAAAAATCAAAGCAGAGAGTAGGTCGTGAATTGTAGATTTATCAGCCCACAGTCTGGAGAATTTTGAGAAAAAAGCTGAAATTGGTTCCATACGAAGTGCAGGTGTCGCAAAATCTGAATGACTTTGACAAACAAAAATGCTTTGAATTCGGTGCCGATATGCAGCTTCGTTTTGAAAATGATGATTTTGCCTATTACTTAGATTTCATTGATGAAGAAACATTTCGTGTCGGTGGGAAGGTACACAAGCACATTGTTCCTTTTGAAGACAAGAGAATCACAAATTCACAATGAAGCACGCGCGAGATCCCCCTAAGGCAAATTTGTTCTGTGTAGTATCCAGAAAGAAAGTGTACGACCCCTTCTAAGTCATCACATGTAGAAAATTTGCGACTGTATCTAAGAAAACTTAAAATAACCCCATACAATTCTGTTACAGGTAACTTATAATATTTTACATTGTTCTTGATTTATAGTGAATTGAAACTATATACTTCTTTATGAATCATCCTGTGTTTAAAAATTTGCTGCTGTGCAAGCTCATTACGAGAAAGTTCAACTTCTCTTTCTAAATATGACACGAATTCACAATTGACTTTGACTAATCGCATATCGATCTTTCACTTCCATTTAATCTATACATAGTATAAACTGAAGTCTCCTAAAAGCATCTGTATGTTTGAAAGAGAAAACCCTGATAAATACTTAACTGATATTGGAGAATTTGTAAAATTTTATAGGGTATTTATTGAGGAAGGTTTTATAATATTGAAGTCCTATTAAAATAAAAAAAAGGAATTTTATAATTGCGATCTTAATTATTTTTCTACTATGATTCACTTATGCATAAAACAGAAGTATCTGTGCTCTGCACTTAGTCTCACATGTGTGGAAACCTCAAACTGCGCATGCGCAAATAGCAAGAGCTTTGGTATGCATATGCGATGCATTTCTTTGTTTACGTCTGGTTTTAAACAGCTATTCAAAACTCATTATGCTCAAGAAAAGAAAATCCAACATTGGCCGGAGTACATTAAATGCCAAAACTCTTCGTTTGTTGCGCGATAATGAAAATGTAAAAGAAAGAAACGTTCGGTTAGCGAATTCCAGAGAAAGAATATCCACGCTTAGGGAAAGAGAGTCTTCTGTTGAGCGAAGTAACCGTCTCTCTTTAAATCCCACTGCAATTAAATTGCAGAGACAGAATGAATCAGACGTAAGTTTAAAGCTAATTTGTCCTCTTCGATGTTATGCCACGTGCAACGCTGTGTGGGTGCTGAAGTGCGTTATAAGATTATAAAACCATCATGAAAAATTCAATGACTGCTATCTCTCGGAGAAAATTGCTCTTTGATTTATAAGTTGATTAATTAAATTAGATAATGGTGTTATTTTAAAGCTGCATGAGAGTTCGACGGGTAATTTAATATTTCCTTTGCTTTAATTTTACTTGTATAATAATCTCGTTAAACTTTGTTTCTAAAACATGTTTGCAATCACAAGTTCATAATACACTTAAGTATTATCTGCAATAATATCTACAACAACGACAGTATCAAAATATTTTTTCTTGTAGACTAAATTTCATAATATCGTTACGGACATGTGATGTTACTTCCCAGCAGAGTGGTTTGTATCGTAGGAAAGACCGTTTTACGATCAGCTCTATTGAATGTTGATCAGATGCCGGATCAGTGAACCCCGGGCTTGTCGACAAACTTGGCGACCATTTTGCGACTTTCGAGACAAAATGGATGATACTGGAATCTTCAAGAATTTTGGTGATAGAGAGCAATAGGAACTGAGATATTCTTGATTGCTCGAGAGCCTTCTCTGTTGTTTCTCTGGAACTATAAAAGACTCTATGGACTTAGTGGAGGAAGTTCCATAATAATATTGTTACAAACCTGTAATGTTGCTTCCCAGCACGGTTAGTTCAATCACTGGAAAGACCGTTTTACGATCAGCTTTGTTGAATGCTGATCGGATGCCGCTTCAGTGATCTCAAAGCTTGGCGTCAAACTTGGAAACCATTTGGCGATTTTGGTGACAAAATAAACATTACTGGAAACTAAGAGAGTTTTAGCGATTCAGCAAATTGGAACCTAGATATGTCTGCTTGGTCCAGAAACTTCTCTGCCCGCCTTCCGGGAACTATAAAAGGCCGGCAGGCTCAAGCTGGTGTCAGTCGGAGTTCTCTATCGAGTCGTCGAGAGGATAGCGATATAAGACGGAATAGTTGAATCAAACCAACGAAGAACAGCGTTGTGTGGAGCTGAAGCGATTGCTGCACTGGGCTGTATACCGAGTCCTAGCGTTTATTGTGGAAGCAGCATCGTATCGTGTGTGAAGTAGCCAGTCGTGTAGTAGTGTATTGGCAGCTGGATACAACTAAAACGAGGAGAGAGTGGAGAATTGCAGACTTTTGGGGAGGCCGTAGGGTGAAGCTACGTAGATTCTCTCCTTCTGCTGAATTCTGCTTGGCCGCTTTGTGTGCTGTGTGTGTGATGTTGTGTGTGTTCTGTATTCGTCTCGGCTGTTATTTGTCCTCTTGGTATTAATGTCTTCGTGTACAATAAAAGTCTTCTCTAGTAAATGAGGCTTGCTGATTGTTTTCACATCATGCCCCCACTGCAAACGAAGCCGGCGACTTCAGAGACTTAGTGTAATTGAAGTTCCGTAACAATATTAAAAAATGAAATAATTTTACACTGAAAACTATTTTTGATAATCAAGCCACTTCTTTTCATTTATAGTACCCTCATCAAATAATTTTCCACTTATGTTCTATTCAACTATTTTTTTTTTTAATTTCTTGCTAGATTTTTTAACCTTAATTCAAAATTTAATATTCATTATTACGAAAAAATATTTTTCCTCCTAATTTATGTCAAAAACAAGCAAAATATTCATTTAATCATCAGAAATTAATTTTATTTTTGTTTCATACTGTAATGTAAAAAGACCTTTCCCTTTATTTTCTTAACAATAAAACGCTTCTGTAATCCAACACTTGTCTGAGCCTACATTTGAGGAGATCCTTCCAGAGACTACCAATGGCCAATCCATCAAATTTCTATGTCCTTCCAATATTTGTCACCGAAACAATATCGATTTTTGACCCACTCCCTTCGGGGGAGGAGAGAAGAAAAATACTGAAAATGGCAAGTCGTCAGGAAGTAAAATCAAAGACTGGATCATTCCTCATGGAACATTCTTTGCTACAAATTCAGCATTGGAATGATGTACATGTATATTATTACTAAATCATTTTATAGAATACATTCTCACCTTACTTTTTGAGGGATTTGATTGAATATTTTGATTTTGATTAAACACATTTGCGGAATTTGTTTCGATATTCGATATTTTATGACCTGTCGTAAATCATTTCATTCAAACATAATTTATTGGTTTTTTTTGTTTGTTTGTTTGTTTTTTTGTAAAGGAAAGAATTAATTTGTGAAAAATTTGACTTTATAGTAACAACGAACCAATCTTTACCCCTTTTGCTACCTCTTTTTTGTTGGCAAACAAACATGTTTTTAAATAAATTATGAGTAATTTTAAGTGGGAATATAAAGCATTCATTCGTTATAAACAAAAAGAGGGGGTCAATGAATTTATTTGTTATATTTTAATAAAATGTTTCAAATCGTAAAAAATTTCTGAATTGATTTCATTTCTTAATACTGTAATATCTTGGCCAAAACCTACCAAATACGATAGTAGAGTAAAAAAATCATTCTTATTTTTACAATCCTATATATTTACATGGAATAACTTATTAGCATCTACATTAATATCATTTGCAAAAATCAAATGACAAGTTCAGTCACAAAATAATTCCTCGATGAAATCGGAGAATAAGTCACCAAAAACCCAATAACAGGCTGTTATCTCTAAACGGCTACTCCAGGGCAGCTCCAAAAATCCACCGATTTTTATCGGGTGAATCCTAACACCGAAACCTGAGTCACACGGAGCTTCTCAAATAATCAGAAGCAACCTTTCACACTCCGAAGTCTCTCCGAACTCTCTTTCGAAGTATCTTCCTTTCCTCTGGAAAAAACGCACTTTATTTTCATCAGATATCCACCTCCGGTTTCTCATTGGTGAACTTGATTTGTGGTTGGTGATTGATGAACTGCTTAGAAACACCTCCTCAAGAGTCTAAACCTGACCGAGGTAGTGTCTGTTAAGTAACCATCTTTGTGGCTGACCATCTCTTCAGGACATGTCAATTACAGGCAAATCTGAGTTAACGCCTGCTGAAGTGCACTTAGGCTTGACATTTAAATATAATAGCTGGTGATTGTTCAGTTTTTGATGATTTGAGGATTCTCTTCATAAAGGAAAAAAAGTTTAGCGTCTGGATGTTTCGACGCTCTTCTCCCATGAAAACATGATGGATCTATTTGAAACGACGGGATACACATTTGTATTCCCATATCTGGATAGCAGCAAATGACCAAACACAGATGACTTCCAGTCCAGATATTTCCTTATATAAAATGCAAGAAGTTCCACAAATGTCAAAGGCTTTTTGAAAATGACTGAACGTTCAATTCTGTGATTTAAAAGTGACAACATTAAACGATGTAGTGATTACATTAAATAGACATTTTTGGACACATTCAAATGCCTCGGTAAGTACCAAAAGATTTTTATAATATAAAGTGAATATAAATACTAACTTTGATCACATTAAGCAAATTTTTTTGTATTATTTCTTTTGTTAAAAAAATATAATAAAAGGGTTTGTTTTTTAAAAGTTTTACTAAAAAATTAATATTTGAAAAACACTATACCGTGTGAGAAATCGTACTTTAATTGAAAAATATATAATTAATAATAGAAAATAAAACTTCATTTACTATAACTAATTTGGAATTCATAATTTTTATGAAATACTTTTTTGAAATAATTTCACACTGAAATAGCTTGGGGATCAACTGAACCAAAGAAATGCAGTCACATACTTTACATTCCTTGCGAACTGTGACTAAATACTTTCTCCTATAAAATAATTAAAAAGATACTTTAAAACAGGAGGGAGGGTCTTTAAGAAATATCAATGAAACATTTAAAATTCTCGAATAAAATTCGGAGAAGATACTTTCAATCTGTAACTTTTTAAAATGTATTAATATTAACCAAAATAAATTAACCATACAGTGACGAAATTGCATGTATATTTGTTTCATACTCTTTTCTGAAAATAATAAAAAAATAACCAAAATTTTAACATATTTTTCTTTATTATTGTAATTTATTAATGTATAAAAAATTAGTATTCTTTGAAAAATAACTTTAAGAGAGCATATTGATTTTTATTTTTATTTAACATTTAAAACTTTCTGGAATCATTGTTTCTCTAGATTCTCCAAATTATTGGGCGATTAAATTAATTTTCCTGGACTTTTTAGAAGAATGTGTGGCGCTAGCTTCATAAGCCAATTAATAGAGACTGTACAGGTGATTATTTTTGTCTAGTGGTTGTGTTAACCGACTGCGGAGCCTAGCGTCGCGTGTTCGATCCTGAGCAATTCAATCTGCCACAAATGTATTGCAGCTTTGTTTGCTACTTTTAAATTTTAATTGAAGAACTCTTTAAATCAGAAATCTTCCTTTTTTCATATGCTTTAAAATTGTAGAAAAAATCCTTTAATTCCACAAGATGACTTTTTTTCCATTTTATTAATTTAAATCTTACAGGTTTGTTTATTCCACTCACTTCAGTTTAAGAAGAAATTACTTACAAATGAGCTGTACCGCTCCAAAGCGAACCTATTCTATTTTTATAAGAAAATATTTCCCATTCATTGATTTAGCAATGATGAAGATTAATTTGAATGGAAACCTTAAATAATATCCCCATTTTTTTTTAAGTTTTTCAAATTTTATTTTGAGAGATTCACTGGACTTTTAAATCGCCATAAAAAGAAATTTTTTCAAATCCATTGACACACACACACACACGCACGCACGCACAAAAAAAAAAAAGATTATGAATAATAATTACATAAAAACCATTTCACAAAATTTCGGAATTCTTAATTTGAATAAGAAAGTGTCATTTGTTACAACGTTAATAAATGTTGTTGTTGTCGTCGTGTGACAAGTGCAATAAAAAGTATTAAAAAAAAGGGAGGGAGGGGGACAATTACATTGTTCCAAAAGCATACAGAACAGTCCTGGCCACATCTTCAGCTTTATCGGAATAAAGAATATCCCTGGTACAGTCAATGTCTATTTTGAAGAGGGCTGAAATAATAGAAAGGCAACTAAAAATATGCTCCGGATCCAGCTGAACGTCAGGACAGTGTCAGCATTCTTCATATAGTCTGGAACCGTCAGGCGTGATCTTCATGCCCCAGGTGACCTATGCCCTGTTCTGAGTCTTGCAATTTTGGTTGTAATGTCTCTTTTATAATTTAGATGCCATAGGGATTGCCCTTGCCACTAAGATGTTAAAATTCTACCTGTTGGTCCGCGGGAAGTATTTTACTTCCCACCTATCACTCAATGGAAGAACCAAAGGAGGTATTTCTCGATCCGCCCCCTTGGGACGCGCCCTCTAAGGGTTACAGGTTCCCTAGAGAGCATTAATAAATAAAAATTATGAATGCTACTGGATGGGGGCTGGGCTACAGTGGGGGGGGGGAATTTTCGGTCTCCCGAAAATTCCAGTCACCAGATGTAATCAAATTGTTATTTGTAGACAATCCTGTAAAAAGACCACTTATAATATTCCTTTTGATGAGTATAAAAACTTAACACAAAACATAAAAGTAATGATTTTTGCAACAATTTTTATATAACATTTTTATTTTGTACTTTCATAAAAATACATAATCAAAGAATAAAATGCAACATTGTTCTTTCAAATCCTATGCAAATTTTAACTCCTCCGCCATCCTATTTTTACGAATACAATTAATAAATTCTTTTAACAGTGGCATTGCTTGATTGCTGGTAGAGATGCATAATCCACGATTTTTTGAATAACAAATAATATTGCTATTGTTATTTTTAAATATGCGTTCCAAATATCTGTTATTTCAATCATATTATTAATTAAAAATTAACACTTAATATTAAATATAAAATTTATTAATTGTAATTAATACTTAATTTACTAATTTAATTAACATGTGATTGAATTAATTTATCTGTTTCAGCTTACTTTTTAAATTTTATTTTTTTTCTCAAAACTATTTATTTAATTTATTTATTTGAGTAAACCATTTTCTGGAAAATATGAGTTAAAAATATATGTCATTTCTTTAAAATGTTTACTTTAGTCCTATATTCTACCAATAGATGGCGCCAGCAGTAAACAGAGTACATGTAATCAAAGTCAATCATGTCACGAGCAATAAAAAATGATCTGTATGGAATAGTACATCATCAAATACGAATATTGGTCACTCCCGTAAAGTGGAGTGGTGACTTCGTACTTTCCAGTGAAGACTCGCTCTTTCCGGTGAAATCACCGCTGCGATAAATTTCAGTGATATGCAATTCAATGATACGATACGATAATTCCAATAACCGGTCTGTTCACTTTTCAATCCAATCACAGATTTCTTTCGAGAGCTTCCATTGGACAGATCGTATCGTCACCACTCCAGCAAATTTCAGTGATATCGTATCGATTGTTAGTTTCTATCGTGATCCAAAACTTGTAATCGAAATATCATCAGTAAGATCGTATGAAGGATTTGAATCCCACCCCTCTTTGAAAAGTATTGATCACTTGTATTTGTGACTTTTTGATATTGGTTACGTAATAATCGCTCTGAAAATATTCGTCATCCCTAATTGCTGGTGATCCTAGACAAATTGTTAGGATAAGAAACGTAAAAAATATTTACTCATCATTTGCTAATAATTACGAAGGATGATCCAAAAAAAAGTTTACAAGCAGCAGTGTTCGGAAAGAAGAAATTGTGAATTGGAATGTTGTTATCCAGAATGGGGACACATGGCGCTAGTTGTCTTAGACCGGTCGTTCAAACAGATAGTATTAGTACTGAGACCTGAAACAGCGACAGTAATGGCAACACGTCTAGAGAAGTGGTCTCGCACAGAGGTGCGAGCCGGATACGATTTCTATGGGCCAAAAATGTGTCTCCATCGGACATTCACAGACAATCGTTGAAGTGTACGGGGGCGAAGCAATGAATAGACAACAGGTGGAGAAATGGCGTCACTCTTTTCAAGAGGGCAGAGAAATTCCTGGAAATGTTTAGGTGAGAGGTCTGGAGCCAGCCCCCTACAGCCCCGATTTGGCTCTCAGTGATTATTTCCTTTTCTCGGCATTGAAGAGACACTTATCCGAAACAAAGGTGCCGAGTTCTGAAAGAGACACTTATCCGAAAGGTTCAAAAAGGTGCCGAGAACTGACGAGCCGTGGACTTGATTAGTATTACCAAGACGGGTTAAACAAATTGATCCAGTGGTGTGATAAATGCCACAACAGGTAAATGGGATCTATAGTTTTATTTTGTGCTCTTTGGTTCGGCATTATTTATCTGAATAAATTTATTTATTTATCCCCCTTCGAGAATATGTCAATAACTGTGTCTATGCAATTATAACACCTTTGAAAAGGGCCCTGAGGGAATTTGAAAATCTTGCCAGTCTTAAATTATGTACTATTTTCCAGGCATGATCAGATATACATTTTTATAAATATTTTAACATGACAACGTTTATACATAGGCAATCTATAAATTGTGGGCAGCAAAACTGATTCAAAATATTTTAAGCAGAGAATTTGACAGTATCTTCCAGTTGGCGCATAGTTACTTTTTGAGAAATGGATCCAAGAAAGGATCTTTCAAAATTTTAATTACATCTTTAATGAAATAAAATTAATAGAAATTTGATCATTTTTCTCAATACCTTAGGAGCATATTATTCCAAGAAACTATTCTATGCCACTTTAAATTTCAAAGATAAATTCACCATAACTTTTTAATATCATTACATAATTTAGTAAATAATAAAGAAAAATTTCATAATTTACAAATAAATTTTGCGTTTTCTTGGAATTAAAACTGCCTACCAAATTTCATTCCTCTTGCTCTTCTCCTTTTTTATAGTTATAATGTGTATAAATAGAGTTTCGAAAGTTTTTTCGGAGGGGCGGGGGACTTCATGAGGTATAAAATGAAAAGGTCCCTTGAATTCTTAGAATTCATAAAAATTTAATTCTCCCAAAGTCATTTTTTTTTTTGCAGTTCTAGTGGTTTTTCAAGCCTTTAATTGTCAAAAAATTATTTCCCTACCTACCACCCATTTCCATAAATCGCCTTTCAGTCAAAGCACTTTGAAATCCCTTAAGAAGAGCCCTACCGAAGAGCCATTTCATTATGACGACTCTATTAATTACATATAGGACGCTCTTTAGCCTGCAAAACTGCCAGCGTCTGACTCCTTATCTCCAAATCTCGTCGAAGACGGTCACGGTAAAGTATTGACAGTAAAGCTCTGTGAAGTCTGTCCTTACCGGGGATAAGCTCCTGCCGGGACTGCCCCCTCAACCCAACCATCGCAGCATCTGACACCACAAGGTAGACAAAGGTATTTGGTACCAAGCGCTCACCAACTAGCCATGCAATTCCCTCACATTGCGAGAGGACCATAAATGCTTTATGGGATTAATGTCAGGTGAATTTGTAGGCCAAGAAATGACTTGAAAATCACTGAAATGTTCTTCGAACCACTCCCTGACGATTCGACCGTTATGACATGGTGCATTATCCTGTTTGTAAACACCATCCCCCACCGGAAATATTATTGTCATGAATAGGTGAACCTGATATGCAACGATGTTCACGTAGCACACAGGGATTATTCTAAGGGGATTTTGGGTCCTAATGTGCTTCATGAAAACATTGACTATACCACAATACTCCTTCCACTGGCTTGTCACCGTCCAACTATGTATCCGGGAGCCAAGGTTTCCTTTGGACATCGGTGTATTGGCACATGTCCATAGATGTGATGGATCAGAAAACGTGACTCGTCAGACCATACAAACAGGGACATATATCAGTCTGCGGCTGCGTAGACCCATACGCAGCAATGTACACTGCACAGTGTGTTGAGAAACACCATATGGATTGTGGACGACATACCCCTGGTCAGTGACTTGTCATTTCATCATCCATAACCAATTTCGATACGGGCTCACAACAATTTCACATGAACAGCCCACTAAAAGCGACGTTTCTGATATTGATGTTCCCAATCCATCCAAACCATAACGATTTGACCTTTATCGAAATCTTATAAATCAGCTACTTTTCCCATTATTTCGCTAATCACGCTATGTTCGGAAAGAAAATGAATCGTCCCTTTATATACTCCAACATCAACCGCGCACACGCAGTGATTTTCTTCTTGGGTGAGCTCATTATTATAGATGGAGGATGGTCCTAATATAATGGCTCTTCGGTATAAATTCAAAGAGAAAATTCTTTAAATGCCAATGAAATCGACACCCTCCATGCAACCCTACACAAATCCTCGATTATTCATGGGAATTAGAATGATTCACTGAGAAAAATCTTCCTCAAATGCCACTTTATCTATTAAGGTCAACTGCCCCTTTTTTGCCAAGTGTTATTGCAACCTCTTCAACCCCCTCTTCCTTTTCACATTCCTATAAATTACGAGGTCCGTCCCAAAATAGCCTTAGTGTTGCTTTAAAACGGGACGTTAATATAACTAAACTAAACTTTCCCCTTCCTATGAACAAACTGCAGTATTGCGTGGTTGGAATCGAGAATAGCAGTGTCCACACAGTGATTCGCGAACGAGAATAGCTGTATCCACATAGTCATTCGTGAACGAACGACATTGCTTGTAGATGGGTAAGGGTTCATTTCATTCACTTACATGATCCGTTCGTGTCGTCCTTTCGTTAGCGAACGATAAGCTTATTCCTCCTATCTGACATTATGTATCCGCTCTCTATGAGCCTATCTGATTTCACCTATAATCTAAATTTTAACTTCAGTGGAGTTCATTACATTATGATAAAGGATTAACAAAATGCTAATATGTAAGCTTTAATTCTTTGAGTACACTTTAATGTCGATATTCCATATTTTTAAAATACATCATTAAAATATTTCTGCATTACTTATTGCATTCAGAGCAATAATGTGAACATTTCCTTCACTAGGAAAAATGATCGCGATAAACACAAATCGTACTTTTATTGTGCAAAACAGGCATGGTTTATTTTATGTATTTAACAATAGCACTTGTTCATTGTATAAATTGGGTTCAAAATGAAAACTGATTAGTAAATCTTTTCAGTTAAAATCGATTTGCAGTCATCTTAAAAAATGGGCAAATTTACCAAATTAGTATTTTTGCAATGTACCAATATATGGACTTTTTTTTTTATTTCTATATTTAAATGGAGACTTTTTTTTCATTTCATAATGTTTGTCATGCATTATTTTACATCAACTAAAATAAAATTTTTGTAATAAATAGTTATGATTTTTTTTTTACAAAAGCATACACTATGAAAAAATTAAATACATTTTTTTAAAAGGAACTTTATATTAACTTTATCGGATCTTAATTTTTCAAAGATATAAGATTTTTATCATATTTTAATAATGCACTTTTATTTATTAATTTGCACTTTTAATTATTGCATTGTTTAATAATTCAGGTGTTAGATATCATTCAAGTATCATAAAAACATTATCCTTTTGTTTTCTGATTTATACTTTAAGGAATATATTAAATAAAAAATAAAAATGTTCTTTTTTCCAGTGTTCTGATAGATAAAATCTTTTGTCAGAGAGGGAAAAATTGAAAGATAAAAAGTCAAATCAGAAAAATGAATAGTTAAAGGTAAATATTACTCTTTTTTATTACTGTTGGTTAATATGATTGATATAAAAGTTTCTTTCTCAAAGTTAGTTAGTTAAGTTCTTTCTCAAAGTTAAATTTATTTTGAAAATCAAATGTTTGTTCTGAAGGAATCTTTACTATAAAAATGCAATCATTTTTATTGGGGAGAATATTTGCCTTAAATTTTTAAAGTTTTTTGTTATGCATTAATTAATTAACTTTTTTTTTTTTTCATTTTATGTTTGTTTGCTGAATTTTTTTAATTTCATAATGTTTTTCTTGCATTAATATATTTTTTTTTTAATTTTAACCTTAAATATTTTTTTCACCCCTATATTTTGTGACAAATTACAATACCATGAATTATTTTACAAGCAAAATAAACCTGTAATTATTTTTTTTAAATCTTTTTTTTTTTATCTATTGTTGCTCTTTAATTTAGGAATTTGATATTTAAAATTCCTATTTATAATTTGCTGTTACTTTAATAGTCTATTGATATCTACTAAATAAATTATTTCAATTATATAATTTTTATAATATCACAATTTACTCTTATGTAAAAAGATTTCTTTCATTCATTTAATTTCAATGCTCTAGCTAATGAATGATATATCTCCTTTATTATTAAAGCTTTGAAAGATAGAATAATCTATTTGTTATAAATACAAACGTTAAAAAAATGGTTGAAAATTGAACCTCTGCCACTTTTTTTGGACACTTCCTTATTACAAATATCTTGGTTCCAAACAACCAAGATATATTGTTAGATGCTTGTAATATGTATAATGGAGCTTAGTGATCTGGGTGTAATATGCTGATGTATCTGATTGTGCAATTGGTGAGTATTCATGAGCCATAGATTATCCTTTCTAACTAAAAGTTAAACATGGTAATAAAAATAGAGAATGATACAAGTATGTTCCAACATTGGCAGAGAGTGGATTAAGTTAGGTTATAAAATCCATCCCAGGTATATTCACTATTTTGATAGATTTTATATGTCCCTGTATTAAATGTTGTTATCTTTGAAATTCATTATTAAACATGCTCATTGTTTGTATTGCATCTACAATTAGACTAAGTTTACAAATACTCCCTACAATGTGCTAGGATATACAGATAGATATTAGTTCTACTTAATATTTATGCTACTACAATTTTCAAAAAAGGATTATTTGGCTTTGGTTCTGCATACATTAGTTTAAGTAATTTATACTTTCTGAGGTCATGGCAAGTATGTTGGGCTACCTCACATTACCTATTTCTTAAATTTGATTAGAGCTATCATCTTTTATTCATTCCCCCATCGTAAAAAGTATTTGCAAATGTTCTGACTGCATAGTATCAAACAATCAAAAAATATTTTTTATATTTTAAGATAGTAATCAGAAAAAATATTTAACACTGAAATTGTCATAAGTTCTTGCTTAATTTCTTCATAAAACAAGAATCTAGATATTATAATTTTGTATATTCTGTTAATTAATAACTAACTATTTCATTAATAGAAGACATTATTTTTTTAATGCGAATTTTTTATTTCAGTACAATCTTAATCCAAAAAAATTTTAATGTTTACTAATATTGAGGAGAGGGGGATAGTTTTTAGTGGTGAAATATACATTTCTGATTTATGCATCAGAAGATTAAAATAAACTGGTGATATACTTTTATGCCAATTTGGTATGATTTTTTAATATTCTTAATTTTTTATATAGAGTTCAATTAAAATATGAGTCTTTTAATATATTATCCTAAAAGTAAACCAATACATAAGTTTTATTATTTCTGATATCTTGATATCTTGAAATGTAATTTATACCTTGCAATGTTGAAACAAAGTATAAATTAAACCTTTCTGACATTGTGTGGAAAAAAAAATTAATTGAAAAAGGAAACTTCACATGTCATATTTTATTAAAATGTGCAAATTATTTCTCTTTTGTGCATTAATAATAAATGGATACTTTTTCCATGAAATTCTTAAAGCTTATAAATTAAACAAAATTATATAATGTAAAAAGGATCATTTTTTAAATACAGAATAGGTAAAATTTTATAATCGGTTTTCTTACAAAAATGGATTTGCAGAAAAGGACTTAACATTGATTATAACAAAAAGATACTATGAGTGTTATTAATCCCTGTATAAATAAAGTTTCACTCTCATTTTTTTACCTTGTTTTTGGTTGTTCATGGGAAGAATATCTAATTGTCTTCCTTTTGCAGTTTCTAAGTGCTTGTGTGTCTTTTTGTAGATTAGCAAGCTTTTTTTTAAATTTTATATAGAGTGTCCATTCAAATCATTAGCTAATTTCTTATCTTTTAGAGACTTTATACTTTTTACTTGATCTACTAATACTTTAAACGATATTTAAAAAATGCTCTTTTTATAGCTATAATCAATAAATTAGGGATTCTACATCTTTATGAAGTACCCATTCATATTTCCCATATTTAGTAAAATAATCTTTGTACGTTAACATTTTAAACAAACATTTCCGATTTCCTGTGATTAAAATTGTCTGTGGTATGGAGTTTTAATTATCATTATTTTGGACTAATCACCAGTCAACTCAAATGAAATCCTTCCATGAAGCAGACATCGAAAGAGTCTAAAATGGTCTATAACAATTTGTTTGAGAAATTGGTCAGTTTTCATCATAGAGAAGTCTCATGTCTCTTTGTAAAATATTTAATTAATTAAACACATCTTATATTGTTAGGGAATTGTATAAAATTTTAGATTTTCTAATTTTTTCAGCAATATGTTTATTAGGAACTACATAAACTACATATGTTTATACGAACTACATAAAATGCAATTATTTATATCATTTACAGAATTCTTCCAAATGGATTTTTTTTTTTTTTTTTTTTTTTTTCAAATGGTTTAAAATTTAGGAACTTTTTTTTGGCAAGGGGGGGGGGGGTATTCAAAAATATCTTTATTTTGCTATTTCTTCTAAAAAAATGTAAATTTGTCATTTTTTTTAGTTTAATTTTTTTTTATATTTCATTTATAGTATAAATTATATGTGCATTTATCTTAATGAGGGTATTTATTTTAGTGAAAATTATTGGTTCGTGCTGGTTCAAACTATGAAATATCTGTGTTCAATGTGTGTGAAATATCTTTTTTTATATTTCATTTATAGTATAAATTATATGTGCATTTATCTTAATGAGGGTATTTATTTTAGTGAAAATTATTGGTTCGTGCTGGTTCAAACTATGAAATATCTGTTCTTGTTTATGGATATGTTTATGTTATGTTTTTATGAATATGTTATTTACTAAAATTTATATCTTCCTGTTCTTGAAATTTCATACTTTCCATAAATAAAAATGAATTATCATTATACTTTTATTTATGTATAAATATTTAAATTGGTTGAGATAAAATGAATCCCTTAATTTCAGAGCTTTATTGTGCAGCAGGTAGTTTCTGTTTTTATTTAAAAGATAACAGTTTAATAATTATGGTATTATTAATTTTTATTACAACCTTATAGATGTTTAATATGATATAATTTATTGATATCTTAATTAAAGGATAATATATATTATAATCTAAGGCATAAATGAATAGATAATCTAATTTATCTCTTATAAGGGTTATATGAATGCTTATCAAACCTTGTAAAGTATACCTTTGTCAATGCTGTGATTTAAAGAAGGATGGTAACTTGGCATACCTCAAAATATTGTATGACAGCAAATGGACTTCAATTATTTCAAAATTCATGTTACTGCTTTTATAGCTAGTGCTGATTAAGATATGGAGCATAAAAAGAATTGCATTTAAGATACGATACATAGGAAATAAAAAAAAGGAGCAAACTTTGACACTATGGTATTTAACATAGCAATAGAAGTTTTCCTTATTGTTTTTAACTGTGTTGCTGGTCATCTGACTGAGTGCAGTCCCATATGCCTTTGCTTATAATCTCAAAATCATTCCCAAGGTTTTTATTTATTAATTAGGGGGCTCTGCTCCCTACATATTAATACTTATCAACTTTTGGAGGAATCCACCACAATGCTCGCAAATTTTCAAAATAAACCTTGCTTGCTTCACATATTACAATGAGAAAACTACATCCTAGCACAGTTGTTGTAAAATACAATTATAGGTGAGCTGAATTCATTTGTGTATAATTCAAATCAGAACTGTTTAAAGTTTGTTCAGTTTGTTTAAAGATAACTCTAAAAACAAAATATTTAGATTTAACAATAAACTTGCTGTGGTGATATTTTAGCACAATTAGGGAAAAAATCCAATTCTCTTAATAATAAAAGTCCTAAATTGGTCTCATTTTGATGAGACATTTTTGTTTAATGAAGGCATTATATAGACAAATTCAACAGGCAAATGAAACTATCTGAAAAAATCACTAAAATGTAAGAGAAATGTGTAGAGCTGATTTTCAGATTAACACCATGCTTGAAGTTATGTAATTAATCAATACATTGATGTCACTTAGAATACTTGAAAATAACCATTAAACTGATAAGAAAAAGTAATACAGTCGTGGGTCAAAATATTAGCTCCGTAATGTGCTATCTCATATGTGTTATATGAATGTTTACTGTGCTTCTGTAAAAACACAACTGCAAACTTCTTTAGTCTGTGAGACCACTGTAACACTTTTGTGTGTGTGTATATATATATATACATATTGTTACGAAATTTCCGGGGTTCGTTTGGACAGTGGGAGTTATATGGTGTGGAGAACGCTCAGTCAGCAGTAGAAAATGAAACAACGACGTTTATTTACACGAAGACACACACAGGACAACACAAAGACGGCAACTATATACAGCACACAATTATCTTCAGCCGAGACGAGCAGACAACAGCACACAACAGACTCTAATGCAGACCGTAGTGCACAACTTAATTCAGCACTCACTTGACTCCGTCGCTGCTCTTCTAATCTCTGGAAGGCCAGTTCTTGCTGTCGATTCCGACTACTCTTCGACTCCACTGGTCCACGACTCAATTCACCGTCGGTTCACAACTACGACGACTCCACTGGTCCACGACCACTCTTCTCTGTCGCTTCCGACTGCTCAATTCACCACTGCCCGGCAGCTGCGGGTGCTTCCTTTTATAGGTCTCAGGAGGCGGGGCTAGAAGCCTCTCAACCAATCAGGAACGTTATAGGCGTATCTCCATTCCTACTGGACGGATCGGAAAAATTCTCGATGTTTCGGGTATAATCTATTTTGGCGCCAAAGTCGCGAAATTCGTCGCCAGGTCGCCAAGTTTGTCGCCAAGCTCTGGGACCTCCCATGGAATCCACTATGCTGGGAAGCCGCCTCGCAGATTCGTAACAATATATATATATATATATATATATATATATATATATATATATATATATATATATATATATATATATATATATATATATATATATTCAGAAATTTTCTCCCGAAGTCGTATTATGAACCATTGCAATAGGTAGTTTTCCTATAAGGAATGCACTTAAAAGCATGTCAGAATGGAACAAAAAAAGTTTTATTTTTAGATTTCCTCTTATTCCTGTTAGTTAGAAACCAATTTTTTGGCATCCCTCAGGCAATATTATACCTTTTAAAACTAGGCTGATTATTTATTGCTTTCAATAATATTTTATTTTAAATTTGAAAGAAGCTGTCATTTTTCTCATCATTTTAAAATTTTAATAAATTGCTTAATTAACTAGATTTTCCAACCTAAAACAAATTCCATAAAAAAAATGTCAAAGGAAAAAAAGTGCTTCTTAGGAAACTATATATATATTATATATAGTTATAGAAATATATAGTTATAGTTATAGAAACTATATATATATATATATATATATATATATATATATATATATATATATATATATATATATATATCATTCTTATTACTTATCTTATCATTCTTATTACTTATTGTCGAGTGGCAGCATTCAAATATAAACAAACCGTTATACAAACTTTTCCGAGTGCTTCATGGAACGTTTTTATAGCTTCACTTTATCCAACACTTCTCTGGAGTAATTAATGGAGCTGAAAAGTATTATTAGAAATTTTCGGATGTGGAATTGCTGCATCAATGAAAACTACATTTAGTGCGAGAAAAGAAAATGTAAACAATATCAGTATTATAGAAAGACACTTTAAACAAAGTGTAATCAAGTGCGAATATGGATCGGGAAATGTATTTCTTCTGTGACTTATCTTTGAAAATTAATATTCATATTTTCTAGAACTATTATCTCACAAAAATAGATTTCGCATTTTCTTAAAATTCAGTATATGTAATCTTTTTACTGATATCAGTTTCATTTTCAAACAATCTTGTTTCTTAATTTTTAATTTTTTTTTTTTATTTACTTTGATTTTCATTCTGAAACAGTGTTATAATGAAATTCAAACTCATTCATCAAAACACTCAATTGTATACTTTTGCTTGTGTTAATTTAAATTAATAATTTACAGTTTTAATTAATATGTTAGTTACTAGATATAAGCATTTGAACTTCAGAATATTTTAACTATCTACATTCTTTTGTATTAAGTATTACGTGACTCACAGCCGTCATAGCAAAATCTGAGAACTGACTCATTTGCCTAGAATTTCTAGAAGAACAAGAATTATAGTACTGAAGAATTTCAAAATATAGTTGAGGTACCATATCCTCCTAAACTTTAATTTTTGTTCTTGTAGGTTTCTGCTGGTGCTTTCTGGTAACAGTTCATCATTTGGATTCTTTCTTGTATTGTTTTTTATTGTTCGTATGTGTATGCCATCTAGATGTTCAAATAAATATTTTATGTTTATGAAAAAAAAAAAGAAAAAAAACTATTTCCCTAACATTTCTTTGTATTTAAACGATCGCTAAAGTTGGAGCCATCTGCCTGTGTATTCAATAGCTTAACACCTGCCTTTTGCTATTTTCTTTCCATTATTAAAATGAGAAGCATTTGTTTATGTATTTAATAAATTTTCAACCGCTTTCTTGAATTTCCGAGGCAAACACGGTTCCATGGATTAGAATAAATAATTTCTGCCTCTTAAAACCAAAATTCAAGAACTTTTAATGATTTAAAGATGGCAATAATAATTTATGTTTCACCATTAAATTTTATGTATAAACTCTCGTTATAATTCAAGTAATAGATGAATGCACATTTATTTTTGTATAAAAAAAGAATAGCATATATTAAGAATATTTGTAAATTGTTAATATAATTTAAATAATTTTATTTAAAACAATTTTAAAAAGTATGTCGAGCTCCGATCTTGCGAATACGAAGTCAGTACTTTGACAATTCCTACTGCTCAACTACGCAACAATTTATTAATATACAAACAGGGTCCGAGTTAGCCTAATTGGGGCCCGGAGACTAATTGGGTCTTCTTTGGTGTACCCCCTCTACGAAAATTTAGCTGAATTCCGCCCTAGAAAGCCATGGAAAGCTCCAATTATACGAAATATAATTTTTTTGTTTTCATACGATAGATAAATAAAGAAGCTAACATAAAAATGATGGATTTTATACTGTACTGATATTTTGTTCAAAAAAAATTCATTAAAGAATTAAGCGCAAATTAAACTTTCTATTCAATTTGGGGGGGGGGGCTCTAATGTGGGGGCCCGGGGCAACTTCCCCGTATGCCCCTGCTTTAGTCAGGCTCTGTATACAAACCAAGTCAAAAATTTGAATTTTTTCTATGAATTTGGGAATTTTCTTAGGATTGGCTAGTTATTGGCTTTAATATTTTTATGAATGAATACACTTTAAGTACACTATTATTATATTAAACCTCATCCTGAATTCAAAGTCCAACTGATGTCCTTCCCTTGTAACTGCTACAGACGTTTGTCAATTTTTGGATTAATTTAACAGTGACTCAGAGTGTAATATAGCATTAAATAAATGTTATTTATTTCAATGCTTCACTCTACGAACATTAAATAAATAATGTTTATTGCACTTTTACATTCTTATAAAATTTTCTGTTATTTATATTTCAGAGTTGCGTGGTGAGAAACATTCATGATAGCGCAAGTTTGAAGTCTACCCTGATAACAAGATAAACTACTGGGTCACCGCATCATTTCAACAGAAAAAAAAAAAATGTTTTATTCCATGGCATGCATCTTCGATGAAACCCATCAGTAAGAAATAGAAAAAAGAATCAATTAGACGTTTTCAAAATGTGTCATATAAGTTCATTTTCTTTATTATTGCTTTCTATGTATTAATTAACATTTCTCTTTGTGTGAACAAGGTGAAAAATTTTTTACTTATGACTTAATGTCGTTAAATATATTCCTACGTCATACGTAATGTGTTTTTCTATTATAACTCCACAAAAAGAATAAGTTTTGCATCTGCTTTATAAATTTGTCATCTATGCTCTATTATACTTTATCTGCAAGGCAACTAACCTATTTCTGACTTATGTAGTAGAATCATTTTAGAGCGAATTGCTTTAAAAAGGTATTTTTACCTTTACATAGTGGAAAAACCATATGCATGTGATTTATGCAGTCGGGAATTTTCTGAACGGCCAAATTTAATAAAGCATTTATTGATGGCCTCAAAAGAGAAACCGTTTACATGTGATATGTGTAATAAAGCTTTTACACAGAAGAGAAATTTAACTATACATTTACTGACACATGCGAAAGAGAAACCGTTTACATGCGATGTCTGCAATAAAACATTTTCTGTCAGGTGGAATTTAAAGAGACATTCTCAGTTGCATATGAATGAGATATCATTTACATGTGACATATGTAATAAATCATTTTGTCAAAAGTCAAATTTAATTAGACATTTACGGACGCATACGAAAGAGAAACCGTTTACATGTAACGTGTGTAATAAAGCATTTGCTGAAAAGTCATCTCTAACAAAACATTTATCGGTGCACACAAAAGTGAAACCATTTACATGCGAGGTGTGTAATAAAGCATTTTCCGAGAATTATAAGTTAAAGAGGCATTTGCCGTCGCATACGAAGGAGAAACCATTTGCATGTGAGGTGTGTAATAAAGGATTCTCTGATAAATCGAATTTAAGAACACATTTATTGACGCATACGAAAGAGAAGAAGTTTGCATGTGATATTTGTCATAGAGCTTTTTCTCGGATGGATGAATTAAAGGCACATTTGCGTACACATACGAAAGAGAAACCATTTGCATGTGACATATGTAGTAGAGCATTCGGTCACAGGTGGAGTTTACAAATTCATTTATGGACACATATGAAAGAAAAACCGTTTACATGCGATGTATGTAATAAAGCTTTTTCTGCCAGTCCGAGTTTAAAGAGACATCTTTGGTCACATACGAAGGAGAAACCATTGGTCTGTGACGTGTGTAATAAATCATTCTTTGATAGAGCGAAATTAAAAATACATTTAAGGACTCATACGAAAGAAAAACCGTTTGTATGTGATATTTGTGGTAAAGCTTTTTCTGACAATTCGAATTTAAAGAGACATTTTCAGACACATACGGAAGAGAAACTATTTACATGAGATGTATGCATTTTCTGTCATTTTGAAGTCAAGGACATGATTATGGATGCGTACAAAAGATAAATCATTTGCATATGACATCTGCAAACTAGCTTTTACACGATTGGTTTTAAAACTCTTTTCTGTATGCTTACGAAACGAGAAACTGTATGCAAGTGGCACCTGTAATAAATTAATTTCTCATCGATTTTAAAACTTATTTATAGAAACATACGAAAGATAACTCATTGGCATTGGTTATGAAAATTTTTTTTCATTCAGTATTTTGGAAAACATATCCCATGGAGAACAAGTAAAAATTGGCAGAACATTTTGTCGCCAGAATTGTTTTATTTTTTCTACTGATCCATTCTGAAAGTAAACAGTTTTATCTATAACAATTGTAGTTTGAAATAAATCATTTGCATCCAATACGAGATTATATTTAAATTGAAATTATTTTTTGTTTCATTAGTTAAGTTTTGTTTTTATAAAGTTATTTATAGAGTTATTTTTGTTTTATTAATGAGTTTTATAAAGTTATTTTTGTTATATTATCTCTGTTTGTGATTTTGACGATGAAACTACTTAAGTCCCATGACTACTTCCATCATTCATCGAACATTATTAATATGCAGACGGTGATTCATTTCACTTCAGTAATATAACATATCTTCTGATCCCTTTTTCAGAAATGTGCCCTATGTAGTTTCATGTTAGAATTGTTTCTGTAAAATGTGTTCTGCCCTGCTTTGTGCCTATAAAATGTTTTATGAATTTCACAAAATGAGATCGAAAATACAAACAGTTACTAAAAATGTATATATATAATATTATATATATTGTTTAGAAAAGGCATATTGTGTTAATATTTTGAATTATTTTTTAGGATGCATCAAAATTTGTATTACTATCTGTTATTGTAATTATGCTGGTTAATATTAAAAATGTTTTACATATACGCACTGAAGTATGTGTAATGAATCAATAAACGTTTCCTTTTTATTGCATAAATTTGTAAATAACGGAATTTTGATATACCTGCTGTATGTCTAAGTGGGGTTTTTTTTCTATGACTTTTATCCTTTTTAATATAAATTAAATCTTTTGAAAGTTAAGATTGGCATGATTTTATGTATATAAACAGATAATAGATTCTGTCTTTTAAATGTTTCTTTTTTAGTAAGATATATAATGTAAGGCTGTGTTTTTTGTATAGCTGCTTTTGAATTATATCGATTGTTCAAAAAATTCCTTTAAGAACTAGCAGGATAGTTCAGACATAAAAGAAAGGAATAATTTGTGCAGTAAAACAATTTTTCCGAAATACAAGGGGGGAGGAGGATGTTATAGAGAATTTTCTGCCAAGGAATCAAGTGAAAGAACGGAATATAAGATATAAAATTTACATCACACATTCAGTAGAATACAGATGTATAATAACACAACAACCTGGTTGCTTGAATTGCAAAGGATATTCAAAACCTTTTCAAACAGATAGTCTTAAGAACAGGGCTAAACTTAGAAGGGACATACGGGGAACATTTTTCCTGGCGTTTTAGTTTATAAAAATCTAAGGATTTAGAATTTAGAAAAAAAATCATATGCGTTTTTTTTTTTTTTTTTTTTTTTTTTTTTTACTTCTAGAAAGCTGAAATAGGTTTCTTTAAAGAGACATGAATAGTTAATAACACATTACTGAATTTATTTACGAAATACTTATTTTGTGCGATTTTGAAAAATGGCTTCATAACAATGTTGTGGAAAAGTAATTTTCATGATCATTTGATAATTAAAATTGCACTTCAATAATAATTTAAGCACTTTACAGAAATAAAATTTGTAGACTATTGACTTATTCAAAACCATTAAAATCTCTCTTTTTTTATATTCAAGAGCGTTTTCGTGATTTATAAGCAGGTTCGTGTAGATGAACTTCTATTCCAAACGGTGTAAAAGAACATTAATAACAAAATATTGTTATGAATCTGTAATGTTGCTTCCCAACACGGTTAGTTCCATCGTAGGAAAGACCACTTTACTATCAACTCTGTTGGATTCGGATTGGATGCCGGATCAATGACCCTCGGCCTGGCGACAAAATAGATTATACTAAAATTTTAAAGAATTTTGGCGATAGGATCTATTGGAGCCGAGTTATGCTTGATTGTTCGAGATTCTTCTCTCGCCTGCTCCAGAAACTATAAAAGGCCGACAGTACAACCCGAAGACATGCGTAAAGAAGCGTATAGTGAGCCAACGGCGAATTAGTTGGATCAGTCCAGCGAAGCATAAGTGCTGAGTGGACCTTAAACAATCGAGTTACAGTGATTTCAGTTTATTATCGAATCTTGGAGTTTATTATCGAGGCAGCATCGTGTGTGGAGTAGCCAGTCGTATAGTAATGAGTCGGCAGTTGGATACATCTAAATCGAGAAGACAATAGCAGGCGTTTGGTGAGACCGTAGCTACGTAGATTCAGTCTCCCTGCTGAATTCTGTCTGGCCGCATTGTGCGCTGAAGTGTTTCTTACTACCGATTACTACTTCTGGGCTGCTGTTTGTTGTAAATGTGCTCTTGTGTACGTCTCGGCTGTGTTTTGTCGTCTGTGTCTTCGTGTTAATAAACGTTATTTATTATTGAGACCTGTTGACTACGCAAAACACCCATAGGCGAATCTGTTGACTTTACGGACTTAGTGGTGTAATTTCCGTAAGATTATACATATAAATTGCCTTTGGTACTTTTAGGTCATTTTAATTTATTTTTGAGCATTTATAAGCTCTCAAATATATATTTATATTTAACGAGCATTTTCTTTTTTTCTCATTAAATATCGAATTTTTTTAGTTGCACTTATTGCATTATTTTGTATGATGATGGGAAAAAATTGAATCTATAATATTAACAGCTTCAGAACAGAAAATCAGATAAGAAAAGTTGATATAACGATTCAGGAAGATGAATGAGGCGAACTTGTCAGAGACCATTAAAATCTTGATATTTTAAAACGGAAGGATAGTAAATTAATCATTTTCCTTCATATGTTGGGAGCGAGTTTGTTTCTAACTGCAACAGGTGGTCAAAAGTAAATATATGCACGCCACAACCATCAATTGTGTTTTCGTACTATGAATGTGTTATAGATTTATGTTACTGATTTTTCGCATGTTACATGTGTTCTGTTAAACCAAAAAATGCTTCTGCGAGTATTTAACCATTTTATAGATCTTACTAAATCAAACTGCTAAAATTAATATTTTAGATTTTTAAAAAAATTGAGAAATATATTTCAATTATGGTGAATTACTTAATAAACTAAAATTAAGTTGTAATTTTAGATATTATGTTGAACAATTTAGATATATAAAACAAATCCACAAGTAAATTAACGAATTCCAGAAGTAAGAACGAATTAATTTTACATAATTCATCAATAAAGGCATAAAAATATATAATTATGATTTTGTTCAATTTAATCCTCGTTAATAAAAATATTAAATCAAGTAATTTTCTTTAATTAGTTTATATTAAATTTAGCTACAGCAAACGAAGTCAATTTAAGAGTTTTGGATAATCATAGAAAATATTAATTACAAAGGAGTAATATAAATTGTAAACAATATTTTTGTACCAATAAAATGCATTTCGGTTCTATACCGTATTTCTGTCAACTTATTGAACATTTAATATCCAAACACATCAAAAGGGGGGGGGGTTCGCGGAGGGGGATTGGATAAGCGTTAGAATGCGCAAAGATTCTGTTCAATTCAAAACATGCGTTGGTAAAAAAATAGAAAATAAATCAAATAAAACCTGAAATGTGTGAAAATAGAAAGCTTTGGTTAATTGAAGAAATGAAAAAAAAATACATACTGTTAGTTCTTCCTTTTATATTACGATTAATGTATTTAAAAAGGCGGATAGTTAATTTTGATCATTTAAATATTTTTTTAATTTGAAAATATGATGAAATGATTTTTATTAGAAAAAAGAGTAGTATATTTTACAACTTAATTAGCTTCAAAATGATGTAATTAACTTTTTAAAAAGCTAAATTTTAAAGTATAGAAAAAATAACATTAAAATGTGCATTGTCGGTTCAGTTAAAAAAGCTGAATTCCCAAATTTCGCGAAAAAAATTTTAAAGACTAATTTTAATAAAGTATTTTTTTTTATTCTAAAGTCAGCATGACACATAATGTATGAACTTAAGACTTTGTGGACATTTCTTTCCCCACGTATGATACATAACCATGTTGTTCCATCTGATCAAATATATTTTTAATCTTGCTTCGCTTTTTGAAGCATTCAAAAAATCGTTCTAATTCAAATGAATGTTTGTTTTTTTTCTTTTTACTTTACGGTTATAAATCTGTAATGTTATTTCCCAGCACAGTTAATTTCATCGTAGGAAAGACCGTTTTGCGATCAGCTCTATTGAATGCTAATCGAATGCCTGATCAATGAATACTGGCTTGGAGAGAAATTTAAAGATACTAGTATCTTTAAGAATTTTGCCGATAGGACCGTTAGAAGCCGAATTATGCTTCATTGTTCGAGAAACTTCTCTGCCCTTCGCCGGAATTATTAAAGGCCGGCAGCCCATAGTTGGTCAACGGCGAATTAGTTGGATTTGTGCACCGAAGCACAAGCGTTGAGTGGAGCTCAACAGTTAGCGAATTGAGAATTGGTACCGTGTGCCGAGTTTTGGAGACAAGTATTGAAGCTGCATCGAGTTGTGTATGGAGTAGCCAGTCGTGTAGTAGTGAATCGGCAGTTGGTACAACTAAAGCGAGGAGGCAGTGGAGAATAGCAGGAGTGTGGAAAGACCATAGAGAATAGCTGTATACATTCCCTCCTCCTGCTGAGTTCCATCTTGTATGCTGTGCTTATTATTTACTACCGATTAATATTTGTGGGCTTCTGTTTGTTCTAATTGTGTTGCTTGTGTGCATCTCGACTGTGTTTTGTTGTCTGTGTCTTCGTGTTAAAAACGTCGTTATATATTATTGAGGCCTGTTGCTGTTAGGGATGATGAATATTTTAAGAGCTGTTATTACGTATCCAATATCAAAAAGTTACAAATACAAGTGATCAATACTTTTCAAAGAGGGGTGTTATTCAAATCCTTCATACGATCTTACTGGTGATATTTCGATTACAGGTTTTGGATCACGATAGAAAGTAACAATCGATACGATATCACTGAAATTTGCCGGAGCGGTGACTTCACTGGAAAGTAACAATCGATACGATCTGTCCAATGGAAGCTCTCGAAAGAAATCTGTGATTGGATTGAAAAGTGAACGGACCGGTTATTGGAATTATCGTATCGTATCTTTGAATTGCATATCACTGAAATTTATCGGAGCGGTGACTTCATCGGAAAATACGAGGCTTCACTGGAAAGTGCGAAGTCACCGCTCCACTTTACGGGAGTGACCGATATTCGTATTTGATGATGCACTATTCCGTACAGATCATTTTTAATTGCTCGTGACATGATTGACTTTAATTACATGTATTCTGTTTACTGCTGGCGCCATCTATTGGTAGAATATAGAACTAAAGTAAACATTTTAAAGAAATGACATATATTTTTAACTCACCTTTTCCAGAAAATGGTTCACTCTAATAAATAAATTAAATAAATAGTTTTGAGAAAAAAAATAAAATTTAAGAAGTAAGCTGAAACAGATAAATTAATTCAATCACACGTTACTTAAATTAGTAAATTAAGTATTAATTACAATTAATAAATTTTATATTTAATATTAAGTAATAATTTTTAATTAATAATATGATTGAAATAACAGATATTTGGAACGCATATTTAAAAATAACAATAGCAATATTATTTGTTATTCAAAAAATCGTGGATTATACATCTCTAGTTGCTGTTTGTGTTACACCATACACCCACTACAAGCGAACCCGTTGAATTTATGGACTTAGTGAAGGAATTTTCGTAACAATACTTAAGAAAATTAAGATCTCACATCGTTGTTAAAACTTAAGAGATATTTTAAAGACATTTTTTTTTTCTCAATCGTAAATTTTAATTCGAAAAATGCGATTCTCTAATTTGATTAATTCAACATTAATCAAATTATCATTTTTCAAATATCTGTATTGGATGTGAAAGAATAAGACATTGTTTCAACAATGTGTTGTTCTTTCATGGGTTTTGTTCTGTCATGTTCTTTGATGATTTACCTTCACAGATAAACCATCTATGATTTTTCAAAAAACAATATGAAAATTCATTAAAAGATTGTTTATATCTCTGACAACCGAAATAGCATGAACAATTGTTTTAACAGCGAATTAAAATAGTATATTAAAGTATCTTTTTAACTCTACCTCTGAGTATATGTATATCTATATCTGTCTGTAAATTATTTTGCTAAAAGGCAAAAAGAAACAAAACAAAATAGCGACATTTTATAAAAATAGCGATAACATAAAAATACATAACCGTATCTTTATCTTCAGACAAACTGGCTTTTGATATTTTTTACAACCCATAAGAATCTATAATATCCAAAGGGTATGAACCTGCCACGATTTAGTGGGATCTTGCTTGGAAGTATTTATTAACTTTTGAAACCATTTAGGCAAATTTTAAAACTATATTTGATTAAGTGAGAAAAATTTAAAAAAATAATGATAAGGCATTATATGTTAAAGCTAAGATAAAATAATCCTAAAAAATAAATATTGTTGTAACTATGAAAAATGAAATGGAAATAAGCCTCCCGTTATTTGAGTAGAGGTAGCTGGACTCCCATTCCACTTGCATCCCTTCCTGGGAAGTAAGAACATGCTTATTTATAAGTATTGGAACTGCTTCATTGGTATTCATTGATATAGGTATAGGAATATGCTTATTTATTATTCAAGAACTCTTATGTAAGCATGAAAGTGCAACAGACATCAACGTCATATTACATTAAAAGCCATATGTATTTTTGTTTATTCCGTGTATGGTTCATTCAAATAGAGCCATGTTCCATGTTAACATTGTAATATTAAAAATGTAAATTTAAAGATAATCCATCTTCCAACATTCAAGGTATTGAAAATTAACTTTCTTTCTTCTCATGTATAAACTGCATAGACATTAACCACTTTCGGTGGCAAGAAATTCACAGGCGAGGGTACCAAAATAGCGCACTGTAAGCCTCAGCGGAGTCGCACAAAATCTCCGAAACCGTATAGAAATCGGAAAGGTATTTATATCTCCTAAAGGAATTACTTTTCCTGTAAACTGTGCTCAAACAATCTCAGTGGACGGGTCGAAAACATCATTTTTACTTCTGTAACAATTGCCTACTGTCTTGTAGTACGTCGTGTCGTGGTTCTGCGAAATTGTCGCTGACGTATGAAGCACATCGTTGGCGATTCTGCGTATATATCGTTACGAAAATTCCACCACTAAATGTGTTAATTCCACCCCTACTACCTAATGTTACAAACAAATAAAATTCTGCCAAAATCGGATGACGGATAGTGGGTGTATGGTTCAACATAATCAGCAGGCCTCAGTATCAAATAATGACGTTTAGTACACGAAGAAACAAATACACAGACGACAAAACACAGCCGAGACGTACACAGCACCACACTTAGAACAAACAGCAGCCCACAAGTAACAATCGGTAGCTAATAACAACCACAGCACACAAAGCAGCAGGACAGAGCTCAGCAGGAGAATGGAATCTACGTAGCTATGGTCTCTCCAAACGCCTGCTATTGCCCATTGTCTTCTCGCTTTAGCTGTATCCAACTGTCGACTCACTGCTATATGACTGGCTACTCCAGACTTAACTCTACGCTGTCTCTATAATAAACTCCAAGATTCGGCGCACTGCTCAATTCTTCAATCGCTTGAGCTCCACTCAAGATGTGCGCTTCGTTGGACTGATCCAACTAGTTCGCCGTTGACTCGCTAAGCAACTCTATACTACTAGATGACAGTCTTCAGCTTGGGCTACCGGCCTTTGATTGTTTCCGAAGCAAGGCAGAGAAGGTTTTCGAACAACCAAGCATATCTCAGCTTCTATTGGTTCTACCCGATTAGCATCCAATAAAGCTTATAATAAAACGGTCTTTCCTACGATGGAGCTAACCGTGCTGAGAAGCAACATTGCAGATTCGCAACAATATAGTGACATTTTATTCTGTAAAAAAAAAAATCCGTAATCGTATTTTTAAGTGGAAGGCTTTATTTAGTTGTTGCGTATGAATAGAAATACTTTCTGAAGTTGAGAGTATAACGGATTTGAATTTTGATGGTTGGGTTTTTGCAGTTGTTTAGTTGGTTGAATAATTTTCTTGAAAGTTATTTAAGAAGGTCTTCAAATTTTGACATTTTTAAATAAATCCTGTTAGAGAACATCGTTGCGTATGAATCTTTTTTTTTTCTAAGATATCGCTTTTTGAGTGAATGTCAATCACTTCTGTGTGTGTGTGTGTGTGTGTGTGTGTGTGTGTGTGTGTGTGCGCGTATGCACTTTTTACTAAATTTCGGAGCAGATATCCTCTTCTTATTAAATACACAATTGAACTTCTATACGACTCTACGGACCGTAGATTTTGATGTTGGAGGGTTTTATTTTCTGGCCAATATGCATATCCAAAGTTCATATTTCTTGATCTTTGCAATGATCTTCTTTTGTCGGGATATCATTTTTGATGGCCGCTTAGTTTATTTTTATTTGCCTTAAGCATTTGAGAGCAAAATTGTTTTCAATATTATGCGAATACCCCCGTGGAGGGCGTCTTGTAATTGAGGGTGAGAAGCTTCCGGCATGGGGGTTGGTTCTCGCCACTCTGGTGGGTGCAGAAAAAGGTGGGGTCGGCTTGTCCCATCGTCGATGGGTGAACTCAACCACAGTTACCGTCAGTATTGCTGTTGTGACCGTCCGGTCATTCAGATTTTTTCAATTTCCATTCCAGATTTCATTATGCGATCTATTTAAAAAATTAACTTTGTTTTTTTCTATTGAACTCTACACACTTCCTAAAAGCATCAGCCTTTTCAATTGCTCGGTCACCGAAAGAATGAAGAACGCCGAAACATTTCGTTAGATTGCAAAATGTAAATATCTCCATAGTAGTCGACAAAATCTCACTGTAAGACTGTGGTATTTATTCAAATTTTGAAAAAAAAAATGTATTGATGCCAAGATTTATAAAGGCAGATTTACCTTATCAACACTATCTCCAAATGAAACTACTGCATAAAATTAAAATGAATTATTTATTTTTAATAATTTTTTCCTTTATAGTTATAATGATTATTGTATAGTTATTTATAACAAAAAAAATTATTCTTATTTTCAATTAAGAGTCAAGACTTTGAATAATCCCGCTGGACCTGTTATTACGATAGCTAAAAATCGCTAAAAACTTAATTAAAATCTCTCTCTATATATATAGAACACTAACGTACGTAGAATAGAAATCACCCTCATTACTTATTGTCGAGTGGCAACAGTCAAATGTAAACAAAATAACGTACGAATTTTAAACTGCTTCATCGAATATATCTACAACTACATGAAATTGAGCACTTCGCTTAATTAATTGATGGAGCTGCAAAGTATTATTAAATGTTTTGGAAAGGTTTCGCCGTAACAACAAAATAGACAAGTTAGTTAGAGGAAAGAATCCAAGAAATAAGTTTCAAACAGAAAGTTTAATCGAGCATAAAAATAGGCTTAACCGTCACCAGATGGGTAACGCCGACATGCCGATGGAAAGTGACGTTAATATCTTCCAAAACAATTTTCTTACAAAAATTGCCTTTGCATTATTTTAAGATTCAAAAAAGTATGGAAATGAAATTGATTTCATTAAATATGTATTGTTAATATCTTTAATTTTAGCAATATGGTTTAGTTCAATTTGTTACGTGTATAAATGTTATGTTGGAATTCAAACTCATGAATCAAAACATTCAATCACGTTCTTGTACCAATCATTAACTCCGTGATAGAATTTTCACTTTTGCGTTTATTTCATAATAACTTCTTCTTAATTTCAACTAATGCAAATGAATTCATGTTTTTCAGTTCCTATCAAATAACAAAGTGAATTTTAAAAAATTCATTCCATTACAGATTAAAAAGTCAGCATCTAGGGAAGAAAGGTGGTCGCCAAAGGACGCTAGTTTTAATTAATTTTTGAACTTAAAGATGTTAGCAAATAACTTTCTTTTTGTCTGGAAAAGCATGAGTCCAGATTTCACTGAAATAAAATAAAATAAAATCATTGAAAAACTTAATTTGTGTTTAATAAATATTCATCTTCATATATATATATTGTTGCGAAATTTCCGGGGTTCGTTTGGATAGTGGATATTATATGGTGTGGAGAACGCTCAATCACCAGGCGGCAGTAGAAAATAAAACAACGACGTTTATTTACACGAAGACACACAGGACAGCACAAAGACGACATTATATACAGCACAGAAGACGATTATCTTCAGCCGAGATGTGCAGCAACAATAGCATACACAGCAGCATATAACAAGAATCTACTGCAGACAGTAGCGCACAGCTTATTTCAGCACTAGCTTGACTCCGTCGCTGCTCCGCTTATCTCCGGAAGGCCAGTTCTTTACTGTCAATCCCGACTACTCTTCTCTGTCGCTTCCGACTACTCTCCGATCTGGTTCACGACCACTCGGCAGCTGCGGGCCACTCCTTTTATAGGTCTCAGGAGTCGGGGCTAGAAACCTCTCAACCAATCAGGAACGTTCGAGGCGTAACTCGGTTCCTACTGGACGGATCGGGAAAATTCTCGATGTATCGGGTAGAATCTATTTTGGCGCCAAAGTCGCCAAATAGTCGCCAAGTTTGTCGCCAAGATCTGGGATCTCCTATGGAACCCACTATGCTGGGAAGCCGCATCAAGGATTCGTAACAATATATATATGTAATGATATTTTAAACTTTTAATTTCAATTTAATTAATTTTCAAGATTTTATCTTAATTTAGCCCATAGTAACTTCATTCTAAAATATTCTCTTATTTCGTGATCCAATTCCACTGTCTCTACTTAATTAATTCAAGAGAAGCTTTGTTAAATTGTTGAATCAGCTAAAATCTAACTTTCCCACACTGCGCGTGAAGAGACAAAATACCGCTGATGAGGCAAATTCTTTTTTAAAATCTCCCTGTGTTTCCCCTGCCTTCTCCGCGCGTGTAACGAAAATCCCTATCGAAATCTCGTAATATATTAGCACTATCAAAATCATAGGTTATATAAGACCAGGGATAAAATGTCCAAGAGCTCTTCCCACATTCTTTTCTGTGTGCTCGTCGCTTGTACATATGCTTGCTTCTTCAAAATGAAATAAAACGACGTCACGAAATCAAAAGTATCTTCACTGTCTTCAAACTCATTCTGCTTCACATAAAATAATGCTTACATATATATATATATATATATATATATATATATATATATATATATATATATATATATATATATATATATATATTAAAATCTAATTATCTAATTTAGACTAAATTATTTTCCTAATTTTTATCTCAATTCAGCACATATTAACTTCATTCTAAAATATTCTCTTATTTCCTGATCCCATTCCACTTTTTCCATTTAATTAATGCAACAGAAATCTCTGTAAAAATGCTTTCGTCAACAGTTCCCACGATCCGAGTGAAGGGATAAAAAATTGCTCACCTAAACAAATTCTTTTAAAGATCCCTATAATGTCCTTACCTAAATTCAACACGTGTAGGAAATCCCTACCAAAATATCACAGTATATATTCACAGTGGTAACATTTTCATTAGCTTTTCATTATTTTCGCTCTGTGTCATTCTGTATTGATGTGCTCGTCGCTTATGCTTTTACATGAATCATGCTTCCTGAGATGAAATAAAACGAATTTAAAAATTCAAAGTGTCTTCCAAAATTAAACCAAATAAAATATCCGGCCTGAAGATTTTCTCAGGCCGGATTTGTGTGTGTGTGTGTGTGTGTGTGTGTGTGTGTGTGTGTGTGTGTGTGTGTGTGTGTGTGTGTGTGTGTGTGTGTGTGTGTGTGTGTGTGTGTGTGTGTGTGTGTGTGTGTGTGTGTGTGTGTGTGTGTGTGTGTGTGCGTACGTGTGTGTGTGTAAGCTTATTTTGGTTGAAGCAGTAAGGAGACATTTTGGATTTTTTAATTCTCTTTAATATCCATTCCCAGAAAGCATAATTATTTACAAGCAGAGACGCGGACAAGGCACGTCCGCCAAAGTGCGGCACAAAAGCAGAAGTAAAGAATGAACAAAACAAATGATCACTAGTCTTATATAACATGGGATTTCCGGCCACGGGCCCATTGAATACACGTGTTGACCTTTGACAAGGACATCGAAAGGATCACTTTCACTTGATACGTATATTGATTGCGCAGTAATTTTTAAACGACTTCATACATGGAATGAGATCAGGAAATAAGAGAATATTTTACTATGGGCTAAATTAAGATAACGTTTTGGAAATTAATTTGGTTTAAATTAAGAGTTTAAAATATCATTATATAAAACTGCTTTAAATTTCAAACTTCTATCTGAAAGAATTTAAAACAGGAAAAGTATAAAATATCGTTAAAACGTTTCTTCTCTTAAAATAAGAAAATGTGAATTTCTTACTTTGGCTGAATTCCTAAACCAAGTTTATAAAATATTTCCAAAAAATGAATTCTCCTCAACTTTTTGCTTACCTCGAATTTACTGTCATGATTTTACATCATCAAAAATCTTTTCAAGCTGTCGGATCTCTGATTCCGTAGACATTTAAGGGGAAAGAAAATGCATGCAGTGTAGAGAAATTCTAATCGATTAAACTAGAAAAATATATAAAGTGATATTTTATTCATTTTGTGGGAGGACATGCTGTGATTCATAAATACGATTGTGGAATGTTTCAAAAGGAGAAAAAAAAAAAAACTGCACTCGCTGCAAATATCGAAACTGACAGGTTCTGTCAAGTTTTCTCTATAAAATCCGAAGTTGTATTGAAGTTTCAAGTTGCTACTACTTTTATAATCTTTTGAGTGGGAAAAACTTTTTGAATACCTTTATTCGATATTCCATATCGTAAATATGTTAATGTCATTTGCAAGTGATATGATTCTATGAAGACTAAAAGGATGAAATGGATTCTACGAATGCATATTATGAAATTTATTCCCATTGGCTTATTTTTTATTGTGACAAACAGTAATGTCATTATCAAGAGAACAAAAATAAATTTTTTTTTTACACTTTTTTATTAATACGTTGCTGCAAATTGCAGCCACAGCCGTCCGATTTTTAGCGATATGTAGGCAGATGACAGCTATAGCCTCATTTCTCTGGGTTTTGTATATTAATAGACAGATTAATGTGCAAAAAGAAGAATTTCTTTAAAATTCATGCATATTGAATTTACTTTTTTTCTATGAACTTACAATTAAAGATTTTTTAACCACAAAAGATATATTCCAAAATACCAATGTTGAAATAATTTTTTTCTAAATAAAAAATGATCATCATTCATAAAAATAAATTTGCATAAGAGTTCAATTTGACTATAAAATGTATTCTGTAAATTTAAAATATATTATAAGACCTTAATTTAAAAGTTTTTTCCTTCCGTTTGTAGCTTTCAATTAAGAGAGTCTGATAAAACTTTTTTAAAAATATAATAAATTTTAATTGATATTCGTAAAGTATATTTTCTGTATTAGCTAACCATCTTTGAAAATTTATATTAACTTAAGTAGAAAATTCTTTCAGAATAGAGAGCCATGGATTTAAAATTGTAATGCAAAGTTATAATGCAATAAAAGAAGTGAATTAATCCAACTAAAATGAATGTACATTATTCTTTTCTTCATTTATGCCTATGTAGATTAGATATGCATAACTGTATTCGAAAGTTCAAAATTATGTTTCAAAGAATGAGAATATTAATCGATTCATTTTTTTTAGCGTCACTTATTAAGAAGATTATTTTTCCTTCAATTTTACCTTGTCGTTCTCTCTATAATATATTATAATTTAAGACGCATTAATTAGGGAAAAAAAATATTTTTCCGCTTACGAAAATTCACCAATCAGAAAGAAAGAGAAATGAACTAAAAGTAATTTACGTCATTATTTACTATGAATTTTTAATTGCATGTGATGTAAGCTCAGATTGAATTTAAAAAAACATCTTAATCTATAAAAAGGCGACAAAATTAATAAAATTGGACGATTTTATTCAAAATTAATGTTCAGTTCCGTTCGATTAACGATGACATCCTATCAACACAGTTGATATTTTCAAGACCTGCTTCAAAAAATCGAAATTTTATACCGGATTTAAGGACATCGGTTGCATTTATTTACAATTTTGTTTTAATATTTAAAATTATATTTAAAAGAGTTCATTAATAACTTGCTTTAAATTAAATATATATTTAATAATATTTTTTAAAAAGCAAAAACATAATAATTACTGAAACATTTAAAAATATCTGTACATATGGAACACTAACGTACGTGGAACAGAAATCACCCTCATTACTTATTGTCTAGTGGCAAAAGTCAAATGTAAACAAAATATCGTATGAATTTTAGACTGCTTCATTGAATATATTTACACTTGCATTAAAATGAGCACTTCATTTAGTTAATTGATGGAGCTTCAAAATATTAAATGTTTTTGAAAAGACGTTTTATGCATTTTAAATGTTTTAGACTTTTTTACTCTCAACTGATTTAAACCAAAATTTGACACAGATTTATAATTGCAGTCACAAAATCATATGCCGAATTTGATATGTCTTTGTGTTTTTGAATTATGGCGTTTGCATGCTTCTTTAAATACAGACTGACGGATTATCAACCCCTTACTGAATTTAACTCAAAAGTTGATAGATGTATGCAATGTGGATATTAAATTTGCGTGCTGAATTTTATCCATATGGGTGCCTTCATTTTGTTTGTTAACCTATGTTCAAACAGTCCGACAGACAGATGTTCTCTGAATAGATTTTGCCGAAGATTTCATGGAAATCTGCAAATTTGGGCAAAGATCATATCAGTTTTCATTCGTCTAGCTTAAAGTGATTTTAAATTATAAACAAAGATATTGTCTTTTTCGAACTCAAAGAGTTCTAAAACTTGGAGATTCGTCAAAATCTCGAGTTCGAATTTTTTGTCGAGTCTCAGTATTCTGTATATGAGAATATACTAAAAAAAAATTACAATTTTTCAGCATGAATTCTGAGTGGAAAAATATTAGGAAGCATAAATTCAGATTTTCGGCTCTCTAATTATAAGAATCTAAAAATTTTTACCATTTTACAAATTACTTTATCAATTTTAATTGGAAAGACTATTAAGGCACTAATAAAAGGATAAAAAAAATTCAGCTGAGAAAAGTGAAATTTTGGAAAAGTTTTACTTCAAGGTGGATAATTGTAAAAGCTCCTAAAATAAGTGGAGAAATCACAAGGTCATACAGATTAAAAGCAAAGCAGACAGTCATCAAATTTTGTTGGGATTCCAGGAATATTTTTATCTGCAATAAGAAACGTGTGTGTGCGTATGATTTTTTTTTTTTTTTTTTTTTTTTTTTTTTGAACGATGTGGATTTGGAGCAGTTTTCTTTTTAAAGTAAAAATTTGGGAAATTAATTTAAATTTAAATTTTTAATCTTAATTAATTGAAATTTAAGCTGAATTTTGACGTTTTTCTTCGATAACTTCTGGAAATATCTCCACATTGCTCCAAATCTTAAAAAATATATTTTCTGAATTTGCCATTTATTGTCCCTTTTCTAATAATATATTACATTGTTATTCTGAAATTCAAAGCGTTTTCATTATTTTATCAAATATTTCTTCGGGTATTTTTCTTCCACTGAAATGCTGAAAGCTAAAAAGAGAACGTTTCTGTTTAATATCTAAGTCATTATAAGACGAATAAAAAATAGGGTGACATTACAATAGCACGAAATTCGAAGATGGATTAATCGGACATTATGTTTTTGATTACGATATGATGTCATGGGACCGGACTTCATGTGCACAGGACATATGTAAGACAATTAATGTATGGTCTGAAAATTTGACGAAATCATGAACACAAAGCTATATCTGAACGTTTGAAATGAAATTTAACCGGTATTTCCAATGAGTAACTATATGTCTGTAGCGGATTGTGATGAGCGGGAATGGAACCTTGTGGTTCGCAGCCCAGTAACATGACCACAATACAAAAGCACTTGCACATATAGAGTGACATTAACTGGCTTATAAGCTTTCACCTCAGACTCTCCCTCCAGTGAGTCGGAGGTGAGATGAACGATATGACTGTTAAGTGGTGGTGTTTCTAATGCTGTTGATTCTAATGCGCTGTTAACTGCCTTATAAGCCAGATAACAGCTACAAGACACGAGTACTTACTTTTGTCTTGTGGTCTTGTTACTGGGCTGCAAACTCATCAGCTGTTGCAGGGAGGGGGGGGTAAGAGCAATATAAATAAACAAAGCTGGGTTGTGTAACTTTTCACTTGATAGAATCATTCGCGTTTCTTCTTTTTCTCTCTTCTTTTTTGATTATTACTGAGTAACTGTAGTTTTTTTCTGATTTTATCGTCAGTTCTGTTGTATTTCGCGTAACTTTAGAATACATTTTGCGTACTTTTTATTACGGAAAGCCTTGGTTTCGGTTTATTATGGCAAGAAAATGCGATTTGTGAGAGGAAGAATGTGTTCGTATTGTGAATAAACTAATAATCTAAAAAAGTAGTAAAAATGAGGACGTTAGGACAAACTTTATTTTTTGCGATTTTTTTTTTTTCAAAGTTAGGCTTATTGACGCAAAACCTCCGTCCTGTGGGATGATTCCTTTCGCGTAAGCTCCATCTCGTGCGTGCGTCTTGGATAGAGGCCTCCGGTTCCGAAAGAGTTAACAAACTATGTTTCGCAAAACGAGAGGCGAAGAGACGCCGTGATGTCACATGCTGGATTAACTTTGATCAGTTTGTTTTGAGCGTTTGTTTGAAGCAAACCCTTATGTCTACACTGGAGAAGTTTTGGCTGGATAGCGTTGTCGAACACAACACCAAGGGGTTTTAGCAAGTGCCTGTAGAACTTCGATCATCGATATTTTGTCCCTGACCAAGATTGTGAGGCTAGAAGAAACGACATCAATAAGCTGGTGTATGAACATCGCCAAAATTACCGAAGAGCTTATGGAACTGTATTCTATGTCATATGTCATGGAACTGTATTCTATGTCATATGTCATGGAACTGTATTCTATGTCTATGTCAAAAAAAAAATGCAAAGGTGATTTGATGAGGAAATGAGGAAATAGTAGACACAACAGTGCAACAACTTCCCAGGTAAATAAAGGAGATGTTGAAAGCATAGGAAATTATTGCATCTTATGTTGAAATACATTAACTGATAAAGCAGAGCTGTGCGGGCTACAAATTCATTTAATAATAATGCTATATCTTATTTTCACCAGATTTTGAAGTGGAGCCAAAGACAAATGTCTAAACAATTTCCTTGTAAAAAAACATGCATTATAAATAATAAATTACATTATTACAAATTTACTTGAATATTTTTATTAGAATGGAATGCTTAAAGCAAAAAATGTGTTGTTGTTTGTTTGTTTTCTCCTAAACGCTGCATAAAATATGGCTCCTAATTTCTTTCTTCCCCTTTGAAACAAGGCGAACATTTTCTCTTCTTTCCCAAAAGTTTTGTTTCGAGGAATGTACAACACCAAGTTGAATGGTATCCAACTTCACTGCTTTTTGCACAACATTGTGCGATATTACAATACTCAATTTCAACAATAATGTGAATATTATTTAATATTACACGATATTTCACATTATATGTGTGCTTTTTTTCACTCGGGACTGGGTTGCGAACTTCGAACGCGTTCAGGTGTTTAATTGGAAATAAGAACATTCCTTTTTTCGTTCTCGGTTCCAAAATCGAGTAGTAGGATCCGGAGCTATTCGTCACTTTACCGTACCGGCACTGCAGGCCTCTTATGCAAAGAGTAAAACATCAAATCCCTCTAGCGTCAAGAAACAAGCTGAAATATCAACAACAAATGATTGTCAACAAAACCCTACTAAAACGAAACAACTGAGTAACAGTAAGATTTGAGTTCTTACATGCACAATCATAGTGGCAATTCTCATTTTTTTTTTAGTTTTTTTTATTTCTAAAATATAACTGTGTTACTTATTACAGAATTACCTTTCACATTTCTTTTATTTAAGAAAAAAAAAATTATGTTTCCTTTCAATAAAGAGGTCTGTTTTTATTTTGAGTATTTAATATAACTCATTTTTTCAATGGTATAAATGTAAAAACAAATTAAAATAGCTAATTATTAAATGCACTCTGATTATATTTAGTTTACTCAACTTTGTTGCTGTTTGTTTTAATAGTGAGCAAATGAACAGATTAGGAGTGGTACATTTTTAAATTTAGTATGATGACTGAAGTTCAGTTTTATTATAAATTGGAAAATTGCTTTGTAATAAATTATGTATGGCTAATTAAAAAAAGTAAAGAATAGAGTTTTAATTTATAAAGTCTTTTTTTTTTTTTGCTTTTATTTTTAGTGTTGTTTTAAATAAGATGATCAAGTTTTATTATATGTTTATATTATTTTTGTTGAAACATATATCTATCTGTAGAACTGTATATATATATATAGGAAGTATAGTTTTTTATTTAAAAAAGTAAAATATTTTTAAACTTAAAATGGGATTAGAAATCATTTCATTCAAAAGAAAAAAAAACTAATTTCTTAACCATAATTTGTTGAAGAGAAAGAGATAGAAATTCATTAATAAAAGGAATGCATTCTAAAAATTTATTGTTCTTAAAAGAATACATTATAAAAAAATATTAAATATTTTTTAAGAGAAATTTTATTTATGTTTAACAAATCTTCAGTTGTTGTTTTTTTGTTTGTTTTGTTTCCTCTCCCCCCCCCCCAAAGATTTTGCAGCCCTTTACCATTTTTTAAAATGTGTTTTTATTTATCTATACTTTATAATAACTATTTTTTTAACTTTAGCAGTTTGACCTCATTCAAATATAAAAAAATACTGACCTTTCATTTTCTGATATACATCTTTAGGAATATATTGCATTCAAATATATATATATCCTCTTTTTTTCAGTATTCTGTTGAATTTAAAATCTTTTGTCCAAGAGGAACAGCTAAAAATTAAAAAGTCAACTTAGAAAGACTTCTAAATAAAGGTAAATAAATATTACTTTTTTCTATTAATATTGGTTATATAAAAATTAAATGTTTTTTTTTTATGTATATATAAGTCTATATAAATTTAAGTTGCAAAGAAAGCTAAATTTTTGGAAAGAAACTTAGCTGTCAAAATTTCAGCTTTTTCAGGTGGAAATGGGAGATTTCTTAAAATTATATCTGGTTTATGTAATGTACCAATAAACTGGGTATTTTTTATTTATAAGTTTTCTTGGAATTTTTTTATTTCATAATGTTTGTCTTCTGTTATTATATACTTTTATAATGTAACATAAAAAATAACTTTATTGTTGAGAAATTGTTATTCCTTATATTTTCTGTATAGTATAAACTCTAAATGCTTGAAATTTCACTTTTAACTTATTATTATTATTTTATTTTTATAATCTAATGTTTCAAAATTCTTGCTTATAGCATACTATTACTTTCATTCTTTATTGGTTTATTAAATTATTTCAATTGTATAACTGTAACACCATAATTTATTTTTTATGTAAAAAATATTCAAATGAAGATATTTATTTGCTCTAAATTAAATGTTCCATTGATGCCCTCACTGATATATTTCCTTTTTAATGGAAGCTTTATGTAATGATTTTTTTTAATTAAATAGATGAACGTGAAGAATGAAAAAAAATTTGATCTCTAGAGCATATTTTACTTTGCAACTGATTATTATTCATAAGCAACAGATTATCCTTTTTTAATTAAGAGTTCAAAATCAATAATAACATAAGAGAATATTTGAACAAATTTCTAACATTTGCAAACAGTGAATTAAGTTCATAATCAAAAGCACATTCTAGTATTTCTTATTTTGATAATTTTTATATATCTGTATGTGTATTATGTTATGACTGTTTTTATATGACTCTATTATAATGTTACCTTCAAAATTCATTATTAAGTATGTTCACTGTTTGTTTGTGATACTGTTATGCCATTTATAAGTATATTGAGTTTAAAAGTATTTCCTCTCGTGTATGAGTATGTATAGAGGTATACATATACTATATGCTAAGTGTGTAAATATATGCCATGTATGTATGTATATATATATTAAAATAATATAGTTTTCATTAAAAGATTATTGGGTGGGCTTCTATTCTGCTTATTTTAGTTTAAATAATTTACACTTTCTGAAGTTATTTTTATTGTATTTACCTCCAAATTTGTCAATTTTTAAGTACCCATATGGTAAACTGTTTTACCACTTTAGATTAAAGATACAATCTCTTTGTAATTTCACTCCTCCCTAAACTTTTATGTCTTTCTTTGATCCCATAGTATAGCTCAAGTAATTGAAATAATAATAATTGTTTTGTGATGGTATTCTGACTACAATCTATGACTACATTGGCATAATTTTTCAGTGAAGCTAAATCAAAATGTTTCAGTGTTATACATTATATTAATTAATTATTGATTTATCAAACATTTTTTCATGAAATATGAATTTTTTTCACAATTCAATCTCAACCCCAAATGAATTTAAATATTTCAGTAATAAGAAGGATGAAAAAAGCAGTTTTTCAGAAGTGTAATTTATGCTTTTGTTATTTGTGTCAAAAAATTAAATTAAACTAGCAGGATATTTTTCTGCCACTTCGCTAGAATTTTTTATTTATTTATTTAAAGTTCATTAAAAATATGTGTTTTCTGATATTAAAAAAAAACATCAATTTTATATATTTTAAATTGAAGACAGATAAACTGAAATGCATGTCACCTTTGACTATTAAAATAGAGTGTAATAAATTAAACAATTTAATATTGTATGTAAAAAAAAATCTTTGAAAAGAAAAACTGTTTCTCATACATACATACAAATATATACGTAAGTCATATATACCTACAAAAAAAATGTACACAAAATGATAATGTTTAAGTGCATCTCAAAAGCTTAAAGTACTTAATTACAGATCACTTTCTAGAAAGTTTGTTTGAGCATATCACATTTAAAAAATGTCCAAGAAAAATCAGAAAATAATTTTAAAGAAAACAATAAAAAAAAAAAAAAAAACTTTCTTAACACAATCTAAGTAATGCGTAATTATAAGATCAATTTTTTTTTAATTATAAAACATTATAATGTTAGAATTATAAAATAATGTAAAACTTGCAAATGACAATTTATTTGGAATATTACTAGAATAATGTCCTAAAATTAATTAAAAAAATAATTGATATTAATTTGAATAATTTTGATATTGCATGTCTTCTTTAATTAAATGGAAAGCATAACTTTCACAATACTGCAAATAATAATAATAATAATAATTAATCATCTTGTGGGCTGGGATGCTCTAAAATTGTTAGCCCCTAGGCAGCTGCCTATTTTGTCTTCTTAAAAATCTAGCCCTTCAGTTAGCCATGATAAAAATCTTTTTCCATTTACTTGTTGAAATGTTACTTTTAGAACTGAATAGTAAATCTAAACACCAATATATTTTTTTTAAGTTGTCAAATTGTATGTTGTGGTTGTTCCAAAATTCTAGTTAAAACCTTGTCTTTATTTTGGAAGAATATTTAAATAATATGCTGTATTATTTTTCTTTTAGAAGGTATATCTTTCTATTAATTATTCTATAATTTCACTATTATTCAGCGTAATTGTCTAGCATGATAAACAAGTCTGTTGATTCAAAAGAAAATTTCATAAAGAGTTCTAAAATATTCTATTAAAAAAGTTCAATTAAAAAAATCTGTGAATTGAAAATTTCAATTATGCCATGGAAAAAGCCTTCATTATCTTTGTTTCTCTTCTCTAAAACTGACTAGTAATGAATTACTTGGAGACAATTTTCTACTTGGTACAGAATTTCAAACATAAATGGGGAGGGGAAGGTTTCAATTGTTGATTTATTGGGCAGGCTTTAACTTTTTATTGTTAATAAATAATATTGTTTATAATAAATAAATATTGTTGGATGTTATTAATAATAATAAATATTTAACATCATGATATTATAAATATTTTATTTCATTTAGATTTGAAAGTTTCTTCAAGAGAAACTTCAATGATGGCGGAGTTTTGCAGTGTGCCCTGATAACTGGATAGACTACTTGGTAACCACATCATTCCAGTAAAAAATGACAATGATTGGAAAGGGAGATGTCTGAAGACTCACAAATTTGCTTTGCATCAGACTACATTTCGATGGAGAAAACCATCAGAAAATAGTAAAAAATTGTGTTTCCAATTGAAATTTCAAAAATTTATCATTTCTTTAACTTTTTATTATTTTTTTATATACATTTGTGAATATTTATATACAGTGTACAAATGAAATGTTTCTGTTTGTCCTAAATAGTAAAGCATATTTCGTTTCATATGAAATATCTTCCAAAAATTCTGCTTCAAGAAATTATAAAGTGTAATATTGCCAGGATCTATTGCAAAAAAAATTTGAATTGTGATATAATTTCTGTTATTCATATATATTTTTTATAAATTTTAATACCCATGTACAAAAGCAAAATCATATGCTTGACTTTCTAAGCAATTTCCAGCAAACAAATCAAAAAATGGATATTTTGATACATTCAAACTGCATGGAATATTAGTTGGTATGAGCATTTATAATTCCGTTCACATACTAACACTAAAGTGAAATTGCCCGTTAGTGACTAAATATAATTTTCTTACCACGTACATAATAGAGAAAAATTATGCTTGTAATTTGAATATGAAAGCATATTCTTTGCACAAAATTGTATTCTTGATTAAGTGTATTGTCTGTATTATTTACAGAATTTATGGAAATATATGTTGATACGTATTGAAATTTAATTTTACATTTACAGACAAGATTGATGAAAATGAAATAAACAGTTGAAGTTTAATTGTGCATTTATATATGTATATGAAACAGATTTGTTTAGGAAGTCTATAATAAGGATTTAATTGACCTATCATTTTATTAAAAAAAAACATTTACAGATGCATACCACAGAGATGCCACTTGAATGTGATGTGTGTAATAAAACATTTTCTCAGAAGGGAAATTTAGTAAAACATGTACGCACGCATACAAAACAGCAAACATTTGCATGTGAAGTGTGTAATAAGATATTCTCTGATAAATGGAGTTTAAAGAAACATCTGTGGGTGCATATGAAAGAGAAGCCATTTGCATGTGATGTGTGTAATAAGGCTTTCTCTGTTAAATCGGTTTTAAAGAAACATATAAGAACACATACGAAAGAGAAACCATTTGCCTGTGATGTGTGTAATAAAACATTTTCACAGAAGGGAAATTTAATGACACATTTACGAACTCATACAAAAGAGAGACCATATGCATGTGAAGTATGTAATAAGACATTCTCTGTCAAATCAATTTTAAAAAGGCATTTACGAGTACATACGAAAGAGAAACCATTTGCATGTGAAATATGTTGTAAAACATTTTCTCACAATGGTAATTTAAAGACACATCAACGGACACATACAAATGAGAAGCCATTTGTGTGTAACTTGTGCAATAAAAGATTTTGTGCCATTTCGACTTTAAAGATACATTTACGAACACATACAAATTATAAACCATTTGTATGTGACGTTTGTAGTAAAGCTTTTTATCGGCTTGATGATTTAAAGAGACATCACCGTATACATACGAAGCAGAAACCATTTCCAGATGGCAATTGCAGTGAAGTTGCTTTTAAAGCAGGATGATTTAAAGAGACATTTCTGTGTGCTTCCAGACTAGAAAGTGTATCCAAGTATTATTTGGAGTTATTATCCAAGTATTATTGGATGACCTTTATCAACACATATGAAAAGAAAGAATTTCCATGTGGGGTATATAATGAAGCATTTTCTCAGAAGTGGAGTTAGAAACATAATTGCAGGTACATACAAATGAGAAACCATTTGCAATTAAATTTTGTAGTAAAGTCTTTCAAACTGCATTCCATAGCCAATAAATAAACATTGCACCTATAATTCATTCCTTTTATTGACATATACTTAGAACAAATAATAAATCTTTCACATACATAGTTTTAAATAAATTATTTGTACTATACACAAGTTAACATTTAAATGGAATGATGTTTGAATCATTTAGTTTTTTTATTTGTCATTTTGACTCACAAACTGTTTGAGACACTTAATTGCTTCTAACATTCCGTTGTATAATAGCGAACATTGATATGCTGCTGTTGATTCTTGTAATTTACATTGTCCAAAGTACATTGTCCAATACCTATTTCAGAAATATTATGCTTTTCCTTATATTGAAGAATCAGTATTCTACATGTAAATTGTCTACCATTAATATTTTGTTTCGGGAGAGTGTTTTATATCATTTCAATTTTTCACAAAACACAGATCAGAAAAGTGTATTTATTTAATAAAGACAATTAAAATAAATGAAATTCTAAAAGATTAGATATGATAAATTATGATATGCTTTTATTGTTTTATGTGATACATTGAAATGGATGCTCATTAGCTTTTATTGTAATCCAGTTAATTAATATTGGAATTGTTTTATATATATGCATTGAAGTATGTTTAGTAAATAAACAATTCCTTTTTATTTCAGAAATTTGTAAATAAAAGAATTTTTATTTAACAAATGTATATGACAATGTTTTTCTTTTGTGATTTTTTATGCCTCTTTAATATAAAATAATCTTTATAAAATTTAAAATTGATATATTAATGATAAATTATATATTAAATGATAAAAGATTTTGCCTGTTTTAAATATATTTTTTTACTAAGGCACAATGTAATGCTGTTTTTTTTTTAAATTATTATTATTAATTCTCTTTTTGTCTCATAAATTCATTAAAAAGCTTTAAGGATAGTTAAGATACACAGAGCAAGTCATTATTGCAGTAGAGCTTGAGATCAGATATGCAATGGATTTGGTTATTAGAGGAGTTCTCTATCGTTAAATTAAATAAAAGAATGGAGTGCACAGTCTAATACATATACCACAGATCTAATGTATATACAGGGTGTCCATAAAAGAACTCCAGGATTTTCTTCTAGTATTTACATGTAAATCTTTCTACTATCAAAAAGTTTAAATTTTAGAAATTGGTGAATTAGTTTTAATTAATTGTCGAAAAATTAATGATAGCAGTTCACACAATGTTATATATTTTAAATTTACTTTTATTTATTAATATATTTATAATTTCTTATTATAAACAAAAACGCTTAACCAAATGTCGAGCGAGTGAAATCTGATCCCAAAAGCATTAGAACTTGATTCTTGGGGCTTAACGAGCAGAGTAAGCAAGTTGGGTGAATTTTTAATTATTTTTGTATAATTTAAATTTTCATAGCAGCATTTGCAACAAATTTTGTAAATTCTTTTTTTATATATTTTCAATTCTATTTATTTGTTTCTGTTTTTATCATCTATAGTTCACTAAAGGATGCCATTACTACAAAATAATAATAATAATCATTAAAAATAAAATCTTAATTATTTTTTATTTGTTTTTTCAGTAAAAATTTATTTAATTATTTTCCCCTTTTTTATTATCATTATTTTTTTCCATAACACTCATATGCTATGGACAATGTCTTGCGAGCTGTATTAGTAAAAAACAAAGTTAATGAGAATGATATACTTAATTGTATAAGCACATTTTTGAATTAAACAATTATTAATATTTATAATTTTCAGTTAGTCGTTTTTGTTTTGTTTCTTTGTTTTGCTGTGTTTTTCATTCATCCTCCAGAAAGTGGGATGATCATTGTTTTCTTGATTCTTCAGCCTAGAATTCGAAAATCTAATCACAGCTGTGACAAATAAGTTGCGTATAAAATCAAAGATCTTTTTCAAACCACAAATGACTGTTAGCATTGAGTTGCAGCGAGGCGATTTTTCATTTCTGATTCAGGCTTATCAGAATCATCATGAAAGACCTATTTGGGAAAATTCTCTTTGATTTCAACCCAGATTCATTTTGTAAATTTATAGCAGCAGTAGTTTCTTTGCAGATGCATATGAACAGGTTTCCATCGAAAAAACAAAACTCACATTATCTTAAAACACGCTAGTAATTTTAATCAAAGTATGCGGCATTTAGAGCAAACTGGTTCCTGCAGACTTTTGTCAATATTATTTCAGTTGACGAGAAATCATTTCAATGGATGACTTCTTTTAGCAACATTTACTTCTTGTATTTTTCTGTGAGTTGCTTAAAAAATCAATAAATTCTTTAAAGCAAGGAGGATTAATTATGCTGATATTAGCCTTGATTTGAAGCTCTTTTCCTGCCCTGAAACAAAGACCTTGTTTTTTGATAACAAATTATAATTTTCATATAAAATGTTCTTAACTGATGATTCTACATGGAATATTTGCTGCATTTATTGAGTCAGAAAAGAAACCAAAATATTTCAAGGCAAAGACATGTTCATGGATAAGCAGGAATATCGATTTTAGCGCAATCTTATTTTTAGCCATTTTAAAGTTAAAAAAAAAAAAAAAAATGTGACTAACTGATAAAAAGAACTCTAACAACATTTGTTTAGAGGTCACCTCCACAGAAGTTCGCTTTAATACCTCGTACATAAAAGATCTTGCATTTAAAAATAAATCAATTAAAGTAGTAAAAACAATTGCAGTGATTTTAAACATATTCCAAAAAAACTTTGTTTTCTTGGAATATTGACTTTAGAATCAGTCAGAAAACAGCAAGAAGACTTTGGACTATACTGAACAGCAAGCAAATCTGAAAATATTTTTTTAAAAAATCCTTAAGATAATTATCTGAAATCAGAAAAAATTATTTTAAAATTCTGATAATTAGCTAATTTTTAAATTGAATAAGTTAGAATGTACTAATGTTCTATGCACTGTTCTTGTAAAGCAAATGAGATCAAAAAATAAATCTTCCTGAAAATAACAAAAGAAATCTTGAAATCTCATGATTCAAAATATTTTGCCCCCCCCCCCTTCCAGATAGTTGCATGCTTAAATTATTTTATAATTCAATTGTTATATAAAAGAGAAAAGATAGAAAGACAGGTAATATTGATTACAAAATTATCAAAAGGCGAACATTGTAAATCAAATGAGAATGTAGTTTTTTAAAGAGAACTCTAAAAGTACTGTTAAAAAATCCCTAGTCCTCATATGTGGTGATGTCCCTTAACGTAGGGGCACCTGATATTTTTGGTACCCCTAAAGCAGTTGCCTAATTAACTTATTTTTTAATAAGAAACAAGATAGACTGAAGAGTTAAAAAGAATATTAACTCTAAAATAATCAAATGATACTATTTGAAAATAAAATATATATATATATATATATATACTCTTTTTTTTTACCATATTCTAAAAGGCATCTGGGTTTAGTAGTGGGAATGAGATGCCAACTACATATTAGTTGGAAAATACAATACACAATATATTTAGACTGCATTGTTCACTGTTGGAAAGTATTTTACAATTAGGGATGATGAATATTTTATGAACTGTTATTATGTAATCAATGTCAAAAAATCACAAATACCAATGATCAATACTTTTCAAAGAGCGGCATGATTCAAGTCCTTTCATTCCCACAAGATAAATTTTAAAATCAATTTAACCCTGATGGTTTTTTAAAAAAATCTTATTTTTGTGAAGGAAATGACAACACAAAATTAAATTACCTTAAAAATTTCTAAAAATAAAAAAAACTCTCATGGACTTAGGTCCCCAAATAATTTGAGGACCTTTGTCAGCTAAGTAGATAATCCACTTGTGCATACGGAATAAGATAGATGAAAAAAATTAATGAATATCTTTCTTTCAAGGTCTTTTAGACAGTTAAATTTATTTTGAGAAATATTTATAATAATTGGAAAATATAATTCATAATATCCTTGGGATTACATTGTATAATAATGGAAATTATTGAACAATATGAAAGTATTGGGTATTATTCGAAGACAATAGTGAACAATAACGAATGTCCAATATTTTACACTGTTTCAATATAGCAAAATAATATTTTACTACATTACTTTTTCAGGTAATGTTGTACAATTTAATTTTTAAGAACCCCATGGTATCTGATTTAATGCGGATAGTTTCTATAAATTAAACATGTTAATTAATAAAATAGTTTTTAAGATCGTGGTAAAATCCTAGATGGGCCCACCTCTTGGCGATTTATTTGAAATCTCGCCAAGTTGACTACTAATTGAATATTTGTTATTATTATTTTTTAATTAAAAAACGATACTTGAAGGCCAGAAATAATAATAAATAAAATAAATATAATAAATAAATAAATAAAATAAAAATTTTTAAAAAATCCGTTTAGGTTGCCACATTGGCGACATTATCGCCACTCCTTTGGCGAGAATTCAAAAAGACGCCAAGAAGTGGGCTGTGCTAGGATCCACCCAAAATTGTTATTAAATGAGTCTTGCTAAAAATGAACAAACATTTACAAAAATTAAATGCATTGTCTCCATATACCTCAATTCTCCATCAATATCTCCATTCTCTGTCATCTCAAATTCAAAAAAATGATCAACTTACCAAAAATCGTCATAATTATACAAAATAACCCTCATAATTTACAATATTTATAAATAACTGGGGTCTTTATATAAAATTGATACAATAAAAATGTTAAATAACATAAGAAATAGATTGATTTAATTAATTAAAGTGTTTCCATAGAGTACATCAGATTTACAATTCGGATACTGGTACATTGTGTTGATATGAATCCGATTACGGAACCGCAACTAGAATACGGAACCGTGTTGTGAGCAAATAATGCAACGGATTTACTTGGCGATCGTTTGGCTTCATGAAAAAAATTCATCAAGATTTCTTTGTTTACGAAACGCTACGGGAAGTTCGTTCGTATACGAGAAGTAAAAAGTAACAAGAGCGCAACTAAGTAAGCTGTTATTGTATTCTCATTTTAAAGTACCTGTTTTTATTTCTAATAGTGATTTGCATAATATATTGTAGAATTATTAAAGTTTACTCTATCAACTGATAGTTTCGCCGGTCAAGAAATAAGATTGGAGTGGAAAATTAAGTAATTTTCTTTTAATAAGATATTATATTGCATTTATTTTGTGCACTTGATGTAATTCATTTCTGCAGAGTATATACATGAAATGAAGGGTTAGATTGAAGATCAAGAATGGTACAATCGCCGAATTCTCAAAATATGTACAACTTATTGTTCTAAATCATGTTCAACTAATACATAATTTAGCAAATTAGCCGTTGAAAGAAAAAAGTACACACTTGATAGTTGTTCTAAATTTTTAAATCGAATTGAATTCATTATTCAAAGAATTAAAAACAAAAGCTATTTTGTTTGCGTTATGTTCTGTAATCATTTTTATGTAATTTATTAAAGGATAATAAATATAATCAATATTTATTAAATTCACTATATTAAATATAATTAACAATTCTATTTTTGTAATTGTTTTATTATGCATTGCTTAGTTATTAAAAGTTTTAAAATTTATCATGATAAGAAAAGTAAAATTTTGTTATAAACTTGATAGCACTTTAATGATAAATTCTGTATATATAATTTTAAAAAGTAAATTAATATTTTTTTATAATAATCTTTTTTGCTTTCATCATGCCATGATTTGAAATTAGGTAATTAAGCTAAATATATCATTATATTCTGCTGGGCTGAATCATATATAATTCTAGAAATATATTTTTTCAGTTATTTAAATTTTTAATCTGTTCTTATTTGTATTTAAATCATATACATTTATTTTTAAATTTTAATATATTATAATGAAAGTTAAATTTTAAAATTTTATTGACTATTTAAATAGTGTCTTTTGATAAATATAACTTATTATAGTGTAATACCAAAGTTCATTTCATTGTGATCTAAAATTAGTTGTTTTAAAAAATTGAAATAAATTGTTTTAAAAATTTTCTTTTTGCTTGATTAAAGTATCAATCTTCTTTCTTAAATTTATTGTAACTGTTACTATATTTTAAATGCATGCTTATATTACTGAATTTATTTTTTCTATTCTTATTTTTTTTTCTTCCCATTTTTGTTATACAGAATTAACTGTTTTTTAAAAGTTTAACTAATACAATTCCGCAATTGCATATTTTCATTGCAATACAAAATTTTAGTCCTATCTTACTTTAACTTTTCTGATAAATCCAAGAGAAAATTTTATCAAATTTGACTATTTATCTTTTAAGATTGATGTAGCTTTGAATATTAATTTCTTTAAATAGTGGTTTATTGATCTTATTAAAAGGATTATTCCTATTACTAAATTACAGTATTGCAATCAAATAAATTGCAGCATTATATGAAAAATTTTCAAATTAATTTTATACTTTTCTTATTTTTAAATACCTTGGCTTCTCATTATTCACCTTATTAAATAAAATTGAAATCCATGTTGCAAAATAATTTGTCTGTTTAAAATATAAATAATATAAAGAGTTTGTGATATATAATTTTTAAAATCAATATTTTCCTCTTTTTGTAATTTTTAAGTATGCATGTAACAAATTATGCTTCCTTTGAAATTCGTAACTTACTGTTGGGTTGCGACACTCGTGTACATATTACTTACCGGGTTTATGCAAGTTTTCTGCTATCTCAAAGTACACATGTAGATGGTATAAATGTGTTAAATGATACTCTAAAATAGAATTATTTAGCTTTTGTATAGATCAGTCTAGATGCTTAACATGGTTGAATGTCATTGGATATAGATACATACTCCAAAATTTATCTGTTTTAAATGGGTGATATTGATCTATTTTACCACCATGGATTAGAGTTGATATCTCTTAAGAAATCATGAAAAAATATTCTTTCTCATTTTGGCTACATAATGTATTTTAAAGAATAAAATTAATTATTATTTTGAAATAATGTGACAACATCTGTCAATGAATAGAAGGTTGTTTATTCTTTCCAAATTTTTCAATAAAACATATATCTGGTCATTTTGATTTTTATTGTAAACTAGATTTAATTTGCTATTAATTTAGAAAATTCTGCAATGGTTATATTATTTTTTAAATAAGCAAAATGAATTTCTTTTATCGATCTGAATTTTTAAATCAATCTGAATACTCAAAATATATTAATGTGCAGTACTATAAAAAAATAACATTTAGTAGTGACATTATTATTATATGTGAAAGCATCTTAAAATGGGATGGAGGAATATTTTACTGCAGTTTTGAAAGTTATATTTTTCTTATCAAGTTTTTAATTAAAATATCTATCTTTTTATTTTAAAGATAGATGAATTGGAGGAGCTCATTTATTCAGTGTTGAAGGAAAGTTTAAACGAAATAATTTGATATTATTTGTCCAAATTCTTCTCAACTGTATACTCTGGATATTCGTAATAGGATTTACTAAAAATATTCTTAGAAAAATAGTATGCATTAACATTATATGTGCAGATTTTTCTTCCAATGATATAAAAATAGATAAACTTTCATATTAATTATAATTTTTAATAGCGTAATTCAGTAGATTCAAATCCAAGTAATCTTAAGTTGAATCGTACTTGTCTGTTAAATTTTTTTGTCCATCAAGCACATTGCACCAGTAATTTAACAGCATGCTTTGGAAATAAAATAATGTATTAAAAGTGAAATTTATTTCTATTGAGAAATGATCCACAAAATATATTTAATGAATATAAAATGCTTACAAAACATAGAATAAATGGCAGAATTATTATTGATGTGTAGTAACTATAATAATATTATCAATACATGAGCAAGTACACCCTTGGAAAATGTTGGTATATTTAATCTTCCATCTGCTGCCTCCAACTTGGTTTAGACTTTTGTTCTGTTGATGAAAAATATTCATTGAAATGCATACACAAAAATTGGTTAATTGATGTGAATGTCTTTATATTTGATGTGAGAATGCTCATTAACTCATTGTTATGTTAACCCTGAACTCATTTGTTATTTTTAGTTATAGAAATATTATTAGATTTGATGACTCATGGAAGGATATATAGAGTTGCTAATGAGTAAATAGAGCATTTGATGAGTATAATTTGAATTTTCTTGCATCTGAGCCTCATTGATATTTATTGCAAAGACATTTCTCAGGAAGAGCTATATTCTAATTATTATCTTACTAATCCAATAAGGGATCAAACCTCATCCATTATTGGATTATATTTGGTTGGCTAATTTACCATAGTTTTTTCAGAGTCACTTAATTAACCAAATTCCTGAAAGAGCTTAACCATTCTTACCCAGTGATTCATCTATGTTTAGCATATTAATTTCTGATGAGTATGAGAATAAAGCTTTTCTTTAAAATTAATTTGTCTTCGGAAATCAGATAGCTTTAATTCCAGAAATTAAGATACAACTGGTTGTCTGTCCCCTTTTCATACAATATGAAACTGCAATTGTTGTAAACAGCACTCTTCTACAGTTTCCTTAAACAGTGTATTTCTGGATTTTTATACTGGTTGTAATATAGCTGCCTTCAGTTTATCAATAAAGATAAAATGGCTATATTGATTAAGGCAAAATTACAGTTCATATGAAATTGTGAAGAAAATGTTTTAATCATAAGCTTGAGTTATATTAATATTCTAGTTTCTTTCAAAGTATTTAAATACAATAATTTTTTACAACTGCAATTATTTTTGTGCCCTTAAAAACCCTTATGATAAATTGTAGAAGGCAAACTTCTGAGTATGTACATTCTTTAGTCATCATGTGATTGAGAGATGCCTAATCTCTCTTCAAGAAATCGCTTCCTTGATTGGGAAAGTTATGACTATCTACAAAAAATAGTACAGAAATATCATAGCACTGGATGGATGTCCAATATTCCAGGAGAGGATGTAAAGAAATTTTAAGCAAATTCTGCAAAGAGGAAGATTACACATTCGAAAAATCCAAAGTTAAACTCCCCAAAACCTCTTTCATCGATATCCTCAGCTATAGATTTAAAGCTTTCAGCAAAAACTGTTAGACGTGTTCGTAATGCAGGATTTCATGTTCTTGTTCTAATTTTTTTTAAATGTGGACATGGTTTATTTTTTAATATTAAGTGTTTTTTAAACAATTTAAGTCAAGGTTGTTTTTTTAATGCTCAGGAAATTTTTAGCTGCTTTTAATTTTGTGGAAACATTTTTATCACCATAATCACAACAGTCAACTTCAGTAAATGATTTATGTGATTTTTCTCCTTTAACTGAGTGTCATCACTTTCTTGTAATCGGTGCAACTATAATAGAAAACAATAACACTTATAAACTGCTATTCAATTAATATCCTATCCTGTACTATAATATATCGTATCCTCTTCTATTTTATTGTTCCGGCTATGGATCAATATTTTATTTCTTACTATCAAGAATTTCTGGTATCATAACAAATATCCAGCTTTAGCTGTGAATCGTTGATTAAAATATTTTCTAACTTCATGAGCTTTCTGTGTTTAAACTCTTCTCTGTTAAAATGATTTAAACTTAAGAGCTCTAAATTGTTTTATTATTAAGTTATAGCCTTACAAAATTGCGAATTTATTTTCTTATTTCTCTGTATATAAGATTTAATCTCGTTATTCTTTAGCACTATAGATATATGTAAATCTTTGGATAAATTTGGCATTTATCTGTTCGTTCGAATATAAATTTTCAAATTTTTAATTATTTTTATGTTATTTAGATTACGAAGGTGGATTATAAGAAACCTTGATGGATGGTTTAATTTCTAAAGCATCCTAGCAAGAAAGGCTAGAGGGTTACCAAATTCTTCCAATAAAAATATCAATGATAAGAAGACGAGAGGGGATCTACAGATCTGGATTGCATCATACGACATATCTTTGATAGAATCCGTCTCCATAAAATCAAAAAGAGTAATTACCCCAAGGGATTAATTTATTCCATTTAAACGTTTGAGTGTGTGTGTGTGTGATTTCTTACATATTTGTGAATATTTATATACATTTTCTTAAAGCCGAAATTTTATACTTATGATAAATGTAGTAAAGCATATCCACAGGAATGGCATTTAAAGACTTGTCATACAAGTGAAAACTGGTGATTTTAATTAGTGAACAAGAAAATTGGTTTATGAACATTGTAATTTTGTTCGTAAAAAGAAAGTTACATGCTTGTCTCTAAATAATTGTTTTAGAGCTAATTGCTTTAAAAAGGCATTTTCTTATTAGTTGCACAATGGAGGAGCCTTACGAGTGTGATTTGTTCAGGCAAGCTTTTTCCGAAGAACAAAATTTAAAGGAGAATTCAACGACTCATCCAAAAGAGAAACCACACATTTGTGGAATTTGCAAGAAAGCTTTTTCTCAGTTTTCTTACTTAAAGACACATGCACAAACACACACCGACGAAAAGTCTTTTGTATGTGATGTGTGTTCTAAAGCATTTTCTCAACAGCGTTATTTAAAGAAACATTTGCTGAGACATACGACCGAGAAGCCATTTTCATGTGACTTGTGTAATAAGTTGTTTTCTGATAAGTCATATTTATTAAGTCATTTACGTAGGCACACAAAAGAGAAATCTTTTGTATGTGAAGTTTGTAATAAAGCTTTTTCCGAAAAGGCCAATTTAAAAACACATTCACGGATTCACACGAATGAGAAACCTTATTTGTGTGAGGTGTGTAATAAAAAATTTTCTGACCAGTCTTGTTTAAAAAGTCATTTGCGTACCCATACGAACGTGAAACCTTTTGTATGTAATGTATGTAATAAAGCTTTTGCTGAAAGGTCAAATTTTAGAACGCATTTACGGACGCATGATGTAGAAAAGCAGTTTCCATGTAATATGTGTGAGAAAAGATTTACTGAAAAGTCGTATTTAAGAAACCATATACGAACACATACAAAAGAAAAGCCTTTTAAGTGTACTTATTGTAGTTATGCAAGTTCGGATAGGTCGGGTTTAAAAAGTCATTTGCGTACACATACACATGAGAAACCTTATATATGTCATATATGTAATAAAGCTTTTTCTACCAAGTCGATTTTAAATAATCATATGCGCACACATACGAAAGAAAAACCATTTGCATGTGACATTTGCAGCAAAACTTTTTCGCGACCAGATGACTTAAGGGGGCATGTCCGTACGCATACAGATGAGAAACCTTATCCATGTCCCATTTGCAGTCGAGCATTTTCTAGGCAACATCATGTGAAGAGACATTTACGAACACATACAAAAGAGAAGCCGTTTGCATGTGACATCTGTTATAAAGCATTTGCTGAGCGTGGTAGATTGATCACACATTTACGAACTCATACAAAAGAGAAACCGTATACATGTGACTTATGCACTAAGGCATTTTCCAACAATTCGGGCTTAAAGAGACATTATCAAACGCATGCAAACGTGAAAAAACGTTTTAAATGCGATGTATGTAATAAATTATTTTCTGAAAAGTGGAATTTAAAAACGCATTTAAAACTACATGCAACAGAGGAATTGTTTGCTTGTGAACTTTGTAGTGAAAAATTTTCTCTTTCAGAATCTTTAAAGGAACATTTGCTGACACATACTGTTGAGAATGAAAAAACATTGCACCTGTGATGTTTGATGAAGCGTTTTCTCAGAAAAATCATTCCAGAATTTTTTTTATTATTATTATTTATTAAAAAGAAATATATTTGTGGCATATGAAACTTGAAGATTCCTTTAAATATATTGTTTGTATAAAGCATAAGACAACATTTAAAATGATATAAATTAACTGTCTATTTCCTGTTTTGACGTGTAAAATGCTTGAGATATTGTCAGTGAATCATTTCACTAGAATAGGTGCAGTAGTTGGTCAGATGTATATCACAAAACTATAACTTTTTTTTTCTCATATTAAAACATTTACTGATGGACATCAGATAAGGAATTTTCATTTGTGAAATGTGCACTAAAAATGGGGGAAAAAATTTAGTGTTAATGATTCATCTTTAGAAATAAATGTTTCACCTATAACAGATGGAATATACATACTATTTTATTGGAGATTAGCTGGTACCTAACACATTGCTGCCGTAGAAGAAATAATTTTAGAAATATCATTTAAAATAACCATCTTGTTAATTTAGGAGTGATAGAAAGAATGATATTAATTTTCTTGTCGACAATGAATACATTTATTGAAATTGAATTGATTAAGGAGAAGTATAAATAATATTTATTCTATTTTTTTTTATTTTATTATTTAATTATACTTAGGGTAGAAAATATTTTTTTGTTTTTCCGTCTTTAGCAAAAACAAATTCTTGCTTCTGCTTGCCTGTGACTTACCCTTAAAGTATGTAAATGAGCATTTGATGTATCCTGCAATTATTTCATTTTGCTTATTCCCACATAAGAAATTCTGAGGGAGTGTAGCGAAGCAAAATATTTTTTCCTCGCTAATGCCATAACCATATGTTCGCCAGAATTCAGTTAGGATTGAGCATAATGACTGCATTAATTATATTGGTAATTAATATCATACATTTGAATTTTATTTATTATTCGTTATGTATTATTATTATTTATAGCTGTTTGTTAGATGTATGTGTAAATTTTTGTAGCTGTCCATGTATTCTGTTTCGTATAAAATGTAAAAAGCCATGAAAAGATCTGTTTTACTTCATTCTGGAAATCATTTTGTGTGAATAGATTTTTCCTGGATATACATATTTCATGTTTGTAATAAAGAAATCTTCACAATTTTTTTTAACACTTCTAAATTTTGGTTGCATTGAATTGTATTTCAACTAATAACCACACATTGTATTTATTTTTTTTTATTCAAGTGCATTTATTAACCAGAAAATTTTGTATTAAAATGTTCCAAAAACATTCAAATGTAACAATTTTATTTGTTATAGACGTTTACAATTTTTGTTAGTAATATTTGGTAATATTGTTTATCATTTGAGAAATTGTGAGTTTATTCAGAATAGATTAGAGAATTTAAACAATAAGCTGATCAAAATCTATATTTAATACGAACTAAGCGAATAAAAAAGCAGAACAAATTCAAGAACTGCAAAATCCATTTGTTGTGTACTGTTCGCTTTGTAAGAAAATAATAAGGCGAAGTAATATGGGAAAAAAGGCACTTACTAGTCATGCCAAAAAAGAGAAACAAAATTGTGTGTCAGTTCAAAATAGTTGTAGCTAATATTAGACTTTGTCTCTAAAGGAATGAAGGAGAAGGTGATATGTCAAGTCGGAAAACATCAACTTTAATGTCAAAAAATAAACCAATTCCATACTTTTTAGTTAAAGAACAATATTTAAAGCCATATTTTTATGGGCATTAAAACTTGTTACGTCAGATTAGTTCTTAAATGCATTCAATAATATATCTTAAATATTTGCACATATGTTAACTAAAAGTGAAATTGCTGAAAAATTTAATACCTTATTTATTGAGGGTTAGCTCTCTGAAACTGATAGCTGAAAAATCGATGCCCAAATATATGACTTGGCAAAAATGAATAAATAAAAAAAGTAATTTTGATTTGTAATGTTTTTTGTTGTTGTTAAATAATCATTAAAGGATTAGTATTGTGATAACAAAAATATTTTGTTTTCATTTCACCCGAATCCTTAATTTTTTGTGACTTACAATTAAAAAGCATGAGATATAATATATTCCTTCACCACTTAATATATAAATTTTGTCTTTGCTAAATTCTGAATAATAAATAAAACGATTTTTTTTTGTATGTAAGTATCAAAATTCTTTTAATATGTTATTATTTCAAATAATGTTAAATTGTTTTTTTCTTTCTTTGCTTTTTCCACTCCTTAAAATCATATTGCATCATAGGCTTACTAACACATGAGTGCTATTTTTGCGCGAGTTCGCAAATTGGACAGACTGTCTATGACAAAGGATACCGACGTGCTCTGATTGGTTTAAGCCTTGGCATCTTTTTGGCAATGTTTTGCACTCATAATAGTGTAGTTTTCGCTTATTTGGCTCAAACCTTCTACCTTTCATTAATTTTTTGGAAGATACGAGTGAATATCAACACGATCTAATTTTTATTAATATAATTGTTTTCTCTAAATATTACTAGTAATATTACTAATACTAATTACTACTAATAATAATAAATATTACTAGTAATACAAGTAACTAATGTTGTTTATGCACAGAAGTATAAAAACTATATGAAGGTAATTACTCAACATACGATGCAGCCATTAAATAATTCTTATTTTTCGATGATTTTCGTGCCTTTATTAGATAATTTATGCAGTCATTGAAACTTGTTGCTGAACGTTTGTTACTTTCCCATCAACTACATATGGGGAGATGATTACTTAATGCCCAAAACGTATAAATATGTAAGCTTTAACGGAATATGTGATTTCGTAGCTAATTTTTTTAGTTATATCAAAATAATATTAGAAAGAAACACACACAAAAAATATTTCAAATAAATTGTAATTTTTATATTTCCTGAATTTAGGTTTCAGGATTTGATTTTTTCTCCTGTATATGTGTTCCAGATTAATATTACATGTAAACCGTAAAAAATAGGGGGGGGGGTAAATTTACAGGTTTTATTTATTTTTGTAAAAATATATTTCGGCATGGCATTTTTTTGGCAAAACATTTCCAAAAAGATGCCAAGGCTTAAACCAATCAGAGCACGTCGGTATCCTTTGCCATAGACTTAGTCTGTACAATTTGCAAACTCGCTACTTTTGCATTTCCTCATATCTTGAATATACATACATACAGGGAATTTATTTTCCAGATTTGAGTGGCAACCCTGATACATTTAACGATTTAAATTAATGATCAAGCAGCATTTTCAATAAAAATTTTCAATGTTGATCCCCTTAGGGGCTCATATTCTTTAGATCAGTATGGATGTCTCAATCTTGAGGTATCCAGGGATTTATTCTTATCCCAAAGGCTTTAATCTTTATTTTTTTTAAGTACCGTGAAACAAATGAACCATGACCATTTAAGTTTACTTAATTTTTATTTCCTATTAGTTTGAATTTTTGCATCTATTTTATGTATGTCTTGTACTAAATCCATGTGTTGGCTATGCTTGGTGGCCTTTTAGGGCAAAATTAAATTCTGCTCTGAATGTCAGGCAACAAATGAGAATCCATTCTTGTTGATGTGCTTCTTTGGGAAAGAAAAACTATGGTTTGTGGATTAGACCTACAATCTTAGCAGATCTATAATTGCAGTGAATTTGCACAGAAAAAGAAAAAAAAAAGCATTAGGCTATTTTTAGCATATACCAAAACAGTAGTTTCAAATACAATATTACAGTAAGAAACAAAAGAAGGCTTTAAAAATGCAAACAGATAATCAATGCTCAAACAGCTTCATACCTTTAAAATAGTGATATTAAATAATAACATTCTTTTCATCAACAGTTTTAATACTTCAGATATCCAATTTTAACCAAACTGTGAATTTTGTCTTTTCATTGCAACTATGTGTCTTTTTCATTGCTATTTAACAATTTTTTTTTAATAAAAAGCAAATATTAGAAAAATTTTAATCAAAATTTTGGAAGCACAAATCTTAAAGCATTTAGTAACACTGTATCATAAAGGATAGGAAGTATATATGAAAATGAGATTTAAATAGCCATCATTGTTTATTTTAGAATTAAATCATAAATATATGAAATGTTATGTACCCTAAAGTTTTCTAATTAATTTATACTTGGGAAATAACAGACACTATGTTAGTTATTTAAAATAGAAATAGTTATAGCTGTCAGCATTAACAAAATTAATTTCAAGAAAATAATTATATTGTCTTCAGAAATTTGAAATATCAGAGAATATTCAGAAATTGAATATAGTCTTCAGAATTGAAAATCTAGTGAAAAAGTTAATTTAGTTAAAGAACTAGGAAAAATTTATCTTCCTTGTGGGCATATTAACCCTATACTGTTAAAGAATCAGAACATGCAATTTTTAGCACTAGTCATTAAATATAATAATTATCTACACTTAAGAAACCCAACATGTACAATTACAAGATATTGGAAGCATTTTTGTACATGTATATAATCAGAAATACCACTCTAATTTAACACAATGTTGCTTGTGCCTCTTTGAACATTTTAATACTATATAATTTATTATTTGTGCATTAATTATATATCACTAGTAAACTAAGTTTGACTGCATCTCACTTAGAAAAACAATCACAGACTAATATGATATTTTTAGCAATTAAATACTGGTTATTTTTAGTGAATAAAAACATTTTGGTTGATAAAAAAAATTCAATAATTTATTCAATTAAGCGAGCATTCTAAGTTAAATTTCTGATTTCAGACAATTATTCAATATTTTTAAGAAAAGGTAATTGCTGATTTAAAGCTGGTAATCCCATAAAAATCAGATTTACAAAAAAAAAAAAAAGATAAATTATTTTTAAGCAAAAAACAATTTTTAAATGGCAGGGAAAATGTATTTTTGATACTTAACAGTGTTTATAAATAAAGTAATGATGGTGAATAAAAAATTTAATAAATTTGAATAAATACTTGTGGATGTGACTCCAGATCAGAAGGTTGAGTGTTCAAATCAAGTCCAGGTCATTAGTGTGGATGTTGTCTATAATATTTAATTCAATGACAGCGTAAAAAAAAATAACATCTTTATTTAACGGAAACATTAAGAAGAAAAAGATACAGGTGCAGTATAATAATATCTCGTACACATATAATAAATTGGCTTGCAGGATTACACAACTTCAACTGTGATGTCATTTTGATGAAAGCAGGTCCACCACATATTTTTGTATGCAGACAATATAAAATAATTTTTAATACAATAATTTTTATAGTAAAACTTTAATACAAGCAATATAAATCATATTTTTTCACAATCAATTTTTAAAAAAATAAGATTTCTTTTTTTTTTTTTTTAAGATTAATACATTACACAATAATGAAGCCCTAAACTTAGCTAAGGGGTTTAAAAATTCACTTACAATTACCCAGAATATAGAAATATTTTAGAAATGCATTTCAGAAATAAAAGCAATTTAGAATTCTAGACAATACTTTAACGTTATAGCTAAATTTTGACCTGAAAATAAATTGATTCACCAATACATAAACCTAATATAATATTTATAGCTAATTAATTTTCTAAATATGACAGTTTCTACTTAATTTACTTGTGGATGCTTTTAATAGCATACAATAACTATGCACTTTTAATATAATAAGACTTTATAGTTACTGTAATATAGAAGATCATTTCATTTCGTCAAATTTTTATACAAGTATGGTACAAACTTCAGTCAAAGAAGCTCATCCTAAACAGAAATTGATTTTTAATGAAGCTTTTTATGCTATAACACTAAGATAATATTCAATAATTACACCAAACAAAACATTAATTTTAACAAATATTAAATTTGAGCAGATTTTAATGCAAAACTTTTAATAATACTATATCATTTTAATTTAAAAAAATTACATTAAATTATTACTTATACATTTCATTTATGATACGAGTACAGTATTGTGAAAACACCAAAATTATCAACAAGAATTACTGACATAAAAATTGACGTTAGAAATTTAAAAAAAAAAAAAGATGTAGAAAAAATCTTTCAAATCTATAGTCTGCACTATAAAGATTGTCAACCAAGATATCTATATAAGAGGTGTTCGCACCTGACTTTTCAGTTAATATTTATTCTCTTTTTTTATAGCGTTCCTAGCAATAACTTAATTATTTTTTAATTGCTTTGTCTATAAATACACTTTAGGTATATATTATTGGGGGAGGGGGGATTCGGTGTAATCGTAGTTTAATCCCCTGCTTGAAACACTTTTCAAAATTTACGATCGTGTCATATTTTTTTCTACTTCATTATCATTTTAAATTTTAAAAAATGAATAAGACAGCATTACCATTATAATTACTCCAAAAGTCCCCAATTAGTTTGATTTATCTATAAATAATATTTTATATTAAATATCATTTATACAATCAAAAATATTGGATAACATAAATATTAGTGAATTTTATTAAGTTCAAGCTGTTGATTTCAGGATGCGGATCCATAAACAACACGGTAATTCCCGCCTCAGGAGGAATCTCTGTTGTGGATACGGATACGCGAAATGAACGTATTTTGGCAAAAAATCAAATTGGCGAGTGTCTGGCTTCAAAAACAAATTTCAAAACAAGGTTTATTTTCTAATGCAGCTTACGTAGCAGACGAAAGTAAAACATCAGAATGTTATGAAGTATGCTTGTATAGATTCATACGTATTTTTCATTTTAAAATACGTACCTCTACCTCTGAAAATGGGATATTTAGAGTTACTAAAATATGCTCTGTTGGCCGGTAGTTTCACTCGTCAAGAAATAAAATTGGAGTGTTAAAGTAAGTTATTAGTTTTCTTCTAAAATGACATTGTATTGATTTGATTTTGAATATTTCATAGTTGGCTCATATTTCCTGAGTAAATATATGGAAAAATAGTGTGGTTGAAGATTTAAAATAAGACGGCAAGACCGTCAAATTTTTAAAACGTGTATGCAACCTTTAAGTTTGATCTTATGTTAATACAGGATAAGCTTGATAGTCGTTCTAAAGTGAGTAAAATAATTTGATTTAATTGTGAAATACAGAATTAAATGTAGAAATGATTCAGTTTGCTTTGCGTTCTACAATTCTGCATATAGTTCTGTAGTTTATTAAGGGATGGTAAATAGAAATTACTAATTATTAAAGCCACTCTTCTAAATTTAGTTAGTAGGTAACTTAGATAATTTTTTTCTTATGTTTGGGAATGGCAGAAGTAGTTGTAATTCAATTTAAAACTTACCATAACAAAACAAAAAATGTATCATTATGAATTTGAAAACGGTTTCCTAATGAATTCTAGGTGTTTAATTAAAAAGAATTTTTTATTTTTTTTTATTTTATATCAGTGTGTTTTTGTGCTCATCATCTAAGATCTGTTTTAAAATGAGATTCGAAATCAAGCTAAATATATCATTATATTCTGTTGTATTGATGCATATATAATTGCTGAAATATTTTATTTCTCAGCTAATTAAATCTTTTTAATCCTTATTATTTGAATTTTTAAAAAATTAATAGATATTTTTAAATTTTGAGATAATGTTTAATTGCTTTGATATTGTAAGAAATTATCATCAACTTAATTTTTGTTTTAATTTCTCAGTGTTGTAAAAAAATTCATTTATATAATAGTTGCTTCTTAGAATATTATTTTTTAACAGTCCATGAAAAGATACAATAAGTCTTTTTAGAAAATCTGCATATAGCCTTATCAAATTATCAATTTTCTTTTTCACATTTTAGGCAACTTTTATTATGCATTAATTCCGTACTTATATGATTAACTGCTTTTTCAATTCTATTATTGCTATGCACCATTAAGTTCTTTTAAAATATTTTATTTTTATATATCCTCAGTTACATATTTTTGGAATAATTTCAAATATAATAATTTAGAGTATATAATCATGTATATAAGATTTCTATATCTAACTACCCATCAAAACAGGTTGTCAGAGAGAAAATGTTATACTTAAATGATAAGTAATCATTCATAAGTTTGATGTATAAATATAAATATTTTATTTTAACTCCATGTTATTGGCAGATTTTGGGCTTATCTATATGCCATTGGAGAACTTAGGCTTTATGGCACATTACTGATAAACATAGGCAGACTAACTTGACATCCTTGGCAGGTTTCTTAGATAATTAATCACTGCTTCTAATAAATCTTATAATAAATTTCATGATAAATGAAATAAACAAGGATTTTTGATAATTAATCACTGAGACACAGTTAAAACACAAATTCTTGAATTATTATTTTTTTTTTTTTAGTTTAATAGCTGATTGATTTTGTTAAAAGAATTATTCCAGATATTAAATTATTATGCTGCAGTTTGTTTCTAGATTTTGCATCTGCCCTTGAATAAATTATTTTATTGGGTTATTGAAATTATTACTTATTAAAGTGTCTACACGAAAAGTACTAAAAAGTATAAAATAGTTTATCTTGGATCCTTGCAGTTTGTTCTAAAAATTTGTGAATTTTTAAAATTTGCAAGCAGGACAGTCTGCATAGGATTAGGAGTCTGTTATGTTATTATTTTATATGGGGTTATGAGAGAAATTATTTTATAATTTCTAAGTGTGGTTATATTAACATTTTTTTATATAATAAGACTATTTTCTGCTTTATAATATTGTGTGGGTGAAATTTTGCAATCGATTTTAAATTATTCGATGTCATGGCGATATCTGTCGGCAATGAAAAATTTTATCGATTACGAAATTTGTACCGAACAGATAAACAAACAGACAGACAAAAAGAAGTAAATAAAGCGAGTTATTACATTATCATCCAATTCTGCGTTATGTTTAAAGTTCAGGTATCTGGTTCATCGGATAGTTAATTTAAAATCGGACAAGACGCAAAAAATCGCAAAGTCGGTTTTTTTTTTTATTATTAATATTTACAATACCTTATTGTATGCTGTATTTGATCCTAGAAGGCAATTATCTTAATTTTTTTTTTTGCCATTTTTAGATATTGATAAAAATATATATATTGTTAAATTTGTTGACACTTTGAAAGGATTCATAGATTTTCTTATTAGTAAAAGAGCATTTAGGTTGTACCATATGTTTGAAGGGTTTGCTTTTCAGACTAACTCATTCAGACATTCATTGCAAAGTCATATTTCATTGAAAACTCTCTCTTGATTATTTCAAAAGGCGTGTGACTGAATTTGATGGGATAAAATTGATTAATTGTACTGCCAAAGTTTTATTATTATTATTATTATTCAATTAACTGTGTAGTAATGGAATTGCCTGACGATGATTCCATTGATTTATTTTTTATTTAGTGAATTAAAGCGGCAAATAAACAGTTTTTATATTGTTGTTAACAGAACAATGTTGGCTTAATATAATTCGAATTCTTTTGATTTTTCTTTTAGCTTAAGTAAAGGAATATTTTAACGTAAAACTGAATTTCTGACGCAAATTTTGGTAAAAGTTTCCCTCTTATACCTCATTCTTCGCTATAAACTTTGTAAGTTGAGGAAAGAAATAATGACTGCATAAATCAGTATATGCAATCGGCCATCGCCTTCTGTAACGCTGAGCAAAGTAGTTGAAAATATCCCCGCTCTTTTAGCTTGCGTCATTATTAAATGCGAAATGCCAACTTCTGTTTTAGTGTTCAGCAACTGAAACATGTTTTTTTTTTTTTTTTTTTTTTTTACATATTTAAATTTCCAAATTTATTTGGTATGCAAATAAAGCTGAACGTGTATGAAAATTAGTTATGAGACCGTAAGCTTCACCAATTATTTGCCTTTTTCAGAAAGATTGTAGCAAAGGTTAATGAGATTAAGTTTGCAATTTTTTTAAATTCTTTTTTTTTTTTTTTCCAAACCGATTTTTGTGATTAGTTTTAATTTGAGTATTCGTGAACAATATGGATAGATAAAAAAAAAAAAATCCCATTGCAAGGAAGCAAAAGTTTTAATGCTATGATATATTGACTTTGTAGCGATCGTTCTAATTCTCTTGGAGAGAGAGCGCCAAACTGTGACGTGTGTTTCGTCTCCGTTAATTATCCAGTCACATTAGGCGAAGCATGACTCAGCATTCCCGCCTCTCAGAAAGCGCGGAGTAATACAACGAAAAGCGTAGCTCCCAGCGACAAGGCGCTCGATGTCGTTGTGTGTGGAATAAAGATATATTTTTGATAATAAAATGTAGAGTGATTGCTTCCAAACCCTTATATGGAGTCAGATGATGATAAATAATATTATGGATTAATCAATCCTCTTCAACATCGAAATTGTACTGGTATTAGTATTTTTAATTTTTCTAAGCACTCTGACAATGCGCTTGAGATTTTCTACAATAACTTCTGTTAGTTAATATGTTACAGTAGTATCAGAGGTATTTTTAGCAGGATAACCACCCATTAAAACGGGTACATCATCTTGTAATGTATATATCCAAAATTGCCCAGCATGCTAGTGAGACGTGCAAATAAGTTTCGTTCTTTTCCCCTAAATCTTCAGGAGATTTTTCATATATTTCACAAATGGAAGGCATCATTATTGTAAGATGAATTATATATTTAAAGATAGACATGCAGTGTGGATTCAAAAATATCTGTCCTTGTTGGATGTTGGTATTCAAACCAAGAAGAATTCTTGGTATACTTTAGAAAATTATTCAACATCATCACTTATTTGAAAATTCATATCGTTGTTACCACTGCTATCGTCGAGAAAGATTTGCTTCTGAAGATGTAACAAGAATTACGACACACTTGATATCTGTCATCTAATGAAAGGAGAGCTTAATGGACATTGCGTCTCTTATTGTAAAGGAAAATTCACTTATTATTATTATTTTGTAATTGTTCGTTTGGCTGTGCGCCCCTCCCATATATCACTATACACTTGCGACAATATAGAATGAAAGTCATAAAACACTCGTATTCTGTTATTCAGTCATGTCCTTTTTATCGCATTGCTTCACCATTTGGAGCGCCATCTAGGGATTTTGGATTTTAATATCTACTTTCAAGAGATGCTGATTTCATAACAAATGTCTTGATTCTGAAATTATCTCCTGTCTTCTGGAGCATCATGTATTAGAAGATTCAAAATTTTCTATATCATCTTAAGTCTATAAATTATCAATAGTAATAAAGAGCGGGGTATCTAAATTTATCGCAAAATTTTTAAGTAGATGCTATTCAGATAAACCAGTTAGAGTAACTACATTTTCCTACAGATTTTTATACGAACTATAGTTTTTTTTCAAAGGATTATTATAAAAGAAAAACTCGTTATTTTCGAGATAATTTGCTAATCCAATAAAAGTGCACTTCCCTGTTAAAGTTATTTATTCCTGAACCTAGTAGCACACATATATTGCACAATATTTTATGATAAATAACAATATTCACAATATTGCATAATATTATATAATATCGTACAATATTGTAGAATATTGTGCCACAGGCTGTGCTACCTGGGGGGCAATAAATTGCTTTGTTACAAAGATATGTACTTTTAAAAAATTCTGATTTTTTTTTTTTTCTTTTTTTCTAATTTGCCCTGCATGAAAGCTGCGCTTGTTATTGAGGAACGTTCTAAATGTGTTTTTATTTTTATATATATTTCAAGAGTAATAGTGGGTATAATTATAAATTTTCATTAATTATTTTTGTTGTTCAGGTTGCATTCTAAAGAATTTTGATAAGTTCTGTAATTTCTGTGTATACTCTGACAGAAAAGCAACAGAATTGCCCCCTGCTTGAAACAAAATAACAACGACAAGAAGTTGAAGACTGTTCCAAGATCCACAGATCTGCTTTGCATGAAGTCACAAGTTATATCTTTAATGAATTCTACTCTTCCAAGAAATAGAAAAGAATAAATTTTCTAGTGAATTGTTTAAACATTTTTAATTTATTGTTTGCTTTTATGATTTCTTGATATACATTTGTCAGTATTTTTACATAATCACCGAAACAGAATTTTATGCTTATGACTACCATAGTGGAGCATATTACTGGAAAATAAATTGAGAGAAACATTGTACAAAGAGAAAAATCCATGCTTTCAATACATTGTATTGGGATTTTTAAATTGAAAAAAATATGAAAAATTTCTTTTGTAAACTAATATTGAAGGGAAGCTTCAGGATTATAGCTTTTTGTTGAGACTTTTCTAGAAAGATTATTTTAAAGAAGCAATTTTTTTACACTTATCACTATGGAAAAGCTGCTCCCCTGCAATTTTTGTTGTAAAATTTTTCATAATCTACCAGTTTTGAAAAGGCACTTACGGACTCATACGAAAGAGAAACCGTACGCATGTGACATTTGCAGTAAAGCGTTTTCTCAGCAATATAATTTAAAATTACATACACAGACGCATACAATAACAAAAAAGTCGTTTGCATGCAACGAGTGTGGCAAGGCATTTACACAGTGGCGTTATTTAAATGCACATTTATTGAGACACTCGAAAGAACGATCGTTTGTATGTGATGTGTGTAATAAAGCATTTTCCGCCAAGTCGATTTTAAAAAATCATTTACTTACGCATTCGAATGAGAAATCGTATGTGTGTAATATTTGCAGTAAAGCATTTACTCTAAGACATACTTTAAAAACACATTTACTCACTCATTCCAGTGAGAAACCATTTTCATGTGACATGTGTCCTAAGGCATTTGCTATAAAAATCTGTTTAAAAAGACATATGCGGACGCATGACAAAAAGAAATCGTTCCCATGTGACGTGTGTAATGAAATATTTTTTGACAAGTCACTTCTAAAAAGTCATTTATATATGCATGCGAGCGAAAAGACATATTAATGTAAAATTTGCAGTCAGACATTTTTTCTGCAACAACATTTAAATTCACATTTACAGACGCACATGGAAAAGAAACCTTTTGTATGTGACGTGTGCAGTAAAGAATTTTCAGAAGAGTCGCGTTTCAAAAAACATGTGCGTTTGTATACGGAAGCGAAACTATTTAAATTTTTCGTATGTAATAAAGCATTTTCTCAAAAGACATGTCTCTTTATTCATTTGCGGTCGCATACGAAAGAGAAACCGTTTGCGTGCGACATTTGTAGTAAATCTTTTTCTATAAGTTCGACATTAAAGAAGCATTTACGAACGCACACGAAAGAGAAACCATTTGCATGCAGCATTTGCAATAAGGCTTTTTACGATGAACGTACTTTAGGAAGCCATCTACGGACTCATACAAAAGAGAGGCCGTTCGCTTGCCATATTTGTGGGAGGGCTTTTTCTCTGCAGCAGACGTTAAAAGTACATTTACGGACGCACACAAAAGAGAAACCGTTTGCTTGTGACTTTTGTAGTCAAAAATTTTCACGTTTAGAATCTTTAAAGACACGTGAACTGACACATGCTATAGAGAACGAATATACGATCCAATATTGATAGTTAATAAAACATTTTCTCAGGAAGAATATACTTACCTAAACTTATTGAAGAAAGATGGTATGTTGGTGCATATGTAATTTATAGTTTTTTGTAGTATAGTATTTATACTTAAGATAGCATTTGAAATGAAATAATTTATAACTGATAATGACTCCATTGCTTATTCTGATTGTTGATATTATATATTTTAAGAAATACATTACAAGGTCAGATGCATATTATAGAACTGCCCCCCCCCCCAGTATTAAAATATTTTCACATCAGAAATTTATGACATCGCATTTGTAGATAAACACTAGATGGTAATCCTGTATCTTTTAATTCTGCAACAAACAGGGTTCTGTTTATGGAATAATTTATCAGTGTTAATGATTAACATTTTCGAAAAAATAATAATGATATTTGACTGCTCACAAAGAATTCGGGCAATTTTCAAGAATTCAGAACAATAAGAATCAATATGTGTTCTTATTGTTTAGATGTAACTACAGTAGTATATGTTAATTATTTTTTATTGTAATTATTTTCTGTAATAAATCGTTATCTTTCTTTTATTTTAAACTACCTCTTATTAATTAGAAAAATACGCTTATGTACTTCCATTAAAATATATTTAATTTAGTATACCTCAGTTCACTGTAGAATGTTGCTAGCTAAAATGCATCCCTTTAACTACTTTATGGCAAAGAGTTTTTTTTTTTTTTTTTTTTTTTCTATGTCTTATGCCATTTTAATTTACATCTTAATATAAAGTAAATTTTCAGAAAACATAAGATTGTCATGCTCATGACAGATCATTTATGTTTAGATAAATGATTCTGTTTTAGCACATATATTTTTTTTATCGTGTGAGAACATGATGTTGTTTTGGTTAGAGAGTTTTGAAGCGCTAAATCGCGTAAGCAATGAATATTGAAGCTCTAAATCGTATAGGCAATGAATAAAGCATAAATGGCAATTTTCATCATCATCTTTTAATCAAATATGTTTTTTTACCTGCTTTCACCAGTATTGCATTATTATTACGTATGCTTCTTTTACAGCAGATGCGTTTTTAAAAGGTTGGCGTAGAACTATGACATCATAGCTGTTATGTCATCTCAGAATCGGTCGAGCTCCAGAACTTTGTTTGCCAGCTAGAAAAATTAAAAATCATATTTTTCAAAAATTATCATTATATATAGAGAGAGAGAAGGGGGGGGGGATAGAGACCGATCGAGAAGTCTCGTGATTGTTTCAAACCGGTTTAAACTGGTTTATAACTTAAATTAATTAAGACAAATAATGACTTAAAAAATAATAATGTTCTCACATAATAACTTAAAATTTGCGATCGTAGATTTCATTAAATTTTTTTTTATTCTTTTATATTAAATCATGATGATGAAATACTTTGATGTAAGTGAATTGTATCAAAAGTGCAAATCTGATACAATGATGTGTTACTTGGTACAATGTGCAACTCGGATTTATTGGAATATAAGTTTACAAAAGCACAAATACCTAATTAATATACATACGTATGCATTGTGTATCGGCTCAAACATCCATTGACCTTAGAACACTTACCTTTGAAGATTTCCTATTAGCCTTCTATTTACTGTCATCATATTTGAGATGATTCACACTGTTGTTATTTATGCAACTGAGTTGTGAATTCGTAATACTTTAAACTTAAGTTGTACAATTTTTTTCATGACTTACTTTGTTATTTATGTATCTGAATTGTGAATTCGTACTACTTTGTTGTATAATTTTTCTCATGTGTTTCTCACGACGACTTAAACTTTTATTTAAGTAACTGAGTAATGACAATAAGTAACTGTTTATTTATGTAATTGAGTTGTGATTTTGTAATATTTTAAACTTAAGTTGTACACTTTTTCTTGGGTATTATTCTTTTAACCCCTTGTATTCTCTCCCTCCCCCACTCTCCAGCTTTATCTACCTCATTGCAGAAATTTCTTGTTTGTGTTTGCCTATCTTACTGTTGTAAACTGTATTTGCGAGTTTCCGAGACATTCTGTTGTTATTACTTCTTGTTTGTTTACACATAATAAATCCATAGGGAATGAATTGAAGGAATCCATTGCTTACAATTGCTATAATTATGTACTCAAAAGAAAATTGAATTTTGACTAATTGATCGGTGAATATAAAGACTTCATTGCTTCTGTAATGAATTTTTTAATCTAAATGTGAGAGCTTGTTTATTCTTTCTTATTTGTTAGAACTATGTATGAATGTCTGTATCTGTCTATGTATTTTATTTTATATAAAGATGAGAAATGCCATATAAGATTGGTTTTGCTTTATTTTGTCAGTCACTTTTTGACTATGGATATTTATTTCATTGATATAAAACTTTCATTCTTTTTTTTTTTACTTTATCATGTACTTAGTATAAAGAAAGTATAGTAATCGTCGAAAAATCCGAAATCTATATTTTGAAAAAACTCGTTTAGACCTACCTCCCCGAGTTAAAAAAAAAAAAAAAAAAAAAAAAAAAAAAAAAAAACTTTTTTGGGAAGTGTCTGTCTATCAGTCTCTGCTAAAGATTACTCAAAAACGTTTTGAACTAAACGGATGAAATTTGGTACATGGTCTTTACACCAAATTCGTAGAATTCTATCAAATTTTGAATAAAATCTGTTCAGAGGAAGACCGGCGGTTCGAATATAACTACAAGACGAAGAGAGCTAGATATCTAAAATTCGGTGCAAAGATTTAACATCTATAGTGCAATCGCCTGTCAAATGTTGAGCCAAGTTCAACAAAGGGTTGATTATCTGTACTTGCAGAAAAATTAATAAACGCAATGACTTAAAGTTATCAAATTTGGTGCGTGATTTTGTGACTGTAAATGCAGTTTTGAGTCAAATTTTTGTTTCAATCGGTCGTGGAAATCGTGCCTAAAGCGCAAATTTTTCCTTGATTCACAAATTAAAGATTAAGAGTTGGCTCTTTCAGGATCAAATTCTATAGTTTTACAAAAACTTTTAAGCAAATACAATACCTGATTGTGTTGTTATTGGATGTTCGAAATTCAAAAAAATTCGAAAGATAAAAATATTTTTTTTATTTCTGAAAGATTCTCATATTAAGAAAATTTAGATTTTCAAATGTAGTAGAAAAGATACCTGGCATCTTTAGCATTTCAATAAGAACTATTATTAAATCTATTATTACTATTATCTAATTATCTAAACTGAAAATTAGATTGCTTAGTCCACAAAAGAATTCGGGAAAAAAATAAGCTGTGCCAGCATTAAATTAGCAGTCATGCGAGAGTGCATCATCTTTTTAAAAAAATAAAACACTAATGTTTTGTAACTTTTAAAAACATGTTTTGGAAACTGTAAATAAGTTAAAGACATTGAAATGGAAATTTCAGAATTAAAGTGTGGTTAAAGAAAGATCGCATAATGACACTTTATCAGAATGTTCAAGTTATAAAATTAATAATGAAATTTGTTTGTAAACAGGAATTTTCATTTGCTTATATATTTAAATGTAATACTCAAAACATAGAAAATTCAAAATTCTTGCAGCTGAAGAGAGAAAAGAAACGGAATACTTTCAGCCTTCTAAAATGTGATTGCATTTTTGTTTTAATCAAAGGTATATAAGTTTTGTTATAAGTTATTATCTTTAAAATATAAAATAACCATTTTTACAATTATATATATATACACACACTTCAAATTGTGGTTATCACGTTGGTCGGAATTTTTGAAATTATGTATGAATGCTGAAGACGTAGTACTGATGTATGTGTATAACTCAACGAGAATTGTGAGATGAAAGAAAGCGCTTAAAAATTAAATTACTTTTATTCACGTTTGAATTTGTAAATTAGTTATAAGAAGGCACTCAAAAATAGTTGATTTCACTGTTAGATGAAGTAAGTGAAATGCTATTACTTTAATGAATGCATATTTTATTAACCACAAATAAAATTGTTCCTCATCATTCCGTTCCTTAATAATTGTTCACTATTTAAATTAAAAAATGTTTGTGCTCTAAAAATTTAAGGGATCTAGAAGTAATTATTTCATCATATCTTGCATTTTACACCATTGCAGCGGCCAAACGGGCGATAAATGACTGTTTGTTTCGCCAGCTGGCGATAAGCATCAATCATACTTATGGAGATGAACTTTGCTCTCCAACGAATACGAGTGACTCACTTCCTAGCTTCGCCGGCTTGCTCCGAACTTCTGCCTCGTGCTGGTCGATGGAATTACGGTCAATGTATCATGTTCTATATTTGTTAATTTAATTTGTAATTAAAATTTATTTTTGTTATTTACATGGCTGGCAGTTTTCATTAAGTAAAAATGTTTTAATACTTTAATTTAAAGTAAATTTGGCAATGCGTGTTAAACCACGCACCAAAAAATGTTAGAAAGCTATATCACTGAGTTTGCTAAAAAATTTTCTTTTAAATATTCTGAATTTAGCAGCAATACATATTTACAGAGATGTTTTGTAAACATATAGTTACATTTACAGAGATGTTTTGTAAACATATAGTTACATTTACAGAGATGTTTTGTAAGCATGCAGTTACATTCTTAAGCAATAAAATATATTTGAATGTTTAGTTCAATAGAAGCTTTGGAAATTTGTTACAGATTGAAAGTTTGTTGTTGATTTTGAATTAAACAGGCAAAAATCACACACGCATATATTTTTTTTTTATTTCTTTTAAAATTTTGTTTTTACATGATATTGATTCGCATCAAATACAAAAAAAAAAACTGTCTTCCGTACTCTGGGATTTTTTGTGGCTTCAATTGAGCTTGGTAAGCCAATTCTGACTTTTTACTGAGGGCAATGGATTTCCAAAGTTATTAAATTCATCTGCAGAAGATCGCATTACCATCCCAGCAATAGCATTTAAACTGTTAGTTGCTGCTCATAGTTCAGCATTTTTTCTTTCTTCCTCCTATTTCGCAACCGCACCCTGGGCATCTGGGGAGTGGAGGCAGCTAAAATAGACTTGGTGTCAAGAGCATCTTGACTTTCTGACATCGAGTCTGTAGTTTCTTGTGGCTCCTAAAAATATTTGAAGTATTGATTCCAATAAGAACAGTTTACACCAGCAAACTTCTTTTTACTATACTAAAATGTACAAATTAATTCATTTTTTTTCACAATTTCCTTATCATATAAAACCAATAAGGCAGAATCAAAATTTCATAACTCAATCAATAGTTATAAAAAATTACAACTTTATAAATAGAGAACTTGTTAAATAAAAATGCATTAGCCCAGTTTATTTGGTTTTTTTTCATAGGTATAAATAAAAGATATGAAAAATACATCAAAAAGTGGATGCTTGCTAAATTATGTACTGTTTTTCTTTTTTCAATAACAGTTTGGCTTATATATATTTTCTGCTGCCATTCCCGATGCCATTGACCTTTTTCGTCTTCTTCTTTTTACTAAGCTTTAAACGATAAGTATCTCTGAAGCTGCTGATTTTCAATCTTATAGCTTTAGATGTCATCACATCAAATTGTATTTTAGCAGCAAAAGCTTTATCCTTCATCGCTACCCAATAGAATCCATTTTCAGCAAGCATTCATGCTCATCACCAGACCACTTCATTATACTATATAGAAAATATTTTAAAGGTTTAATTCTTCATTCGACAACCTCAAATAGAATATAATTGTTTTTATCAAAATCAGTATAATTAAAATATTGTAAGACTATTTTTTTAAAAATGATCTTATTTCATCTCCCCTTGAAATGCATTAATAATAAGAATCTCTCACGAAATTTGTTGTTTCCTTGTGGTACCACTGAGAATTCTAACAAAATACACAAACACTAAGAAGGCTATAATGATATTAGTTTTTTTCAAAACATGATGAAAATGTCTAAATGATCATTAGCAACAGAATCAATGGAAAAATTCCTTATAGTTCAGTATTGTATTTAAACCACAAATCAAAGATATCAGAGGTTAGAAATTAAAATTTTCAAAAAATGTGATGGCAGTATTAACATGATCAGTTAAAAACCGAAGCAATTCTAAAAAAAAAGGCAAATGAAATGAAACACACACACACACACATAACCTCGCAGTAGAAAAATTGATTCTTCGTAGTAGAAGCGAAAAAAAAAATGTCGGAACGGAAATCTATGATAAAGTGATCAAATTTTCCAAGCGAAAAAAATGCAAATTTAATACGAAATTCTACAAACGCATGCGCAGAAAGAAAAAAATTACAATACAGCGGCAGGTCGTTGCCCAGTAAGGACAAGTACTTGCCATGGATGGAACAGCATTTTTCATCTTTTCTATGCATGCGCTGCCTACTGGTGGTTTTACTAGCTCTGTGTAAACTAGAGATGCATAATCCACGCTTTTTTGAATAACAAATAATATTGCTATTGTTATTTTTAAATATGCGTTCCAAATATCTGTTATTTCAATCATATTATTAATTAAAAATTATTACTTAATATTAAATATAAAATTTATTAATTGTAATCAATACTTAATTTACTAATTTAATTAACGTGTGATTGAATTAATTTATCTGTTTCAGCTTACTTCTTAAATTTTTTTTTCTCAAAACTATTTATTTAATTTATTTATTAGAGTGAACCATTTTCTGGAAAAGATGAATTAAAAATATATGTCATTTCTTTAAAATGTTTACTTTAGTCCTATATTCTACCAATAGATGGCGCCAGCAGTCAACAGAGTACATGTAATCAAAGTCAATCATGTCACGAGCAATTAAAAATGATCTGTATGGAATAGTGCATCATCAAATACGAATATCGGGCACTCCCGTAAAGTGGAGCGGTGACTTTGCACTTTCCAGTGAAGCCTCGCACTTTCCGGTGAAATCATCGCTCCGATAAATTTCAGTGATATGCAATTCAATGATACGATACGATAATTCAAATAACCAGTCCGTTCACTTTTCAATCCAATCACAGATTTCTTTCGAGAGCTTCCATTGGACAGATCGTATCGATTGTAACTTTCCAGTGAAGTCACCGATCCGGCAAATTTCAGTGATATCGTATCGGTTGTTAGTTTCTATCGTGATCCAAAACCTGTAATCGAAATATCATCAGTAAGATCGTATCAAGGATTTGAATCACACCTCTCTTTGAAAAGTATTGATCACTTGTATTTGTGACTTTTTGATATTGGTTACGTAATAACCGCTCTGAAAATATTCGTCATCCCGAGGGTAAACCCATCTTTAAAATGAAGGGCTTTAGAGGAAAATTATTTCAGCATTTCTTCCATTATGGATCATATCACAAACTAGACCATTGAGTTTGATTAACATTTTCTATTAACTATTCTGAATTTTTATTATTTCGTAATGTGTGACTCTTTAATAAAGTTTCAAAAAAGAAGTCTTAACTTAAAAAAAGGGTTTTTTTTTTTTTCTTTCTTTTTCTAGCTGAGAGAGTTTTTAAACAATCCAATTGTTTTGTAACATAGCATTGTGACGAAGAGACTGTTCGCTATTTGATGTCATCAATGCATTCGCACTCCATGAGCCTAACCTTTCTATTTACTTAGTAACTTTGGGGTGGGAGTTTTACTATTAACTATCTATCGGTAGAGGGCCTAAATATTTGAGCGTTCCATGATAGTAAGGCGATTGGAGGTGAAGATTATAGCGAGAGTTCCGCTTAGGGATGACGAATATTTTAAGAGCGGTTATTAATGTAACCAATATCAAAAAGTCACAAATACAAGTGATCAATACTTTTCAAATGGGTGTGTGATTCAAATCCTTGATACGATCTTACTGGTGATATTTCGATTACAGGTTTTGGATCACGATAGAAAGTAACAATCGATACGATATCACTGAAATTTGCCGGAGCGGTGACTTCATTGGAAAGTAACAATCGATACGATCTGTCCAATGGAAGCTCTCGAAAGAAATCTGTGATTGGATTGAAAAGTGAACGGACCGGTTATTTGAATTATCGTATCGTATCATTGAATTGCATATCACTGAAATTTATCGGAGCGATGATTTCACCGGAAAGTACGAGGCTTCACTGGAAAGTGTGAAGTCACCGCTCCACTTTACGGGAGTAACCGATATTCGTATTTGATGATGCACTATTCCATACAGATCATTTTTAATTGCTTGTGACATTTGACTTTGATTACATGTATTTTGTTTACTGCTGGCGCCATCTATTGGTAGAATATAGGACTAAAGTAAACATTTTAAAGAAATGACATATATTTTTAACTCACCTTTTCCAGAAAATGGTTCACTCTAATAAATAAATTAAATAAATAGTTTTGAGAAAAAAATAAAATTTAAGAAGTAAGCTGAAACAGATAAATTAATTCAATCACACGTTACTTAAATTAGTAAATTAAGTATTAATTACAATTAATAAATTTTATATTTAATATTAAGTAATAATTTTTAATTAATAATATGATTGAAATAACAGATATTTGGAACGCATATTTAAAAATAACAATATCAATATTATTTGTTATTCAAAAAATCGTGGATTATGCATCTCTAGTTCAGCTTCAAATCATTTTTATAGCCAAACACTTTTTTGTTGAAACCGCTAACCGTGACTGTTCAGAGCATGACTTGTTTATATTTATTTCTACAACTTTTCTATTACCGGTATTATATTTCTGTTTAATAATGGCTACTTTTTTTGGTGAAATCTCTCCACTTTCATCCCGTGCCGTGGATGATGAGGAAATAGATGATCAACCTATTTATAATCTTATTCTTGATTCCGAAGAGGACTGCCCTTCAAAAATTGATTGTAAGCTACTTGTATTTTCTGTGGATGAGATATCCTATGCATTTGTACAGTGTTATTTAGTTCCAGATAATGCCCAACGTTTATTTGTGGTTAATTACTCCTTGAATAAAGATGAAGATTATGATCTCATGTATACTGGCAGCACGAAACAGAAATCCAATGTGAAAATTGCTGCTACTGTTTATTCCATTGACGAGAACGTTATTGTTTGCGACATCGCATCTCGTGTTCCTGAAGAACTTTATACCGAGTTATATGATGCATTATTTGATAAACTAAACTGCGAAGAAGCCCTTATTTTGACATCACTTCCTACTGCTTCATTTAAGTCTGAAGCGTCTCAACTTCTTGAAAAACCATTTCTTAAATCCATAGCTACATCTAAATACCTGTCCATGCGTAGTTGTAATGTACCACGTTTGCAGGCACCGAATTTTCTCTCAAATTTTGCAGCAGCAGTTCTAACCGACTTTGAATTGAAACAAAAACCAGCTATATGTATCTTAAATTATGTTGATTCCTGTCTGCTTGACTTTGTAGTTGTCCAGAATTTTGATGCTATTTTTGATGAAAATTTCGTTTTGAAATTAACACCAAATAGTGATGCTACATCGAAACTTACAAAATGTGTGAAGCAGAAAATTGCTGCTGAAGCAAATTTATATACTTAAGACTTTGTTTAATAATTATTTATGCTTAAGTTTTCATTGCATTATAGTGATAATTTTCAGTGCCTATTTAAAAAAAAAAAATTATTTTTAAAAGTATAATAATTTTTTTTTTAAAAAAAGAAATTTTCATTAAATGCTAAAATATATTGAATGTTATATCTGTCATCAACTTAAAGTTTTGTATCACCAATAATTATTAAAATAATTTTTTAAAAAAATGTTATCAGTTATGTTTGTGTTATTGAAAGGAATCTCACTTTGTGATGAGAATTCAATTCCATTGCTACATTAAAAAAATTAATATATATTGAAGTGGATATCTTTTTAATTTTTAAAAAACAAAGTAATTCATGTAAAATTATACAATATTTATTTAAACAATTACAATTGTTTAAATAAATATTTTTTTGAAATGGTTTCAACCCAACGAAAAATGTCTTGAAAAATTTGTTAAGAATTTGGAAATTAATGTGACAGTTCACTAACATCACTCAGATATTTGTTATATTTAAGAATACAAAGCATCGATATTATTCAACAGCCAAATAGATAGTTCTATTGATAACCTTAATAACAAAGAAAAGAAACAATTTTGAAATATTTATATTGTAATTTATTTATCAATGCTAAAAATGTCAGAAATAAATGTATTTTAAATTCAACAAAAGTGCCAAGAACACCGATACTCAAAAAACATGACTTTCAGGTAATAAATCATGTCTTCAGGAACATTATATTAATTCTTGTTATGATAATGCAGGAATGTGCTTAGAATTTAATTTTTATTGTTAATCAAATTTAGTTTTCAAAATATGCATAAATTAGATCTTGAGGAATTATTCTTTTTGCTTTAAATTAATTTAAATTTAAAGAGGCAATATAATACCGAAAAATGCATGTTGACATAGTATTAAACGTTCTGTGATTTGTGCAATCTGTGTCAGATTGTAACAATAAAACAGTGAAATGAAAACATGCAGAAAGGGTCTGAAAATAATAAAATGAAGCTTTGACTAGTAAGAAAAGTTTCTTTTATAGAAAATTTCTATTTCAACCCAAATATAAACAAACTAATGGGCCCATCTTTTCTAATATACTTATGTATATTAGAAAGTACAGTCTGGTACATTTTGATTAAATGTTGTAGCATAATTAAGAAAATCAATATTATTTTGTACCTATATCGCAAAATATTTGGTATACATCTCTTTTGGTATATAGTATGCAGAACACCATTTCTACCACTTTTACTTTTTACCCTGGTTCAGATTTTCAAAACAAAATTGAAATGTCATAGTAAAACTATTAGCCAAAGTTCATCTTCCTAATTCCTTGCAATTTTTAGATAATTCTAAATACAGTATAAAACAGATTTAGCAAAATGTTGCAGTACAATTTTTGAAAATTATAATATTTTGTATATAAGATAATAAAAATCATGATTAGCAGAATTCAATTCCCACTTCAAAAAAGGGTTTGTAATTTCAGTTATAGTTATGCTGTTTGTAGAAAATCTAATTTCTAACTCTTTCATTATCATGTACATTATTAAAAAAAAAGGGAAATGGGCGCAAAACCTTTTTTTTTAAAATTAAACTTCAAGTGGGAGCTGTAAATCTTAGGGAAATTATTGTCAAATGGTGGTTGTTCTTCAGCTAAGAAATTAGCAATAATGCAAAAAATATCTATCAAGAGATTACAATTTAAAAAATCCACTTTATTCATAAGTTTCTTTAAGATTTTTAATTTCTAAGACAGATATGAAATTTGATACATTAAAATAATATTAAATAATCAGTATAAATTCCTTGTAGTTTTGTTAATAGAAAATTATGTGAATATTGAAATAACAGTTCAACCAATGAAAGTATCACAACCTCCCTCTCATACACTTCTATCTTGATTCACACCACTAGATAATATCTGCCCAAAAATAAATATCAAATAAGATGTGTGATAAATGTTCTGCTATATTCATTTTTTTATATATAACTGGTACTTCTTTATAAAAATAGACATTTGAATAACATTTTAGAAAATTGTCCATTTTCTCCCTCCCCCTCAGGAAGTTACTTCTAACAAAAGAAAATAAATATTCAATGAACTGAATGTGCTTCAGCAAGAATTGAAACCTAAACAACTAATGATAAAAAACAAAGAGGAAATTTCAATGGAAGTGATAATATTTTTTTTATCTTCCCGCTCCAAGGACAGCAGTAGCATGTTTTGAGAGAAAAGGACAGCCACAAAACAATCGGGTGCACGGCGAGTTTTTATGAGCCACTCATAGACCAGTCCTAATCTTTGATTCATTTTTTATTCTGTTTTATTGATCAATCCCCATACTGTCAGAAAGGAAAAGTAAACAAAATAAAAATGCAACTTTAGAACCAGTTTTTGTAATGCTTCTGAGATTTGGCAGAGAAATTATATAATGAATAATTGCATCGCTTTCTTCAACTTCAGTTATTCACCAAATCACAAGATATCTATAATACATTCCTAACTTGAATTTGATACTTTCTTTTTTCCTTGACCAAAACTAATGCAATTAAAGAAAGTGGGAAATCAATTTCAAAATATATATATAAAAATTTACTTGTCAATTTATTTAAGCATACATATGGTATCTAATAAACATCTAGTCAGTGTGATACAAATCTGACAATCAACACCAAATAAAAAAATATTGCCAAAATTGAGCATTTTTCTCTCCAAACTATACTTGTGCATAAGGAAAACTATATCCATCAATTGTCATAGTTCCTCTTTTCTTTCATATTTAGAGACAAACTTTAGAGGGAATCTAAATTTTTTCTCTTTCTAATCAAGAAACATGGCCACTTGCACATATATGTGTTAAGCATGATCATTGTCAAATTTGGAATACAAGTTTATATGGCTTTTCCTCAATTTGGAGGACAATCAAAGTTAATAAGGAATTCTTTCAAATTACTAATTTTTTTCTTAGTAGTAAAGAAACTATGCCTCATGGAAAATAGAATTTGTTGTACAGTTCACTAAAAAATAAGTGTTCTGTCCACCTATTTGATCCTCAAGCACCATCTCTCCACTTTTAAATTATCCACTTTCTCTTGATCTTTTCTACTATAAATTATCTGACCCTGGAAAATATTTCTAAAATCTAATAATCATTTTAATTTTCTTTAGTAATAATTTAAAGTAATTATTACAAAAATCTATCAAAATTTCTCTGGGTTCTTCTCTTTACACGTTTTATTCCTTTAAGAGAACAATCTATAGTCACCGAAAGAGAAAAATCATCCCAAGAGTTACAACTGAAGCTTCACTTAAAAATGTCTATCAACCAGTTTTTTTTATTTTTATAAGGACAGAATTGTATTAGACACCTTTGGAAATTTAGTTAGGGTTATGAATTTTTTTATGCACATGTATTAAAATATAAATATGTCAAATTACTCAAACATTTTAAATTCCAATTAATTTCAAACCAATAAATTCCAAATTTTATAATTCCAATTAAATGTTGATTTTTTTAGAAATATCTTTATGCACATTTAATGAATTTTCATAGAAATTGTTTTCCTGAACAAAGATTAACTTTTAACCAGCTAAAAATACTTGGAACATGAAACACATACCCTGTTTTCTTTTATGTTTGACCAAGCAAAAGTGGATGAAAGCATATTAAGTCTACTGTCCCCTTAAAGACTAGTTTTAAGGAAATTCTAACCATAGCAAGATTTAATCCCTTGAAATGAATAAATTTAACCACTAAATTTAGCTAATTCCTCCCAAACATTTATTTAAAAACTGAAATTGTTGTTTTCATCTACTAATCTTTTGTATTTCTCAAACAAAAAGGTACTGAAAAACTCCAACATTAAAATCTGTAGTAACTAATTGTACAACCAATGAGATACATGTCCACCCAACTTCAAGACTAGTATGATTTCTACCCAACCTCATTCAGTTTTTATTAAACAAGTCAGGCAGTGTTCGATTGATTATTATTAACATCATGTGCATGTTATTGTTAATAGCATGGTACCAGATGGCTTTAATCAAAGACTTTTCATATAGATGAATAGTCAGAAAATGGCTTTACAGGAAAATATTAAAAATTGATATTTTCTATATATTTAAGATCATTTTCTCAAAAAATGAATATTACATTACAAGGATTTTTTTTTCCTATACTTCTATATGCACACAAAAAATAATCATGGAAAATGTTAAACTTTTCACACACTGTAAATTTCATCTAATCATTGATATAAGATACAATTTTGCAACTTCCTTAAAATTTAGATGCAAACTTATCTTAAGACATTCATTTCCACACAAATTTAAACAGCACAAAAGTGGTAATCATGAGATATTGCGCCATCAGGTACGTAGACTAAAGAAAATAAAATCATGATTTGATTGAACTAACCAAAAAGAATAAGTATTAATACCTTGATATTAAATGCGTATATGTAATACATAATGGCAAAAAGTATGAAGTTCAGAATCACAAAAACTATAAGATACAATAAAAAAAATTGAAGCTTTACTTCCTAAAATGTTTCCCATATGAAATAAAGAAAATAAACAAATACAAATCTCGCACGTTTTATTGACACCAGACTTCATTCACAGAATGCTTAAATATTTAGGAATTTAGAATTTCTACAGCAGTTCTATAATTTATTTGAAGATTTTTCCTTGATTGAACTTCTTTCCACCAAAGTCGCCAGACCATGAAAGATATTCATTAACTATTTTCTTAGTCTCGGGAGAAGATGGGTCAAGTTTCTTCCAGCTATAAGATTCATAATCAATCTGCCAATCTTCAGAGAGCTGTTAATTAAAATGTATAATTAGTGATGAATATTTAATGTCCTATGGGTAAACATATTTACAACATAAAATCCATAATAAAACTAAAACTTACTGTGAATGCAAGTTCATGACCTCGCCATACCCAAATACCAGAAATTGTGCTGTTATTATCCTCTCCGAAAAGGCACACGCTGGCAAAAGCATTTTTTCTCATTTTATCTAACCTTTGGAACATACCTAAAAAATAATAAGAAACACTCAAAATATATTGTAAAAATATATTTCTGGAGGATTTTACACTTATGGCTATCAAAGAACATAGTCTAAGATTCAAGGTCAATATATGAACTTATAATGCATTTATTATATATATTATGTATTTAACCACACAGTTAAGAGCATAACATATTATATATACATACATTCCAATGACAACCAAAGAAATAAAATAAGCAAGAAACATTTCCATATCAAAGCAATTCTTGATCTTAATTTTTAGTTCCAAAATATACAAATTTATGGGTCGTTAGTCTATCTCTTCAGCATTATTTATGCAGTTAATATAAAAAAATAAGTAAAAATTCAAAAACTCAATTGTGTTATTACAATATTTAGAGAAGAATTTTAAAAATGCTACAGTAATTTTACATGTGAAAAAGACTGACCATAATTAGAAAGTGAAATTCTTTTAATTACTGAACTTTAATTAAAACTCTTTAACAAGTATTAACTCCTATAAAAACAAAACAATATTCAATTTATCTTTAAATCAATTCAATCCTTAATCCAATCAATTAAATGAGTTCACATACCTCCAATAAGATTGCAACTCATGAAAGTCAGAGTCAACTCTTGTGGGAAGAGATATTCACAGTACCAAATAGAATAATTTTCAGCATCAAATTTGTCCCAGAAGTATTTTATTGATACACTTTCGTCTTCATTACTGTAAGTACGTTTGAACTCATCCATATTGAATGTGCTACAATAAAAAAAAGAAACATTGAAATTCATATTATCATTAATACGATTAACTGAAAATTATGATAACTTATATAAAACACATAAGCAAAGGCATAAGAAAATAAAGAAAGCAAGGATGGGAGGGAGAAGGAAGCATAGATAAAATGTTTAGTTTGTTGGACAAATTTTTATACTGCCAACTACAAAGAAGGCAGCACAAGAGATTTGTACCTTTTATTTGCCTCCAAATGTTACACGATCTGCACTTTAAGTCAGATCATGCCTTTGTACGGAGGGTGCTATTATATTTACAAATAACCAGAAATCATTCAGGCATGACAGGTTTACAACAAAAAGAAACAGAAATGTGCCAAACAAACACTGAGAAGTACAATCTGATTGATTGAATAATATAAATTTATATATAAAAAAAACACGTGAGATTTATAACTGTTCAGACCTGTAAGGGGAGCAATGTATTGGCAAGGGTGAAATATTATATAAAATGCAGTAAATTTGTCAGAAGCATTATATAGAACAACATATTCACAACAATGATGTTGAAAGTCATGCAAGCTATCTTGAATGTCATTAGAATAACACTAGCATATGACATTAAGTCCAATATAAAATTAGTTTGACATGCTTTGAGAAGACTTGCGATGTAGTCTAGAGATAACAAAGATCTTTACAGATAAATAATGCAATTACTTAGCAGAACTAGTTTTATAACTTTGAATCCTTTGGTAATTAAAACACAAGTTGTTTAATTTCAAGGAATTTTAGCCTTGCAGTATTAATAATTCAGTGTTCCAAATGCTATATCTTGAGTTTTAGATTATGACAACATTACAAAAGCATTTGGATCTAATAAATATTACATATAACTAGAAATTCAAAGCAGCCTAATACAGACAGATTAACTCTAAAAAAAAATACCCTTTAGGAAATTTTTCAAATGGATCTTTAGATTTTGGTTCCTGAGCCAAGGCTAATTCAGTCTCATCAGGTTCTTCAGCGGCAACCTCTTCCTTTTTAGGTTTAGGCTCCTGCTTTTTCTTTTTGTTGTCTTTTGGAGTAGCTGCAGCAACTTCCTTGCCTTTAGCTGGTTTTCCCTGACCAAGCTCTTTCTGAACGTCAGCAAATTTCTTGGCTATTAAAGAAAAACGCTTTGAATATATGTTAAATAAAGAATTTAAAAAGATTTAAACTTTATGTAAAATTAAACTTCCTTGACTAACGTGATGAATGAACTAACATTACAGAATGCAATTAACTCTATCTACAGTATAAGCTAAATTTATATTTTGTGAAAAACATTTCTTCAACCGGTAATTAATACACATAACAAATCTATTAAAATTTGATATTGAAGCTTTATTTTGACATATTTATCACCACAACTAGTTTTCCCCATAAGAGCAGGCATTTTCTCCTCAGGGAAATAAATGAAAAATGAGGTACAAAGGCAAGACTATCTTCGAGTCTGAAAACTTATCTGCCCCAGGTATATAATAATGTAATTATTTCTTCTTAATTTGCAGAGAAAAAAAATCATACTATTTTTTCAACATATAATTAATATTATTTCAACTTTCCCACTTAACAATCAAGATTAATTTTTAATAAAACCTATGTAAATAAAAATACAAAAGAAAAAAGTTAAATTCTGTTTTTAAATAATTTATACAGTTCAATGTCTCTCATTTTAATGCAACAATATCTTGTTTACATTTAACCTCATTATACAGATAATGTCCAACATATCTTCATAAATGTACTTCTATTAAATAAATACAAAACTATTTACTAATTCTGTTCTAAAAATAACAAGTTAATGCTACTAGAACAAAGTTAAGCCTGCAATGTAAAAGCAACACGCTTTAGCAAATTGACTGCAATAGAACATAAGATTTAATTATAATGAATTACATTTTAAAATTTAATGAAGAAAGGAGAAGGAGGACTCACCATCAAATTGAGCCATTTTCTCACAGAGAACAACATCACCCAAAACAGCTTTAAACTGTGGTTGATTAATACAAGTTTTAAACCACCTGTTAACACATCTGTAAGGTTGTCTGAATGAGGGTTCCAAAACCTAAAAAAAGAATATAATATAAATACCACTTATGAATTACTTAAAACAATAAAAAATTTAATGAGCAGAAAATATTTCTAATCTATTTCAATAAAATCGTTCAATATTAAATTAAAATTATTTATTACCTACTTTTTGAAAAAATTAATCACTTTCAAATTAAAGTAATCATTTCCTCTCCAGTTTCATTTTTATTTCTTCTAACAGCAAAAAAACAATTCCCAATACTCATCTCTCCATTAAAATTCCCATCATTAACTGTCCAAATTTATAAAAAATAGGCTATTACAAATATTAGAGAAAGAGGAAAAATTATATAGCAAAAAAAAAAAAACTTTAAACCAGATGGTTTAAAAAAAACTATTTCAAATCAATCCAACAAACCTCAGTTATATGTATAATCATGTTACATCATAAGGATCCATTGAAAACATCATAGAACAAGACTGATTTGTAAAAAGGCCATCACCAAAACATTAATCTTCGATATATATAGGATGCAAACTATCAAAGTACCAAAATAAAAACTTAAAATGAAGCACTAAAATGACATATCGTGGAAAATGCAACTGCTACACTTGTATTCAATATGCCTGCCTCAGTAATGTTTCTAATCATTTCATATCATAAGGATCCATTGAAAACATCATAGGCAATCAACTACTTTTACGAACTTCAGCACAAATAAATCAGTAACAAATACAAGGTAACAAAGCAAGGAAGTTGAGACCAGATTAAGGAAAAATTATAAAATCAACATTTTGATTCAGAACACCCAAATAAAATCTTTACTTTTAAATATCAGAAAGAATCCAATACAGATAACAATGCTTTTACACAATGAATGTGCAAAATTACAATACTAAAATATTACATGCTCAATAATGAATATTGTAGCAATATTAATATACAAAAAAAAGTCGCATATTCATTCAAATTTTGCATTTTTTTAACTGCCTCAGTAATATGTATAATCATTTTATATCATAAGGATCCATTGAAGGCATCATAGGCAATAATTGTAATATTTACAGATCCAATAAAATATTTCTCACAAATTAAAAAAATTACAAACTTAATAAATTAGTTTAAATCAGAAGGCAAACAAAATTGAAATAATTCATAACAGATTAAGCAGTTCTGATAATGCATTATTCACAAACAATTCAGTTTAAGAAAACATGTATAAAAATATTTAGAGAGAAAATCCAAAATATTTACAGCATTAATACTACAAACATTTTTTTAATGTTATATTTTTTTTCAAATGAATACTTCTTATTCAAACATCTTAAAATATGTAATGATTTTATAACATCAATAATTAAACATTTTATAACACTTTAAATAATTAAAGATAAATACTAAAAAAATAAATATTGTTCACAAACCTGATTTAATATTTTTATATGAAATTTAATATGAATATTCTTCTTAATTTAATCTAGAATACAAACAAAAACACATAAGAAACATGTTGACTTTTGACTTTAAGAGTAATATACAAACTAAAAAGATTGAATTAAATTCAACTGTAAATTAGAAACTTGGGAGTTTGCATAGGCAATTAACAAGTCAATTTCTATTATGCTATTTTATATAATATACTAAAACCTTTTTACAGAGATTTAAATTCTTATGAAAGTAAAAATTTTTTAAGGAATATCTTAGGAAAGTAAAAAACTTCAGAACAAAAAATTCAAGTTTTAAAATATTCTAAATTCAAGATATCAAAAACTTACTAGCTGGTACAGAGACAACAGATTACAAACAACGCTAATATCAGCCTGTGTAATGCGCTCACCAACTAAATATGTGCTGTGTAAAAGATGGTCATTCAGAATTTGGAGAATTCGTTTCACATCTTCCTTGGCTTTATCTGTGCTCTATAAAAAAAATCAATTTTATTATGCAAATCAAATAATTACCTACCTATAAAAGAATGAACGTCTATGTTTTATATATGCATGTAACTACAATAACTACTAAATTTTAAAAATTTCTATTAAAAGATTTAGAGTAAGTATATAAATACCACATTACTTGCTTATTAAATTGTACTAGTCCTAAACAGGGAAAAACCCATGTGCAAGATGGAGGCAAAATCTCACTGTCAGCAAAGTTCATCCACATCAAAATCTGGGCCTTTTCAAATTGTGTTTTGCCATTGAGTTCGTCATTACCGACTATAAAGGAAGTTCTCATTATGATTAACTTGGAAGGATTATTCCACAAAAATACTTTTTTTAATACAATAAGAATTTTAACCAGACAGTTGCTCTAAAATCAAAATGTGATTTAAGAATCACTTCAAGTTAACTTGATCTTTCTTTTATTGAGAAAGAACTAATAAGCAGTAAAAGTTGAACAAGACAAGAGGAAAAAATTTTATTAAAAAAAAATTTCAAACTACTAATAGAGGCAAATGATTCTTGCTAAATCCATATTTGATTCAGTTAGCTAGACCTTAATCATTACCAAATGCTTACTATATTATTGTCATTTCATGAACAAATTATGATGAAAATTAACCATTTTTATTTGGTATGCTAACAAATTTATTTTAACATTTACTAGCTATGTTTGAATTGTCCAAGCCACTTGTAATGTAATGTGCCCTAAAAGAACCACCTGATCAAAAACATATCTACTAAGCAAATGCAGTAGAAAAGCAGCAGTAAATATACTATCAATTGTATATCAAAATGGTTACTTATAAGTCAAATTTGATTTACAAGCCGTATTAAGATAATTTATTGTTTCTCTCAATGGTTACCAGCAAACCAAGAGATGGTAAGCAAGTAAATAAACAAGAGAAAACAAGAAATTTCTAAAAGGTTTAATTTTTTAGAATTACAGGTCAACTATTCAAATTTTTCTGATTAAATGTATCATTTAGCTGTGATTAAGTTTACTATTAACTCTTACAGAAAAAAAGGGATCAAAAATACATATGACAAAAATTACAAGAAAGATATAAGAAATATACAATTTTATGCTACATTACATATATATCAGATTGAAGATCAAACTTTTAAATACAATTCTTTTATTAAAAAACTTTTATATATTTTTTAATTTTATAAGCTTTTTTAACCTTTGCAAATACATTTTATACATAATAAAACTTACAGAATGGAATTCAATAACATGTATATCACGTTGGTTACTCATGAACCAATCAGTAGTTCATAAGCCGTAACATGATATTCAATTTGCTTTTTCTCTTGGAATTTCTCATAAACCAATAAATGGTCTACAAGATAAAATAACAAGAGATATAGAAAAAATAATTTATAATTGACAATACAAATAAGGTAATATTTGAAAAAAAATTTTTACAAAAATTCTTTTAAATCATTTTTTTCAAACATACAACATTTATCTTTGATTCTATTGATTTTTTCAATTAATACATCAATTTTCAACTTATATTTTCAAAAATGGTTTACCAATTAAATTTTAGGATGCACTATATATTATATAAAATATTCAATTAAATTCAGATATTTTATTAAAGAGCTGTTCATGTGTATTTGCTTACCATAAAAGGCAATAGCATTGCTTTCAGATAGATATTTTTTATCTGGAGTCTCCAAAGCAGGAACCTGAATTAAAATAAAAGAAAATATTTATTATATAAAAAAAAGCTGCAATGTTTAGAAGAGATTATGAGCATTTTGCTAAAATTTTATCTCCGAATCAGTTGTTACTATATTCAAGCATTTAAAAAATAATACAGCTGGGTCATATAATCCAACATTCATTAAAAGTAATTTACAATACTACATTAACTTATTCTTAGAAAAAAATTTCTAGAATTCACACCTTTGAGCGAAGTTGTAAGAAGATAGTGAGAATCCTCCCCTCCTAAACTTACCAAGATTCAATATAAAATAACTGAAAACACCTTTTTTTCTTATGGAGGAAAGAAAGATTTTAAATGGAAAATTTAAGAAGCCAATTTATAATATACCACTTTTATAAAACAAAACCGTTACGACTTAAGCAATCAATATTTTGTTACTTAAAATCCACCTAGTCTGCAGTTTTTAACTCACTCATAGCCTTGCATTTTTTTTTAAAAGTATTTATTCCTGTCATAGCCTACCTTCAAACATTCATTAATACTAAATTGCTATTTATAATGCGAGTTCAGGTTAATATAAATAACAAATTTGAATCAACTCATTACCATATAAATGATTATTTATCCCATTTTTTTTATAGTATAAGTTCCATATGATGTTAAATGAAAACGACATTAAAAAAAATTTCTATACTTACTTACAAATATTTAATATGATAATCTATAATTTAAAAGGAAAATAATTTTAAAATTCGTACTTGTTTCAGAGAATACTTGTTTAGAGTTCATTATAAAACTAGATTCAAATGGATATAATTAATGTCTGAAGCTACATAAAAAACTTATTGAAATAGTTTAAATATATGTATAAGATAAATATAACCTTCTTGTAAATCCTGCATTGATGGAATATATTAAATATTGTAATTAATATTTTCTTGATACTCTCACTTTTAACTTTCAGATATACATAATCTAAACAAAATGGAGAAATTACTTTAAAAATGTTTAATAAGCATTATATATTTTTTTACTACTGTAAATAACACTGACATAGCAAACATACATCTGAAACAGTAAAAATTTGTATACTTCTAACTAGCCTGCAACATACACACCACAAGATAGAAATTTGACCCAGATTAAACCGATTCTACATAATTTTGAAAACTTTATATCCTCATCTCATCACTATTACACCATGCATCAATATTATTTTTTTGTCAGGACTCCCATAAAATACTACATTAAAAAATGAAACAGTAACAAAAATATGGGAATCTTTTTAATATACCTGCTTTTCTTGCTCTATGACCCAAAGGAGCCTAGGCACGAGTAAGCAGGTTCATTTACACATTGTCCATTTTTCAACTTCAATACTGAGAAAAAAAATGCAGGTATTCGACAATATATCGAACAAAATTTTAAGATTACAGTCATTTAACTGTTAACTGGAAGATTCGTTCTTTTGCTTTACCTCCAAGTCTTGCATGATCTGCACAGAAATCAGAACATGCCTTGTATAAGAGGAAAAGCCATTTTGGCATGATGAAAATTTTGCAAAAATTGGAAATAATTAGGAATTTGAATATTTAACACAATTTTAAGAGACCTACATGTAAGAGAGCCTTTATAAAAAATGGTAAATTTTCTATAGTCTTAAGAGAACAAATGTTTACGTTCATTACATTATTTTGCCTTTATATGAGAAATGATTAGCTGTAATAATGCACGACTTCCGATTTTAATAGTCCAATTCTAATAACAGATTATTAATTCCTTGTCATGTCTTACGATGTCCATCATAGTTTATTTTCATGATGATGCAATTAGAATAAGATTAATTTTTCCCATTCAGCTTTAATACAAAAATTAATACGAGACTATATGAATCAATTTCGAACAACTATTTCTAGTGTATACAAAAATAAAACATTTTACACCACAATCTTAATCCAACATGACATCTGCATGCATCATTTAACACATCGCTCAAAATGCCGGTGACCTGCAACGTCAAATTTTTAAAACGCCGATTACACTATTTAAAACTTATTTCTTACCTTTCCATTGGGGAATTTTTTGAGAAATCCAGCTGTCTTATTTGTTTCACCCAAACTAAAATCTTCGGGTACATTGACAGCAGTACCACTGTACTGTGCAGCGATCAATGCCTTTTGAGCACGAAAGTTGTTGGGATATGTGTACAGCGTCTGAAAGGAAAATAATCATTTATTTCAAATGATTTATAAATACACTATATTCTTTCACAAAAACTGCAATATTTCGGTCCGAATCCTGAAAGATTATGAAAGATATCTAAATAAAATCTTACACAAGCCATGGCTCACGTTTACAGAGTGGACAAAAGCGAAAGAAGAAAGAGCGAAGGAAAAAGTAGAATTTCCAAAGTATTCATAAACGTTGCCAATCAAAAAAAAAATCTGTATAATTTTTGGTAATACTTTTCAAAACTGACGAACAAATTATCGTGATTGTAGACGAAGTATAAATAATTTATAAAGAGTAAAAAATGCATTCCTGAAATTTATTTGATATCACTTCATAAATGAATTTGCACATGAAACATTAGCCAGTCAATTGTCTAGATTTATATTTTGATGTCAGTTTCATTTTCCTTCTGCTAAATGCCAATGATTTTGATTTCTAAAATGAAATTTATGTGGCAAATTTATTGACGAGTATTACGTGAGTATGTTTTGAATGCATTTTATACTAAAGGAAAGGCTAAGTTTTCCTAAATAATAAAATTTTAATTTAATGATTGGTAGAATAAGACAATAATGGAATGAGCATTATAAAAGCATTAGAGAAAAGAAAGCGTTATTAGAATATAATACCTGATAAAAATTTAACAAGTCTAACTTCCACAATAGTTTATTATCCATATGACAGCATAGTCTAGCTTTATCAGCTTCGCGTTCCGAAATGTCATTAAAACTATTTTAAAAAGGTTCTTATCATTTTGAATGATTAAAATGAAAACAGAGAAAGGGAGTCCGCATCTTCCAACCACAAGCTTTTGCACTTCACGAACGGGAAAATGTTTTGACATTAAATGCGAAATTCATCTAAAACTATGCCCTCTCACCAATCGTATTATTGGAGAAATCGGGTTTCAAAACGAAATCCCTAAAACTGATCCAAATAAAATAGAGATCAAGTAAAAGTTGATAATTTGCTGGGCTATGAAACAAATTTCGTGCAACTAAATAATAGTAAATTGCATTTTACGATTCATTATATTTATTAGTAGAATACAGACTGAAATTTTACAGTTGCTCACATCAAGAATATCATGGGTACGGAAATTTTCTGAAAGGGTCTATAAAAAGAACCACATCGACTAGTAATAAGGCGTTGGGACTAAACGGCGATATTATACGCTGCATAGCATGGTTTTAAATGCATTATTAAAGCTGCAAGTTTTAAATTTTTGTTAATTAATTTTATAGGAAAGAAAGAAGTATTAGTGTAAATCGAGGCTTAAAGTTTCCATGATTGAACCGTCAACATGAAATTTACCCTAAGCTTCAACCATATCATATTCTGCATATAATATGGAGTATATTACAATTTCCTTCATAGTATATAATATATATGACACTTTTTTATGGACATGCCTTTTGATTTACATTTTAATAACAATGACTTTATTTGAGAATCTCCAAGACGAATTGAGATTCACCAATGCAGTTTTTTTATTTTTAATCTTTTTTAAGAAAACTGGATATGTAAAGCTGAAAACGATGGATTTAAAAAACAAACCAGTTTGTTTAATTATTTTACCAAACCAGTTTTGATCATTTTTTAAAAAATCAAACCTTTATTTATAGCCCTATCAACAGATGAAATGCAACCGACTTTTGCGATAATGCAAATGCGAGTTTTTGGCAACATTTTTCCAAAATTAGAAAATATTGCTTAATGTTTTTGTTTGTTTCTTTCTTTTTTATTCCCTGGGAGAGTCGTGACCATCTCTTTATATCCGGCTCTGATTGTGTTACACAAACTGGTAAATAAAGACTTAAGGAACAATTGAAAATAGTAAGTGATTAGAATAATTTTATAAACGTAGCATTACAATCAGTAAAAAAAAAAAAAAAAATCAATTACACAAATTAGATAACAAAATTAATTGTTTAATCTCTATTTCTGTTAATAATAAAAGAGAATGAATGTGTGTATGTGCGCTTCACAGGCCAGATCGTTTAACCTAAAGCTACCAAATTATGTACAAATATATTCTGGAGAGTTGGAATATGCCTTTTAGAACAATTTTAGAAATTTTAATGTTCTTTGATGTTGAAATTTTATGTAGCTTTTGTTTATTTTTTATATATATTTTATACAGGATCTGATGGTAATATCATTATAATTTAACTCCTTGTCTAGTTCAGATACAATATATAAAATAGTTCAGGCGATGAAATTTTCTTGACTAATATTTAATTTCAATGATTAATGTTTTTCTTCACTAATGTTTGAATTTCAAGAATTTTTTTTTTCCATTATAGAAAAATATCTTTTTTTTTTTTTTTTTTTTGAATACATGATGGTAATTGGCTAGGCCGTCTTAATTTTTAGTACAGTAACGAAATTTGGATAAGGTTCAAATAAATTATTTTTAAATACTGTAATTGTTGTAATATAGAGATCCTAAAAAGTAAAATTCAAATTTTGATTTCATTGGACAAAGCTCTGTATATCATCTTGCTGAACTTAAAAAATCATCTTGCAACTTTGCACTAAGCCTATCCAATGATGATAGTTTTTGGCCAATTTGAGATATTTTTTTTATATATAAAGTCTTGTTATCATATTATGCCTCAAGTTCATAATAAGTTTTGAAATTTTCTTATAAGAAATGATGGCATTATGAATAGAAAATATTCTCCAAAATTCTAATATTCTTTACAAAAAGAAAAAAAAAAATGGATATTTAGTTTTTTTTTCAAAATGAAATTCAGTCCTTTTTTTTTTTTTTTTTAAGAAGAAGAAGATTTGTTTTCCACAAAACAATTTTAAAAAGGCACAAAGTCTCTTCTTCCTATTTCTCATATTTTTTCTTACATATCTACTTTTGGCAATAATGTGCTAAAAATCTTACAAAAATCCTATTTTTTCTTTTTACTTTCTCGCATGCAAAGATATAAATTACTATAATCGTTAAAAAAAAAAAAAATAAATAAATAAATAAATTTCGAGATTTTAACTGCTTTTTATGTTTCAAAATTCTTTGATTCCAAAAAAACCCGTTTTTGGATTTAAGTTTGTTTGCCTGCGAACATGATAATTCAAAAATGCTTTTAGTTTTTAGTTAGACAAATGAAACTTGGCATTCAGTTTTTACACCGAATTTGTAGATTTCAATGAAATTTTGAATTAAAAGCACAATTAAGACGCGTCCCTATCTAAGTGAACACAATAAATACAAAACTCTAAGAGTTAAATGGATAGAATTTGGCATTCAATTTTATGATCTAAAGTATATATACCCATCGAATTTTGAATCAAATCCATCAATAGATTGACAATCTGTGCAATCGCATACATGTCGATAATTTAAAAAATTAGACAAATGAAATTTGGTATGTTATTGTGTTATAAAAATTAGAGTTCTGTGTCCGAGTTTAGTTTAAATCTATCGTCAATAAAGCTCAAATTATTTTTTTTCATTATACTACGCATATTAAAGAATCATATGTTGGACACTGAAAATAAAAATCTGAGCAATCGTGGCGATCTAGATTTGCAATTTTTATGTTCGAGAAATGCGAATAATATCCTTATTAGGGAATATACAAGAAAGAGGAATATTCTTAGTTGTTTAGTAATATAGCAACAACAAGGAAATATGTCATTTAGTTTCCAACGTGCCTGACAAAAATTTCTAACCCAGTATTGCTATGAGATTTCAAGTCGTCAAAATATAATAATTTCCTCCTAGAATTTTCTAACTCTTGTGCTGCAACAATTTGTATATATAGAACAAGATAAGCAGAAGGCAATCACATTCTTTTTGGTGAAAGGTTTATTGCACCTTAGGAACGATGGTCAACCATGAAATGATTTTCTTTGAAGAAAGATGTATATTGTGATACTCGGTTCCAAACGAGGTGATTAAGGAAAACTCGTGTAACTCTAACCTTCTCATAACCCTTAAGAAAATTTTAATCCAGATATTTAAGAATAACAGAATGACCGAGTTTCTCTTTCAAATATAAGAAAAATTCTCCATCCCTTTCAAAAAGCGAAATGACAGCCCGCATTTTTAAAGGGTTGTTATATAAAAGAAGTCTCCGTTTATTTGATATCTACAAAGCAAATGTATGCTCGGATATCCGTTCAGTATTCTTAGAAAATATTCCTATCCTCCAAACGGCCCTGGATGAGCGTCTCTAACGAACAAAGCACTCTCCACAAGTATTCAAACAATCACAACGAAAGGATAGGCGGGCTCTGTAGCTTCGTTGAATAAATGCTTGTGGCTTTTCCATATTGATAGCGTTAAGGCAGGTGATAATGATGAAAGTCAATTTTTTAAAATTTAAAATTATTAAGGCTTGAGCAGCATTTTATAAAATTGTTTGGTTTTATTTATAAATCCATGGGAAGTCTAAGTTTTTGGAAAGTTATACTGATTTTGGAAGCCCTGAACAAGTGGTGCGATTACATTAAAAAGTTGATTTTTTGAAAAATCTAAACTTTTTTTAAGAATTTAATATTTTTTTAAAAATAAAATCGCTAGAATTTTATTTCTATGTCTAAAGGAAATCTAAGTTTTTAGGAAGTTGCATTGTATTTATATCTGCATTTATTATGTTTTAATGTTATTTTGCATTTTTAAATGCTTTTATTCTCAAATTCTAATCTTTGGTAGAACTTTCTTACGAAAAATTTCATAAAATAGAATCTAATATATTTTTTAATTAAAATTTGCTATAGTAATTTCTTAATATGTTCTACAGTTCCTGCACTAGAGAATAAATAGTATATTTATTTAGAAATATTCTATAGTTGTTTAATGTTTCACAATGCGAAAAAGCAGAAAACTTTGTATTATTTATCAGTGAAACTCAAATAGTTAAAGACTTAATAGAAATGCAGCTTATTTTTTAGTTCAGAAACTAGGAAGTACATTTCCTAAACTATCAACAACGTTTTAAGCAAATCACTTGCTAAACCTCTAAACTAAAAGAATATTGCTTTATATATCTCTTTTAACACTCCTCCCCCCAAAAAAAGTCATTTTTACCACAATTTTAAAAAAAGTTTTGGCATATAACTTATATGTTTTGGTTCCACAGATGTTTCTTATACCTTTTTTATGCAAAAATTCGAAAAAATAATTATTTTAGAGATTTTTTAAAACATTCATTCTGAACGTTGTCTCATATCTTAAATTGGGTATGATTGAACGTGTAAGGCATAGATCTGAATTTGTTTCTCAAATGTTTATATTTAAAAGGAAAGCGTTTTGAGAATTTTTACAATAGATTGCCACCTTAAAACAAATTGGCAAATCGAGGAATAAATTAAGCATGACGTGATATAGTGTTAAAGTTGAAAAATTGTTCCATTACAAAGAGCAGTTTTGGTACAGACATAGGAACTTCAAAGAGGTATGTCATAGTCTTTTCAGATGAAATATCCAAAGATTCGTGTTTACCGATTATATACAAAAACAGTTGCAAAAAAATAATAAAATGCGATTGGAAATTTAAGCAGAGAATATTGTGAAACATCAAAATCATTTATTTATACAGTAACACACATTCGAAGACATTACAGTAAATGACTATAACCAAGAGCACGAAGGAAGTTTATGAAGGATCTTCAATCATATAGAATGCATGTGATGTAAAATGTATAGCAGCTGGCGTATGCGCAGTTTACATAACGGCAGGTTAGGACAAAGGGGTGGGTAGGTGAGTTGAAATAACTTTAGGACAAATGGGGTTGAAAATGAGCATTGATATCTAACATATGCATATTTAAGTCGAAAGATTTAGTATCAACAAAAATAACACACACGCGCGCGCGCGCATACTGTTCATTTCAGTTTTCTGAGACGATCACTTTTCGACAATTCTCTCACTAAGGGGTGAGAACCGGAATGATGTATGCAATTCCGGATTTTATTATTGAATGTAAACATTTTCTCTTTCCCCTCACCCCTACTTTGTAAAATTAAACCCATCCAAAAGCAAGCACAAAAGCGCGGTGGGTTTTAGAATCCGTTGACAAACAATAGTTAAATAGAAAGATAAAAGTGTAGAAATTCCAGAGACTTTTGCAGATGAGTACGTATAGCATGATATGTAAAAATAAAAGCGATTGTGTTAACAGAAAATAATACTGTCATAGAACATCAAATTACTCATCTGATTTATCTTGATTAAAATTTAAATAATATATTATTTTTCAGTGGAAAGCTTATCATTAATTTCAACACTAAGGAGTTTTGGATATGTCATTTGATTTTTATGAACATCGTCATTAAAGTTTGTCTTGGGATTGTAACGATATGTCATCCCAAACTTATTGGGAATATAATTGGAATTACAGTTATATATATGTTATGATATCTCTAAATCTAAATTAAATCCTAAATAATTTCGTAAATTTTATCTTAATTTAGCCCATATTAACTTCATTCTAAACTATTCTCTTATTTCCTGATCCAATTCCATCTTTTCTCTTTTACTTAATTAATGCTACAGAACGTCTGTAGAAATGCTTAAATCAGTGGTTCTCATGCTCCGACTGAAGGAATAAAAATCTGTTAAGCTAAGCGCATTCATTTAAAGGATACCTATATTTCCTTCCTTAAACGATACGTGCAAAAGAATCCCTATCGTAATCTCACAGTATATAATCATCGCGGATAATATTTCTGGCTCCTTTTTCTTTTCGATCTTGTGTCGTGCTGTAGATTGTCGTATCTCGTCGCTACTTGCTTGTACATAAGTTATGCCTCCCGGCATGGAATAAAAGCGAAGTTAAAATATTACAAAAATGTCTCCTCTCTTCGGTCACGGAACTGTTTTAAAAAAATGTATGTGTTTATTTTACTTTAGGCACGCACACACAATATATTATTGTTTAAAATTCTTTTTTCTGATTTCCTCGTTCCATTTTGAAGCCCTGACGGTTCTAATCAATGGTCTAAGTGAAGCACAGAATATTATTTTATGCCATTGAATGTTCCGAGGAATTACAAATTTTACATTTTTATACAGACCCTTGGTCCAATGAGTCATATTTAATGAAATATTCTTAAGACTGACATTTTAAATAAAAAGAAAGATCCACTCTACTATGCTTAAAACTGAGCGAGTAATAAAAATTTGAATCTTATTATCTCATTAGAAACCGGCGATTTTCTTTTATCACTTCATTGACCGCTTCTAAGGGCATAACACCAATCAGCACATGGAATTTCCTCAAAGATTAACCAAAAATTCTTATTGCTTATTGTTCTAAAATAGTGATATCCAAAACTTCGTAGCTTGGTTGCAGATACAAACTTTTTCACATTTAAAAGTTGAAATGTCAAGAATATTTCACAATAATAAAATAATTCCTTAAGACCAAAGGTTAGTACAAAATTCAGATTTCATAATTATTTCATTGAAATGTACGAGGGTCGGAAATTTAATAGTGGCAACTATTTATTTACATGGAATACAAAAGTGATTCATGTCACCATGTTTTACAGTCCTTCAATTTAGTCGCCAGTATTGTTCAACCCGTTTCCAACGACGTGGAAATCGCAGAAGACCTGCAGCAGCGCCTGTTCTGTTGATAGTTCGAATGGACCGGTCTACTACCGCAAAAATCTCTGGAACAGTTTCGAAGCGAATGCCACGAAGTGGTTTCTTCATCTTAGGAATTAAGTCAAAGACACAAGAGCTTAAATCTTGGGAGTATGGTGGATGGTAAAGTATTCCCCAGCCCCATCGATCAAGCAAATCAGTCACAGCATGCGGCTGAGCATTGTCATGCAAAATGATATAGACGTTCTGCATAACGTGTCGCCGTTTTATTTCTCAAAGCTGGTATGAGATGGTGCTCCAAAAATGAGCAGTAATACTGCGCATTGACGGTCTGCTGTGGGGGAACGGTATGCATTAGGATAACACCATCACAGTCGTACACGAGAATCAGCATAACTTTCATATTGCTGGGGGTAACGATGCCATTCGTTTGATTGGCGTTTCAGTTTTGGCTGGTACGATCTGGCCTAAGTCTCATCCAGCGTAAAAAAGCCTCTTCTTCACGCTCATAGCGCTCCAGCTTGGTCGAGCAGCATCGTATCGTAGCCATTTCTGCATTTCCGTCAAATGATGTGGAACCCATCGTGAAGCAATTTTTCTCATGCCCAGGACATTCCTTCAGAATGTGCAGCACAGTCGTATGCGCAAATTTTGTCTGTCTGGTCAGCTCACGAATGGTTTCGCATCATCACTGTCCATTAGTGTGGCAACAGCAAGCACTTCTGCTTCGCTGACACTAGGACGACCTGACCGATGCAAGTCTGCCGCATTTTGGCGTCCTTCATTGAAGGCTTTTACCCATCTTGCAACAATTCTGTAAGGCAAAGCAGATTCCCCGCAAGCTTCTTGAAGCCCTAGACGACATTGTCGTGCTGTACGACCTTTGGCACATTCAATTTTTTATCCAACTTCGTTGTTCTGGTTTTGAAAACATCCTGACAGCACTTACTTTAGACCGCAATCTAAATACAAGGACCAGTTCTCCTCGTCACTCCGCATGCGCGTGACATAGGAAGTACGAGTCTTTTTGCTGAGAGATAAGGAAGGCATGTAGCCAACGTGTAGTATACGTGACATTCTTTGGTTTTGTTGCGTGGCGTTTTTACAGCAGTTTTGCCACTATTAAAGTTCCAACCCCCGTATGTTGACGTATGATAAGTCGTGAAGCTCATCTTTTTTTCTAAACTGAAAGATGTGCAATAGATGTTAACATTATTCGATATGGAGCATATTATATGTATCATGTGAGAATGAGTCGACTACAGTCCTGCTTTAACTACAGAAGACAAAGACATCACAAAAGAATCATCAAGAAATACGGATGATTTGTGCAACCAAATTTCTTTCTTAAGCAGCTTTTTGACTAAAATTTGAACGAGGAAGCTTTTTCGCTGTAATTTCTCTATGTTATGTCACCCAAGTTGACCTAAAATTTCTTAACAGAGTAGATGTATAAAACGCTCAATACTTCATTAACCAATATCGTTAAACGAAGCTTTGAAATATGGAGCAGAAGAAATTATAGGATTTATTCACACATACACATTATAGTTTTGCTATATTTACTGACTAGACACATTCAATAAACAGCTGCTTTATCGGCGTTAATGATCACTAAAATTTTTAATTGAATATTTTATATAACTGGTCCTTAATGGCAAAACATTTTTAAGCTTCATATTTTTATAGTTATAGAACTCATACAGTTTTAGAAGCCTTCAAACGTCTTTTCATTGTATTATGTATTTCCTTAATTTTCTGCCATCTCTTCTTTGAGCTTAATTTGAAATGGAAATAAAATTTTTCATTTCAAATTTAAAACCATTCTTAAATTTAAAATTTTTCAGCATTGAAGTCTCATGCATACTATAAATTATTATCTATCATTTATGCTTTATCTCAAAGGATTATTCAATAAAAACTTCACTGATTCATCATAAAATTCAGTCTTACTTTCAAAGAGTAATAGCATTTTATTTTCCATCAAACAATAAATGTAACACTGAAAAAAACAACAAAAAAACTATGAAATCTAAATTTTTATATAATCCTTTGATCCTAAGGAATCAATTCAGTGAAATTCTTGACTTCCAATTACTAAATTTAAAAAAAAAAAAAAAAAAAATGTTATAATCTTTTGTGTCCAAATCTGACTAAGTTATGAAGCTTTGAACACAATTATTTTAGGAAAATAAACGATTTCATTTTTTAGGCCAATATGCCTTAGGGAAACTCGGTGCTGATTGGCATAATTTTTTCAAGATAGTAAATGAAGTATTCTACTTGTGCATTTTTATAAAATAGTGATATTCAAATTTTCATAACTCATCCAGTTTTAGTCTCAATATATTGAAATTTTTCCTTATTTAAATCTTTATATTATATATATATGTTTTGCCTTAAATAACATGGTATTATTGGATTAATAATATAGGGTGTTCATTAATTATTGTCGGGGTTTCCGTACCTCATAACTTTCGAATAAAAAATATTACGCAAAAACCGATTACATATTCGTAAATTACAACTCAAAGAATTTTATTAATGATATTGAAATGTAAAGCTTGCACAATTTGCACTTTGTAGGCATTCAGTTGAAGGCGGTTATGGAGAACGTTCCATATCGTCGTATGTGCTCGGTCTTCCCGCTCCCTTTCGGTGTAGAACGCTACCAGTTTCCTGAAATTGTGTTAACCAGCGTCTGATAGAATTATCCGAAGGAGGATCTTTCTTGTACGAGGTCCTGAAGCGACGTTGAGTAGTTATGACTGATTTAGTTTCGAAAAAACACAATACACACATTGCTTTTTCTTGCACGGTCGCCATTTTTATTTATGACGTCATAATTACCCAGACTGCAAATGCGGTAAGATCGCATTGTTGCCACGTAAAATTCTTTGAGTTGTAATTTACGAATACGTAATCGGTTTTTGTGTAATATTTTTTATTTGAAAGTTATGAGGTACGGAAACCCCGACAATAATTAATGAACACCCTATATATATATTTTAAAAGGTCATAGAAAAAGAATTATGTTTTGACTAGAATGGTTTTAGTCAGACTTATTTTTTTAGAAAGTACCATGCTGCACATATATTTAATTTCATAATAACATATTTCGAAAACTAAAATTTTCTAGATTTAGTTTGTGGTAACAGTTCACTTCATATTTTAATTTGAGCTTTTGTCAATGAGAGGTAGCACATTAATAAAGTTAATTTTTCTCATTCATGCAAAATGTGTGGATTATATACTTTTTAATTTTATTTGAAATATATTAGTGGAAAATATTCTTAAAACAAATTTTGAAAATTAATTAAACACAAAAAAAAATTAGCAATAAAAAATTAACACAGAAAAGATAATTAATTAAAGACATTTTAAAATAATGTAATAAATAATTTTTTGCTGTAATGTTTTAAGAAGTTATCGCAGGAAAAAAAGAATTGTTTAATTTTTAATTAAAAGTCTCATTAGAATTTTAGTAAAATTTAAAGAATCATTCCCAAAATGTATATTTGCCAAATTTTGTAGTTCTAGATAGCACTGGACTGTAGAATGCACACACATTCAACTTTATTATAATTAAAGATTTATGACTATATAGATCTTCTGATTTTATCCAATCTGAATGATGATATAGCAACCAGACACATAGGGATAACATTAAAATGCAGAATACCAAATGCTACAAAAACGTAAGTTGTAAAGATGAAATAAGTATTTGAGTCAAAGACATTATTTCAACAACAGACTACCACTGTTTAAGAAATCAGTAGTAAAAATATTTATTGCTGAGTAACTATTGTATACTTTATATAGATATACAACTTCAGTAAACAGGAAAATAAAATTTTGAAACACGGGTAAAAATCATTCAGACCCATTCTTGTTCGTGCAGTAAAAAAGAATTTTATGAAGCAGTCTAAGATGATTCTTTAAATCAAGAAAAATGATTTTTATCCTTTGCCCACAATTCTTCAAGAATATCATCCACATTTTCTTCTTGAAATCGCTCAACCCATGACTGGATCATGCCTTCTGCTGATGGTTCATAATTTTTCAAATTAATTTTACCATCTAAAAAAATAAAAATGAAAAATATAAGGATATATATATAAAATAATTGGACACAGTCATGTATTAAATAATAATAATTAAAAAAACCACCCTTGAAAATTCACATTTTTAAATGCAGCATTTTTACAAAAAAAATTCTAATTCCATATTTTTTTAAAAAAATTAATGAATATATTATAAGTAATTTATTTCCCAACAAATTAGAGTAGGTTCAGAGTTTAATTTCCTATGGTGAATTACACACATAAATGCACAGCTCACAGCATTGAACTCAAAAGCCATTAAGTGGTAGTTGGTTGTTGATTTATTCAATAAGTATACCTATTTTTTAAAAAAAAAAACTAATTTAAAATTAGAAAGCAGTTAAAAAACAGTATACATTTTCTCTGATTTATAAAATTCAAAAATAAGTAAAATTACTTATTTTAAGAAGTTTATATAAAATTCAGTTCACTTAAAAAGTGGTAGTAAGGACAGCCTAATTTTGTTTTCAATATGATTTGGATTTAGTTTTATTTACTGGTATAATAATGTGTAAAACAAAAAGTTTTTGCTACATCTATTAATGAACAAACATAAGATAATTTAATAAATCAAATCATAACAATAGAGTGGGAAAAATCTTTTAGAAACCAACAATTAAATTTTTTTAATAGTAAAGAAAAATTTAGATAATTGATATGAACAAACTAATTTTAAAATATATAAGTTTTTTTTGGCTTTGTATAAAAATTTCATTATTTAATTTCATGAAATTTAAATGATATTTTTGATATAGTTCGCAAGTACCAGTACTATAAAAGATAGAGACATGCAATGACATACTAAATAATAATAATAAAAAGTTTTGAAATGGATGATTTGAAGTATAAGCAATGTTATATATATAGTTGTGAATCTAGTAAGGAAATAGAATTTTGCTTATATTTAATAAAAAGGAAAACATGGACAGCAATTAATGTGCAATTCATTCATGTGTTAAAGTTGGCCTGTGCATTAAAATTAGTTACATAATGAGTAATCATTATAAATTAAATTACAGCAATGACCAATATACAAGATTACAACCTAAATCATTATTTTAAGAAGATTTACTTTCATTCAATTTATGAACAAAAATGAGCTTTTACATTTTTAATACATTTTCGACAAATGATTTTTCTTTTTCCATTTTTGAATTCATTTCTGGTCTTTTGAAATAATACTTCCACAGCTCATCAAACATTAATTAAGTTAAAAAATCAGATTAATATTATTGACATGATGGGCGTTCTAACTGGCAGGCAGAAAATTAAGAATTATTTAGTGAATACGCATTTTCTGCTTTCATAAGTGTTTTGCTTTATTTCTAAATTTAATGATTATTTTTAATAATAATGTTTAATTCAACATCATCTAAAAATGTCTTTTTTAGAACTTTTAATTAGTTATTTTTTTAATCCTACAGGATACTACATTATTTTAATGACAACAATTATTTTTTAATGACTATAGAATACAAAATTACTAAGGATTCTCTAGAAATGAAATAAAATAAAAACTTCAATACACATGTATTAAAGTATTTGATGACTGCCAAAGCACATCAGCTTACATGTAGATAAAATTATGATGAATAATTTTAATATCTCAGTAGTTCGCATAAAATAAATCTCATACCAATCTAAAAAAGACTTATTAAATAGTTAAACATCAGAAGTAAATCTATAGACCAAAACTTACCTTCTTCAAAAGTATTAGTCTGGACAAACAATTTTCTAGGTTTTTTACGAGCCATAACAATTTCTCTATAGTCAAGGAAGGGATATTTGGTTCCAGATTTAACAGCTGAATACTTATCATACATTTCTTTCGCTGAGGTAATATCTGCAGTTGATCTGTAGAGCTATGCAATGAAAAAGAGAAATATATTAACAAAAAGGTAAAGCTATGACTAACAAATAATTTAAAAACAATTGTAATAACAAAAAATTCGACACAACACTCATATGAACAAATTCTTGCTAATTAGATTAAGATGATGATCAGTTTGCGAGTAATTTCAACTAAGAAGAAACCGAACAATAGATTTCCACAAAAGATTTAGACTGTTTGAACAGCAGAGGCATGTTTTACCCAGAAATATATATCATTAAACCAATATAAAAAGAAGCAATAGTATGTGCATAATATTTATAGAATTGTATCTTACTGTTATCTGAAGACATGAATAAATGAAAGTGGGGTACTATAATGTTGCTAGAAGAATGGCAAATTCATTATGTGTAAGAATTATATTTCAGAAACACAAAGCTAGATAAATGAAATCTAACAAACAGTTATGAAACTAAGATTGAATATTTATATCAAAATTCTGAATAATTAGTCAATGAGAAAAGATACAAAAAGACATTTGATTCACTTCATTATGCTATGACTTTAAAACTACGCAGTAGCAGTTTTATTTAAATATATGAGAAAATTAAGAGGTGAAACTTTCAACTGGTTAAAAATTGCAATTTATAATATTATAAAAGTCTTAACTTCTTAAGGATACAAAGATAATTTATTCCTACAACATAATGCAGATTCATATGGGAAAAATAATTTGCTCTTAAAGCATGAATGAAATGGCAAGAACTATGTTCATAATTGAAATCAAGATATATGAATTATTGTTATTGCATGCAAATAAATATTATAAGATGAGGTTTATTGTTTTATGGGACTTTAGTAAGAATTAAACAATTATCATTCTTTAAAATGAATAAATCAAATCAAAGATGCAGTTAATGAACATACTCTTTGAATGAATAATGTTCATTAACTGTTTATTCACTAAATACCGAAATGTGAAATTTCTAATTATCAAAAGCAAATGACTTATTCCATACCTGCAATTTTCCTAGAAACTTCCCAATTGCTGGTTTTCCAATGCTAGCAATTTTTGATCGATCCATAGTCAGTAAAAGATTGGGGTTTCCATCAGTGCCGTCAACTTTTTCTACCTTCACAAAATCTTCACCACATTCCAGCAGAACTTGAAGTATCACATAGCGAGCTTGAGAATGAGCCTAAAAAGAATGATTTAGAACAGAATTAACTTAGTTCAATTTATACACAAAAATACCAAGTGTATCTATCCTTAGCCTACATTATAATCATTTTGGGGAAAGCTATTTCTGAATCATTAATTATCAAAGTTGGCTCTTATTCTTCTATTCTCCATTTCAACGGGAGCATACCTAACGTTTATAATTTTTTCATAAATCAAAACCTGCATGTATAATGGACCCTTGGTGATCACCAAATATCAAAGATGAAATCCTGTCACTCAGTCACCACAGCTCAATTTAGAGGAGAATAATTTACGGGGGGGGGGGGAGAAGAGGAAATGCTAAAAAAATCCTTAAACTCATTTGAATTGAAAGCCAAAATTATACATGGATAAGAATGAAAATAATGTATTGCATGTAAATTTATGTATTGCTAAATTAACTGCATATCCTTTTCAATCCTAATATAAGCTATAATATGTAGTACCTAAGCTATTGTTTGCAAACAAACACACAGAGAAAGAGGAATCAAGCAACCGATTCAAAGAATACTAAGTTATGTTATGTGTGTTTTCATGTACCGAATATTTTAAAATATCAAATTAAATTCTCAAGTACAATTTCCTAAGTCAACTTGTTCATCTATACTTATAAACTCTACAGGCCAGATTGTTCGGCATACAGCTACCAAATTTGGCACATGCATAACTAGGGGGTCAAGATATGCACTTGGGCTCCTTTTTTTTTGAATTTTTAATTAGAATTTTAAAATATTAATTAAAATCTAACTTTCCTGCCAAAAAATCTTTTCATTTCCTCACCGCCAAATGACTAAGGCTTCAGTTTTTTTCGTTTTTTTAAGTAGGATTTTTTAATCTGTTTACGACCGATTATTTTAAACGCTTCTGTTTATTTTCTTAGTGTTTGATGCATTTAAAATCAAACACTGTTAATATTATAATAATAATAATAATATGTTTATATAGTAAACATTGTTAACCATCTGCTCATTATGAATCTGAGAAAATTTTGTTGACAAATTCTTGAGATATTATATAAATTAAGAAATATATTCATTAGCGCCTGTAAGGTTTAAATGCTCAGCGATTCTGTTTTCAGTAATCATATTAAAAAAAAAACGCTTTGTTTTAGTAAAAAATATTATTATATTAATCATTTCCACTTTAATTTAAAGCATAAATTCTACGGGAGCTAACAGAAAATTAAAGAGATACATATTACATTACTAGCCGCCTTTGGCGACCAGCCGGTTCGCCAATCTTAATGTTCATTTAAATTTTAATAATTAAATAGGTTGAACCGGAGTTTAACCCCCTTCTTCGCCCAGTTGCGATAACGCGCCAAAGCTGGCAATCTTTATTATGCACTAAAATTGAATATCTGCTCCTTTGCTTTTGAACATTTCGCAAGACCGTTGTTGGCCATTTTTTAAAATTGTGAAACGCAGGGGGTTAAACTCCGGTCGTACCATTAAATATTTTATGCAATTCCAACTTTAATAGATTCTTCATCAAAATATTTTAAAACTTCAAATTTCGATAGTCATATAATTCACTCATAATATTATAAAAGCCTTCAGTCATAACGTAATATGTATCTCTCTAATTTTTCTTTTACCTCTCGTAGAATTTATGTTTTAAATTAAAGTGTAAATGATTAATCTGCATTTAATATAATAATATTTTTTACTGAAACAAAGCATTTTTTTAAATAATATGATTACTGATAACAGAGTCACTGAGCGTTTAAACGTTATGGGCACTAAAGAATATCTTTCTTAATTTATGTAATATCTCAAGAATTTGTCAACAAAATTTTCTCAGATTCATCATGAACACATCGATTAATTAACAATGTTTCATTTTAAATGCATCAAACACTAAGAAAATAAAATGAATCGTTTAAAATAATCGGTCGAAAACAGGTTTAAAAAAACTACTTAAAAAACGATGTAGTTAAAACTATAAGCATATACAAAAAGATATATAACTAACATAAATACAATTTAATTACAAAAGCATGCAACTAACCTAAAAATAATTTAAATCACTGAAAACAGGTTTAAAAAAACTACTTAAAAAACGATGTACTTAAAACTATAAGCATATACAAAAAATATATAACTAACATAAATACGATTTACTTACAAAAGCATGCAACTAACCTAAAAATAATTTAAATCATCCGTTGATAGTGGTTGTCATGACAACAATCAGAACAATGCGCATGCGTGAATTTTCTTCGCCAGTTAGGTAACGCAAATGCGTGAATTTTTCTACGCCATTTGGGGTAACGCTATGCAGATTATACATTTTTAATTTCCTTTATTCTGTGTTATTTTAATTCAAAAGTACTTCAGAATGAATCTGAAACATGGATTAATTAACAATGTTTAATTTTAAATGCATAAAACATTAAGAAAATAAACAGAATCGTTTGAAATAATCCGCCGAAAAATGTTAACCCTAGCCTCATTATTGTTGGGAGAAAAAAAAGCTGAAGTCTTACTCATTTGGAAGATTTTTTTGGCTTGAAAGTTAGTTTTTAATTAATAATTAAAATTCTAATTAAAAATTCAAAAAAAGGGACCTCAGGTGCACATTCCCGACCTCTAAGGTATACATGTACCAAATTTGGTAGCTGTATGTCAAATGACCGGGCCTGTAGAGCGCCAACACACACATTGAGCTTTATTATAAGTATAGATGACTGAAGGTCTTTATAATATTACAAGTGAATTACATGACTATCAAATTTTGAAGTTGTTGAAACATTTTGAGGAAGAAACTATTAAAGTAGGAATTACATAAAATATTTAATTATTAAAATTTTAACGAGCATTAAGATTGGCGAACTGGCTTGTCGCCAAAGGCGGCTAGTAATTAATAAATGTTTCACATTATTATTTTAATAATACTCAATGAAATTTATTGTTTGATTATAAAACTGTAGAAAGAAACTAAATTTACAAAAAATGTTTTATTAAACATTTATAAATGCATTATATTTGGAAACAGACATAGATTCTACAACTTTGTCAAAGTAATGTTGTTTAAACATAAATATCAAGAATTATTCAAATCAATTCAATGCAAATACTCAATTGGAACCAGTCAACTGTAGCAATAAATTAATAAATAAACATAAAAGTTACACATTTCTTAATGTTTTAATTAAAAAGTTGAAACTGAAATATTTTAAAGATATATAAATATCTACAGTCAAAACATTAGTAAAAGCACTGTTGAATCTAATCACAATTAAAAAATAAAGTACACTTCATAATGATTCTTTGAAAAGACTTCTTTGTTCATTACTTTTCAAAATGACAAGGTTCAACTCCAAATTAAATTTACAGTACACTTACTTGAAGCCATGATTCTGTTTTGGGATTATACATCTGCAAACCTTCAATGCCACTAAGAAGCATAGCTAACCATAAGGTATAGACAATAACTTCCGCTTCTTCACCTTCATAACCAAAAATTCTGAAAAATTAAAAAAGTATTGAGATTAACTATAAATCCTAAATGCTGAACAAAGGCATTTTTTAGCTAATGAGAATAATACAAACCTAAATGAACTATTTCAGAAGTAATTAAAAATAAAGCTGTGTACGTAAAATATACAAAATGGAATTTAAATAATTATTTTATTTTAAGATTTTTCTTTTGCATAGTAGGAACTTAAGTGTCAAACTTCATGAGGACAGAAGGAGTCGGATAACATAAATTTGTGTTAAGATAGGTTCTGAATAATGCTCGCATAATTAATCCGAGATGGGGAACAAAAAATGTTCAATCAAAGCTTAATTTTAACATTAAAATAGTAGCACTTAGGGAAAGAATTCATGACAATGTCATTCAAATTGCACATACAGTGGTAGCCAAAACCGTGGACACTTTACAAAATCGTTGTTTTCTAACTTTGTAGCTTATAGAAAACGTTACATTTCACAACTTATAAAGTCTTACATATCATTTTGAAGAGAATTAAATGCTGATTTTAATACAAAAATCAAATATTTGCAATACAAAAAAAAGTACTTACAAAATTTTTACTGTAATCTGAATAACAAACAAAATGATGAAGTGGATTGTAATTTCTAACTTTCCTAGCAAATCACTGTTCTTGTTCTGGGAACGAATCAAATGTTAGTAACAACTAGCAGAAGCTAACATCATGTTTAAAGTTGGAACAAGTCAATATTATGCTTTCTCTATAGAAGTATGACTGTTTATGTAATTAAATTGCAAGTTAGAAGTTTTGTTAAACTTTTTAACATACAGTTGGAATTTTTGTAAATATTTCTAATATTTAGTCAAGAATCAATGACATCAAATAAAAGAACATATTGGACCCCTAGAAAGAGAACTAAGTTTATTGTGATACATGAATGCGGTCTTTCCTAAGCTGAAATTGCAAGACAGGTGGGTGATTCAGTGACTACATCTGGAATTCGAAAATTTTATTTATGATATCAGGAGACAAACTCAATAAAAAACAAAGCGGGAAATGGCTGAAAAAGGTGCACCGCATCTGTTGATGACAGAAAAATAAAAAGATTGTCTCCAAGATAGAAGAATGTCATCAGCGGCCATCAGAAGTCAATTGAATGATGCTGGCAATTATGTAGTTCATGGACAACCAGGGGGAAATTATTAGATGTTGGACTAAGAGATGTTGAACTAAAAAAAATCCTTATCTCAATTTAAGCAGCGTATAAAAAGATTATAGTGGGTAAAGGAACACATTAATTGGACAGATGATCAGTGATCACAAGTTATTCGGAGTGATGAAACATATTGTTATTCAGAAGTGATGATGAAAATAGATAAGATACAGAATAGGCGAAGAACTATATCCTGACCGCCTTCAGGCAATTATGAAGAATTTAGTTAGTGTTATGATTTGGTCATGCATGTCAGCAGACGATATTGGTCTCCTTCATGTTATCGATGGGACATTAAACGCAAGAAAATCTATTGACGCTATTCTAGAGTCAAAACTTACACCTCCCATCAGTGATCTATTTCCCAACAACACATAATTTATTTTTCAGCAGGATTCAGCTCCTTGCTACTCAGCAAAAATATTGAAAGAGTGCTTCAGTACAAAGAGCATCGAATTGCTAACATGACCAGGAAACAGTCCTGCATTCAAAATTATTGAGAACTTATGGCACCATTTGAACTCTTGCACATATCAAGCATTTGTCAAATAAAAGAGAATTAATTGAGGCTATCTTTGTTTCCTGGCATTTTGTAATAACAAAGAAAGAGCTAAAACTCTAGTCAACTCAATGAAACATCAAATTGAAGTTGTAATAAAAAATAAAGGCTACTCTACTAAGTACTGATAACTCATTGCAGTCATCAGCATCTAATGTATGTTGATAATTATTACCACTCAACTTTTTTTGTATTGGAATCAGCATTCAATTTTCTTTAAAATGATATATAAGAATTTGAATTTTGAAACGTTACATCTTCTATAAGCATACAAAGTTAGAAAACATAAAAATTTCCGAAAGTGTCCACAATTTTGTCCACCACTGTACACTACATAAACAAGCATTTATAAAATTTTTCAATGATTTATATAATTTTTTTTGTGTATTGTTCCATCTTAATAAAATTGGCTCAATTTATAATAATTCTTTAGCCAATAACATATAAAAAGGATGCAAATCAGTAAATCATCTTAAAACATAATTTTCTTAAAACCCAGCTCTATTTGTATCAGACAATATAATTAATATTTAATAATTTTAAGAATATTACAGAAGTTGGGTAATATATTTCTGCATATATCACCTTTAAGTACTTCAGTAATACTTTTACTAAATAATTTTCCCAGAGTCTAAAGGAAAATCAGAACAAAACTGGAAATATGCATGTATTATCCATGTGCTTCAATTTACGAGGTAGACCTGATAGTAAGATTTTAAGAACAGTACCCTGATGGTAAGATTTTGGCTTTGAGATCTGAAGATTTTAGGTGCGAGACTCAATTTCATTGAAGAACTGCCATTTAAGCAAGTTTAGATCATGTAAAATCCATCGAGGCCAAATTTCTTCCCATTAATCTGATGCGGTGAGGGAGATTTCAGTTCAAGTATCAAATTTGTCATCTGATCGCAGTTCAAAATTACGAGGACCATCTGAAACCAGCCCTAGCATTGCTTTGAAATGGGTTGTTAATATAACTAAATTAAACAGAACATACGAGAATATATATATATATAATTTTTTTTTCTCAACCTCTGATGGACTATAAAAATAAGGAGAGCAAAATGAATTTATTATTAAAAGTTATGGTTACTTTTCAATATAACCACTATAAAAATTCAGGCATTTGTCATATTGATGGAGCAGGTTTTTAATTTCTTCAAAAATTGTTGCCAGCAAGGTGAGATGGCTTTAACATTGTTGTTAGGGTCTTCATTAGTTTGGAAGCTTTTGCTTCCTTCAGATTCAAAGAATAGATGAAAGTCAATTGATGCTAAGTCGCAGCTATGTATTAAAAATGTTCCATTTAAAATGTTTCAGAAGCCGTTGGATTAAGAAAAATGTTTTCAACATTTGAGGACATCAGTTTGTCCATCTAAATTTCTTTGTGCTATTCACACACATTATCACTCTATACTCAGCTTATTCTTTGGTGCATATCTACTGAACTATTTTCTTCTGCTTAAATAAAGAGAATATCACTATGGAAACAGCAAGTGATCGGAGCATTAATTCTAACAGCTGTGCTTATGTGTTGACAGCTCAGCTCAGCTCAGATGAGTGAAGTGGTGCCAAGAGTAGTAAATGTTGAGACGTGCAATTATCCAATGCACATCACAACCTCCTATCATTTATCGGCAAGATTGGAGGTTCAGATGAGGAGAAGGGTAAGAGGCCCTCATATTACAAGTTGCTTACTTTTCCAGTATTTTGTACCGATAAATACTAATCTGACACAAATAGCACATGCATACTAAATTTAGGTGTAAAACAGCAGGTTGAACAATCTCATAAATATTTCAACAGGAGAATAAAAAAAAAAAAAAAAAAAAAAAATCTATAAATGAATTTTAATGCGATGTCTTTTTTCATAAATTTCAAATTCATTTGATATTCTGCTTATTTAGTCATCATAAATTGCATACTAACATACAGTATTGTAAGATTTCAAATGTCACAATTTTTTTCTTCTTCTTTTTTACATCTCATTTGGTCCAGAATGACAGATCCTCCACTTATCCTCTAAATTTTCTTTTTTAGAGACAGGCACCTCTCATCAGTTACATGATAAATATGTTATGATTTCAAAGCAATTTCAAACTATAATATGAAAAAATGACTAAATTTTAGTATATAAATTAAAATACAATAACTCAAACCCTGGATGTGACTGTTTAATATTTAAAAAAATTATCATTCAAGACTTTTATTTAACAATGAAAATAATCAGTCCAATCATTACTTTTATCTGCATTTTCTATTTAATAATCATTACTTTTATCTGCATAATTCAAAAATTTGATAGTTAAAAATGTGCACTATCATTAGAGAAATTATGAAATTTTACTTTAAAATTTCCGGAACATCAGCAAGATACAAGGCCACACATTCTGCTCGACATTCTTCATATGAAGATCCAGTAGAACCAAATACAGAATCATAAGTTTCACCATCATCATACCAACTTGATACCTAATAATAAATGAAAAGTTACAGCAATAAAAAATATTCTGAATTTGATAATTATATTAAATAATAGATTAAAATTATAATGGAATAAGTCATGCTTTTACATAATTTTCAGGCAAGTTTTACCTGTTTGTTCGTTTCAAAATTGAGCACATTTGATGCATCAAAATTCAAACTTCCATCCTTTTCTTTTTTGAAAAGTTTTCCACTACCATGTCCTAAAAGTTCATGAAGACCAACATTGACTTCAAAAGCTAAATTTACATATTGAAGGATAATATCCTGAAACAAATAAAAAAATCTCCCTGAAAAGAAGCTACAATGAATGTACTAAATATGTACTTGAATCATTTGTAATATGTAGTTAGAAATGTTAAAACAAAATTTAGAGATAAAAAAAGTCGGATGTTTGAAAATCAAACAGCAATAGTGATACCCACCCACTATTGAAATTTTTTTTTTTTATTTATCTACGATTCAAATTATGTGCTAACATGATGAATAAGTTCCCTTACTGTCAAATGAAGATTTTCACTCACTAAGCACCTGTAATTGTGGCATGATAGGGAGGAAAATTATGTAATTTACATATTACCTACATCATTATTAACAATTTTTTTTTTAAAGACAACCTATAAAGATTTGTGCTTGTTAGAAACTTATAACACACTATATTTGTTAGAAATTTCTAACAAGATTCTACATTTACATTAATTAACTTGAATAATAATGAAACTTTGATGTATATAGCTGAAGATTACTGTAATATTAATTAAAATAGTATATAATCAGGGCAGTTGATAATATCAAATGCCAAATATACAACCTGCGCACATAAGTGTGAATATCAATATAATTACACCAGTACAAGATTATAGCTGTTTAAAACAACAAAAATATAACAGAAATAAAATGAATGATAAAATATTTTCTTTTACTTTTTTACATAAAAAATGCAATAATCAACAACATTGTTTTTTTAGTTATATTGTATACAAATATACACACTTTAATTGTATGCAAGTATTTTGAAGAAAAATTATTATGAAATTGTTTTGCTTAATATTACATAAAATAATAACTTTACTACCTGATCTGCTTTGCTCAAATAATTGGGTGGCTCTGTTGGTTTGACGGATAATACATTTCCTAAGGATACATTTTTGAAACCATCTTTTTCCTTGATTTCATTATCTAAAATATAAGTATCAAGAAAAGAGTTTTTAAATATTATTTCAATTTAGTATAATAATAAATAAATAAATAATAATAATTAAAAACAAACAGGCAGTAAAAAAATTCAATTAAATAAAAATAAATTTATAATTTCATACAAATAGTTCTAATGAAAGGCACTAATCATTTAAAATTCAACAGTTAGTTGTGAAATCATATGAAAAAGATGGAATATTGTTTGTGAGAATGTTTTTAAAAAGAGCGGGTGTGCTAGTTAGCAATAAAACAACCCGATCTTACTGTAAGAGTGAGACAGTTCCAATTTTTAAATGTTCAACATTTTAATTTCAAATAAACATTCAATATGCTCATCCAGTAACTATGATTAATATTTAAAGATGAAATACAGATGGCAACTGAATAATATCAGATGCAGGAAAAAGAGAAATAACAATTAACACCAGAATTCTAAATTTTAGAACATAAAATTCTCCATCAAATTAACATGCAATTGTTAACAAACCTCCGATTCCATGGTTTTATGAAGTTTTCAAAGTTAAAATAAAACACCTGTATTCATCTAGTTATAATAAAGAACAGGAATTTAAAATGGATTTATTTTAATACTAAACAATAAGACAGGAAAAGATTTTTCACAAGGATACATTCCATAACTCTATTCCATCTTAATTTAAATTTAATGTTTTTTAATTAATCGCAGTATAAAAATAATACTATGATAAAAAAAAAACCTCGAAAACAATAGAATTATTATCTTAACTTATTTCAGCATTCATTTATTTGTATAATTAAGAAATTAAAACTCAAATTTTCAACAATTTGATTATACAAGACAAAAAGTTAATATACCAAAATACATATGCTAATCATAGCAAAATGTCAAGCTATCAACTGAAAATAACAAACTTGATGAAATAAATTTTATTCCTTAGTTACCAACTGTAAAATATTTCATTGTAATAAGAATGTGAAAACAACATCACTCAAAATATCACAACCAGAAAAAATATTAAAGCATGCATAAATTAGCTATAAAAATTAATTTCAGTGGAATTCCAATATTTTTCTTTTGATTCATTAGGTTAAATATTAAAGCTCAATATAAAATGGAATACTCACAGTTAGGAATGCAAATTCCAGCAGGTACACCACTGCTGGCAAAACTCAAGACATCCAAAGAAGTAAAATCTGGTCGCAAAAATTTGTTCTTTTCATAAGCACTAGGCCATGGCAGGAGGGGCAGAAAACTTTCAGCTGAGTTGACAAGGTCAGTGAATTTTGCACTCATCTTTCTATTAACCATTGCTACAAAGCCTGAAATCGATAACAACACAAAGAAGAAAAAAAAATACTCTAAATATTTCAATATATGACATATTTGTCATAATAAAATGATTAAAACACAATTGTATAAACAATATGTTAAAAGAATTAGACACACTGTGAATTAGTGTATTGAGACAGCAGAAAGTTATGTTTTTATTAGATGTTAAAGTAATAATAGTTTTAATGCAAATAACGATATATCAGGGGTGTTTGTGGGACCCCAAAAAATCCCCTGAAACTTTTACGGACTTACTACCGACATTTTGGAGTTTCGAGAAGGGGGGGGGGGAGAAATGAAAAATTACGATTATGAAGTATTGAATGACCTAATTATAAAAGTTCAATGAATTACTTTTTTTGCAAAATTAATAACCATTAATTTTGCAAAATTAAGACCTTTGAACCCAGGTCACGTGATCGCACATCTGGTCGAACGAAGTCTCTCCCTTTTTTTTCTGCCGCGCCTACTTGCCGAAAAGAATCCAGAAGAGAATGTCCGAGAACCGGGGGAATGAGTCATAACTCGCAATAAGGAAAGAACAAAAAAGAAGTTTTTTTCACGCATTATCACTGCCTTTGGAGAAAGAAAGGAAAAGTTTTCACCACACACACTGACCTTGCGTTTTCTGCTTTCAAAGCAAACAAAATTACCCAGATCAAAACAAATAATTCATTATTATTCCTACTTCCTTTTGAACGACGATCCCCGGAATTTCCGGGTATCGAAGTTCAAAATCCCCGGAATTCCGGGGTTTCCCCGGAGCACAAACACCCCTGATATATGATATAACTGGGCTTGAAAGTAATTTTCATGTGTCATAAAAACTGTGATAATTGCTTTGGCAATAACTTAATAAACAATATCACATTCATAATTTTACATTTTATTTTCCAACATGTATATTTAGAAAATGGAAAAATTCATTTAATTAAAATAAATTACTTAATATGAAAAAAAAAAAATCCCCTTTTAAATTTTAGATATTTTTTTAACATTTATCAACTAAGAAAAATGGGTATTTACATGGATCTAGCTAATTAATTATAGGTAAAAAAAATCTATTTTTGATGAGAACATCTTTAATTCATTACTGTTGTGCATAGCAATGTAGGCTACTCATTATGTTTTACAAACACATTTAATTCTATTCTTCCATTCATTAACTTTTAACAGAAAGAATTTTACATCAAATTTCTTACTATACAAATACTTATGATGCATCAAATTACATTTTATGATGGTTATCTTGTTGTTAAAGAATGAAAATAATGAATGAACAGTAACTTAAATATTTATTTGTACGAAAGAGCAAAAATTAATAGAATAAAAAAAAAGAAAAATCTATATTAAGATTTTCCCAGATTTATCAAATATTAGTTAAAAAAATTAATTGACTGCAATCGATAAAAGTAATTTTAGGCAAAAATGTACCTGTAGCAAGTGCAATCTAATTTTACACATTTTTTTCTCAAAAATTTACATGTTTCTTACATTAATGATCCTTAATATATCTTAGAATATCTCAAATGATTCTTAGTATATCTTAAATGAAAATTGAGTACACACATTTACAATATTTTGCCATTAAATATGAATAATTCATTTGGGTTTGTAAAATCAAAATAATTAAAAATCATTACCAATAATTTATAATGGAAATTTCAATTTAAAAAAATTTAAAAAGATGGATATGAAAATCTGAATGCTTTGCATTTAAATAGTTAATGGTATACTAATAACTTAAAGGTTATTGCAGAATATTCATTAAATTCACACTTTAATTTTTTAAAATCTTGTACAAATAATAATAATAAACTACTGATTTTTCATAAATTGCATCAAAATAATTACCTTCAAATTCAGCCCTCATACCAGCAGGATCTCTATAATTTTCAATGAATCCAATATAGCTAAATACATAAGGAAGAAAGTAAAACTTTCATTAATGCTATTTAATATTTTTAGTTAGGAAATGCAGAAAAGTAATCTAAACAGGAGAAGAAAAAAAAAAAAAAAAAAAAAAAAAAAAAAATACAGAATGATTAACTTTGCAAAAGTATTTGAAAAGTCATATATGTAGCCTGGCAGATTAAAAATTAAAAACCTGAATAAAAAGTTTCAAAAGGAAAGCAGAAGCATTCAGATAATAAGTTCCAAAAAGATGGCATGGCTTTATATGGGTAGTTGCTCCGACTGATTTAACAACAACTACAAAAAAGATTCAATTTATAGAAATTAAAATATGAATTCCAAACAAGATTTTAGCCATTGTGGTGTATAATTATTTTTATATAATATTAAGCTTATAAAAATTAGTTTGCAAAATGCATAAACTGATCCTTTATATATATATATATATATATATATATATATATATATATATATATATATATATATATATATATATATATACATACACATACATACATACAATCATGGAATAATATTTCAATCATGGAACACACACACACCAAGAGAACCAAACCAAATATAAAAATTCTTTATCAACTTTTACTCTTCCTAATTTCAAGGAATTAGTTCAATTTTGATCTTTTATCAAGAGTTCTTTGATCAAGCAATGATGCAGTGCAGCATACCAATACAGGAAAGAATAAAATAGGAAAAGAGAGACAGCAAGAATGTATTTTGAACTAGCATAATTTTAGAAAAGTGTGTGTGCGCTAAATAGCATTTTGATTCCATTAGAAAAACAAAAGCCCACAGAACTCAAAAGTTAAAATTACAATGAAGCCAAAGATTGAGCCATTGGAAAATTATTTTTGAATGTAAATTAAATAATATATATGCTTTACCTGTTTTTAAACAAAGGAAATGAAAAAAGCAAGTTCGAGCATTTAGAGGGTTAAACAGATTTTTTAGAATATATGTAAATTTATAATTTAATGATGAATGAATACTTTTCTTTTAGTTCTATATTATTTAAATTTTGAGTTTTAGCATATTTTTATTCATGCATGATATTCACATAGTATTAAAAAAATATACATTTTAAGTATGATAAAATAAACCATGATATAGAGAGGCTACAGTAGACTTTTTATGTCATGATTTAAATCATGCTGCATAAACACACACAGACTTCCAAATATATGATAATTAAATATAAGATCATTCATTATAGAAGACCTTTGCATCATTTAAGAGCAAAAATTATTATCATGAAATACTAAATTTGTCAAATAACTAAATTATAATAATCAAACAGAGTAAATTAAAATTTTAGAAATGTTAAATAATGGAAAGAAAATAGTACTAAATAAATACCTTTCTATTGCAGGTCCTTTGTCTTTAATCCAATACCTTGATCCATTTTTATGAGCATCTAATGAGCCTGTCTTGAAACTATGGATGTAATTTTCAATCATCTTTATTTCATTCTCATTAGCTGCATATTCCTGAAAACAAATTCATATTTACTAAATAGTTTTAACAGATAATAATGAATTCTATTAATTAAAAAAATATAACAATTTTACCTTTGCAATAGCTAAATAGTGATTAACAATAGCTAAGAGTTTGCTGTAATCACCTCGGGTGATGATAAATTTATGACCATTCATATTATCTTCACAAAGGATATCTCTATCTTCCTCATCACCTGAAAGATATAAGATGTTCATATCAGCACTAATGGGATCATAGTAAAATTCTCACAATATCAATAGTTGTCCAATTAAATATCACAGCTGAAATTACTTTGTCTCATACATATATTTGAAAATATACAATAGAAAAAATATTTCTTGTATAATAAAAAAAAATATTTCTTCACTAAAATCAAATGCATATTTTAATAATTTAAAATACCATGAATCACACTCTATAAATAATATTAAGTACATAGATAAAAAGTATATTTTTTTAAATTCAGCTAAATTCTATGGCAGTTCAATATTCTTAAAATTTAAAAAAAAATATTTCAAAAGAAAAATAAAGGATAAACTCAATTATATTTCTGTTGTAATAAATACAGATTATTAATAAGGTTATCTTACAATGTCAAATTCATAATTTATACCATGGATGCTTCAAAACAGAAATAGTATATAGTTTGAGCATATATACTATATTGACAACCAAAATTCCTAATTTTAATTAATTATTGATGAATGATGGCATTGTAAATATTATTAAATCAGTTAAAAATTTATAAAATATTTTAGAAAATACATTGTCACAAAAAAATTATGTAAACTAGAAGCAAATTCAAAAAAATATTAGCTCTATTTCATTTAATATTCCAAAAATATTACATATACGAAGAACATTTTCTAATAATCTGTGAAAAATTATATAAAAAAGTACTTTTACTTTTATAATATAAAAAATGTAAATCAAACAGACTTGCACATATTTTTGATTATAATTACAAAGATATAACATCTACAAAAATTCTAATTTACCTGTTTGCAAAACTGATGCTAATCGTATTTCATAACAACTTTTACCAATTTCATCTGTAACTTTAAATAGCCTTGTATTCCATGCTTCAATGCCCTTAAAAGAAAAAGAAGGGGGGGGGGGAGTATTTTAAGATAGTTTTCTGTCAGGAATAACAAAACATCATTAAAAAAAAAACTATATTTTTTGTTGTTTAAAATTCACCATCCAAATTATGAGAATTATTTTCATAATTTTTTTTATTTTAATTAAAAAAAAAATCAAGAATTTTATGAACATATTTTATTTAGCATTTTGCTTCTCAGATGATCTTCATTTATTCTGTCTTGAGATGCTCTCTAGATGGGTATGAAGAATATTGTTACAAATCCGTTATTTTGCTATCAAGCACGAATAGTGTCAGCCTGGAAAAACCGTTAAAACCTTTGTAAGATCTGTACTGTGCATGCTGAGCTTGGCGACCATTTGGCGACTAAATGGATAATACCGGAAAGTTCAAGAAGCTTCGCGATCCATCCAGTAATAATCGAGATACACCGAGGTACGCCCTGATTGGTCTGAAGATTCTAGCCCCGCCTCCCGGAACTATAAAAGACGAGCACTCTGAAGCTGGGAGGAAGTTGTGGGATCTCGATTGTGGATACAACATGGATCCAATTGCTAAAAGCGATGATATAAAGTGTTGCAAAGATGCTATATTTTATGGGAAGAAGAAAGTAGCAGAAGTCCGCCGCATATTGCGTAGGGACCCCAATAGCCGAGTTCTGGCCGCCCTAGAGGAAAAATCCCAACAAGAGCTCAATAAACTCTATGAAAAGCTTCAAATCTTGACAAAAAATCAACAGCAAGAACAAAGGAATGCCCCTGTTCAGCCTGCTCCTAGACCAACAACCAAACCCGTCGTTTCCGTGGACTCATCACCCGAAAAAACTTCACAGAAGAGCACAGTTGCCACACAACCCGATGAAGATATGAATGTTGATGACTTCATACCAGTATCCCCAAGGAAAACAGCGAAGAGAACTCTCTCTACAACTAATGAACCTGACATTGAGACTGCGAATAAATACGCCCTCTTGGAAGACGATAAAAAGCAAGAAGTCACACACTCTGAAGTTCCCAAAAAGTTAAAAATCCCAGCCATCAATCTGAAACTATCTGAAAACTACAGCATTATACTGCAAGAAATCTGCAGACAATACCCAAGAACTGTCAACACCTTCAGAAATAACTTTATCCAAATTTCCCCATATGCCAAAGATGAAAGAGATAAGATTCTCACCCTCTTAGATGAAAAGAATCAAGAATATGTTCTCTCTGAATCTCTTGAAGACCGCCCACTTAAAATCATCATCAAGGGTCTCCCAGTAAACATGGAAAGCAGTGTAATTAATGAAGAACTTAGGGAAAGGAACTTCCACCCATTAAGAATCTCCCAGCTGAGAAATTATCGTCAGAAAACCCTCTACCCAATTTTCATGGTCGAACTAAAAAGGACTGAATTTGTTCAAGATATCTACAACCTGAAATCACTTGCTTTTTTAAAGATCAGAGTTGAAACTTACAGGAAAAGAAACAAAGCCACGATGTGCTACAACTGTGCTGGTTTTTATCATAGTGCAAGAAACTGTAAATGCACCCCTAGATGCATCAAATGCAATGGCAAGCACCCTACAAATAGATGTGACATAAAAGAAAAGTTAGAAGAACCTGTCTGTATCAATTGCCACCAAGCTGGACACCTCGCCTCTTGGCGAGGATGTAAATCCTATGCAGATGCTGCAAAAAACAAGTTCAGTAATCATCATTCGATCGCTCCTGACCCACCCAAACATGGAAATCCCATCACCCCTGAAAACATGCCTATTCAAGATCTCTTGGTTTCTTTCACTAAGAGAAATCAAGTCTATGCTGGCGGAATTTCCCGGCCTTCTCAATGCAGCGAAAAAGATCAAAGTGGCCAAGACAAAAGAAGAAAAGCAACTCATCTTAATTAATGCTCTGTTAGATTAATCACCCAACTTCTCTCTTGCAGCGCTGTTACGCCTTCCTCAACCTTGCCGTCTCCTGATTGGTCCTGACAAGTTTCTCCCATTATCCTGCACCTCATTGGCTCCTGGCTACTAATCTGAACTCCGAAAACCAGTGCCCCCTTCTCCTGGCTTCACTCCTGTGGTGTCATCTCAATAATCTTCAATCTTTCATCATCTATCAGTACCTTGAACTAATAAGAACATTTTTATTCACCGCTAAGTTTTACTTCTTGCTAGATTTACGGATGGTGGGGCCTGAGGCCTCAATGAGCCGTAATCCCGCTCTCAACAATCCGGGAGGAAGTTGTGTGGATCGTCAAAAGTTATGTGTCGTGTGTGAGAGTCGGAGTCGCCGACAAGTAAAGAAACTGGAGGATTAGACAGCAAGCAAGCAAGAAAGCTGCTGAATTAGCAATTAAATGCACTGAGTAATTACGATTTATTAGCGGTATTTGTAGTAGGAAAATTTTTTGTAACAATATCTATACTTGCATTGTTGATATAACAACATGTTGCTACATCACAGTATTACAGAAGTAGACTTTTTAATATCCTTTGAAAATATCATACACATTGCACTTATTTTTTATCTTTACTACAGTGAGTTTTTATTATACCAATATTTAAGTATACTAAGTTAAATACATTAAAAAGTCAAATACATTTAATATAAAAAAATGTGGATATTCAATTATGCACTGATGGATCAGTGTATTTTGTTTATACCATTTTATATTCCACAAGATATTGAAAGCAAATTTAGATTCTGAGAGAGTAAAGATTGGAATTTTTAAAAATAGTGTATTTAAAAAGTTTTATTTTTTTGAGAGGAAGAAACTTGAAGAGGCAAAAAAAGTTTATGGCATAAAAAAAAAAAAAAAATGAAAAATAAAAACAAAATGCTTCTATTATTCAACACTTAAAAAAGAAAATAAACCTTTTAAACAGTTTTCTTCTATTTTTAATGACATATTTTAAATCAATTGCATTTTCTTAAGCTCATTAATTTTATGCAAAAGTTTAAAGGATTTGAAAGTAAAGGTAAAGCAAAAAGCTTGGCGACATTAATATGTTTCTAAGCAAAGCTTATTTGGAATTCCAGATAATTTAAAAAGTTGCATCATTCATTTTTTATAACTTAAATGTCCTAAAGGAAACAAAAATCAATACCTCATTTAGAAGAAGTTTGACAGAAATCAGTTAATTATAGAAAACCATGCAATTTATCTTTAAGTATTTTAAAATGAGAATGTCGTTCATATAATCTGGCAAAATACTTATTTTTAAAACAAATAATTTTATAACGTAATATATTCAAGTACAAGAATAAATAAAAGAGAAAGGTTGAAAAAGCTTAAACTAAGCATTTTATGATTGGAAGAAAATACATAATATAACTTTTAATCAAAGTAGGATTTAAAACTACTTACTTTCTCTTTCATAAAATTTTTAACTATTTCATCGTCTTCCTTAGAAATATTTTTTGAGAAATAGGTAGTAATACCCTGGAAAGATAAAACTAAAATCATAGAAAAGTATTTAAATAATTAAATTATGTTAAATCTTTCCAATAGCACAGAAAAGCTAAGATCATGAAATAAACATTTTATATTTTAGCAAAATATGACAAAGAAAGCTTTTTTTTAAAGCAAATGATTCTCTTTTCTAATACAGATAAATTCAATATAAATTTAAATGTACTTAAATTTCCAATGTCAATTGGATTTCAAAGTGGATATGTAATAACAAATGCAGAAATTTATAATTGATATTTTTAAGAACTAACTCTGAAAATGGTTGTATTAATTTTAAAATTAATTTTGATATTTTTCATTTTTATCTCTTATAATAAATTGGAATAACTGAGTTGTACTACATGCCAATTTTTAAAATAAAACTGTATAAATAAGTACTACCCATATAGTGAAAATTATAAATCACAAGAAATATAAAATGACTTAATGCAAAGTAATATATAACAAAAATCACTAATAAATGGTAATTCAAAACATGTTTGGAGGGAACAAACAGGCCAAGGAAAGAAGCAAATAAAATACTTTTTTCCTCATAATTTAAATGCTAATGACATTAAACCTTAAGCAATATATCAAAATAGTGAAAATGAAAATTAATGAAAAGAATATACAAAACAAACATTAACAAGATAAGTACTGAGAAATATATGTATACTTATTCAACATGCAATTCAAATTTTAGTTATTATTCCATTATATATTTTTTACAGAAAAAATTGTATTTTTTTTTTTAAATCAATAGCTATATATATAGCTTGTTTTATTATTTATATTCAATAGCCTTTTATTGAAAATAAATTATCATTAAAAAGCTTATACATTTTTTTCTTGTGGTGGTAGGTCAATACTGCTACTTACATTTGATGGAAAACCAAGACGACATAAACTGTCCTTTAGAGAATAGATTGATTCTAAACAGCTAGAGAGTAATCTATCCAAATGAGTTGGATCTTCCTTTGCAAATTTGCTTGCTAACAACAGCTTTTTGAATTTTTCCTGATATAAGAGAATTATACCATTAATTTAATTGAAACTATGGATTTGTGCATTGATAAGGAAATAAGAAACCAAAAAATCTTACCTCAGGTAAATTGGGAATGAATTTAGAATCACCCATTCCTTTATAATTACCCATATTGCTGAATATACCAGATGCATAGATGAGGAAAGCCTAAAAAGTATTTATGTTAATAGATCTCAAAATTGTAGTTTCTTAAAACACAATTAAAAAATTTTGTGAAATAGATTCATTAATATGTACATAGATGTAATAATTCCATTTGATCATATACTTAAAATTAATAGTACCATATTCTTAAATTACCTAAATTAATTCTAAAGAATATATAAACTTCTAATTTAAGTGAATTCCCCATGCCTGTCATGATGTAATAACTGTAATTTTAAATGTCTTAAGTTATTACCCAAACATTCTGTAGTTTCAATTTCACTCTGCTGTTAAAGTTGGTAAAACACTGCCAAGATCAGCTCAATTTTTTTTTTAATGGTGATGTCTTAGATATCCTGATTATAATCTCTAGAAATTGTATTATAATTAATCTTTAATCCTTAACATGTCATACATCATTGCATTTGTGTATTAACTGACTACTAGAGATTAATCACCTCCTCCAAAGGAATACATGCTAACAGACTTTTTCTTAATGTTCACTAACTGCATGTAGTTAATACAAAACAACTCTTTAAAATTTACAATATGTTTTTTTACCAAAGTAATAAATGATAGTTGCCTTTATGTATGTGATTAGAATCAATATTAAATAAGAAAAATTTGACTCAAATTTATTTTGCACAAAAATTTAATAATATCTTTCAATATAAAAGCTTATTTCAAATCAACATTCATTTCAGCTTTTACAGGATTAAAAAAAAATTAAGGTTTGCCCACATATACAATTTCAAGATATTAAAAAGAAATATATTTTTTAGAATAATATTTTATATAAAGTAGTAAAAAATTACATAAACATTATATATGTAAGAAAATAAACTTATTCCTAGCAATGTTGATTTTCTAACAATAAACACAATAGGCACAGAATAAAAACATTTTTCTTACAAAAGGGAGAATTTAACAATTTAAATTAAAAATGACACAGAAACAAGATTTCAAAAAAAAAAAAAAAAAAAAAAAGAAGAAACTTCTTTTTGAATAAAATGAAAAACACTTTTCAATTTTTATGATGATTTTTAAAATATAAATCTTGTATATTTTACTAACTACCGTCTAATAAACTTACCGTAAATTCATCTTCAGTGAATTCACAGTCATTGAGAGCAATTTCTTTCAGTTCACTCACAGATTGCAATCGAAAGAGCTTGTGAAGAAGAGTGTAGATTAAAGGGCTCTCAACAGAAGTCTGCAAAAATAAGATAATATTGGATATACCATAGAAAATGTAAACAGAAATGTAATTTAGTTCAGCAAATGAATGGCTGAAAACTGAAAATTCAATTCAATTTATTTTTCCAAGGGAAGGCATAATTTGTACAAGAGGGCAAAAAGCAGACACATCTGTTCATACCTGGATGCAAGAGCAAAAGTGATAGAAGTTTTCCACTTTGTGCTTTTACTAACAAATTCTTTTATACATATTTCTTTATAGGGATTTCTTTGATACATATTGATTTAGGAAAGGAAAACTTAAATATCATGTAACACCATAAATGTTAGGGATTTTTATCCCTTTGCTTACAATATGTGAATTCCAGATTCAGCATTTTTTAGAGAGGTATGAAACATTTTTAGAACAAAATAAAATGGGCTAATTTAAAATAAAGATAGGAAATTTGAATTCAGATGTATTATTACACAAATATACAAATAACATTAAGTTTTATTAATTTGAAAAACTAGGAAAGTAAAACAAGAATTTCCAGTTATGGAAAATAATGAATCCATTTTTTAAAAAAAGTTAATATACAATAAGCTTGCAAAAACTCTGTACAGGTAAGTGTAGATTTTTATAGAGAGGTAGTTTTTAAGCATAAATGTCAACATGATTTTTTGTTTTATTAGCAAGATTTTCAATAAATTAATGGATGTATTGTGTAGCATAAATGATACTATATTCAGATTGGAATGAATATGTACTGGAAATCAAGGGTCAGAATAATTTTCTATACTTTTATATAATACTGCACTCTCAGTAAGCTTCATAAATAATTGTGAAAAAATTTCAAGGCAATATCAAATTCCATTTATCACAAAATCTTATTGTAATAAAACAATATATTGTATTTTGGCAATTATATTGTGAGAAATATAAATATAAAGATGGTTTTATAAATATATAAAACCACCTTTGTAAAGAGTGATACACAATCTCAGTTTATAAACAATAATAATAAAAATAATAGAAAAATATTTAAAAGTAATATAAGTTTAAATCATAAAAATATAATTTTAAACAAGTAAAAGCATAAAATACAAACCTGCAAGAGAACAATTAGCCCTCCATACCAGCAAGCCTTGGACAAATAATGTGCATAACATTTTTCTTTTTCTGTAAGATCTTTAAATGCATCTCCACAATTTAATAATACTATTGGGGTATTATTTGGATAAATATAATCAGACATCTTCTGAAAAAATAAATAAAATCATCATATTTAAATTTTTAATAGTAAGTAAGATATAACTTTAAGCTATAAGATCTAAAATTTTTCTAACTAATTGATTCTAGAAAATATAAATATTTACCAATCTCTTAGTAAACAATTATAACTTTTAAAAATCGAAGCTTAAACTATGGGTTTCAACTTCCTAAAAAGGTTGAACTGAAAAATATTAAAAGCCCTTTTTCTCAAAATTTTTAAGATTTGTAAGCAAATATAGTAAAAATATAACCTTAACTTCAAAATTTTGCTAAAATTTTCAACATTATTTTTAAATGAATTTTGATTCAGTAATTGATATTTCATTTTTTTTTCTAATGGAAAAGTATTATTCAAATTTTTTTCTGATGGAAAAGCATAATACGAATTTTTTTCCACTTGAAATGAGGGAACATAATTTTATAATTTCCTTTTACAATAAAAAATTAAGCAGAAAAAAATATCCCTCCCTCATTAAGTAATTTTTTCTGCAGTTTGGACTTACCTTGGGGTGACTGATTCTTGTTTTTGTTCATTATCAATAAATTCAACTGCATGCCAGTGATTAATCATCTAATTTCACAAGCTAATACGCTATTTTGTAACTAAGGTTTGCCAATGGCATGCAGTTAATGCTCAAATTCCCTAATAGCATATAGTTAATACACTAAAAAAAGTGGCACAACAGTCCATGTGGGCTAAGGCCTACAGTGCCCATATCTACTTTCTTAACCGTGGACCCTGGGGTGCAAGGCATTTGTTCCAGTTAGGTGGTTAGCCTAACGTGGAATCTCCAGTGTTTAGTTCCTAAACATGCTTGATCGTCAGTTTATTTACCCACTTAAGGGATGAAAGGCTGAGACGACCTTGCCCAGCCCAAGGATTGAACATCTGAATTGTGTGCTGGGAACGTGAAGCGCTACCACTACGCCACCGGGCTTTAGTTAATATACTAGCAACTAAAAATTTTTTTATAAATATCTCGTTTATTTCATTCATATTAACTAACTACATTCAGATTAATGAATTTAAATTATTCAGTCACTATTCATTAGTACAAATATCATGCTCTATCCCGGTACATGTAAATGCAAGCGATAGCATCTGTAGATAATTAATTTGTTTTATTCTACATTGCAATTGGCATCAATGGATAAAGAAGAGCCATAGAAAAGATTAATAAGCAAATGACATATCATTCTTAGCCCTGAATGGGGACGGCCCTTACAACTCAATAAGTTCCTGCTAATGCTATTGCAGTCTTCTAGTTATTCAGATTTATCCAAATATCTTAGAGTAAGATGGAATAGTTTTTTTTGTGGGTATTTTTATTAACCCAAGATGTTCAAATTAAAAAATAAAATAAATGAACTAAATTAAAATTTATTTTACTATTCTTTCCGCCACATTTTAAAAATTATATATCTAAGAAGATTAGCAAAGAAATTTTAAAATTTTTAAAGAAAAGTAAATAAAATAGAAAAATAATAATTTTCTCTCATTAAATAAATATGTTGAAGTAAAATCAACCGTGAAGGATTGTTTCATTTACACAACTGGAAAATAACAGGAACATTTTACAAGCTTAAAATTGTAATGTTTTTCTTTGTAATAACTACAAAACTTATTTATAATCTCAGATTAGAAATCTAAAAGGCAAATTAATTGTAGTACCCATTCAGATTATAATCAGCTTTAGAACAATTAAATAAGTTCCAAAATGTCTATTTAAAAAGAAATATTTTTTTAAAAAAAACATTACATCATTTTTTCATCGTATTATATACAACTACTTTATTTGAAATAAAGACAAGAGTAATACAATTCTATAAATCTAAGATAAAATAAATTCAAGAAAAATACTTAAAATAGTTTACAATTACCAATCCAAGAAATGATTCAGCTTCTATACAAAAGTAAACAATTATGTATTTTATGATATACTGAAAGGATAATAAAGATCATTTCAAACCAGGGATATTAATCATATTAAAATAGTCTATATAATAAATGAAAATGAAATTTCTATTACACAAATATTTAGCAATTCTAAAATTGTCAGAAATAATTAAAAAATTCTTGGGTTTGGTTAATATTTTTATTTAAATAATGGTATATGAATTGATGTCAAAAACATTATAATATCATGAAAGATAGGGATATTTCATTAGATTAGGTTTTCACAAATAAAATAAATATCGGAAATGTGACTACTTAATGAGTTCCGTGTCTGATTATAAGAATACAAATAAAATAAATCAAAAATTGCTAGTGAATATATGATCATAAAATTCAACATCCATTCAATTACCCTCTGTATGTTCTTTCGTATTATAAGTTGTATCAAAAATCAAGGATAACCCAATTACTGAAAAGTAAAGTGGATAGAAGTTTTTTTAGATATATTGTTTACTTTGCTAGACATTTTATTTCACAGATTTCATAACTAAACAATATGATTTGATCACAACAAAATGTTCTTCTTTCTAGTAATTAAGATAGATTAATATCAAATGTAACTATAAAATGCAAGTGAAGAAATAATTCAGTTTTTCGAGAATGTAAAAACTGGAGACGATAGTTATTTTTTGCATAAATAAATTATTTCCCATAGAAATTCAACTGATCAAGAAACGCCTCGACCGAATTATCAATTTGCACAAGTTAAACTATCCTTTTGCCAAAAGCCGGTGCACAGAGAAAAATGCATAGAAGTATAATGCTTAATTAACAGATGAATCTTAAATAACACCTATTTACCTGTTTTAATGAAGAAAGATGTCCAAAATATATAAACTTGAATCTTAAATTATTTTCAAAGTCCAGCAAAGTTTATCAACTTTTATGCTTCGTGTTCGATTCGCGGCTGTCTGCAAAGTAACTTTTTCCGCTTCAGTTCAATTCAACGTCAAGATGACTTGTCAAATGAAATCAGATAAGAGAAGACTTTGGATTGCAATTGTTTGGATTGTACAAAAATAAAAAAAGTTGTTTAAATGAATTTCTTATGATCTGAAATTATTGCATAAACGTATCAATGCATTACCGCAATTGAATTGTATTATTATTTTTTATTTGACTACATATAATAATTAGTTTCAAACAACAAAATGGCCACAGCGATTACATATCCAAAATAAAGACAGACAAGACAAACATGTAAAAGTAGTAACTTCTCTGTGTCCAAGTATCTAAATTATGAGGCTGTTAAACATGGCATAAGGAACGTTCTGTTTAACAAATACGGGTGTTTGAATGCTTTCACGGCATTCAGACATTGCTTACAAAAGAAAACTTTTAAATCTTTCCTTCAGAATTTACTTAGTTCGTCTGTCACTTCAGATTGTGTGTTTGTCTATTTATTACATCTAAAATGTCTAACGATTCAGAAAACAATCGAGCTTTGGATGCGATCGCAGTCCCTTCAACTTCGATAGTTTTTAAAGAGAAAAATAGTTTAGAACTTCCAAGTGACCAGACCAAACCCAATTGGATTGATAATCGAGGTAAAGTTTCTAAGGACGAATTCTTAATGGTTCTCATCAAGGACATTAATGTTAAAAGCAGTTTGTATTTATATTGTTCATGAACAAAATATGAATAGTGCATTGTTCATTTAATATTTCAGAAATATTTGTGTACTTTTCAAAAATAAATACTACATTTTGTTTTAGTTATGAAAATAATATACCTTTCTCATTACTATATCCTGTTTTGTATAAAATCGGAGAAAAGATTTTCTCCTTCCAATTAAGTATTTCTATACCAAGAATCATTAAAAACTTCATAAAAGATGCATTATAAATTAATGTGTAATTTTTATATCAAAATTTTTGATAGACTTGAGAGAGATTTATCAACTACATTGTTTATATTTTTAAAATAAACGAATTGCTAATATGCCTTGAATTTTGCTCAGAGAGAAATTGATAAATTCAATGTAAGATCAGATTCTTATATTATAGTAATAATCATCAATTTGAATAAACATATATAAATGAAAATTTATCAATTTAAAGTTTGTTAAGTATAAAAGAAATCTTAAATGCATTGAATTATCGTTGAAAAATATATAAGTTTATTACACCCAATGTAAATCTCAATTGTAAGATATCGAATAAAGACTTAATGATATATTTGTTTTTTGCCTAAAGCAACCATAACTTGTTTATGATTGCAACCTAGAGCAAACATAACTTGTTTAATATTGCAATGGGATGATTTTGAAGGAGGAAGTGTTGTGATTTGTCCTTCATTCTACAACTTTCACTGGACAGTTTATTATAGTCTTGCATTTATTCTTTAATTTTGCATAGATTTTGATTTTCTTTTTTTTTTCTCTAATAATTTATCATTAATTTAATCCTTTGATTTTAAACGGTATACATAGTTTTGATTTAGTTATATTTAAAAGGTTCCATTTAAAACAAATGTATTTTGTTTCTTTGTAATTGAATATTTGTTTTGACATTGCTATGTACTGTTTCTTAATATATGCATCTACAGTTTTCAATATTAAATGTAGATTTGATGAAATGCTTCCCAGACTATGATTTAAAGCTCAGAGTTTGAAATTTGTATGAGTAGTTTTTCAAATAACTAGTTCACAAAGGCGTATTATTTTTGATAAAATATTGGAATATAAAACAAATATTTGGTTTTCATTTCCACTGATTTTAGGGTTTTTTCCCCCCTATTTCACCATAATTTTGCATATTGGATGAATATGGATTCGGAAAATGGTTTTAATAAAGATCCTTGCATTGCAAATATTAATTTAACTGTTAAATTTTCAATTTATAAATTATTCAACTTATAAATATGCATTATTCAATTATATTGAGTCTCTTTAAATGATTATTTACTTTACTTAGTTTTTATTTAGAATTTAATTTTTTTTGTAATATTTGAGATTAAAAAGTGGATGAATTATATATTTTGTTAACAATCTTTTAGATTCTCATCAATAATTTTAATCCTCTTGTTTAGGATGTTAGAAAATGAGTAGAGATGGAAAGATTTTTAAATATTTTTTTGAAGCTTTAGCTTTGAATTTTTGTTTTTTTAAATAGAAGTATTTCATGTTAAAAATTTTTTAGAAGTTAACTAAATTTTATTTTTAAAATTACACTTAATTTTTAAAAATTTAACTGCTTTCACTTTTGTTGTCAATTAAGTATGGTAATGTTATTATACTGAATAATGGGAATTTAGTATCCTGAATTAGTATTCTTGAACTGTAATTATTTGGTTTGCTTTGGGGAGAAACAAATGTCAGATAAAATATTTCTGATCCATCGTATGTAAAGACTTTAAAACAACAGACTTTTTTAATTATTTATACACTGTATTAAATATTGCTCCAATCAGTAATATTTTAATACCATGTATAAGTAAAGAAAATGTAAGCAATATTATTTTTAAAATTATAAAAATTAATATTTAATAAATACTTTTTGTTTCCTTCTCTAAGAAATAAGGGTTGTTTTTTTGTTTATTATCTGAATTAAATCTAGACTAAATTATTTAGATAAGTTATGGTGTCATTAATGTGAGTTATGCATAAATGTGTTTTTATTATTAATAATTTCCCATTAATATAAAATTCATTGTTTTCAACAGTAATCGGTAATTAGTGAAAACTCCTGTGTGAGAGTAGTGTTATATTATGGAAATTTTAATGTGTTGCTATTGTAATGAAGACATAAGATCAAATATCTTAGATTAGCCAGGAACATCTTCCCTTTTTTATACATCTTTTTTTTCAGATTTGAAAAAATTATTCTGTCTTTCCAATATCACCTCATGTTGAAATTTTAAAAAATACATTGGATTAAGTATTAATTTCTGAACATTTTTCAGATTTATTTTAAAATTTATTTTATAAAAATTTAAATTTGGTTTAAAACATTACTTTGTTTGATACTTAAGTTGATTCAGTCGCTTTTCACTTTTTTTGGTTGCTTGTTGTGTGAAATTAAACAGCAGCAAATTTTGTCACCTGAAAAAGCAAATCAAACTTAGATTTATTGTTCATTCTCACTAATATCACATTTTGATGCTTGTAATATCTTTGTTGTATGAAAAAAGCTAATAGTTTAAAAAATATTCTATTTTGTCCTTTTGACATTATATTTTAAAATCTGAAAAACTTCAAAAATCAATAAAATTATAAGGCCAGGAAACATTACCTTGTGGGACATTAAATTCTCATTTAAGCATTTTGCTAATGTATTTTATTTCTCCAAGCAATTTTAAATGTAGGGGAAAGAAGAGTTTGGTAGAAATTAAAGCCCACTTATAAAAACTTGTAAAATAGTTTTTGTTTCTGCTTGGAATCTATTATTATTGTTTACACAATGCTAAATTTCTTTCTTTTTTTTTTTCCTTCAATATTTTTATTTTAAATAAGAAATTGGAGAAGAAAAGATCAAAGTCCTAAATTTTTTTTTGTTGCAAATATTGTTTTTCTTTTGATTTAATAATTTTTAACTCCATTCTACCAAGTTAGGGATTCTACTTCATAGTACAGAAGTGAAGTAGTAGTTAGAACCTCTATTAAACATATTCTGCATCAATTTTATATATTTATTGCTTTTTGATTGGTAGATAGATGTAATGAATTTAGTATACTTCTAAACTATGCTGTGTAGAGCGTACTATTTTCAAGAAAATACCAAGTGCATATGAGTCGGGATAAGAGAAATGTAAAATGGGTAAGAGGTTTACTTTGGATCTGTAATCAGAAGAGGCACCAAATTTGATGGCCTTTTTTATAAAAGGAAAAACCATATTAATCAAAATTGTCATGGCGTTTCAGCCCAAAAATAAGATTAATAACATCCATAATATCAATTACATAAATAAAATGAATTTTTTATGGTAAGGTAAATAGAAATTAAAAATTCTTTATTAATAAAACAATATTTTTTTTATTTATATTTTGTTGAATATTTTAATTTCTTTTTCTTTAAAATAAATTAGAAGTTTTTTTTGTCGAATTTTTGTTATTATATGTCTGTGATTGTGAATGAAAACTGTATCACTTGCTCTGAAAGAACTGAGCAGTAAAGAAAAATTTCACTTTCAACGTCTACAGTTTGTGAGCATGTAACTTTGTTATTTTACATTGGCTACAGTTTTTGACAGTTTAAATTGACAGTATGTAGAAAGCCTAGAGTAAGTGCATCACTGCTGAATGGTGTAATATATACTTTAAGAGTAATATGGCACTTGAGGAAGAGCACTATGATAATTCAAAATATTAAAATATGTTGTAAAATAAATTCATTAAAAAAACATGGAAATTACTTTAAGTGTAATATGCTTAATTTTTTTAAAAATATTATTATGAAATAGTATTTATTCATGACATTCTAAGAGCCTGTGCAAGGATAACTATTAAGTTTTTAAAACAGTGTTTGATTCTGTGCAATTGTTATTGTTATAATTTTTTAAAAATTAATACTTAGAAAAATGTGGTATGTTACTATCACAGTTACTGAAATACTAAAGAGTGTATTGTAGTGGTAAAAGATATTCAGATCTTGGAATTTGAATAAAACTATGTTTAAAATTGTCTTGAGTTTGTAAAATCTCACAATTTTTTTTGTAGAAATCTGTTTATCTATTCCTGAATACAGTAGCTTGAAAATGGATCAGATTAGTAAATGAAATAGGATATATATTAACACCATAATAATAATTTTTTTTAAATGTTCAATGATATCTATTTAGAGAAAGTTAGTCTGTGTGTTGGTGTATATGTGAAACAATGAATTTAAAATGAAATTAAATGAAGGAAATTTAGCATGTGGTTTGGTTAAATTTAGTATATGGTATAAATTGTGAATCTGCATCAAAATTGGAGAAAATTTGTTCACATATAGATTGTCTCATGTATATGAATCCAATAATTCAAAAATATTATGAATTAATTATGCAAAATTTGTCTGTCACAAAAATTGTAGATTTTATTGAATCAGTGTAGAAGAAATGTTTCTAAATGCATAGTTGGTTGTCACCATTATACTATAAAGCTTATTATATTTTGTAAATATATAGATCCGAGTGAAATGAGCCCACATGAACTTTCATTTTTTCTTTTTTTTTAAAATTATCTTTTAGAGAATCTGAACAAATTGTATAGATAATTTTTTTTCTTTCGATTTTCTCTTTTTCTGAGAAATTTGTTTTAAATCAAGTTTCTGTTGATCTACTATATTTATGTTTCTTAATTGGAAAAGCAATTATTTTAGCCTTTTTCAGACACAATTTTATGTGCTTACTTGTCTAATTATTATTCATTAGAAATAATGTAGAAATAAAGATCTCTCATATATTATTATTATTATTATTTACTTTTCAAGAAAATTTCATGTTCCATATTATATATTTTTTAAAAACTATTAATTTAAGATTATATATTTTCATACTTTTACTGTATATAAAGAAAGCTATGAATTTTAAGGATGAAAAAAATTTTTAAGTCAACAATTGAAAGTTATGAAATAAATAAATAAAAATAATATTTCTAAATTTCTGGGGAAAATTGTACAAAAAAATTCAATTGACATAATCAAAAAGAAAATTTCTTAAGTCATAAAATTCAGTTTTATGCAATATCATTTTTGGAATTTATTGCAAGATAGCACCAAAATTTCCCTTGTTTGTTAATTATTCCCCCCCCCCCCCCCCGAAAAAAAATTCCAAGTTGCATATTCTTACCTTCCAAAGTATACCTGAGTTAAATTTGATAGTTCTAGCTCTAATCAGATTATTAAAATTATTATATATTTGTATTTATTTTCTTAATTGAAAAAGTTTCAATTTTTGCAGAGTCAATGGAACTCCGAACAAATGCTAGTACAGATGACTTACTTTTTCTTGAAAGTGGAAATCAGACTCCAGAACAAGTTCATACAAATTTAAATACAAATAACTCTGGCTCCCTTGAGAATACTCAGCAAATATCGCAACCAACCACTCCTCACACAACCCCTTCATCTATACGACGAAAGTCTCGCAATTCTCTTCGACTTAATCTTGACGAAAGTACTTGGACAAAGCAAGAAGTTACTGCTAAACCTCCTGCAACTGCAAAACTAAGACAGAATCTTCAAGCTGGAGTAAGTGTTCATGCTTTTATTTTGTCAATAATGCAGTCTTAACATATAGTGCATATATTTCAATTAAATTATTTACTGTTAAAGTGTCCATATTATTTTCATTAGCAACTTCATATAAAAGATAGCACACTCTTTCACTCGCTATGTGTGTGTATATATAGGTATATATAGTTTTAGATTTTTAAGAAAATTTTTTGTGTCTTTTGTTATTATATTGAAGTTAAAAATACCTACGGTAATCATTCCAAAATCTCTTTATTGTTCCATTTTTTTTCTTTCTTTTACCTCTCCTGTAGCAGTATCTGTAGATGGCAGCAAGATGCAATTATACTATTTTTACACTTCTCAATTTTATATATGTTTATTTAACTTAATTTATTGTATATTTGTAAAGATGGAATTTTGTAAGCCATTTTCATTCATTTTCTAATGGGCTAGAGTTTTGAAATTTTGTACACTTATGTATTCTTAATTCCAATATCCTTTTTTAATATTTTCAGAACTTAAATGAATCATTTAAATTTCAGTTGCATACCTTGTATGTTCACCGCCTGTTAGTGTATTTACATCTATATATATTTGAGGGTTTTATATTTTTATAACAATGAGGTAAAAAAAGGAGAAATAGAATTCTGCTTTGCAGTATATTGATAAAACCTCCAAAGGCATGCTTTATTAAATTGTTTTGTATGGTGTTCATTGCTCAAACATAAAAATTTTTCAAGAAAGTGTTTGATTAGTCAATTATTATTAGGTCAATGTCCAAAACATTACTTTACTAGTCATGAATCATATTTCAATCTATTCAAATTTTGTTTATTTTGTAATGTTTTTTCATTATAATATATAACGTTCATAACATATAGTTTCATATTATTTCTTGTAAGTACTTAAGAAATTCTAAATATAAATCCTTTGTATGGTGTTCACTGATTCACTGAGCTATTTTCTGTAACAATAACATTTTGACATTACCTTCAGTTTTATTGCCTAGTTATTTAAATAATTTCTTTACTTTAAGGTAAAGTTAAACTAACTTTGAAAGAGAAGGTTAGTTACTAATTTTAGTTACAACTGGGACTACCAAAAATGAAAGGTATGATTTAGTTTGAAATACTAAAGTTTGATAATATCTCAAGTTTGATTTATCTGCTTTGTCCTCATTAGGTTTGATTGTATCATCTATTGCATTCAATTTATATATATGTATAGAATAGCTGCCTAAAAATAACCCATTTAAAAAAATATGTTAAAACGTGAATAAATAATAAACTGAAAAATTAATATTTATTTTTGTTTAGTCATACAAAAAAAAAAAAAAAAATTGCATTTATTTTCATAGTCTTGCTATTTTGATGCATGTGGACATGTAAAAGAAAAATGTTATTATAAAATTGCATTTGGAACTAATTTTATTAAGACCAATGGAATTTTATTGATATAAAATTTGTATCTATGAAAAGATAATTTTCTGCATTTTGAACTCATATGAAAATTACTTCTTTTTGTGATAATATGCCTAAAAGTTATTTGGAAAAAGTATGAAATTGTGATTACTTTTTTTATTAACAAATTAAAAGTTTGATTTAAAATTTTGGAAAACTTTTTCTTAATTGCACCAAAAAAAATCATTTTCAAAAAATTGCACCATTTTTTCTAATAATTATATTCTGAAGTTCCTATAGTTATTAATAACCCATTAATTCTTACATGCATGAGAGCTGTTATATTGTTACACCTACAAATGATGCTGAATCATTTAGAAGTGCTGAATCATTCTGAACATTGTTACAATTGCTGTAGTTGTGTTATTTTCCAAAGGCTGTAAACTGAACTCTTCCCCCTGAATTTGATAGATAAATGACCTTTTTACATAAATTTTTATTCTATTGCTATCTGGTAGAAATCATTGTTCTTCTTTGGTTCATGAGTTACTTCATCAGTATGATGTGCTGAGAAAATAAATTTTTTATGATTCATCAGTTTCAGCCATGGATTTATTATTCTTGTTATATTCATCCAAGCATCATATAGCATAATCTGTCCTATTTCCTTTATGAAGCATCTGTATTTGCCTAAAAGAATTTTTCCATTTTTTTTTTAAAGCAGTCATATTTTATTAAGCAAAGAAGATAGTAGAGTATTATTTTGACATTGTATAATATATATATTTTACTATAACAAATATGTCAACTTGGATAAGAAATCAGGTATGAGGATAGCTTTTGGTGATATTTTTCCAATAATATTTTAGATTTTATTGAATACTAAATTCAAGCCTAAAATATTAAAGGATATTTTTCATTTTTATTCATTTATTATAAATATATTTGCATAATTATTTACATTGATTTCTACCTTTTGTTATTTAACTTTTTGAAATAACATTTTTAAATCCTACAAATCAAGAAAAATAAAAATATGATTTTTCATTGACTTGGAAAGTTTTCCAGTAAATGTATATGAGGAAATTTAGAATTTTTAAGCTTATAAAACTGAATGTCAGTATTTTGAAGCTAATTTCTTTGTCTTTTTATTGCATAATCTGTTGTTACAGATTGTATTATTTAATATATTAACTATATATGTATTATTTAATATATAAAGGAGTTGTAAAAATTCTTTTTCTTTCTTATAGGCTGCTCGAGTATCTGCAGTTGTCCAGAAAGGAAAAACTCCTGAATTTAGGTTTAGGATGATTTTAATATTTCTGTTTGGAAGCATAATAGGGTTAGTAACTTTCACATGGTACTTATACCAACGACAAATGATGCAATTAGCTTTTGGAGACAAAATTAGATTTCATGAAACCTTACGTATCATCCATCTTTTAAAAGCTGATGGACAGGAAATTCTGAAAGTTGATGTTGGAATGCACATCCCACCTGAATTAAAGTCTTTTGACTGTCAGTTATTGTATCCTACTAAAGGGCCAAATATTTGCCAAGAATGGAAGTATCGAGCTAGGCTCCATATAAATTACAGTCATACTGAAGTCATGAGTTGTTACCAAGTTCATTGGGAAAGTCTGTCTCCTACTACTACTCTGAGAGATTGTATCAGTTTAAAGAATGCTCATTGGTATGGAATGGGAGAAGTGAAAAATATCTCTTGGCCATTATCTGGGATTGCTGAAGAGCCCCAGCCCTTTGTTACTGGTGATTTAGAGCAAAATGATTATGGTGCTATCTTAGAAAGATACTGGTTATCTTCCGAAGGTGTAGCCATTATGGTTGGTCCTGATATACCACTGTATGTGAGCTTAAATAAAACAAGAAGAGATCACTTATGTTTGGAAGCTAAATTTGAAAACTTTCCATATCATGATAGTAATTCTGATCTTCATTTAGATTATACAATCTGTACTGGTTCTGATATGCGGCAAGTACATAAAGGTATGTGGGACAAAGACTTCAGAAGAGCAAATATTTCAATGGAGTTCTTGGAAGTTCCTATTTGGGCGACTGCTCCAAAACTTGAATATTCTCTCACTCAAGAATCTCTTCAAACTTATTCAAATCATATTATGGATCATGGATTTCCAGCTGGCTTTTTATTGATTGATACTAAATGGCAAGAAGTTGAAGGGGATCTGTCATTTAATCCACATTTGTTTCCAAATCCACCAGAAATTTTAAGTATATTGCACAATAAAGGCTTCAAAGTTTTACTAGCTGTTCATCCCTATGTTTGTCTTGGAGCTTCTGTTTTTAATAATGCAACAGATGCACATTATTTTGTGTCTGACAAGAAACGTCAAGTGCCTCTGTTGACAAGGTGGAAAAATGATGTTTGTGCCATAGTAGATGTAACACGAAATACATCAGAGCAATGGTTCTACGATCGTATAATAGATGTGAAGACCAATCATGGGATAGATGGCTTTCTTTTTGTTGGAGGTCAGTCAACATTTCTTCCACCTTATTATTATTTTTATTCAATGACTGTGAATCCAGATAATTTCTTGTCACTTTACCTCAAATTAGCTTCACAAACTAGCAATTACCTAGGTGTTTCTGTCGGATTTCAGTCTCAGCATATTTCTGCATTTGTTCGCTTGGCTCCCCGTACTTCAACATGGGATGCTTCAACTGGATTAAAATCTATTATACCAGCTGTCTTAACTCTAGGATTACTGGGGTATCCACTTGTGAACCCTGGATCAGTTGGTGGAGATGTGTTTGTATCACCAAATGCTACTATGCCAGATAAAGAGCTGTATATTCGATGGTTGCAGTTAGCAGCATTTATGCCCGTTGTCCAATTATCTGTACCTCCCGGGGATTATGACTTGGATGTCATAAAAGCTGCAAAGTTTATGTTCAAAGTGAGAACTGAGCGAATTTTACAGCCAAAATCAAATTATGAATATATAAAACGGGTTATAAATGAATATCATGAAAGTGGTGCTCCAATTGTAAGACCGTTATGGTGGTTGGCTCCTAAAGATCCAAATGCTCAGGTGATTGATTCTCAATTTGCTGTTGGCAATGATTTAATTGTTGCACCTGTTTTAGAAGAAGGAAAGCGGTCTAGAGATGTGTATCTCCCGCCTGGGCGATGGCGAGATGAATTGTTCAGTACTAGTAGACTGGGGGGTAAATGGATCTATAATTTTTCAGTTCCCTTAGATAAAGTGGCTTATTTTATAAAAATCGAAGATTAATTTGTTACCTTATTGTTGCTTGTTGGAAAGTTTTTATTTTTAGCATGATGTTATTTGTCTTGAAAGATTTGTCACCAAGAAAATGAATATATCCTGTGATTAGTTAGTAAGAACATATTTGCCTTTAACTAAAAGGATATTATTGGTATGAAAATGACAATTATTTGAGCAAATGTGAGAAAACAAAACTTGATCCTTTGAATATAAAGGAAACAAATAGAGTGATAATTCACTTAGTGTCATTTTGTCCTGAATCACATGTTATGAATGAGAAAATTCAAGGCAAGGAATGCAAGAAAATGGTGTAATGTTTATAGTATTATTGCAGAAAATATCTACCATATTTCTGCTGGTTAGAACTGGTTTCTAATAATCAAAATATACTTTATTAACCTCTTTAAATGGCTTTACAGAAGATTTTCTTTTTCATCAAGTACATTGTTTCCTTTTTTTTTTAATGTTAACTATTTTATTTATTGCTGCTGTTAAGAAAGCTATAAATGCTTTGTACCCAAGGCTATGAAATGCTTATTCTTCAATTGTTACAATATAATTTGCAAGATCTGACTTTAGCATTTTAAAATCTAATATAGTTTGAATAATTACTATGGGTAATTGATGGAATGATTTAATATTCTTTTGATGTATACTGCATGAATTTTGATTTAAATTTCAATGTAAAAGGTATAATTATATAATGTTCTGCAATAAGGGTATGTTTTTATCTATTTAGTTTTTAAAAATAATATTACTTATTGCATATTTTTATTATATATATGTTTTTACCACTATTTACCCACAAAGTATTTACTAACTATAATCTCATTTTTAAAAAAATTCTTGTTTTTTACCTGTTGATAATTTTATAAAGAGAAAAAAATCAAAACATTTGTATTATTACTGTCTGATAGCGTGATATTTAGTGTATTTCATACTTTGTATTTTTATCAATCAAATATCTACAACTGTGATCAAAAGAAAGAGGTTTTTTTTTTTTTTTTTTTTTTTTTGTGAAACAATGATATTAATGTATTGTATTGAAATCAGCAATGCTTTTATATATGTTGTTAGATTAAAATTTTTTACATAGCTGTGGTGATATTTTATGGTAATTCCTCTGAAAATACTTTATAATACAATATTAGATTCATTGTTTAAAAAGCAAAGTGGTTTATAATTTTTTTACAAGAAATTAATAATCTAGTTAATATTTGAAAGATCCACAACTAAGCAACCTAGATTTTTCATATTAGCCTTTTATTTTATTTTTTAAGGAATTAAAAAGGAATATGAGATAGATGCAGATTCTATTTATTTTAGAACTGACTTGAAACAAATTATTCATGTTTCTAATTTAGTTCGTATTTGTTTATTTTCAGTTTTAATTCACTATTACTTTATTTGTAATTTCTACTCTCTCAGTATTTTTTTAAAACTTGAGTAATGAAGGTTAATATTTCTTTTTGAATTTTGCTTTTACCAGAAACTATACAAAAAAAAAAAAAATGACTATGCTAAAAACATTTAATGTAGTTCAGAAAATAGAGTGTAATTTTTTACATGATATATTCTTAATCTTAAAATTATTAGTGGTCAAAATCTCTTAATACATCCTCAAATGGTATTTAAAAAAAATAAAGAAAAAATGTTTTTCTACTTTTTATTTCATAGAAATATTAAATTTTTAATTCTTTTCAGGTAGCTTTTTTTTCTTATAGTCATTTAAAAAGAAAGAAAAAAAAAAAAAAAAATAAGCAGTCAATTTAGGTGGTGATGGACAGGGAAAGGAAAAAAAAAAAAAAAAAAAAGGTAGTGGAATAAAGCAATTTTTTGGGTGATTAGTTTTCCCACAAATGTTTACTGGATAGAGGTAGGCTTGAGGAATCTTAATGAGTTGTTGGTATTACATGTATGACGATAGATAGACCATACACCTGATCATTTGGTAAGGAAAGGGGGAAAAAAAAATTGCAATTATAAAAAAAAAAAAAAATTGCATCACTCGTAAGGATGAGATTGAAGACTGAGTTTAGTCTTGTTGCTTTCTGCTAATTCTAAATATTCCTTCTTCTCTTTATCTCCCTTTTTGCACATCATTTTGTATTCTCTATTATTTATTTTATCAAAATTGTGCTAAAACTTTAAAAATTATAAAATCATTTTGGCTGCTTTTTTGCATTTATATAACTTTTAATTAGAAATTTTTTCATTATTTAATTTTAGTTTATCAAAATATAGTTGTTTTTTTTACATTTTATAATTATATAATCTTTGATTAGTACTCAGATGAACAAGTTTCACAATAAAATTGACCTAGTTAGATAAAAGTTTTAGAAATTATTATATTATTTTTAGAAATATCAATGTTTCAAACAGACATTCCTTCCATTTTCTATAAAATTTGATATTTACAGCCTTTTTATTAAAAATGAAAAGTGCTCAAAAACATTTTTAAATGGAAAGCTCAAATGGAAGTTGAAAGAGTTAACTGTGATAATAAATTATTGATTTTTATTACTGTTGTGTATATAAAGTTTATTCTTGTATCAGTACTAAAAAGGTTATTTAAACCTTGACTCATGAAGTTCTTTTAATTCTGAAAGGAATTTTAAAATTAAAATTGTTTTTCTATCAAAATTTCTGTTGTTGTTTACTTGAATTTAGTATAATTAGCCAAGGCCATGTGATGAATAAAAAGTTTGATAATTTTTGTGGCTTAAAATGACCCAAAGCACTTAAGTATTATCTAAGGTAGAAATCTGACTTGATTCCTATATTTGGTGCATAATTTGTTGAAGTTGCTTATTAAATTGCATTTCTTGAAGACCATCTTGGGAAAGTAACTAATATTTGTAATTTGCTTGAAGGAAAAATCTTCAACACCTAATCTGATCAAATTGAACAATTACTTGTTAAAGTGATGATAATTTTTTCAGTTTTTGAATAATTTTGATTTAGAGCTGAGTTAAAATAAAACCCATGACCTTCTTCCAATTTAAAGGGGGGAAAAATGCCTTGCCATAATTTATAAGACCACTGCTGAAAAAAATGATGTGAAATCGGTTTGATTCCAGAAGATTGCTTATTTAATTTTTTAGAACATTTCTTTTAAGTTTGCATTAGCTAATTACAATATCAGTGGTTGCCTTTAAATTCACCATAAGAAATATGACTAAACTGATCTTATCATTAAATCTTCCATTGACATTTTTTTTATTTTTACTTCTACTTTTTAAAATGCTTTTCTTTAATGATAGATTTTGAAGGAATTAAATATTGTTCTAAAAGGAACTAATTTCTCCCAATCTTTTTCTTGTCTCATACTTTGCTTCAATTTAACTGAGTCTTTGTTCATTAAAAAGTTGTTCCATACCTTGGATTCAAATTACACATAGCGCTGGTATAAAATTGTATATACTTTATTAGGATGATATTTTTTTATGGGATTTTTTTTGTTTTGTTTTTCATGGGCTTAAAGAAGTGGAATCGGTTTTAAAATGCATGCAATTTTTGGTGTAGTCTCTTTTGTTCATTTGTTTATAGTGGTCTAAAAACTAACACTAAATTTATTCTTAATTTAAGAAAAGACTTAGATCATTATTTTATATGATATATTCATTATAAGGAATTTATAAAATCAGCTTTAATTTTCATCAAGAATTTAAAAATAGCTGAAATTGTGTACATTCAAACATTCCTTTTATCTTGGTTGTAAGTTATTTTCTTACTTTTATGTTGATTATTTTGATTTTCAACAAATAACTTTTTTGTAATTTAAAAGATGCAATTAGTCATATAAGACTTTCTTTTTAGAAAATTAAAATTGCTTGGGATTTAAGGCATTTGTGAATCTAGGTTTGACTATTTATGAAATACATTATCTAAAGTTAGGCAAGCAAAAGAAAGTTTATATATGAACTCAGTAGACAGAGCAAGTTTCAAATGTTTATTTCTTCTAATGTGATTCTCATATTTTTAAAGACTCAATTTCTATTATATAGGAACATATTTATTCTTGTTAACATATTTTATATTTGAATCAACATTGACAAATATTTATTTATATCTTCAAAGCAATTATATATCATACTTGTAAATTGTAGAAATATTTTATGACATGAAATATGACTATTGTAAATTTTATATTTTTGCTAACATGTATAATGGTACTGTAAATGTTAGAACATAATTAAATTTTCAGTGATGTATAAAATCATTATTTTTATTATCGAACTCTTTATCGTTCAACTGTTTTCAGCTGCTATTTAGATTAACGTTGTGATGAAATATTAGATTCATATTGTCATGATTCAAATATGTCTTTATATTTTTACTATAAAGAGACTTGTTTGAGGATTAATTAGATTCATGTTGTGATGACATATTAGATTCAAGTTATTTTGATTCAAATATGTCTTTATATTTTTACTGTGAGGAGACTTGTTTTTTATATACAGTGCTCTAATAGTAAAATATAATTTACTTCTATTATTGAATGTTATCATTGATATAAATCAATTTATAATAATGTAATTCTCAAAACTGTGAGGAATACTTGACATGATTTCTATGTTGCCTGATGCACAGAGCTTAAAAATACTTTTAAAGACTAAAACATGAAAAGACTAGGATTTTATTCTTGTATTGTTTGTATCTTAGTATTTTTTAAATATAAATGCTACACATTATGACACTAAAATATATATAAGATGTTTTACCCTGTTAAATAAACGTTTTTATGAATAAATCAATTTAAATAATTTTTTAGTAATTCACATTTTGTCTCTAAATTTTTTCATTGTAATGTTTTGAACATCAGTATTAATGGAAATTTCTTTTTTTATCTGTGGGATGTGCAAGAATTTTGGTTCTATTTTATACATAAAATTATATGTAGTTATTATCATTTGTTAAAATTTTGAAAATGGTTAGTGGATATATATATTGATATTTTAGATTTTATTGTTTCTGTATCCTATTTTGTTTCTTTTTTTTATATAATAGAAGTAATATTTTTATTGCAATATTTGAATTTTCAGCTTTCTAGTCTGTTAATATTTATTGATAGTTTGAAATTTTTTCTGTTTCGAAAAATGGAAAACTTGTATATACTAATTTTTAGATTGCGTATTGAAAAAAAAAAATGAGTCTATGAAGTATTGCTATTATTTTAGATTTTTTTTTTTAATATTTGTGTGTCTCAAATTTTTTATTTATACCAATATTAATTGTAAAAAATTATCTAATTAAAATTAAAAATTATTATGAAGAAAAAATGGCTTTTGTAGAATTGGTTCTCAAATGGTGCCACTTGTAGAATCTATTCATTCTATTTTCAGGAATAATGACATTTCACTTTTTAAATTCTTTGGAATATTTTTAAATTTTGTTATATTTAGGCTCAAATTATTGCTCAGTTAGTGACCAAGTGATAGATGTCTTGGCTGAATTAAGTGAGACCAGGAACGATTACTTTTATTGTTTGTAGTGGCTTCAACTCTTCCTCATAAATTTCTCTATCCAACTATGAAATTCTAAAAATTTGGTCACTTTACTTAACCACATTTTTTACCTTCATCCGTACCACGCATTTATTGTTATGTAATTAAGTTTTTATCTTTGTTATGTGTATAAAATATTGTGCCTCACATTTTGTATACAGAGACTATTTTATTAGGCAAATTCATCAATTTTTTTGGAAGTGAAAATCTGGTGTCTTGCTTTTATATTTATGTCTGTGCCTTTTCATTCATGCTTATCATATTTTATTTGTGCTGGATAATGGATGTAAATACCTAGCTTAAATTTATGAGTAATTTATCTAACATGCTAGTCTTTAATGTATTCGTCCTGAGGTTGCACCCTAATACTACATTTTTTTTAAGGGTAAGCATAAGATTTTATGACTTCTGAACAACTTTGATGTTGATACTTTTTGTAATTAAAGAAATTTTATTCTAACCTGTTTTCTCAGAACGCATTAAGTTTATTTTTATTGATGTCTTTAGAGTGTAAAGACAATAAAAGTATTATGTAACTTTTTGAAATAAAGCATTTATTTTAACAATTTTGATAAAGTGATTACATATCTATTTTTGACTCTTTTTTTCAATGCTAATACTGTCCTTATTTTTAGAAAAATGATTATTTTTTTTATTTAAATGTAATGACATTATAATCAAAATTTGAAATAAAATTTTAATTTAACTTTAAAATTTATCCTCTTAAATGGTTCACAAATTTCCTTATGCCATTACTATGTTTGCAAGAATACAAAAGTTTGAATTTTTGCTTAGTTTCAAGATTATTCTAGCCTAATGTCTTATTGCTGATTATTTTTTTTCTTTATTTATAATCTTTTAATGTAATCTCTATCTAGTAATTTTTAAATTCTGTGATGTTTAATTCTCTGCTTTTATTTAAATTATTTTTAAAAAATGTGTTACAAATTTTGTTTGACTTGAAAGTTGTATTGCAGATGGGGAGGGGAGAGTTAAAATTTAGAAGAACGGATATGAGAACAAATTTTCGAAAGATGATTAATTTCATTTTTTTGGGCTTTTTAAGAAATTGTTCATTTTTAATTATTTTAATTATAGGTTAAAATTTTGTGTTATCAATGTTGCTGAAAACAAAATTGAAATAATTCATAGCATAAATTTAACTGGATTTGGTAAATAGTAAAATATAATAGTATGTTTTGCAAGGCAATGTAAATATCTTTTTGGATTTCCTTTTGAGTTTTAACATATTCTAATCGAACTTCAGAAAACTTTTGAATCAATAGGATTTATTCAGAAATTGAAATTAAGTTTATCCTTGAAAATGCAATTATAATAGAATAATGTTTATTGATTATTTGGGAAAAGAATTATTTAACTCTAACTATATTGTTACAAATCTGTAATTTTGCTATCCGGCACGGCGTGCTGAGCTTGGCGACCGTTTGGCGAGTTGGCGAGGAATTTGGCAAGTTTGGCGACTAAATAGATAACACCAGAAAGTTCGAGAAGTTTCATGATCCATCCAGTAATAACAGAGATACACCCAGGTACGCCCTGATTGGTCTGAAGTTTCTAGTCCCGCCTCCCGGAGCTATAAAAGACAGACCTCTGAAGCTGGAGAGGAAGTTGTTACGAGCGCCTTTGGCTAAAAACTAATTTTAACTTTAATCATACTAGAGCTATAACTTGCTTTTACAACTCTAAAATCAGAATTAACTGCGCGCGAAACCAATGTATGTTTTTGTATATGGCAACTAAATATAAATATAGCATGTAAATAGAATTGTAATTTAGATAGATAATAAAATGGAGTCAGATTAATAACGAGTGGATTATTTCACATTACGATCCCACATCTTTGAATCTTATTAGCGGAGAAACGACTGAATGAAATGAAATTCAGGTAGAGTCTCATCATTGTGGTGAACCCGGACGTGATTGCTAAAAATACGGTACGTCTGTTTTTATTTGCAATAAGAATTAAGTAGTGAAATGAAAATGGAGATGTCCGTTAAGAAGCGATCACCTATTAGATCTAACTTTACGAAAACGTATAATGTTTTAATTGAAAGATTAAAGGTCGATGAACCTAAGGAAAAAGAAATTAAATCACTTTTCGGCAATTTGGAACGAATTTATTCGGATTTGGCCAAATTAGATAATGAAATATGTAGTTTTCTTCTGGAAAATTCGGATACCGAAAAGTATGAAGATGAGTATATGAAAATCGAAGAATACAGCACAAAAATGATTGATGCGAAAGTAAATGTGGACATATATTTGACTAAACTCTCTTACGCTGAAAAGGAAAGCGTTGGTTCTGTTTCTCCTAGAATTAAACGAAAACTTAAGTTACCTAAAATAGAACTCGTTAAATTTAACGGTGAAATTAAGAATTGGCTGGCTTTCTGGAGTCAATTTAAGCGTATTCATGATGATGATAAATTAGAAAATGAAGACAAATTTCAATATTTGATCCAATGTGTAAGTGAAGGAACTAGAGCTCGGGAAATTATAGACAGTTATCCTCCAACAAATGCGAATTATTGCAAGGCAATAGAAAGTTTAAAATCGCGTTTCGGAAAGGATGAGTTGCTTATTGAATACTACGTTCGTGAGCTACTAAAATTAGTTATAATAAATGCTTCAGAAGCTAAAAGGAAATTAAGCACGTCGCAAATTTATGATAAATTAGAAACTTACTTAAGAGCTCTAGAATCAATTGGTTTAACATCAGACAAGTATTCAGCAATGCTTTTCCCCCTGGTGGAATCCTGCATACCTGAAGATATATTCAGGGTATGGCTGCGTAATCCAATTATAATAGCAAATCATGACCCGGAAAGCAATGCTTATTCAGAAAAACTGAAAAACTTATTACTCTTTCTGAAAACAGAAATAGAAGGTGAGGAAAGAATTCGCTTAGCGAAATCAGGATTTGCACCTAAGGTGTGTAAGTAGAGGAATTCTGATTCTGTGGCTACTGCTACAGATTTGTTTTCAGGAGGTACAGAAAAAAGAAAACATAATACCATCTGCGTTTTTTGTGAAAACCCTCACGAAAGCAAAGAATGTTACAATGCCAAAAAATTTGATTTTGAAAAGAAACAAAAGATTTTGAAAAATAAAAAATGCTGCTTCACTTGTTTAAAGCCTGGCCATAGGTCAAGAATTTGCAAGTCAAATGTACAGTGCCTGCTTTGTAATAAGAGGCATTGGACTTTGATGTGTCCAGATCTGCCAACAAACAAACCAAAAGTCAAAACACCTGAGGTGGAAGAGAATCTAAATGTCAATTTATCCAATCAGTGTGCTGCTGAAGTTCTCCTTCAAACATTGCAAGTTAATATTAAAGCAGAAGGAAAAACACGCAGAGTACGAGCTCTTATTGACAGTGGTTCGCAGCGATCATACTTATTAGAGAAAACAATTAAAGAAATGAATCTGAGGCCCATTGAAGTTAAAAATATCATACATTCGGTATTTGGTGGATCTACGTTAGAAAAACAAGATCATGGACTATATGAAATAACCCTTCAGAATTTGAATACGGGATTCACTTACGATATGCAAGTCCTCGATCAACCAAATATATGCGGAAAAATACCTCGGATCCAAAAAGGAAATTGGCAAAAGGAGTTGAAGAAAAAGAATATAATACTCTCTGATCAAGGCAATGATTGTCCTGACATTGAATTGCTGATAGGGGCTGACTTTTGCGGACAGTTATTCTCAGGAAATATATATGCTCTGAAATGTGGATTAGTAGCATATGAAACAAAATTAGGCTGGCTGATCATGGGTAAAGTTTTTGGAGGAAAAGAGGAAAATACTTCCGCTGAACTGGTGACTTCAATGCTAATACAAAATAGCTCTATCTCTGATCTTTGGAAATTAGAAACTTTAGGTATTATGGATCCAGTTGAAACTAAATCTAAAGAAGAAATGAAAAGAAACGCAATGGATCATTTTATGAAAGCAGTGGATAGAGATGAAAATGGCAGATACATAGTTAAGCTACCTTGGATAGAAGCAAAAGAAATTCTACAAGACAATAGATCCACAGCTGAACAACGTTGTATCCGTACTTCACAAAAGTTAAAAGGTGAAAAGAAATATGCAGAATATGAAGCTGTTTTTGAAGAATGGCTTGAGGAAAATATAATAGAGAAAGTGCCCAAAATGGAGGAAGGAAATCCAAGTTATTATTTGCCGCACCGAGGTGTTTTTAAGGAAAACTCATCAACCAAAGTACGTCCAGTGTTTGACGCTTCTTGTCGAGTTAAGAAAGTTCCGTCCTTAAATGACTGTCTGGAAAAGGGACCAAATTTAATAGAGCAAATTCCACCCATTTTAAGAAAATTCAGACAAAATAACATTGGGGTAATTTCTGATATTAAAAAAGCCTTTCTTCAAATCTCAATTGCAAAAGAGGATCAAGATGTTTTGCGATTTCTTTGGTGGAAAGATTACGAAACAAGAAAATTTGAGATACTTCGTCACCGCCGTCTTGTTTTTGGCCTCACTTGTAGTCCTTTCCTCTTGGCAGCGGTTTTGATGAATCATCTAGAGGAAAGTAAAGAGTGCTTTCCTGAAACCTCCGAAATATTGAAGAATTCCTTTTATGTAGATAACTGTGTGACATCCGTGCGCAATGAAGATGATCTTACCCGATTCATTCAAGAAGCAAAGCTGTTGCTTTCCAAGGCTTGTTTTGATCTTCGAGGTTGGGAATATACAAGGGACCTAAGTCGGGACGAGCCAACTGTTCCAACCTCAGTACTTGGACTGTTATGGAATACAAATGAAGATTTCCTTTTCTGTGATTTACAAAATACAGAATTTAATTTTGATGTTTGCAGTAAAAGAAATATTCTGTCAACGTCTCAAAAGATATTTGATCCACTTGGATTTTTATGTCCTGTGACAATATGTTTAAAACTCTTAGTGCAAAATATTTGGAAAAGAAACTTAGGGTGGGATGAAATTCTACCAGATGACATTCAGAAAAAATTCAAAACTTTGATTGTTGATTTGAAATTGCTGTCTGAAGTTAAGATCCCTAGGTGTGTAAAGATCAATGGCTGCACAGAAGGACTAAGTCTTCATACCTTTTGTGATGCCAGCAAAGTTGCATACAGTACTGTCGTATTTTTGAGAAATACCTTGGGAGAGGAAGTCAAAATATATTTTATAGAGGCAAAAAGTAGAGTAGCACCTTTAAAGGTTATTACAATACCTCGTCTAGAATTACTAGCATGCTGCATTGGAGCTAGGTTAACTTCAGATATTAAAAATTCTATGTCTTTGAGAGACGTACCTACTTTTTATTGGACAGATTCTTCTGTTGCTCTTTATTGGATTCAAAAAGAAGATCATTGGGGTACGTTCGTGAATAACAGAGTAGAAAAAATAAGAAGTCTTTCTTCAAAGGATGCTTGGAAGCATCTCCCAGGCACTTGCAATCCTGCTGATCTCCCTTCCCGTGGTTGTTCAATCCAAGGATTTTTGAAATCGAGATGGTGGGAGGGCCCACAGTGGTTGAAACTTCCAGAAGAAGAATGGCCAGCGACAGACTCTGAATACAATTTTGAAGAGGTTTTCCGGGAAAGGAAAAAGAGGGTCGTAACTTTAGTCAACTCTACAGATCTGAATAAATCCTGGTATTTGTACAAGTTCTCAAGATATTCCAAAATTGTGCGAATGATAGCATGGATGCTACGATTTGTACAAAATTGCCGAAATCCAATTAACAAGATGAAAGATCTTTTAACTGTTGCAGAACTAGATGCCGCCGAAAGAAAGGTGATACAAATCGTGCAACAAGAAACCTTTAATAACGAAGATGCAAGATCAAAACTTAAATCACTCTGTGTGTTTAATGATTCTGATGGACTAATTAGATTGAAAACTAAAATTACTAGACGAGATGATGAAGAAAATTTTAGATACCCTCTAGTATTGCCTTGTAAGCACCCATTAGTGGAGAGATTGATTTTCGAACATCATTTGATCTCTTCCCATGCTGGAGTTCAAGTTGTCCTAACAGATATCCGTCAAAAATTTTGGATTCTGCAGGGCCGAAAAACTGTCCAGAAAGTGCTCTCAAGGTGTATAAGATGCAAAAGATATACGAGCAAGAAAATTGAATCAATTCCTGCGCCACTACCGGAAGATCGTGTACGGGAAGCCTTGATATTCGAAGTCACTGGAGTGGATTTAGCAGGGCCGCTTCATTTAAAGGATGGGAAAAAGGCCTGGATCTTGCTTTTTACTTGCGCTGTATATAGGGCCATTCATTTGGAATTAATACAGAGTCTTTCAACTAATGGATTCCTTCTAGGTTTTAGAAGATTCGTCGCAAGACGAGGGCGACCTAGGACTATATACAGCGATAACGGAACAAATTTTACTGGAACAAATAATTTGATGGGTTCTCTTGATTGGGACAAGATTGTCAATGAAGCCTCCGTCTTAAGAATTCAGTGGAAATTTAACCCCCCAACAGCTGCTTGGTGGGGCGGATTTTTTGAGAGCATGATTAAGATGGTGAAGAAGCTTTTAAGAAGAGTTTTAGGAAAGGCATCGCTTCATTACGAAGAAATGTTCACTATTCTTTGTGACGTAGAAGCCAACATCAATTCTAGACCTTTGAATTATCTATCGGAAGATCCGAATGATTTAATTCCACTGACTCCCTCAATGTTCATTCAAGAGACTACAAAGGTAGGAGTTCCCGATTTGGATACTTTGGATAAAGTAAATATCTCCAAACGATATCAGTATCAACAAAAATTACGAGAGGACTTGAGGAAAAGATTTCGAAAAGAATATCTAAGCTTGTTAATCCAGAAGAAGCCAAAAGGAAAGGAATCTAGACAAGTGCAAGTGGGAGATATTGTTATAATTGAAAGTGATATCAAAAAGCGACTAGACTGGCCTTTGGGATTGGTAATCGAAGTGTTTCCTGGGAAAGATGGCTGCATCCGAGTAGTGAAGCTAAAAACAGCGAGTGGGGAACTTGTGCGTCCAGTGCAACGTTTATACCCCTTGGAATTAGACCATGACGATCCTGTGGGTGCGAGAAAAAACGAACCGGTTGCTTCGTATGAAGAAATCGAAATCCCGAGCTCGGAAAATAACGACTATGAAACAAAAACTAGAAGTGGAAGAAGAGTGGTTAAACCTTCACGTTTTAACTAACTTTTAAACTTTATTATGTACTTTTCAAATATGTGCATTTCATGTTTTGATTTCTAAATATTTTGAATGCAATATTTTGTTAATTTTGATTTTGTAACCTCCTAATTTAAAAATCAAAAGGTGGGAGGATGTTACGAGCGCCTTTGGCTAAAAACTAATTTTAACTTTAATCATACTAGAGCTATAACTTGCTTTTACAACTCTAAAATCAGAATTAACTGCGCGCGAAACCAATGTATGTTTTTGTATATGGCAACTAAATATAAATATAGCATGTAAATAGAATTGTAATTTAGATAGATAATAAAATGGAGTCAGATTAATAACGAGTGGATTATTTCACATTACGATCCCACATCTTTGAATCTTATTAGCGGAGAAACGACTGAATGAAATGAAATTCAGGTAGAGTCTCAACAGAAGTCGTGTGTATCGGAAGAAGTTGTGTGTGTGTGAGAGGAGTCGGAGTCGCCGACAAATAAGAGAAATTGGAGGATGAGACAGCAAGAAAGCTGCTGAACTAATGAACTATTAGAGATTAAATGCGCTGCGTCATTACGATTGATCGACGGTATTTTGCTGTATAGAAAATTTTTTGTAACAATATATAACTCATTAAATGCTTAAAAGATTTTATGTAGATTTTTCTTAATTGACAGATTAATTTATATTAATACCCACATTTTTTAATTAGCTCACTCGGCCAGGATATTGACTTTCCTGTCTGTTTAATAACAAATATAAAATATATAATTATTTGAAATACAAAGGGGAAAAAATCCTTGATAATGAAACTTTTTCCAAATCAAGAAAGTACATCACAAGAAGGATTTTAAAAGTTTATCGGCAGAAGTATTTTGCAGAACATAAAAGCTTCTTTTCATAATTTTGTAATTAGAAAATTGGGATTATGATGAATTTGAAACTAAAATGAAGTTGAAAGTTTTTAATAAGAAAATTAGACCAAAAGCAGTTGTAAAGACTATTAACTAAAAACTGCGATTGGATAAAATTTATTTATCAAAATAAAAATCTTTTCATTTTATGAACATGGAGCTGGAAAACAGATTAACAACAAGAAACTAACAAGGACATCTAACTGCAGGAAACTCAAAACGTACTTTTTAGTTAAAGTATGAGAAAAGGTAAACTTTGTTTAATCCCAGCTTTTCAAGGGAAGAAAAATAATGTGATTAAACGATTTGTAGAAACAGTGAAATTGGGTTAAATTTTATTATAACAAAAAAAAAAAAAAGTACGTTTTGAAAAAGGAAAAGTTTTGTTGCTCATTATATGAAAAAAAAAAAAAAATATAAAATGGGAGAAAAATTGCCCGACAACTAAATTGCTTTCAGTGACAAGTAATTTTATGAATTTTAAAATAGCGAAATATTTTTATGTAATAAGGTTTTTGAAAGTTATCTGTAGAAAATGCTGGTTTTCTCAAATGCTTTTAATTTATTAAAATTAGTTAATTAAATGTCTGCGTATTCACACACTTTGCATATTTTGGACGCAAGGAAAGCTGAAATATGAAGATTCGTCAAAATCTCGAGTTTGAATATTTTCGACGACTACGATATTTTATCTTTGTAAATTACATATAATAAAAGATATGCATGCCCTCATTTCTTCTCGTTATGTTTTTTAAATAAATGTACCTATTAGCGACTCGTTCAAAAGGGTTGCAAAACTTTTAACACTCTCTGAAATTATTGTTAAAACTTGCATTGTTTTTTAATCGTTCGCCCTTGTCATGCGACTGGTTCAAAATTACAAGGTCTGTCCCAGAACAGCCCTAGTGTTGCTTTAAAACGGGATGTTTATATAACTAAACTAAAATTAAAACTTTCCTACTCTTACTTTATCATTTTGAGAGCTCGATAATCAAGAAAAGTGAGAGAAAAAAGCAATAAAAATGTAGAAATAAGATAGAAAGTGAATCAACAAGCAAAAGAAATTCATTCTGTTACAGTTTTCTTTCCTGCAGCTCATGAAAGCTCAATGGATTGTTTGATTTGAAGATCAATAATTTTCTTGTCAAATTATCTCTGTCTTTGCGAGAATCATACCAAAAAAGTTCGCATTTTCATTAATATGGTAGCACCGTTAGTTTCTCAATCGATGTCCCAACGGTTGACGAGGCGCCTAGCCCCGATAGGGGCTTATCCCCAATAATGACAGACTTCACAGGACCTGGCTTTCATTCTGTTGCCGTGACCGGTTTCGACGGACTCGGAAGATGATTGGGTTGACGGGGCGCCTAGACCCGGCAGGGGCTTATCTCCGGTAAGGATAGAACTTCAGAGTACTTGGCCGTCAATGTATTGCCGTGGCTTGTCTTCGACAAAATCTGGAGATGGAGTGAACACCTGGGATAAACATGGACTGAGGCCTGCTGCTTCTGTTTAAATAATATTGACCATGATGGAAGAGGAGGTTAGTGTCAGGATTCCGTCTGATTGGCTGCTAACATGATGTGGGGTGCGGGGGTATGCTGCCGTTTGACTTAGAATATTTTCTGATCACATTTGACTATCGAGAACACGTTTATCTTAATTAACATTATTGTAATAAAAGAAAGGTGTTAAGTTCAGAAGTGGAGTGATAGTAGATTAAATTCGGATGTTACGGGGTCTTCTAGAATTTACATTTTGGGTATATTTAGGTATTTTAGTTATTGCTTCGTTGTTGTTACCCATGATTTTGAAGAAGTTTGTGGCTAATTTTTTAATAAACATTTTGAGTGTGTGTGTGTGTGGGGGGGTAGTCTAGGCTGTGATGCATATTAGTGTTAGGCATAAAGTATTTCATATTGCAGAAGTTTCTGATTAGGCTATTTTGTTGACGTTCAATTAATCTAAGATTTTTCTTGGCGGCATATCCCCACACCGAGTAAGCATACGTTAATACTGGTCGCAAATAGGCAGTGTAAATGAGTATTATACCGGGTGTCCCATACATTTGTAAATACTTTAAAAATTCATAAAAATTGAAGGAATGAGTATATTTTAATGCAGTTTGCGAAACTGTTATTCGCATGAAGGGGGATTTTTTTTTCATACAAAAAAAAAGTTCAAAAATTTGTCGATAGAGGACGCTAAACACAAGCAAAACATACAATTCTACGGGAAAAATACTTTTATTTGCATGCTAGCAATTGTTTACAGGCGTATCACACCAGTACTACAGTACTTGTTCTATATGTCCGCCATCATTACAAATAACAGTTTGGAAGCGGGAGACAACACTGGTAACTGCATCATACAGCATATCCGGATGAATGCATGAGATTTCGTGGTGAATGGCTTCCTTTAGCTTGGCCTATGGTGGTACACCCGAGACTTAAGGTAACCCCATAGCCAAAAATCAAGGGGTGTTAAATCTGGTGAGCGTGGGGGCCATTCATGTGTAAAGTGACGGCTGATTATCCGTTCTTCAGTAAACGTTCTTCTCAAAAATGCCTTCACTTCGGTGTGGATGTGAGGAGGTGCTCCGTCTTGCATGAATGTCACTGTGTCAAGGACATCGTGTTCCAATAAGGACGATATCACTTCTTTCTGTTACATTTCCAAGTAACTTGTTCCATTAACTGAACATGTCTTCCATCCTGCTTTTTTACAGGGCTTTTCAAAGAAAAAAGGACCTACAATAATGGATGCAGTGAAACCACACCAAACAGTAACCTGTGGTGAATGCAGGGGCTTCCCAGTGTAAGCATGTGGATTCTCATGTGCCCATATTCTACAGTTATGGGTATTAACTGCTCCATGCAAAGCAAAATGAGCCTCATCTGTCCACAATATTTTCAGCAGCCATCGCGGATCATATTCAATTTTCGCCAAAGCCCAATTTGAGAATTCCAATCTCTTAGCTGTATCATTTGCAATTTGTATGGGTACAATTGCAATACACCATGAAGGATACGGTACACCGAAGTCTTTGGTATACCAGTTATTCGTGCCACTTTTCGTGCGCTACTAACTGCACTTGTAGACTGTTTCCTTAGCGTGTCCATTTGCGAAGAGACATCGGGGGTACGGACTGTTGTTAAACGAGGCGCACCACTGCGTGGCCGATGACACAAACTTCCAGTTTCTTCGAAACGGCGTACTAGGGAAACAAGTCCAGCAGGAGTGATCGGACCTGAACCTTTCTTCAATCTTTTCTGGGTCCTAAACTTTCGCAAGGCTTCAGCCGCCGATTCGTTGCTGACATAAAACAATTTTACCAATAGTAATAGGTATTTATGATAAAAGGGATGAATTTAACTTTAAAATAATTAAACTTAGTAACTACCATTCTAATTTAAACTCTAAAATTTTCAAAAATTTGATATTTTCACAATTTAACAGGATTAAAAAAATTTGCAATAATAAAAGCTCTTATATTTTAGCAACAAAAAATCTCATTAAAAATTTAACTATTAACGAATTTCCCAAAAACTTTTGCAATATAGAAGTTTTGATTAGAGAGGGTATGTTTAATTTCTGACTTCCTCCAGTTTGTTAGCTTTGAGTTTTAAATCAATAGATGGCGCTTCAAGTTTGATGACGTTGCATTAGGACGAAACATGGTAGGCGGATATAGCTTTAAACGTGGAAAAATTAAAATTTAGTTTAGTTTAACGAAGTGCCTCTACAATAGCAAGTTTTAACCTCAAGTAGTTTTCTTCAGAATTGTACTTTCAATTTGTAAGTATTTTGCCTTTTGTTTATATTACTTTTTTGGTTCTATTTTCATGTATTTTGTGGTTTGATTTGCTGTGGTCTTATTTGGATTGTTTTTTTGCAAATGCTTTTATTTGTTTTAATCTTGTGATACTAATTTATCTCCAAAACCTCAATTTTCTGGAATTTTCGGGTCACGAGTGGTCAGTTTGTTGGACGAAAGTCAGACCCCTCACAGAAAAAATCCCTGGTTTGAATCCTTGCCTGAGGGTGACCCTTGAGAAAGTCTTCGGGCCGGATTCATTTAATCTTTCTTTTTGATTCTTTGGCTGTTAACTTAATATTTATTTCTAATTTTGGTTACCAATAGTGCTTTATCCACCAGTGTCAACATCTTAATACAAACCTTATGCAAACCTTTAGAAATGATGTGTCAATCGCTCACTCTGCCTTTCATAAGACTTTAATTTTCATATTTCTACTGATTTGCTTGTGTGCAGCGCCCTCTATTGACGAATTTTTGAATTTTTTTTTTGTATAAAAAAAAAATACCCCTTCATGAGAATAATAGTTTCGCAAACCGCATTCAAATATATCCAGCCCTTCAATTTTTATGAATTTTTAAAGTATTTACAAATTTATGGGACACCCGGTATTTTGTTTACTCATTTTGCAATTTCGAGAAATTAAGGAGTATAATTTGCGACTTAGGTCTCAAAATTTTTTTAGTAATGTAAAATAATTTTTACAGCCTAAAATAATGTTTTTTAGGTTGTAAATGAAATGGGTTTCCAGGTTAATTTTCTATCTAGAACTACGCCTAAATATTTGCATTCCTTAGACCACGGGATAATTTAATTTTTAATTTTAACGGGGGTGGGGATTATTTCTACAGTTGGTTTTTGTGAAAAATATGGCTTCAGTGTTACTAGCATTTATTTCAATTTTCCATTTTATAAACCAGTCCTCAAGAAATTTAAGGTGTTTGTTCAAAGTTATGGTGATGTAATTTAGATTTTTATTTCTACCGATATTGCAGTGTCATTAGCATATATACACAAGATAGTGTTAAATTGCTTGGGGATGTCATAATAAATAGAGAAAATGGAATTGGCCCTAGTTTAGACCCTTGTGCAACACCTGCTTGGATAGGTTAAGTATCGGAGAATACATTGTTGATTCTGATTTTGAAGGATCCATTGCTAAGGTAAGAAATTATAATTTTGATTAGGTGTGGGGATATATTGTAATTAATGAGTTTGTAAATAAGGCCATCTTGCCAAACTCTTGAAAGCTTTCTGAATGTCTAGGAAAACCGCTGCAGTTTTTTGTTTACATTCAAAACTTTCTATGTATTCGACTGCTCTGATTAATTGGTGCGTGGTAGATAAATTTTTGCGGAAGCCAAATTGTTCTGGGGTTAGGTTGTTTTGAACTTCTAGGTAATTATTTAATCTGTTGAGAATTATTTGTTCTGCAATTTTATTGACAGAAGGGAGTAGGTATATGGGTCTATAGTTACTTCGTTTTGTAGGATCCTTTTCAGGTTTTAAGATGGGGATGATTGCAGCGGCAGATCCTCCTCTCGGTCAAGGCTCGTTGTTCGTGGGTAAAAAAATAAAGGTGACCTGATCTTTTTTCCATTTATTATACGTAAAGCAACTACTGAAGAAGACGTCTAAAGCAGGGGTACGAAATAAACATAACTTGCACATACATCACAAACGCACACACACACACACAGCTACAGGAGACATCTTTTCTACGCGGTAAAGCAAAAGTACTCTGGCGGGAAAAAGTTGTTGCCAGATTAAGATTAAAGTTCTTGCGCTGGCTCTGCAACATCTCGCCCCCCGTTGGACACTGGCCCAACATCTTGAATTGTAAGGGGAATTATGCGGTTCATGGCTCGTAGGAATAGTCCGTTGGAGGTTTGAACCTGAACTACCCAAACAAGTCCATCGGGCGCAGGTATTGTCTTCTTTATTCGCGCCAACTTTCACTGTAATGGCTTGTGGTCGTCCTTCAATATCACTAGGTCACCTTCTTTCAGGTTAGGCTGTGAACTCTTCCATTTCTGCCTCTGCTGTAGTTGTTGCAGATATTCCCGACTCCAGTGGTCCCAAAACTTGGATTTAAGGTCCTGGACGTGGCTCCACCTGGAAGATAAACTGACAGCAGTATTTTGTTCAGTTAAAGATAGTAACGATGACCCAACCAAAAAATGTCCCGTTGTTAGAGGTTGTAGATCGATTGGATCGATGGACAAGGGACTGAGTGGTCTAGAATTCAATTTCGACAACCAGTGTGCTAAGTTCCTCAAAGTTCAGAATTTTGGTATTGGTGACTTTCACAAAGATTTTATATTTGCCTCCCAGAGACCACCAAAGTTGGGTGCAGCTGAGGGTATGAAATTCCAGTTGATGCCTTCCTCGGCACTGAACATTTAAATCGAATTGGATTTGCATAATTTCAATGGGGGGTTCAGAAGAGCATATGCTCCTTTAAAATTAGTTGCATTGTCGCTCCAAATTACTGAAGATCTCGATCGGCTTGCGATGAATCTTTTAAAGCATGGTAAGTAGGCTTCAGTTGTTAAATCAGATACAACTTCCAGATGAGTGGCCTTAGTGCTAAAACATATAATGTAAGATTTGACTGTTACTCTAGATCTTTTCAAATTAGGTTTCGTTATGATTGGGCTGCGAAATCAATTCCCACCTTGTCAAAAGGTCTAGATAGAATGACCCTATCTCTTGGTAAATCGCCCATCATCTGTGGAATAGTTTTATTTTTTACTCTAAAACAGGTTAAGCATCTTTTGATTACACTTTTAACTTTGGCTTGACCAGCTGGTATCCAGTATTGCTGTCTAATTAAATACAGAGTAGTTTGAACACCAGAGTGGAGTGCTTTTTTATGAAAGTATAAGTATATCTGTGAAATGGCGTTTCTTTGGTAAGAGTAGAGGGAATTTTTGTGAATCTGGAAGATCAGAAAATTTTAAACTTCCTCCTACTCTTAAAAGCTCATCATTATCTAAGAATATATTTAAATTCAGAAGGGGATTATTCTTTGGAAGAACTTTATTCTTTTTCAGACAGTTGATTTCAAATTCAAACTCATTTCTATAATTTTTATTAAAGATTTTGTAGCATATTGTAATTCTGTTACATTTAAATAATCTTTCTGTTTCTCAGAGCTGATTTACAGTTATGTAAGAATCTTAAACACCATGCAGTTACTCTAATTAATTTGCCGAAAGAAGAATATCTTTTAATCAAATCATTTAATGGATTTACTTTTACTATTGTTGAACTTATTAGAACGTTCTTTTTCAATTCTAAGTTGTCTGCGTCTTTGATATTTGTCTCATTGTTTATTTTACCTAATTTAGGCCATTTACATTCATTTTTTAACAATCAATTTTGCCCATGCCACCAGAATTTAGATTTTCTCAGTTCATGTACCGTTAACCCTCTTGATATTAGATCGGCCGGATTATCAGTTCCAGGAGTGCGATTCCATTCAGTGGGATTGGTTAGATTTTGGATTTCTTCAATTCTGTTTTTTACGAACACTTTAAATCTTTCAGGGTCACCCTTGATCCAATAGTAAACAATTGAAGAGTTGGTCCAGAAGAATCGTGTAACAGGAAAGTTAATGCACTTAACTATTTAACAGCCTACCCTTGCTTCTAAAAGAGCACCTATTAGTTCTAATCTTGGGATCAAAAGCGTCTTTATAAGGGCTACTCTACTTTTTGAAGCGACCAAATTTGATTTGATTTCTCCGTTTTTCAATAAGACTCTAATGTACACTACAGTTCCATATACCCTCTTAGAGGCGTCGGAAAAACAATGTAGTTGAGCTTCAGCTATTTCATTGGTTTTTGCTTCGGCGAAAAAATATCTAGGTATTTTAATAAGATGCAAATTTATTTCTTCGCACCATTCATTTATTTTAGTAGTCAGTGTTTTTGGGAGAGGGTCATCCCAGTTAATCCCAAGCACCAAATGTCCTGTATTAGACATTTTATCTTGATGGTATACAGGATCCCACAGGATCAAAAATGCGTCCAGCTACTTGAAGAACATATCGTTTAGAATTTATCTTTTTAGACAGGAATTTCTCTAAGCTTCGAGTATCAAACTGGAATACATCTAAATCAGAATCCCAGGCTAATCCTAGCACTTTACAAGGAGTTAAGCAGAGTTATCATTAATTGAATATTTTTTTCATCTATTTCTAAATCCGCCTCTCTCCATTTATCACGAAGCTCAACTGAGTTAGTTTTCCATTTCCTTAATTCCATGCACGTTTCTTTAAAGTTGTTGAAACATTCTGGGCTTGTTTTAAAAGCTGAATCAAAATCTCTTTGGCTACAGATTAAATCGTCGACATACAATGATTTTTCTAGCATTTGACAGGTATTAGAAAATTTTTCTACATACCTCTTTAGATGGTGTTGGATTGTAGCTGCAAGGAGGAAGGGGCTTGATTTGACACCGAAGAGAACTCGAGTCATCTTGAAAATTTCCTCTTCCTTTTCCGGATCTTCCGTCCAGAAGAAGCTAGTATAATTCTGATCTTCTTCGGCAATCTATATTTGCAGAAAGGCTTTTATGTCGGCAGTTATGGCAATAGCCTGTTCTCTAAAACCTATTAAAATCTCAAAAAGGTCTGGAATGAGATTGATACCAGTATGTAAATACTTATTTAATGACAATTGTTCTTTCGCATGAGAACTCGCGTCAAATACCACACTCAAACGAGTGGTAGTTTTATATTCCCTTATTACCGCTCTGTGAGGCAAATAAAATGAAGGTTTTCCTTCTTCACATGTTATAACTTTCTTAATATTTTAATACCCTCTTTTAAATGATCGTCAATAACAGTTTTATAATCTAAAAATAACGAATTATCTTTAATAAATTTTGATTTTAAGTGCGAAAACCTCCTTTTAGCCACTTCAAAATTATTAGCTAAATATTCTTTCATATTTGTTTTCCAAGGAAACTTTACAGTATATCTTTTATTTTGATAAACAATATTTTCTTCAAATTGTTTCATAATTTCTTTATCTATAGTATGTTTTTCTAAATCATCCTCTTCAACCCCTTCTACCCCTAAATTCTCAAGATCCCAAAATTGTTTAAGTTGGTCCGAAATATCCTTTTCATCTACTACTATCTTCATGGCCATTAAATCATTTGATAAACCTACGTGACCTTGCAAGCACCATCCAACAATTGTTTCAGTCGCTACCAGTTTGTTGTTTAATCTTTTTATTCTGTCTGAAACGATTTCATAATAATAATCTACTCCAATTAACATTGAGATATTCTTGCCTCTATTATCAATATTATCAGCTAGCTGTAAATGCTTCAATTTATTGTACGTTTTAGTAATATTGTTGTTGGGTACAGGAAGAGTAGTGGCTGAAATGTTTTCTGTAACCAAAGCGTCTACTTCAATACGTAAAGAGGGATCCTCGCGGTTTTTTTAATTCTACTCTCCCTATATTGTAAGAATGTTCCTTTGCTTGTTTAGAACCAAAAGCGTATACCGATAAAGATTCTTTTCTTATTACTTTAAACTTTAATTTTTCTGAAACTTCACGTGTTATAAATGTTCTCATACTTCCATTATCTAACATTAGTCGTACTGTTTCCAATTCGTTTGTTTTGTGGTGAATCGCATATAAGCCAGTAACAACTCTTCTACCCGAACGATCGTTTTGGTATAATTGTTAAGTTAATGGACTGCGAACCACAAGGTCCCAGGTTCTATCCTCACGCGTCTCAAACCTGCACAGTTTCATCATTGCGTACTAGGGCTGCACATGTTTGAAGAAACACATTACCGCGAGAAAGCTTGTTTTATTTTTATCGTAATGTGAAATTGCGGTAATTACACTCTTATTATCTTTATTTAAATCTGGCGTGTTAGATTCTGCTTGAGAGCAAATAGATTATGCTTCTTCCCGCATGTCTCACATGTCAAATATCTTCTCTGGCGGCATTCAATAACTCGATGTTTTGGCTTCAAGCATAAAAAACATCTGCCATCTTGTTTTAAAACACCGAGTTTCGTTTCTAAGTCGGTTTGGGAATATAACTCCGGTCGATGCTCGCCTTTACAATATAAACAATTTTCGTTTAATGCTGACGCGGAAAAAGCATTAAAGATCTTTCGGTTTTGCACTTGACCTTGGACTTCGCAATTTATCATGCGAGCTAGCTGTGTTTCGACTGAAGTTGTTGAAAGGATTCTGTTTCGCTTTCAGGAGGAAATTTTCTTTGCGTTTATCGCCTTTTGCGGTATGCATAAAGGCAGAGGATTCTCTACATTCAATTTCAATTCTTAAATTTAGTAACTCAGTTACATTAAATTCGAACTTCACCGAATTATCAACTCTTTTTCTATTAAATTCAAGGACAAGATCTTAGGGAATCAATTTAATTAAAAGGGGATAGAGTAAATGCCCATACATCTCTGAAGTAACTTTTAATGATTCTAAATTTCTTAGGTTTATCTCTACGATATCATACAACTTCTAGGACCATAAATATTACTTGAATCAGTTACTGGTATAAGATTTAGTAATTTTGACATGTATGCGTTAATAACCAGCTCTTCTCTGCCAAATCTTTGTTTCAACAATTTTAAAGCCTGATCGTAATTCTCGTCTGAGAGCCCAAAGCCATTAACCGCAATTGCGGCTGCACCCCCTAACAGCAACTTTAAATATGAGAATTTATCTATTTTTGATAGATATTTGTTATTATCAATAGAATTTTGAAATTGATTCCAAAATTCTAACCAGCAACAGAGGTCTCCATAATATTTTTCCAATTGTAAGTTTAGGCAGTTTTATGGTCTTAAAATTATATTCGTTTACAGGTACGATGGCTGAACTTTCCCGAGTGTTGTTTATTGCATCTAAATTAGGATTTCCTGTAGCGCCTAACAAAGAAACATTTGATGTTATTGATTGTCGCTCTGGTTTGTTTTGTAAACATTTTAATTGTGCTGATAACTTGGACAGACATACGAAAATTTTTTCATCGTATTCGAATGCCGACTCAATTTTGGTTTCAAATCCCTTATCTTTGATTAGATTTTGTATAAGTTTATCATAGGCTTTTAACTGTGTAGACGATATATTCAAATAATTTAAGGCTTCTTGCAAATCTTTGGCGATAAGAGAATCTATTTTCTCTTCCAAATCACTAAAAATCTTGTTAATGTACTTTGTAGATGAAGCCAATATGGCGGCAATGGAGGATGACGTGTTTTTTGAAGCTGTTGAAAAAGAAGATTGTTGAATCAGCGCTTTTATCGAAATGTAATATGAACCAACAGGTGCGTGAAGAGGCCAGGCAAGCTTTGGGTGAGTTAAAATCTTCTATATATAAGAATTTTGGAAGAATAAAGGCAGTTAATTTTTTGGAAGCTTGTAAACAAAGTTTGAGGGAAGCCATTACAAAGCCAACATATGCTAGTGTTGTTGCACCATCTAACGTCGAGGAAGATAAAGAAAAGTCTTCATTTTCTTCGAATTACTGTCTAATTGTAGACTCAGAAAATTGCTTTTCTGATGATGTTAGGAAAATTATTAAATTAAAAATAAATCCATCAGAGTCTAAATTGGGTGTATGTAACTTGAAAAATATTAGCGGAAATAAACTATTAGTAAGTTGTTTTTCTGAAAATGATCGGAATCGAATTTAACCGAACTTAAATAAAAATCTCCAGAATTAAATACTTCTCTGCCAAAAAGGAGGAATCCAGCCATCCTGGTTAAAAATGTGCCTAATGAAATTACTAATGAAGATCTCCTAAAAGTGATTTCTGAACAAAATCCTGACATTGCTGTATCTGATGAAAGTTTAAGTCAGTGCAGAGTTTTCTTTACTTTAAAAAACTTCCAATATGGTTCCCCATGGTTCGTAAATGTAATCTACGCCAAACAAGATTGAAAATAAATTGTAATGTATGTGATGTTGACGATTTTCTTATCATCAATAGATGTTTTAAGCGTCTTGGATACAACCATCGTGCTGACGAATGTAATAAACCAACAGCCTGTTTTAATTGCTCTGGGGAACACAAAGGGAAAGATTGTTCGAAAAGAGATGCAGTGGCTTGTATAAACTGCAACCGTTTCAATCACAAAACAAATAATATGCATAAAAAAGTCAATGTTAATCATAAACCATTTTCTGAGTGCTGTCCTTGTCATATTTTTATAAAGAAGAATACTCAATCTAGAATTAACTATGGTTAGGTCAGATAAACAAGTTCTAAAGTATGTGCAATTAAACCTTCATAAATCCAAATCTGCGACTCAGCAACTTATTTCAAATATGGAAGCAGGTAATATTAACTGTGCACTGGTTCAGGAACCTCATAATTACAGGAGTTCTCTTCCGGGTTATCCCAATACTTACAGACTTTTTTATGATCCTAATTCAGACATTATTAAGGCAGCCATTATTGTTCGTTCACGTGATCTTTCAACTTTTCTTGATTATAAGAATACTGATTACAATATGGTTACTTTAGAAGTTGCCGCAGGCACAGCTGTGTTTACTCTTTTCTCATATTGTTTTGAACCTTCAAAAAACATTGATTCGGATCTTTATAAAATTAGCCAAGTTTTTTGTTACAGGAATCTCAATCGACTGGTTTGGAGTATGGACTCCAATAGCAAATCCGAATTATGGTTTAGTCCCTATTCAGATGCACGGGGAGATAGGCTGTGTGAATTTATTTCTGCCAACAATTTATTTATTATTAACGAAGACTGTGGGCCTACTTTTCGTGCACCTCAGGGTACAAGCTATATTGATGTTACAGTTGTTGGTTCGGATCTACTCCAGGATATTTCGAGTTGGTGTCTTTCTGAGAATGAATCCCTTTCTAATCATGTGATGATAGAATTCGAGTTTTGTCTTTCCACTGTCCTACAAGAAACATCAAAAATTCCTTTTATAATATTCAGTACAAAGAAAACAAATTGGTGCCGTTTTCGGGAATTTTGTTCTTCTCGTATAACTCGTATATTCGATACTCTTAACAGTTGTACCAATTGTTCTTGCCTAAATACAGTTGTTGAGGAACTTGGTTCTGTTCTTTATCAGGCATGCTTGTACCCAATACCTATTAAGAAGCCTAGCAAGCATAATGTCCCTTGGTGGTCAATCGAGATTGGCTGTGGGCGAAAGAGGCTTAATGCCTTTAGGCGTAGATTTCAGCGTTGTAGGAATCCAACTGTTAGAGAGCTATATAAAGATAAATATTTTGAATACAGAAAAGATTATAATCAAATGCTTACTGATGCTAAATCTGATTCTTGGAAAAAATTTCTTTTGACCATTGATGTTCAAAATGTGGGGAAAAAGGTTTATACATATGGTGTTAAAAGAGAATTCATGAAAAAAATTGAAATGACTGGTATTAATCTACCCACGGGAGAAACAACCACCTCTTTAGATGAGACAATAAATGCTGTACTTCTGAAATCCTTTCCTTCTGATTCAGATGAAAATGACAATCACTTACAGAAAGTGTATCGTCAGACCGCGCGTTATCCTTACTCTTCTCTAATTGATCCTTTCTTTTCTTGTGATGAAGTTAATACAGTTGTTTCTATGCTGAAGTCGAATAAATCACCTGGTCCGGACTCTATTTCAAATGAGATTATTAAGCAGTTTCACTTGGCATTCCCTTCTTTTCTTCATAACTTTCGACTTTCCTACACGCTTCATCGAGTTTCCTACACGCACAGGAAACTTTGAACCTCGCTTCAGAATGGTCAAAAGGTTTTAAATTGGACTTTAATCCTGAAAAAACCAGAGTCATGGCTATTGAAAAACGAAACGTTTGCTATGATGCATTTCAGCTATATCTCGACGGAGCTCTCTTGATTATGGTAAAGCAAATGAAATATCTTGGGGTTCTTCTAGATAGTAAATTTTCGTGGAAGCAACACTTAACTTACGTATCAGAGAAATGTGACAAATTACAGCGTGGATTAAATCGGATTGCACGCAACACGTTTGATATAAATTCCAACGTACATGCGCTCATTTATAAACAAGGAATCGAACCCTTCATAATATATGGTTCTAGAGTTTGGGGTGCGGCTCTTAAAAGGAAGGTGAATTCTAAATATTTGAGACGCATACAAAGAAGGATACTTTTGCGGGTCATGTGCGGATATCGTACCATAAGTTACAAGTCAGTTTATGCAGTTTCTGGCTTCCCTCCAATTGATATTGTTATTCTTCATAATATTGCCTATAAGGAAAATCTCTCTGCTTCTTACATCTCTAATTATTATATTCTGTCTCCATCTTTTCTTCCTCATCCCTCAGAGATAACCGCTATCAATATTATTCAATTTAGTGATAAAAACAAGGATGTTTTTCCTGTTATATGCTATACGGATGGCAGTAAAATTGATGGTAGAGTTGGTTTCGCATTTATTGTTTTCAGAAGTGGTATTGCATCCGAGCACTTTCAATTCAGAATTCGTGATGAATGCACAGTTTTTGTAGCTGAACTCTTATGTTTAAACTTCGCCATCAAATGGATCGCTGAACAAAATAGTGCAATCTCAGACTATCTTATTTGTACCGATTCTCTATCATCCTTGGATTCTCTGAAGTGTATTTCTTCGTCTAACAACATAATCGTTGAAATCCAAAGGCAAATGAAAAGCCTGAAAAATAAAAATATCTCAATAGTTTTTGCATTTGTTCGTGGACACATGGGCATTTATGGAAATGAGCGGGCCGATTGGCTTGCAAAAGCTGCCACTAAGTGCAAAATTGACATTGACGTTAATATTACTAAATCCTTTTACAAGAAGATTACGAGAGAAAAAATGGTGGAGTCTTGGAATCAAGAATACCTCCTTTCAAATAAAGGGAGCTTAACAAAGAAATTTTTTCCATCCATTAATAAGAGACTATCATGCCATCATTTTTATACTAATTACAAAATAACCCAATTTCTAACTGGTCATGGTAACTTTAAAAGTTATTTGTACAAATTTGTTTCCGTCATCTTCCTGCGATTGTAATATTGGTGTGGAGGAAAATGTTGAACATGTGCTCCTTCAATGTTCCAAGTTTGTCAAAGAAAGACAGATCCTAAGACTGGCTCTCAAGGACATGAATCTAAATTGGCCTCCAGAGTTTCACCGACTTATTTCCACTAGAAGTGCTTTTGAAAATTTCTGCAAATTTATTGTTGACATCTGTAATCCTTCATGACTGTTAAATTTTCTTCTTTTTCTTTTTGTAATGTGTTACATACTTACTTCTGTAAGCCCCGTGTGATACTTTGTGGTGCAAGGGGGATTTATAAATGTTCAATAAAAAAAATGTACTTTTTAAATGAAGATATATGCAAATCTCTGGTTTTTCTCAATTTAGAAAGTTCATCCATCGTTCTTATGTTTAATATTCAAAAACTCCAAAATTAAAGTTGTATTTCTAATACATCAAATTTCAATATCAATTTTAAATTTATTCATACCTTATCAATAAATATTTCAATAGCATTCTATCGGTAACCAATATCTTTAAAGTGAATAGATAGTATCAATATGTAACGAAAATTCAACTTCAAATATAAAAATCAAATTTAACTCTATTGTTACATTCATTCCTTTTAACTTCGGACATTTAAAACGATGAAATTAAATTATTTTAAATGTCCGCGTTTCTCTTAAATAAAAGAAAATATTCGCACACCTTTCTGGTTACTGATTCCTTTCGATCTTCATTGCTGCTTTTCCATTAGATCAGGCCCCACGTTGTGCGCCAAAATGTTCGTGGGTAATTAAATAAAAGGAACCTGATCTGTCTTTTTTCCATTTATTATACGTAAAGCAACTACTGAAGAAGACATCTAAAGCAGGGGTACGAAATAAACATAACTTGCACATACATCACAAACGCACACACACACACACAGCTACAGGAGACATCTTTTCTACGCGGTAAAGCTAAAGTACTCTGGCGGGAAAAAGTTGTTTGCCAGATTAAGATTAAATTTCTTTCGCTGGCTCTGCAACATAACGCCCCCCGTTAGACACTGGTCCAACATCTTGAATTGGAAGGGGAATTATGCGGTTCATGGCTCGCAGGAATAGTCCTTTGGAAGTTTGCACCTGAACTACTCGAACAAGTCCATCGGGTCCAGGTTTCTTTATTCGCGCCAACTTACACTGTAATGGCTTGTGGTCGTCCTCCAATATGCAATTTTACTGACAGAAGGGAGTAGGTATATGGGTCTATAGCTACTTGGTTTTGTAGGATCCTTTCCAGGTTTTAAGATTGAGATGACTGCAGCGGCAGATCCTCCTCTCAGTCAAGGCTCGTATTTATGGGCTAAACTATGCGGGGCACTTCTGATGTCAGTGCGCGTGTCACTGAAGTAATATTAAATCGATAGTTTTTTTTAATTAGTCCATATTTTGGTTATTTTGTGTATTATCTATATAATTCATATATCCATGGCTTCAGTAGCACGTGTTTCCGAAGGTAATCTGGGTATATTGTGTATCTAATAACGAATTATTAAATTAAAATTAAAATTTACAAAATATTTAGAATAAAAAATTTTTCTTTTTACTACACTAATAAAAATACATTTTAAGAAACTATTTTTTAAAAATTATTTTTATCTTTATGTTATTTTATTTAAAAAATTACCAATAATGCATTGTGGCTGAAGCAGTTACAGATATAATCACAGTTATGTAGGCCACAAGTAGAATTCTCTGCCCTAAAGGACTTTCACGTCTATTTTATCTTTCTCCAAAAATAGAGCCCGGAAATGAAGAGGGAGAGAAACGAAAATATTTGACGATTATATTAAGAGGAAATAATCTATTGAGTGCTAGGTAATGCACTCAATAGATCAATCTATTATAGGTGAAATTTTCTATTATTTTGAAAAATGCAAACGTTTTTTGTTTTACTTAAGTAATAATTGAGAAACATTATAAATGGACCAAGTCGATTCTACTTTCTCTTTATTAGTATAGTTCTTATCTGTTATTTTTATTCTGTTGTATACGAAGTTAGGAATACAGTACACTCCTAAGTATCCGGTTTACGACAATGGGGTTTCCGTAACATCCGGCCTAGTTTTCTTATATCGCAATTAAATGAAGAAGGTAAGGCTTCTATTAAGTCATTCATTAAAGACTTTTTCAAAATATAAAAACTGTAAGTTTTGTCTCTTATCTTAGGGTCATCTTTTCATATCTGTGGAATCATTTATCAGCAAAAAGTAAAATCAGTTTGAACCAGTTTTCTTAAGAACCCGGCCTACGACCTAAGTTAATGTTTTGTTTAAGTTTCTTGCATTTAAGTTAGGCATTAAAGAATGTATTTTAAAATGTGAACAGTTTATATCCTTTAACTTACTTTTCCTCTAAGAAATTCTTGAAATGAGCAGTGCAGTAGATAAACATATATCAACTACAGCACAGAACCTTCTAATTTAACTCAACACGTTACCGCCTATCGCTTCTATGATTCACCGGGGCCCGGCTGAGTCCACATTGTGATAAATGGAGGGCTTAATACTCAATAAGAAGTGAGAAAATACGTATTGTAACAGTGAATGTTGGTTTAAAAACTGGCTTCTGGTATTGGTGGGCAAAGAAATGGTTTCACAGAACTCCGGCCTATCCAGATTTTTTGGTATCCGGCCAGTCCTTCCCCCACATTAGGCTAGATAGTCGGGAGTGTACTGCATTACCAAAATATGTGACTGTGAGATTTAGATAAATCCCAATATATTTAAATTCTCTTTGCCCCTACCCACCCAAAATATAGTTCTGAGAATTATAATTTGTCTTTCTTTCTGGGAACATATCACCTCAAAAGCAGAAAAAAAAAAAAAAAAATAGGGATATGCAATCTAATTTCCATGAAATTCTTGTTCAGTATCTCAGCCAATGACCAGGGTTATTGAGAGTCCTATAGCTGAAGTTCAGCAAAGAGAACCACTTCATTTTTACACCAAAATTCAGATTTCTCACATATTTTGGTCATAATCTATTACTGAGTGTTATTCTTTTCCTTTATATATATATATATATATATATATACAATTTTCTTCTCTGTTCACTAAAAGTAATAATAATAATAAAAAATGCAGCGCTAAAATTCGAATATTATTCCAATTTGCTAGTTGCCACTTGCACTCTTTAAAAAAGTACCATACATTTTATCTGTTAATGTAGTTATTGGTTTGCTCATTGATGAATCTCTCATTATTAAATTCAATTATTTATGAAGATGCTAAACTATAATTAAAAGTAATTTTTATAAGACGCTGTGACAAATCATGCAAAAAAAAAAATTCCGATCTATTAATATATCGATATAAAGCTCTTTAAGGTATAATTTCCAAAATCATCGGCAAAGAAGATCAACAATACCAAAACCATTAGGACCAAACCTTCAGCTGAAGGGTTCATTTCTAATGGATTCATTCATATCCATATGGATGCTAGTTGATAACATGAGACCAAATAAATGTCTGGATAAAAAAAATATTGAGTCTTATAAGTGAAATTGTTAGGTAAAAATATGAGAAAATGGATGCGAAAAGCTTCTCGATTTTTTTTTAAAACCATTTATTTTTGCGGTGAGTGTGCCGAGAAGTTATTTGATGTCCTTTTTACTTTTTTGTACACATTTTAAGTTTAGAAGAAGTATAGTAATTATCGAAAAATTCGGATGAAGCTCCACATTTCAGACTTTCTTGAGTCAGAAACAGACATTTTTAGAATTCTGGCTATCTCTGAACGCGATCATTCAAAAAACGCCTCGAGGCAGATAGATGAAATTTTATATATGGTTTATTGACCGAATTTTTAGATTTCTATCATATTTTTTAAAAGATCCATTCACGGAAAGTCTATTTATTTGACTGTTCGAATACAAGTGAACTCGGTAAGTGCAAACATTAAAAACTAGGCAGATACATTTTGGTACTCGAGTTTAGCATCTAAAATGCAGATTCTTATCAAATTTTGAACGAAATCTCTCGAAGTCTCGAACGTTTGTCGGCGTGAATTTTCTTATGCATGTAAACGCAATAATTTATACACGAAATGACTTGAATCAATGAAATTTGGTATGTCATCTTTTGACTACAACTGTAGTTTTTCCTTTTTTTTTGAAATTTTTTATGTTAGTCGGTCGTCAAAAAGGTTTCCATAATACAAAGTGCCATAAAATAACTTTACGTGTTTGGCGGCATCTACAGCTAAAAACAACGAACGGAAATGAAACCACACTTCAGATACGGACTATAGAAGACATGAAATGATGAATCCCACAGAAAAAGAAAAAAATGCTAAAAGTTGCCGATAAGAGAAGTACTGGCGCTACTGTCACGTATGAACGAGAGAATTTGCATATCGAGATAGATTATGTAAAATTCCTAATGCTTGCGTGACAGCATTTCTTGTATTCCTTGCATTCCTTGTAAAAAGGGAAGAGCAAACGATCTGTTAGCAGTTCATTCTTGATTATGGATGTGTTCTTGCCTGTTCTTCGTGATTGACTGTTGATGTGTGTTTAATATGGGCCCTACCTTACTTCAGCATGCTTTCCTGTAAAATGCTCTACACTAGACAATGTAATGCCGACCTGCATGTCTTGAAACAGAACATAAGCAATGAACATCGGGATTAACAGTTTACACGCAGCAGTGGAGAACGTCATACACCGTATGCAATAGGTTGTACACGGGGAATGTCAGAATATTGAAAGTGTTGCGCGGCATCCAGTTCGCCTTAATATTGATGTATAAAAGATTATTTTCTGTAAGTTTCAAAAATTCATTCATAACTGTACTCCCACAAAGCCAGTATTTCCCCTATCGGTAACTTTTGATATTATTTTTTTTTCTGCGGAATTCATCTTCCCATGCCTTCCATAGTCTGCGTATGAAATGTGGTTTCATTTCGTTCATTCCTTTTAGCTGCAGATGCCGCCAAACAGGGAACGTTATTTTATGACCACCCTGTATAGTATTCTCTCGATAGATTTAGCAAAAATGCTACATTCAAGCAGTGGCGTGTAACGGCGCATACGGTGTACGTCATACACCGTATGCAATATGTTGTGCACAGAAAAGGTTAGAATGTTTAAAATGTTGTCTGGCGTCCAGGGGACCTTAATACTGATGAATAAAAAAGTATTTTCTGTAAGTTTCCAAAATTCATTCATAACTGTACTCCCACAAAGCCAGTATTTCCCCTATCGGCAACTTTTGATATTAATTTTTTTTCTGCGGAATTCATCTTTCCATGCCTTCCATAGTCTGCTTATGAAATGTGGTTTCATTTCGTTCATTCTTTTTAGTTGCAAATGCGCCAAACAGGAAAAGTTATTTTATGACCACCGTGTACAGATTCTCTCGATAGATATAGTAAAAATACTACATTCACGCCAAAGATCTTTGTCCCGTAAGTATCGTGTAGCAGTGCCATACAAGGAATGTACGGCCTTATCCAAGTTCCATAATTTTACGCGAAAGGAGGAAATTTATTGGAGAGTATGCGAAAAGGTTTCAGAGAGACTACTCCTTCTTCGAAAAACATTCAGTTTTAGAATTATGTCTGCCTGCTTGCATACAAGAAAACTTAACAAAAAGCTAGATGAATAAAATTAGTACGCGATTTAAATATCCAAACTGTCATTGTTTGCCAAATTTTGGACGAAATTCCTCTAGGCAATAACGCATTTTCAAATAGATAAACTAGGCAGATGTCTAGATTCAGTAAGTTGAGAGAGGCCCACAAGTAAGTTGAATAAAAAAAAATTAACTTCCTAATTAACAAATAAATAAATAATTTTTTTAAAAATATAAATAGATTTTGTGCATATTAGGAAAATATCAATTCTTAATTAAGTATAATTTTTCAAGTTTCTGTAAGAGTCATTACTGTCATTAAAATATTTACAAAATAACTACTCATTGCTTCACTTTATATTGATTAAAAACTTGGAAACCAGGCAATCTGGGATCATTATAGCTAATGCACACATTTTCACAAAAAGTACAAAAACCAGCTGAAATTGTCTCCCCAAACCATCTCGTATACACTCTAATGAAGGTGTTATCCCGGAGAATGCCTTGCATAGCACTGAAGCATAATAATAATGAAATAGTAACATTTGGCGAGAATTTAGCATTTTTACTGAATATATCGCATGGACCTTGGTGAGTGAATTGGCGATTAATCCCTGAGATGCGGTTTAATAGTATCTGAAAATCGAATTTTTGCTTTAGACACTTTTTTCTCAATCGATTGAAACAAAGATTTGACACAAAACTGCACTTGTAGTCACAAAATCGCATGCCTAATTTGATATGTGTAAGTCACTGCGTTTTGAATTATCAGTATCATTTATCATCATTTGAATTATCATAATTATGAGTTTAAGTCACTGCGCGTTAACATGTATCTGGAAGTGCAGACCGACAGACAGTCAAACCTTTATTGGTTTTGTCTCAAACTTTGATAGGTGTCTGTACTGTAGATATCAAATCTGCGCATCGAATATCATATATCTAGCTCTCTTTTTTTTGTTGTTATCGTGTTAACCTATATTCGAAAAGGCGGACAGACGGACTTCCTCTGAACAGATTTTATTCAAAATTTGATAGAAATCTGCAAATTTGGTGTAAAGACCGTATACCTAATTTCACCTATCTAGCTCAGCGCAGTGTTGAGTTATCTTTGTTACAGACGGTCGTTTTCCAAAAATTTGTTTTTCGAACTCAAGAAGGTTCTAAAATGCGGAGATTCGTCAAAATCTAGGGTTCGAATTTTTTTGACGATTTTTTTTTTGTACTTTCTCTATACCATGTATAAGAGAAAGTAAAAAGATTGATCTAAGATAAATCATTACCGTATTAAATATGTTTGGAAAGGTTAAATTAAATTGATCATCTTATTGAAGAAAGGGCCTCATAGTATAGACTATCTAGGATCGCAAAATATCTAAATCCGCTACTGCGTCCAAGCCTTCTGTTACTCTTTCCAATCTTTCTATTGTGCATTTTGATAGTTTATTCAAAAACACAAAGAAATAGATGAAGATTGGTACATAATTTAATCGTCACATTTTGATCCAAATTTGTATTAGGTGCTTGCATGTGTTTTAATCAGCGACATCTATTGGTGAACAATCGAAGTATCTATATAAACGACCATGATTTGGATTTTACCAATTTACTATTACTTTATTGTTATCATTTTGAAAGTTTTTTAGTTAGTATTATTGAGTTATTCAGTGTATAAAGACCCCTGTCATGGAACGCTCTAAATTGCATTTCCGATATTCATTGCTTTTTTGTGTGTTTGATTTGAAGAAATCTGCTGCTGAAGCCCATCAGACACTTTAGAAACTTATGGCGATGCTGCTCCGTCATATTCCAATTGCCGGTTTTGATTTCAACAATTTAAAACTGGCGATTTCGATGTCAATGACAAAGAATGGATTAGAGGATTAAAAAAAATGTAGAAAATCAGTTGCAAGACTTATTGGATTATTATTATTATTATTAAAATGATGGAAAATATTTTGATTGATATATATTGTGCCATAAAGATATATAAATAATAAAGGCATTTGATATTGATTTATAAAGGCATTTATTTATTCTCAATAAATGCCTTTTTAAAGTGAAAAAAGGATCAAAATACATTCATGCATCTAATAAAAATTTTCCGATTGGTAATCTAAAAGTGTCACTATCTTAGTAAATGAAATATAATGCGTCGTACTGTCGCCAAATTTATAGATTTATAACAAATTTTGGATTTAATCGCAGAAAAAGATGTCCAATGTGTGCTCTCTATTTTCTTACTTTACTACAAAGTACAGAACATTAGGTTATTGTATGCGAGAATCCAAAACAAAATACTCCTATTAGATCGATGCTGGACAAAAAAAAAAAAAAAAAAAAAAAAAAACGTGCAAGTGAAAGTGCAAGTACTAAATCGACGAAAGGGAAACGGAAACATCCCCATCTATGCGGGGTTCCAAACGAAACAAAATCTCACACAAATCTGATATCTTTTCCCCTTATAACTTATTTTTTTCTCTGCTCAGGGTCAGCCGATGACGTTTATAGCTAAATGATTTCCTGTAGCAGAGCGAAGATTCACGGAGCGAGTCTTATTTCATTCAGAAGAAAGCGTGATTGGGATATTTGCTGCACTTCAGAAGAATGTCTAAACTTCCGACGTTCCTGTCAGCTTTTGACAAGCTGTTGACAGGTCATCCAGTCTATTTTACTAATTCGTTGCTGGTTGTCCTGTCAGCTGGAGGCGAAAAATTTTTTCAGTCTGTCGCTTTTAAATGTCCGAAAGATCGTGCTGTAGCGCCGTGGTACGGATGGCTTTTTTTAATTGCTCCTCTCTTTGTTTTGCTTGTTTGTGGTAAGTGTTTTATTTATTTTTTTTATTTTTAATATTTTTGAACTATGTATTGTTTAATTAGTTTACAGCAATTCTGCCCGAGATGTTGTAAACATAGAGAAGAGGAGCCACCTAAAATTGAAAAACGGCACATTCCCATTCATTCCAGACATTCTCTTTAAGCAACAGCGATTCTTGCATTCTGTATTTGTAAGGCCATAAAGAGCAGTGATACATTTCTATATAAAAATAATGCCATCAAAATTAATTTTGTATAATATAAAAATTAGTTAAGGTAAATTAATAAGGGGTATTTTGTGTTTGTAATACCATAATGAGCAGTGATACATTTCTATATAAAAATAATGCCATTAAGAGGACAGTGGGCTTTGAAATAAGCAAAATGGACAGAAACAGGAAATTTTATTTTTATTGTTTTATCACCAAAATATATGTTTATATTCAACTAAAACAGTGTTTGGTATAAGATAAATGAATGAAATAAATGTTTCAAAGATCTAGAGAAAAAAAACACACACACTTTAATTACTTTCTCAAAATGGTATTGTAATGAGATTTAAATATCTTTGAAATGTTTGAGGCGTCTTAATTTTTGAAGAAATTAAATAGAATTGATAACAAAGATTTCGGTTAAAACATTAAAAGAAAAATAGAGTATACATTTTATATTTCGAGTTTTTTTTTTATCTAGTTAAAACACAATTTTATTTCCGATAAATATAAATTTTTTCTGAAAATTCAGTAAACGTGCAAAAAAAAAAAAAAAAAAAAAAAAAAAAAAATTGTATTTAACTGGAATTACAAAATTATACACAGCTTCTTTTTAAATAGATTTATTATGGATAATAAGGGGAAAAAAATTACCAACTGAAATTTTAAAATATTATACATTTTTTAATTTAAAAACTATTTGGTTTTTAAAAGTTTTTAAAAAGAAATTTGACATATTTATATACTTCAATACATACTTATAAAAATTTTATAACTCCAAATGTATAAATCGCAGAAATGCCCACTGTCCTCTTAAAATTAATTTTGGATTACATAATGATTAAATAATATAAATTAATACCGAATTCTTTATTCGTAATACCATAATGAGCCGTATTGTATTTCGATATAAAACTAATACCATTAAAATTAATTTTGGATTATATAATAGTTAATGTAAACTGATAATTGATTTTTTGACTTGTTATGATTGAATTTTTAATAGTGAAATTTTATGTAAGCAATTATAGCATAATTTTTGTTAGCTGACATCAATGTGATTTCACCAATGTCGGATAAAGGATCTTCCTTCAAGATTGAATATAATTTACAAAGCTTACCTGTTCATATTTAACAATCGGATTGTTGAAAAATGTATCATGTAAAGTTTACTGTTCTGTGTTTCGATCTATCGTTCACATTTAAATAAATAGTGTCGAAAATCTTAGAGATTATTTAAAATTCTGATAAATAATTGTTATGTTCCATTAAAACAAAACTAAATAGCATTTTAAAAGTGCCAAACAAAATCTTATGAAAATTATTTAATTACTCTTTTTTTTTTATTATACAAGAGGTGTTCAAATGAAAAGGCACGAAACGTCGTAACAACCTAACTGTTAACATATTTGCCTATGTCACTATGGGAGAACGTAGCGAGACATCCAGGGATGAAATTGGAGTCTCCGGCGTAGATCGGAGCATGCGCGGGCGCCCACATGCGCAAGAGAGAGAAGAGGCTCTTATAAAGAGCGCCGTCCAAGGTTCACTACTTGTTGAATTCCTCGAGCACAGAAGAACCATTAACTCCGACATGTTCTGTGAGACACTCCGAAGACTACGCACGTCCATCAAGAACAAAAGACCGGGGCTACTCACGGAGAGTGTTGTTCCACTCCATGATAACACGCGTCCACACGTCTCCAGGGTCACACACGCTGAACTGGCCAAGTTCAAGTGGGAGCAGCTTGACCATCCGCCCTACAGCCCGGGCATTTCGTCCTGCGATTTTCATGTGTTTGGTCTCCTGAAAAATCAGCTAAAACGGAAGCACTTCAACTTGGACGGCGAACTCAAGGACGCTGTGAAGGACTGGATCTCGTCACTCCCACAGGAATTCTGGGAACAAGGAATCCTTAGGCTCGTTAATCAATGAGATCGTTGTGTTCAGGTCTATGGTGTATAATTTGAATGGTCTTCATTTATACTTATAGTGCAATACCCGTTTCGTACTTTTTCATTTGAAAACCCTTTGTAATAACAATTAATTATAAAATTGTCACTGAAATTTTAAAAATTCTTTGAAGTGATAAAAATGCTTTACCTAATTTTGAGAAAATATGTGAAGAATAGAAGTGTCAAAAATATTTAACTAAACAGGGCTAATAGGGCTAAGAGAAGTGTATAAAAGTTTAAATTCCCTAATTATTCAGCAATATTTTTATTGAATCAAACATAAGTTATTACAATAATTTTTTTTGTTGTAATAAAACTCAAGCTTATTTTGTTATTTGAACTTCGCCATGTATTATATCACGTGTTTTGCAACTATGAAAGTTATGATAAAAATTTTGCTTTTCATCTTTGTGCCAGTCGAGATTCTTGGTACCAGAGAGAGTTCCTGTTTTTCGAAAAATTTAATTTGCTCAATCTAATTTTAGTTTCTGATTCTAAATTCTTCCTTTTTTTCCTTTCACAGGTATGGTTCTGAATGAAAATCTGTGGCGAGTATATCATGGTTATCGTAAACGTAGCAAAGGAACTGAGTTGAGACGAGGTCATCGGTGTCGCAGCTTCTGGTTCACTTTCTTCCGTTCTCTCATAGTTCCCAGCGCCTGGCTCTTCGTGTCCCTTTTAGACGGAACGTAGGTGGCAATTTTTTTTTAACTTTCTAGTATGCGAATAATAGAAAAAGAGATTATTGCAATCATCAAAAAATTCGAATTCGAGATTTTGACAAATTGATTGCTACGTTTCAACATTCGAATCTAGTGTAGGAATAATAGAAATAGAAATTAATGTAATCATCAAAAAATTGGACTTCGAGATTTTTCGAATTTCTACTTTAAATATTCGAAACTTGTATACAAATTAAAAAGATAGGAATTATTCCAATCATCAAAAAATTCAACCTCGATATTTTGATGAATTTCTACGTTTGAACATTCGAAACTAGTATAATAATAATATTGATAGAAATTATTGCAATCATCAAAAAATTCGATCTCGAGAATTTGGCTAATTTCTATGTTTCAAACTTCTATGAATACAGAAAAATGCATTTTGAGAAATTGTATGTTTATGCACAAGATAAATCAAACGATTTGAGCTAGATGAATCAAATTTGGGATGTGACTTTTACCCCAAATTTATAAGGTTTTGTTAAATTTTGAACGAAATACTTTCAGAGAATATTTGTCTGAGAGCAAATGAATAAGACCATTGCGAAAATTAGAGTGCTAGATGCAGTTCAACGTTAAACTTTTGTCAAATTTTGAACGAAATACTTTCAGAGGATGTTTGTCTGAGAGCAAATGAACAAGATCATTGCGAAAATTAGAGTGCTAGATGCAGTTCAACGTTAAACTTTTGTCAAATTTTGAACGAAATATTTTCAGAGGATGTTTGTCTGAGAGCAAATGAACAAGATCATTGCGAAAATTAGAGTGCTAGATGCAGTTCAACGTTAAACTTTTGTCATATTTTGAACGAAATACTTTCAGAGGATGTTTGTCTGAGAGCAAATGAACAAGATCATTGCGAAAATTAGAGTGCTAGATGCAGTTCAACGTTAAACTTTTGTCATATTTTGAACGAAATACTTTCAGAGGATGTTTGTCTGAGAGCAAATGAACAAGATCATTGCGAAAATTAGAGTGCTAGATGCAGTTCAACGTTAAACTTTTGTCATATTTTGAACGAAATACTTTCAGAGGATGTTTGTCTGAGAGCAAATGAACAAGATCATTGCGAAAATTAGAGTGCTAGATGCAGTTCAACGTTAAACTTTTGTCATATTTTGAACGAAATACTTTCAGAGGATGTTTGTCTGAGAGCAAATGAACAAGATCATTGCGAAAATTAGAGTGCTAGATGCAGTTCAACGTTAAACTTTTGTCATATTTTGAACGAAATACTTTCAGAGGATGTTTGTCTGAGAGCAAATGAACAAGATCATTGCGAAAATTAGAGTGCTAGATGCAGTTCAACGTTAAACTTTTGTCATATTTTGAACGAAATACTTTCAGAGGATGTTTGTCTGAGAGCAAATGAACAAGATCATTGCGAAAAATAGAGTGCTAGATGCAGTTCAACATTAAACTTTTGTCATATTTTGAACGAAATACTTGCATGCGTAATTGCATACTTAAGAGCAGTGTACGATAGTGAAAGCGAAATCTACAAATGGAAGGGCCTTTCCGGATTTTTTCATATCCTGCTTTTATAATCAGGAATTTCCCCGTAATCTTTAACTTTTTCAGTACTTCCGCTTTCTTCTAGGATATAGGCATTACAAGATGAAAGGACATGATTTCCGCCATTTCTTATCATAATTCATTCATAAACCAAATTAAATTATGAAAAAATATATAGTTTATTTATGCTTATAGTTTAATTTGGCGTAATTAAATTATGTCGTGTTTTGAAACGATGCGATTCATATTTGTGGGTGGATCTGAAGCTATACGATCTATAGTTGTTCGTACGGATATTATACATATCTTATTATATTTAATAGTGGTAATATTATAGGATAATTTTCAATTATTAGAAAATTATCCTGAGAAATAGAAAGGAACAAAGTTATAGTGTAGCTTACTGTAGTAGCCGCCTTTGGCGACTAGTTAGCTCGCCAAGATTATTGATTGCTTTAGGTTATTAAACGATTAATATGAAATGCATTTTTAAAAATTTCAGTTTTATTTTATACTAGCCGTCTTTGGCGACCAGCCGGTTCGACAATCTTAATGCTCGTTAAAATTTTAATAATTAAATATTTTATTTAACTCCTATTTTAATAGCTTCTTCATCAAAATATTTTAAAGTTTCAAATTTTCATAGTCATATAATTTCATTCATAATATTGTAAAGGCCTTCAGCCATAACGTAATATGTATCCCTCTAATTTTTTATTAGCTCCCGTTGAATTTATGCTTTAAATTAAAGTGGAAATGGTGAAATTGCAATTAATATAAACATTTTTTACTGAAACGAAGCATTTTTTTAAATTAGAGTACTGAAAACAGAGTCCCTGAGTATTTAAACCTTATGGGCACTAAAGAATATCTTTCTTAATTTATGTAATGTCTCAAGAAGTTTTCTACAAAATTTTCTCAGATTCATCATGAACAGATCAATTAATTAACAATGTTTAGTTTTAAATGCATGAAACTCTAAGAAAATAAACAGAATTGTTTGAATTAATCGGTCAGAAACATGTTAAGTCTTCAAAACCAAGTCCGTATCCGTTGAAAATAGAGTTGTCAACAATCAGTTTGCTTCTTGCTTCTCATGGACAGTCAAAAACCCCATGTGTTTGCCGTGCGTGGCGACCCTTTAGACGGGTGGTACATTTCGGTCCCTGATGTATCAATCGGCTGGTATCCCAGACATTTGACTGGGCTGCTCAAGGGGATCAAGCGAAGGGGTCACTTCTTGGGCTTGGCGTTAAGGGTGGCCACTGTCCCCGGGGGTGACTCTCAGCTTATAGGTTCCGGCTAGCACCATGGTAAGCGCAGAGGCTGGGAATGTCTGGAGCTGGTGGCTGCCATCCCTTGTTGGGATCCGTGGTGGGCGGTGCCGTCGGGCCCGAATACTTCTGAATATCGCATGGGTCTTTCTAATAATCAACAAAGTAATGCTTTTTTGAAATTTTTTGTAGTTTTTTCTGAAAACAATGACTTGAAGAACATTTCTCCCATTTTAATTCATAAAAGTATCTCTGCTCTTGTCGGAGAGGTAAAATCAATTAAAAAACTGAACAGCGGAAAACTTTTAATAGAAGTCATGAATATTAAACAATCGGAAAATATATTGAAACTAGAAAAAATAGGGAACATAGATGTCAAAGTCGCTCCACATCGTACACTCAATCATTCCAGAGTCGTTATTTCCGAAAGCGAATTTCAAAAAGATCTGGAAGAAGATATATTAGATTGTCTGAAAAGCCAAAAAGTCATAGCAGTCCGCCGAATTACAATCAAAAGAAATGGTCTGAACCTCCCAACAAAGCATCTCATTCTTACATTTGACACTCCTGTACTGCCAAAATCCGTTAAAATAGCTTATATAAACTGCCCGGTTAAACACTTTATACCTAATCCACTGCGCTGCTTTAAATGCCAAAAGTTTGGCCACACAATAACAGCTTGTCGGGGAAAAAAAATTTGTGCTCGGTGCTCTAGTTCAGATCACGAAAGCAACACCTGCAGTTCTACAGAAACAAAATGCTATAACTGCGAAGGTGATCATCCATCGTATTCCAGATCATGCCCACATTATAAATTAGAAAAGGAAATTCTGACAGTTAAAATAACAAAAAATCTCTCTTTCCCAGATGCTCGAAAAATAGTCACCGATAGAACACCCAAACCAAATCTCTCTTATGCATCTGCACTAAATTCATCAGTCCCCGTATCACAACAAACAGCCTCTGCCATAAATAAGCTTACAACAACTACAACAGCAAATACTCCTGTTAATAATGAATTAATAACAATTAAAAAAAGTGACTGGCTTGAACTTCTTGCAATTAAAAAGTCTTGGGAGAATGCTTCATCATCCTCCGTCGTATCACAGGCAACTACCAATTCAACTCCTATACCAGAGATTCAACCAAATCCACCTTATCCCACCATTAGCAGTTATGAACAAGAAAATGCGTCTACAGTTCCTACAAATAATTTATTAGATATAAAGACGGCCTCAAATGAATCTCCAAGTAATCCCAATATATCCTTATCAACAAAGAACAATTCATCCCCTGTGAAGACTAATGCAAAAAGTGCTCGGGAAAATAAAAAAAATGAAGAAGTCAAATGATAAAGAGAAAGTGAAGGAATCGAAATCTAGCAAGCGTGTTCGCCTACTAGCCAATAAAAGAGATCAAAATATTTTAAATACTTCTGCAAATCGGTCACCTACCCGACAAGACTTTTTAAAAGATTCTAGAAAGAAAAATCTTAATGATGATGGTGAAGATAGTGATTCCCTTTTTAAAGTTCATCCATCTGAAGATGAAACGTCCACCAGTGAGGCAGGTGATTTCTAGCTCCCTTTGTAGTCTTCTACTTTAGACAGTCTCTTTTTTTTTGTTTTTTGGTTTGTAATTAATACCTGCATTTATTTCCTGGAACTGCAGAAGGTTTATGAACAAGTCTTCAGAACTTAGAGACCTCATTTATAAATATCAACCAACCTGTATTGCACTACAAGAGACGTATCTTAAAACAGATAAAAATAATATTCCTAATTACCAGATTTTTAGTAAACACAATATGCAAAATAGAGCGTCTGGTGGCGTTGCAATTCTTAGAGCGAGTAATATCCCATCCATACCTTTGATTCTGAACACTAATCTTCAAGCAGTGGCAATCCGCGTTTACATGCAATCTTTGATCACCATTTGCAGTCTCTACTTGCCTCCCAACGAAACAGTTAATCAAACAGATTTGAATAACTTAATTTCCCAACTCCCATCTCCGTTTATTATTTTGGGAGACTTTAATGGTCATAACACTTTATGGGGTAGTTGTAATTCAAACACTCGAGGTCAAAAAATCGAACAACTGCTTGTTGACCATAATTTATGCCTTTTAAATACAGATGAAAAAACACATTTTCACTTACCAACGCAAACATTCCATTCAGTTGATCTGGCAATATGTTCTCCAGCACTCCTACCTTTTCTAAATTTAACGGTTGACAATGATCTATATAATAGTGACCACTTTCCTTTAATTTTAACAGATAATAGACACAGTATCACTGGTTCTTATCATCCTCCTAAATATGTTTTAAATGCAGCAGACTGGCAGAAGTTCACCTCTCTGGCTAATATTAATTCTCATATAATTAAATCTTCAACTATTGAGGAAGCATTAAAACATATTGTCAACACTATAATCGACGCAACAGACAATTCTATCCCAAAAACGTCCGGTAGCAGAAGAAAACAAAACAAGCCCTGGTGGAATGCCGATTGCCAACAGGCATACAAAAACAAAAAAAGGCCTGGAGCATTTTTCGAAGATATCCCACCACACAACATTTTATCCATTTTAAAAAGACCAGAGCAGAATCCAGAAAAATACAACGACGCAGTCGAAGAATTTCTTGGCGAAATTTTGTCTCTAATATCACCTCTAAAATATCTAGCCGTTCTCTGTGGAATAAAGTAAAAAGAGCTTCAGGTGTTCCTCACAATAACGCCGTTTCTATTTTAGTACATAAAGGAAATACAATTTCATACTTAAAAGATATTGCAAATTGCACTGCCTCAACTTTCGCGTATACTTCTAACAGCCAAAATTACCCCTCTCAAATTTTGAATTACAAAAAGAATGCAGAAAAACAAGCGTTAAACTTTAATTCTCGGACTACGTTGCCCTACAACTGCGATCTAACGTTTCTGGAATTGCAATCATGTTTATCTAGTGTCCACAACTCTTCTCCAGGACCGGACAATATTAGCTACTCCATGATCAAACATTTAACAGTCGGATCTCAAAAAGCCTTATTACTTTTCTACAATCGTATCTGGCGCGAACACTACTTTCCTACTATTTGGCAAAATGCAATAATAATTCCTTTGTTGAAACCAGGAAAAGATCCTCAGAATCCGTCAAACTATCGTCCCATTGCCTTGCCTTGTTGCCTCTGTAAATTACTAGAGCGGATGATTAATCGCAGATTAATTTATTACCTGGAAAACAATAATATTCTTCATCCATCTCAGAGTGGATTTCGGAGGGGTCGTAGCACCACCGATAATCTTCTGGCCCTTGAAACAGACATCCGCCTCGCTTTTTTACAAAGAAAGCACTTAGTCGCCATATTTTTCGACATCGAAAAGGCATATGATCGGACCTGGCGATACGGGATTTTGAAAGATTTGCATGATTATGGACTAAGAGGAAACCTACCTATTTTTATAAGGAATTTTTTGAAACTCATTAAATTTCAAGTTAAAGTGCAGTCCGAATTTTCAGACTTCTTCATCCAAGAGGAAGGTGTCCCTCAGGGCAGCGTTTTAAGTGTGACGCTTTTCATTTTAAAAATGAATAGTATTTTAAGACAACTATCGCCTTCTGTGAAGGGCCATTTATACGTAGACGACCTCTACATTTCATGTACGGGGATAAATATGAATTTTATACAACGACAATTGCAGATTGCAGTTAATAGTATCACACAATGGTGCAATAATAATGGTTTTAATATTTCTACATCAAAAACTGTTCACTTTTGCCGTAAAAGAAATTTCAACTCTAACCCAGAAATCAAATTAAATGAGGAAATCATTCCATTTTTATACGAGATCCGCTTCCTAGGTATAATCTTTGACAAAAAGCTAACCTTTCTCCCTCATGTAAAATTATTACAGAAAAAATGCGAAAATTCTTTGAATATCTTAAAAGTCTTGTCATCTACATCTTGGGGAGCCGATAGAGACTCTTTGATAAAAATATATAAAGCCACGGTGCTCTCTAAGTTGGATTACGGCAGCGAAATTTATGGATCTGCCAGAAAAAGTGTTTTAAAAAAACTAGACCCTGTTCATCACACAGCACTCAGACTTTGTTCTGGAGCATTTAGGACATCCCCTGTGAAAAGCCTTTATATCGAATGTTACGAACCTTCCCTTGATGTAAGAAGACGAATGCTGTCTTTGAATTATTATTTTAGAATTCAGTCAAACATGAATAATCCATTTTATGATTTTAAACTTCGCCCTTACTTAGTTAGACTGCAAGAGGCTAGAAAGTCGTCCGCACCAGTGTTTTTTACAAGAGTCCAAAACTTCCTTTCAGAAAACCTACTTAACCTACACGTTACTCCACAGCTGGTAAATGACTTTCCACCTTGGAAAAATCTTAATATGCAATTTTTAAACCCATTCAACACTTTTGACAAATCTGAGACAACAGAAGTTATTTATCAGCAAATTTTCCTTGAACACAGACAGCAATACAAAGACTTTCTTCCAATTTATACCGATGGCTCAAAATCATCTAATAATGTCTCTTTTGCTGTTGTCTTACCAGATACAGTCATTTCTTTTACACTTCATTCCTTTTGTTCAATTTTTACGGCAGAAATAACTGGGGTTTTATATGCATTAGAAGAAATCTCTGAGAGATCGGGAAAAAAGTTTATTATTTATACCGACTCATTAAGTGTGTTACAATCCCTAAAATCCTTTTATCTTCATCGTCATAATCATCCTTTGGTTTTCAAAATTCTGGATATTTTTAACAAACTGACTTCTCGAGATTTTATTATTTTATTCTGTTGGGTACCATCTCATGTAGGAATTCTGGGCAATGAAGAGGCAGACAAGGCTGCTAAATTGGCAAATATTCCAGCGGTCACATCTATTAATGTAAGCGACTTAAATAAGCACACTAAAAGGCTTCTTTATTCCAAATTGCAAGCTCAGTGGGACCTTGAAACTAACAATAAACTACATGCTATTAAACCTTATGTACAACCGTGGTCTTCATTACCTAATCGGAAAGCAGACACAGTATTAACCCGTTTACGTATTGGTCATACGAGATTCACTCATCTCCACTTGTTGCTAGGTGAACAACCACCTCTATGTTCCCAGTGTGACTGTCAAATGTCTGTTAAACATATATTGTCAGAATGTCCAAATTTCAATGCTCAACGTTTGCACTTCTTTCAAAATACGAATACTCCATTACATTTCATACTTGGTAAGACACCACATGTTCAAATTTTTGCATTTTTGAAATCAATAGGTTTTTATCCACATATTTAAGTTTTCTTCATCTTTCTCAAGTTTTAATTTTTTGTTGTTGTTTTGTTTTTTGTTTTTGTTTTGTTTTGTTTTTATAGCTGAAATTTTATAATTTAATCCTGAAAAATACAGTTTGGCGCAGCATAGCCAACATCATGGCTCTTGTGCCAATAAAATCCACAAAATGTCAACAATCAGAACACAATGAACATGCGTGGATTTTCAACGCCAATTATGGTAACGCAAATGCCTGAATTTTTTACGCCAGTTGGGCAACGGTACGTAGATTAGGAATTTTTGATTTCTTTTATTCTGTTTTATTTTAATTCAAAAGTACTTCAGAATGATTCTGAAAGATCGATTAATCAAAAATGTTTAATTGTAAATGCATCAGACACTAAGAAAGTAAGCAGAATAGTTTGAAATAATCGGCCGAAAATATGTTAAGCCTATCCTCTTTAGAGTGAAAAAAAAGACTGAAGCCTTACTCGTTTGGCGGTGGGGAAAAATGGAAGATTTTTTTGGAGGGAAAGTTAGTTTTTGATTAATAATTAAAATTTTAATTAAAAATTCAAAAAAAGGACCTCAGGTGCACATTCCCGACCTCCAAGGTATGCATATGCCATATTTGGTAGCTGTAGGTCGAACGATCTGGCCTGTAGAGCGCCAACACACGCATACACACTTTGAGCTTTATATAAATTTAGACGAGTTAAAAGTATGACTTTAACTGAATCATTCTACAACAAATTATTAAAAGTATATATATTATGAAGTATAAGCGGAAATGAGAATCCTATTTCGGAATTAATGATAAAAAAAAGGTATATATAATTTTAAATCATGATTTTAACATTGGCAAAAGCGCTATTGAATATTTTGATGAATGAGTTTGAATTTCATAACATTGAAAAAGCATTGAGCATTACTCTTCTAAAACATTTTTCAAACTGAACCAAACTAATTATTAAAAGCATCGTGACATTTTAAATTAAACTAGAAGAATAAAAATAAGGAAAAAAAACTGTATAGAAATGAAATCGACATCATTAAAGAGCTAATTTTTTTAATTTTACGACCTTTTTGGAAATCTTTTTGGGAAATGAATAGTTTTGGAAGTCATCTGTTTCCAGTGGGTATCCACAGTGATGGTTAAGCCCGACAGACGGTCACCTTCACGTTGCATTGGGGTCAAAATTTATACATGTTATCGACACTATAAATGTTAAATCGGCACACTGAATTTTATCGACTTTTCTTCGTTTTGTAATTATCGTGTTCATTTATATTGGGACTACTAGACAGACAGATTTCCTCTGAATTGATTTTGCTTAAAATTTGATAGAAATTACGAAATGAGTGTAAAGACCAGGCACGACATTTCATCACCTAACTCAAAGCGTTTTCGAGTTACCTTTATCAAGGACAGACAGACAGACATAATGCCGAAAATACTGGAACTCTGGGAGACCGAAACATTTCGAACTCTGGAAGGTCTAAAATTCTTCAAAATCTCGAATTCGAATTTTTTGAGCATAACAGTACTTCCTCTACACATCGTATACGATAAAGTAAAAAAGATTTTTTGAACAGATTTTATGTGAAAATGAAAATTCGTTGAATGAATTGTTTTGATTTTATGAAGCTATTGACTTCGCAATAAAACTGTTTTCCATATCGCTTTTAATTTTTGATCCTTTATATCATGGATTTTACATGCTTCAATTAAAAACCAAAACTCATTCTGAACGAAATTTAGCGAGATCAATGAGATTTTGTTGATCTTTACAGCTCTGTGATGCCTAATGCAAAACATGTCTTTTGTGTATGAAAAGGAAACGGAGAGGAACATCCTGACCTAGGGATAGTTCGTAGCTCTGATATCATCTACTACAGAAGTTTCAATAAGATTGCCTGGTCGCACAGGATGAAATTCACAATATCCGTTTCTAAATATTTTTTTTTATCTTCTATTGTTTCAGAAGAAAATAAATCACATTATTGGGAAGAAAAACACCTTATAAATCAAGAGGAGAAACGTCGGCTCTATTTTATTGATATATTTTATGATTAATGGGTTTTAAGGCCATTGAAGAGAGCAAAATGAGCAAACTTTTCGCAGAAATTTTTTTTATGTTTCACCTGTAACCTTAGTACGGTTACAGTTGTTTTGCACAATTTTATCTTTTTTTTTTAATTCGTACAAAAATTCTTTGTCACTTTCATATACTACGTTGAGATGAAAGAAAAAAAAAAAACAAAAAAAAAAAAAACATTTCTTCTTTTTCACTGGCACGACAGCCCCGGGTGGGCCTTAGCCTTCCTCGGAATTCCATTTTATGCCGTCATGTTTGTTTCTTAGGTTTCCCAGTTTGTCAACTTAATATTTTTCGAGTCTTTTTTCCAGGGTGTCAAATCACCCAAGTTTGGTTCCCTTCTTTTTTCTGATACCAAATTATTTAGTTATAAAAGACATTTTTAGTCACTCGACTGTCACCCAGCCTTATTAAGATAATAAGACCATTTAATTTTATGTATTGATATAAATTTAATATCGGTCTTTTTTATATAGTTTGTAAATTTACGATTTTGTTCTTTTTCTTCAGTAGTTATCACATTCAACTCCACGAAATAAGCTTCTTGAAATTCCTCTTTTACGTATCATTAAATATTTTTGTACTTAAAATATTTAACTACTCCAATGGGAGAGGTCTCCTTAAAAGTTTCTCGCATACACTGTAATGAAGGTGTTATCCCAGAGAATCCATATTATAGCACTGGCGTACAATAGTTACGAAATTTTAATATTTGGCGTGAATTTAGCATTTTTATTTAATCTATTGTGTAATACTTGGCCAGTTATTTGGCGATTAATCCCTGGCATAGGATTAAAAGTGTCCGAAAATCGAATTTATGTTTTAGATGTATTTTTCCAAACCGACTGAAACAAAAATTTGGCACAAAACTATTTTTTTAATCACAAAATCACATATATCAAATTTAATATATTTAACTGATTACGTTATTGAGTTGTAACGTTTACAAATTTCTGAAAGTACAGACCGACAGACAATCAATCCTTTGTTGGATTTGTCTTAAAATTTAACATTGTCTGAACTATGAATGTGAAATCCGTGTACCAACTCTTATCCATCTAGTTTTCTTCGTTTTGTAATTATCGTGTTAATTTATATTCGAACAGCCGTTCAGAAGCACTTCCTCTAAACATATTTTACAAATAATATAATATAAAACTTTTAAAGACCTTACACCAAATTTCAACCACCTAGCTCAAAGCGGTTTTGTATTATCTTTGATACAGACAGATATTCTCAGAAATGTGATTTTTGGACTCCGGAAGGAAAAAAAAAAAAAAAAAAAAAAAAAAAAAGATTCGCAAAAATCCTGAGATAGATTTTTTTGACAATTGCTATACTTCCTCTTTACTATGTATACGAGAAAGTAATTATAAGATTATTTTATTATTAGGAAGAATTGTAATATTTATTTTGAAATTTCATTCATATGCATTGAATTCTAAATATTACGTACTATTTATTTATTAAAGTTACCTGCTTTATTTTTGAAATAATTATTCATAGAATTATTTACTGTTTATTTAATAATTATAAATTTTATTAAAAACAAAGAATATTAAAAATAGAAGTTTAAAATTTTTACTTTAAAAATTATTTTTTTTATAATTATTCTCATTTTTAGACTTTTTCTTAGCTCTAATTTTTATTGTCGTCCCGTCAGCTTCGAATTAAAGAGCTTCTTTTGCATTCATGCCTGGTTTCATTTGCAGCTATATCATCTGCAGCCTGGCAGAGGAACCAGAGAAAGAAACGGAAGAAACCCTCCGCATCAAAGCTTTCTCTCAGATGGTTGGCTGGGGATATCTGGTTGTAGTGGTAATAGTAGGAAGTGCAGGTAAGTTTCTGTAATGCCATGTCACTGCATTCATCGATTATTCTTACGGCATACGGGTGACGGGAAAAACAGAATCTTTATGGATGAATAACTGTTAATGATATATGTTTTCACGTGACAATAAGCAGATATATCAATTTACTTAACACATTCAATGCCACCCATGAATGTCACTGGACTTGGCTATGGCGGCCACCGATGACCGGCGCACCAAGATTTTTAGAAATGTATAATTTGAACAAATATCTATACCTATACATTTTTCATTATCACCATTAATAATACTGTAATGATATAAAGAAATTAAAATTTTGTTAAAATCGATGAGTTTGCTGTAGTGGATGCATATATAGTGACACAGTAAACAGTCCTCAATAACAAATAACGCAATTTATTAATACGAAGACACGAATACGCAGACGACAAGTACACAGCCGATATGTACACAACCAATACACAGTAGCATTTACAACAAATAGCAACCCACAAGTAGTAATCTTTTCTAAACAATCACAAAAGCACCCAAAGCTGCCAGACAGAACTCAGGAGGAAGAGAGAATCCACGTAATTATTCACTAAGGTTTCTCCAAACGTCTGCTGTTCTCCACTGTCATCTCGCTTTAGCTGTACCCAACTGCCGACTGATTACTAAACGACTTCCTTCTCAACACACGATTCAATGCTTCATCAATACTTGTTACCAGAGCCGGAGCACGATTCAATCCACTAATTGCTAGTGCTCCACTTAACGCTTGCGCTTTGCTGGACTACTTCAACTAATTAGTCGTTGTCTAACTATACGATCAACTATAAAACTCAGCACACACTCATTATACGATTGACTTCGGCCTGGACTACCGCCTTTTCATAGCTTCTGGAACAAGGGACAGAAGGTTCACCAACAATCAAGCATAATTCCCCACCTATTGGTTCTATCACCAGATTTACAGAACATTCTAGTATCATCCGTTTTGTCATCAAATTCGTTGCCAATTTGCCAAACTGCCGCCGAACCCTAGTGTCATTGATCCGCCATCCGATCAGCATCGAATAGCGCTGACCGTAAAACTGCCTTTCCTACGGTGGAATCAACTGTGCTGCAACTGCAACTTTACAGATTCGTAACAATATAAAAAGAATTTTATTTTTACATAAAATATAAACTTATTGTTCTCTTTTATTGCGAGTCGTATGTCGTATTGAAGCAAATCAAACAAAGAAAAAGTGAATTAACATAATATTTACAATATGTAAATGCTTATTAGTTCAGTTTTTTGCAATGCCCTTCTTCGTTGCTTCGAATACTTTTTCTTGATAACAGATTATGCAAAATCTTCGCACAGTTTTAGTTTTCTAGCTTTTTCGCGCATTGCTTTTAATTCGTGTCACGTTTCCACAGCAAAGTTTCACGTGCAAACCTCAATTTCATTATCATGTTATTTTTTAAACACGTTCGGTAGTGTGAGAATCATACCAGTGACTTAGATGTGACACCGCGGGTTCATCGTGAAACTATCAAATAAATTTATTAAAATGTGATTATACATAGTAACATATCTGTTGTAGTAATATTTCAAAATTATAAGCATCGCATAATAATGATAATAATAACTCATCGCGGCGCCACGGACAAATGCCGTATAAGTCGTGTGGCATTCAACATGTTAAACATGAAATAGTTTCGAGTATGAATGGATACAGATCCACCTAATTTTGACTCAGTAAACTGAAATGAATTGTATTTAAGCTTTTTATCTGTTGATACTGAATTATATTTAACTGAGAATCGATTTTTTTGGTCCAATCAATAACTAATATTTCCAAAGTTGATCGCATGCTCAACATTTAATCAGTGAACAGGGGTAGGCAAGTCATATCACTGACTTTCCGACCCGTCCGAAGGCACACGGATAACTAATACTGAATGACCGGACCGCCGAAATAACAACACTGGCGGGAACTGCGGTGTAGTCCTAAGGGCCATCACCAGCCCCGGTACAACCCTTCCCAAAGGAAGTACGTCCTGTCATCGATGGGAGGAGCCAGATCTCTCCACCTTTTTGTGTACAGGAGTATGCAAACTAAACATAGCAGTGTTAACATTCAGTTCCATTTGTAATTATCTCCTTTGTGCCATTTAGTGTCAGAAAAAATCACTTTGTCATTCAATGAACTCCTATTGGAGGAATGACTAATGACAAATAAATTTCAGATATCCTAGTTCTGCTAGATTAGTTTAATTTAATTTAACTATATAATAGTTAATTTATTCGCAAATTAGTTAAATTTAATTAGATAAGTTTAATTTAAGTTAAATATACTATTTTAAAGACTCAACAAATCATTTTGGAATGGATCTTTTCTTTTTGAGCTTTTTTCAAATAATGAAAATGGCATCTGAGCTTAGAATATATTGTAATCGAGGGGCTGCTGTATCTGTTAACAATCTAAGTAGTGTAGGCTTCTGTATAACGTAAAATTTGCCTATTTTTCTTAATTTTGAATAATTTTACAATTATTTAATGAAAAATTTCTATCAGAAACGGATAACGCATAAAGTAATAAATCTCCAAGTCGCTTATCTTGATATTTTTGTCCCTGGAGACAGCTACTAACAATTACAACAAGTATATTGTTTTCATTTCTCTGATTGTAAAACTGGTAATTGTTTCGTTTTGCTGCGAGGAAAAAAAAATTAGAACCTGTTCCTTTTCCAATTTTCCATGTCCAATTACAAATCAGATTTTTGATTTGAGCATTTAAAAATTAAATTTTAAATCAAACGATTACAAATTTTTAATGTTTTAATTAAAAAGCTAATTTAAAATCGAAATTCCCCAATTACTTCTCTTACATTCCTTACTCTTAACGATGAAATTTTAGAGAACTACGGCGGACCAATAAAAGAATATCATGAGGTGTGAGATTAAAATAAATATACCTGTTGGGAAATTGGTAAAAATATTTTATTCATAATTTTTTATAATTAATCGCCTTTGTTGGCCATGTGACTTGCCAGGGCGGCAATAAGATTGCTAAATAGTAATTTCTTGTACATGATTCCGTGAAACAAATTACTTATAAATAAATCGTCTGCTTAATTATTTATTATAAATAATGACATTATTCATCATAAATTTCATAATAAATGTGAAAAAGTATTTTCATACTTACACATTAGAAAAAAACTTATAAAAATATTATCTAAATTAAATTTTTAATAAAACATTTTATTCTAAAATTTCGTATAATAATATTTTTTTAAATTGAATTTTCGATCAAAATTTAATTAACAAAAACAGCTGAATTGTTTTCGTTTTTTAAAAAAATTATTTTTATCATTTGGGCTCAGGAAAAAAATTTTCACCGTAGGTCTTTATCTCCAAAATCTGTAGAAGTGCTTTTTTACTTTGTCGTATATGAAGTATAGAGGAAGTAAAGTAATCATTAAAAAATATGGCGAATCTCCATATTTTAGACCACTCTGTGTTCGAAAAATACATTTTTAGAAAATGTCCGTCTGTCTGTCGGTGTTGACAAAGATAACACAAAAACGCTTTCAGCTAGACGGTTGAAATTCAGTATACAGGCTTGATACCAAATTTGTAGACTTCCATCAAATTTTGAGTAAAATTTGAACAGAGGAAGTCCGTCTGTCCGGTTGTTCGCATATAAGTTAACACGATAATTTCAAAACGAAGAGAGCTAGATAATTAAAATTTGATACGCAGAATTAACATCTACAGTGTAAGCACCTATCAAAGTTTGAACTAAATATTACAAGGAATTGACTCTCATTTGTATATATTTTGAGAAAAATGTAGATGCGATAACTCAAAAATGCAGTGGCTTAAATATATCAAATTTAGTACGAGATTTTGACTACAAGTGCAGTTTTGTGTCAAATTTTGGTTTCAATCGGTTGGGAAAAACGTATCTAAAGCACAAATTCGGTATTTGGATACTTTTTTCTTTTACTTTTCGCGAAAGATGCACGAAAAATTCAGTCAAAATGCTAAATTCTCGCCAAAAGATTATATTTCGTTACTACTGTACGGAAATGCCATGTAAGGCTTTCTCAGGGATGCCAGCTTTATTAGAGACTAAGCGAGAAAATTTTGAGAAGACGACTCCTGCTGGTTGATAATTGGGAATGTTTAACGGCAAATTGCTCTAGATTGTTGATGGGCTCAAGAGAAATTAAATTTATACATAAATTAAGTAAATTACAATTGTAAATTTAAATAAATTGATAATTAAATATATTCAAAACTCGAATAAATTACAATTGTGAAACAAGTACAACATCAAATAATCTAAAAAAGTTATAGATTATATTTATTCACTGAAAAAAGGAGTTACAAATTTCCAATGCCTATAAATGAAACATCTGTAATTGAATTCATAAAATGACAGTACAAGTCACAATTCTACAATTTTGTAATGAAATTCCTCTATAAATGTAGATTTAAACTGTACTGTACTAAACTGTACTAAACTCTCCTCCACCGTTACTGTACTAAACTCTCCTCATTTGTTACAGACTTGCCTTAAATTTCCATGAACAGCGAAGAACAGTTCTTGTTCGAATTTCCCCTTTCATTTTCTAGAACTAAGAGTATTAGTGTAGTGTTTTTTTTTTCTCTCTATTCTATTAATCCCTTTTTTTTTTTCCTTTTTCAGTCACTTGCTGCATGCGTTGTAACGACAAGAAAACCTTCCTGGAGCTCCGCTATGTGGAAGTCTACAAAAAATTAGAGAAGGGGGAATTAGAAAAGAAAATGAATGTGCGTAATGCCGTCATTTTATTTTCTTCTTTTTTCGAAATATAGTGCCGAAATTTTAGAAATAATATTTTTTTTATTTCTTTTAAATGCACTTTTTTCTAATTTTAAATGTTATTTATTAGTTAAAGGAACACAGTGCTCCAAAAAAAAATCACAAAAATTTAGACTTTTGTTTCTTTGGCTTATTTAGTTGATCTTATTCTTCTATTCATTTCATTAAAATTTCTAAATCGTGCTTTAAATATTTCTAAAGTTAGTAAGAATTTTATTTACGTCATTTGAAATATATCCGCAAACGATAATTTTAAATAGCTTTATCCCCCTTTTAATTTATTCTACTACTTACTGTCATTTTTTTTTGTTTAAAATGTGATTTTCAAATGTAATATGCTAAATATTATTTACACAATAAGCATGCTAGGAAAAAGCTGTATTTCTTCATTTTCACTATATACATATCAGCAAAAGTTTTGAGTTTAATTTAATTTTAGATGTATTTTCAAAACCACTAATAGTTTTGTTTAATATAGTTCTGTTATTTTATAAATAAAAGGTTTAGCAAAAAGATTCAAATTTGGAAAAAAGAATTAAAAAAAACCTAATTTAAAAAAGTTTTAATTTAACTGGGTAAACAGATTTTAATACTATCTGGAGGCATCGAATAGATAAAAAAATCTGGTTATTTATGTTGAGTTGCGGTAGTTTAAAGTAACAGATAAGTAGTAGCAAGTAATTCGATCATAAGCTCATTAATACTAGAATATTCTGGAAGCTATGCTGTGTGAGGTAAATTCTAATGAATATGATGCAGCTTGATTTTAAAATTATATTCTAATATTCACATCATATATACATATTTTTTTAGAACACAGTTCGTAAGTCATAAAAGAGCAGTTATAAAATATTTAACACAGTCAAAGAGTGTATTACTTTGAGATTTACAGGAAGTCGTTAAAGAAATAAGCATAATTTGGATTTATTTCTCTGTAATTATTACAAAAATACGACAATTAAACTGAAAACGAGTTCAAAAACACCAAACGATATTCTTTTGAGTCTTGGTAGAGCCAAATTAATTATTTAAAAGTACGAAACCATAAAAACACTACTAACGCCATTTGAAAGTGACGTCACTTCATAGAAACGTCAAACATTATCAAATGTTTTTCCGAGAATACTTAAAATTAATAAAATGTTGAGAGGGCATTCATTATCTGTCTTTATTCAATAGAATCAAACCTTTAATTATTATTAATGATAAAGAAGAACTTTAATATTTTAAGAAAGTATTTTAAATTCAAGCCATGGCCATTCTAAAATCTAGAGCTCACAGCGTTGTGATGACGGAGATGTATGAAATGCAGAAACAGATAATCGTAAGCGCAGCCACAGCTTTTGTACTTTCGAAATTGGGATATCCCAGTCATTTTTTCTTTCTTAATTTAGGCAGCACTATGAGTTTATTTATGGCTACTGATACAGAAGTTGAAAGCTAAAACAAAAATTACATTTTGAGAGGTATGGAAAAAGAAAGTCAAGGTTCATGCAGTTTATAATCAAAAGCGATTTTATTTTTTAAAAAAATTTAAAAATAAAAAAAGTTGAAATTAAAGGATTGAATAGACGAAAATAATTAATTGGGTAAATGTTTACAATTGGGTGCCCCCTGATCTTTTGATGATTTTTTTTGACGCCAAGATCGGCGCCAAGGGTAAAAATTTTTGGTCGGTAACCCAACAGTAACATCAATGAAAACAAAACATTATGGAAACAAGAAGAAGTGCTTCATCTCTGAAATTTGTCGCCAAACGAAGGGGCACCCAAATCTACACTAGAACCATTAATTGTAAACAAAAGCGAGAATTATATTATAGAAAGATAAAGCAAGAATAAAAAAATATTTTAAACATCAGAATTTTTTTTCCGTAGTATAGCTGCTTAATCGCATATAGATTCAGAAAATGTTGTAATTTTAATATTCACAATAACTTTTATTTTTATAATATATCTGAAACTTAAATTTAGCCCCCTTTTTTTGTTGAGGAAGTATTTCTTCTATTAGTTCCGTTAGTATTCGGTCATTCGGTTGTTAGTATTTGGAATGTTTACTCTACGTTAAGAGACGTTAGTATAACATATATTTATTTTCTTCACGATACGTAGACGTTGCAAGCTAAAAAATTAATAAATAGAATAACTACAATGACAAGGGTGATGACACTCAAACTAAAAGTAATTATGTTAAAATGTTTGCTTGCTTGAAGCAACAGCCTCCCCATCCTGGTCAACTTCCAGAGGTTATTCGTAGTTGGCGCTAATTTATTTTGAATTATTTTTGAACTTTAAAAATGGCAAATTCCGCATTATCCGTATAACTTACACATTGTAAAATATCGTTTTCATCTTCTTCGTCAAAAAATAAATTGTGAATTTCGTTATCTGTTATTTCATTTAAAGCAGTCTGTAAGCGATTACAAAAATATTCTACATCTTCAGTTGAAAAATCATCTTCTAAGTTATTTATTTCAGCAGAAAAATGAGTAATATTACTTCGAATAGTTTTTCGTCTCCACTTGAGTTGCGTCATTTTGTGTATAGTTTCATCAGGCCATTGCTACAATCCGAAGAATAAATGCAAAATTTCAGTATTAAAATAAACTTGTCGATGTTTCGTAAAACAGCAGGAAGTATAAATTCAAGGTCCTGATTCACATAGAGTTTTCGCCACCAAATTTTGAGAGACGTTAGTATAAAATATATTTATTTTCTTCACATTACATTAGACGTTACAAGTTTTTTTTTTGTTTGTTTGATTGAGGGATATTAAGGGATTTTTAGCAACAAAGGCTGTGATCCCAACAGACGTTACAAATCAAAAAAATTAATTAATAGAATAACTACAATAATAAGGTGATGCCACTTAGACTAAAAGTAATTATACTACTTGCTTGTCGCATCACTTTACATGGACCAATCTGTTTATAATGTGTGAAATATATCAAACAATTCTTTTTGCAATCTATCAAACAAAGGTGTTTGATAGATTGCAAAAACTGAAATTGCAGAGTTCTGTTGACTATCTGAATAATTTCTGATGTTAAGTCTAACATGATGATGTTCTGATAAGATATTATCAGACCTATAAAGATATTATAAAGCACACTGGTTTATTAAATCGTTATCTGAGTAAACAAAAACATGCGCTACCGTTTATAACTTTGTAATACTCAATGTAATATCTTGGTCAAAACCGATAAAATAAGAGAGTAGCGTAACAAAATAATTCTTTTGTTTACAGCCTTTTATACTTACAAAGAACAACTTTGTAATACTCAATGTAATATCTTGGTCAAAACCGATAAAATAAGAGAGTAGCGTAACAAAATAATTCTTTTGTTTACAGCCTTTTATACTTACAAAGAACAACTTTGTAATACTCAATGTAATATCTTGGTCAAAACCGATAAAATAAGAGAGTAGCGTAACAAAATAATTCTTTTGTTTACAGCCTTTTATACTTACAAAGAACAACTTTGTAATACTCAATGCAATATCTTGGTCAAAACCGATAAAATAAGAGAGTAGCGTAACAAAATAATTCTTTTGTTTACAGCCTTTTATACTTACAAAGAACAACTTTGTAATACTCAATGTAATATCTTGGTCAAAACCGATAAAATAAGAGAGTAGCGTAACAAAATAATTCTTTTGTTTACAGCCTTTTATACTTACAAAGAACAACTTTGTAATACTCAATGTAATATCTTGGTCAAAACCGATAAAATAAGAGAGTAGCGTAACAAAATAATTTGTTTACAGCCCTATATACTTACAAAGAACAACTTGTCCTCATCTAGGTTAATACTATTTACAAAAATCAAATGACAGTTCAATCCCGAAATAGTTCATCGATTAAATCGGAGAATAAGTCACCAAAAAACCGCTAACAGGCGATTAGCTATAAACGGCTACTCTAAGGCAGCTCCAAAAATCCATCCATCTTTATGGGGTGGATCTTAATACAGATGCTCGAATCACCAGGAGCTTCTCAAACAATCAGGACCAACTTTTCGGTACTCCAGAGTCTCTCTCCGAACTCTCCCTTCGAAGACCCTTCTCTTTTTTTCTGGAAAAACCGTATTTTATTAACATCTCCGCCTCCGGTTTTTCCTTGGTGAACTTGGCTTCCTTATCACCCAATATCTGCTCAAAAATGCTTCCTTATTGTTCAAAACTTGACCGAGGAAGTATCTGTTAAGAAATCATCTTTGTGGCCAACCGTTTCTTGAGCACAACTTCAGCTCACTCCGGCTGAAGTACACTTATGTTTGACATTTGATGACAATGGTTGCTGGTTATCGATCGGTTTTTGATGACTTGAAGAGTCTTTTCATAAAAGAAAAAAGTTTATCATCTGGTGCTTCGACATTTCTCTCCCTTGATGACATGATGGATCTATTTGAAAGGACGGTATCCACATCTGTTTTCCTACACCTGGATAGAGTAACAATTGATCATTCTCCAAGGGAAAAGGATCCACATCTGGAGGTCCGGATGCACTTAATTATATGAGGAAAAATGGGAGACGTTACACAATATCTATGACGATAATATCCTATGGCAAATGACTTCCCAACTTTCACTCCTCCAATTTTGAGAGAGATGCTCTTTTTAAGGATAAAGATGGATTAATTCCCGAGGATCAGTAATTTGAAAATTTTGGATTTTTACTTTGATTTCAACCTATATTGTTCTCTTTGGATATAACTGTGCTATATTTTATCCCAGGTTTTTAGGTTTGAAAAATTTCGAGCTTTATTGTTGAATCCATCTATCTGTATTATGTGTTGGTCTGGTCGAGGTCTTCGAGAAAGCAATGAAATAGTTTTAAAATATATGTTTTCATCTCAGCCGCCGCTTTCTGTCTCACATTAATTCTTCATTTGGCGGCGAACCCTTTGCACTCTGAAAAGTGTTGCATAAAAATTCATATGCCAGTGAGAAGATTCCTTTTAGTGCTTTGGAAGCTCAAAAATATAGTTATTGGTTTGTTATAATCCCTAAAAATTAATATCAGAATTTTTGCTGTTAAATGGCGATATACTAGCAAAACTTGTAATCATTATCTAATCATAAAGTGAAAATGATGCATCTTAATAAATAAATAAATAAAAATGAATGTTAATAAAATGCATCTAAAATAGCGAATCAGACTCGACACAGGTGTACAAAGGTTTAAACGGCCTCGTAACAGGTTTTTTTTCGGGAGGGGGGTTGGAAAGACGAGTTTGGGGGGAGAGTTGGGATCTGCTTAAGTGTCATCCTTTTCAGTTCAAAGCAAATCTAATAACCAATTCAGCTTTTTAACCACTTGCGTTGGAAAGACATCCCACGCATGTCAAAATAAGAAAATACTTTTGTCACAAAATCGTCAATGGCATATTGTACATGTCGGTAGACACTTATCTCAGAAATAAAAATGTTGTTCGCAACTCGTTGGCTGAGTGCATTTGCCGCACGCAGTTTACAGAAACACAGTCTTTGGTAGAAAATTAAATCATTTAGAAGATGTATCTTTTTACGATTTCTATAAAGTATCGGATACTTTATTTGGCCTTACTGCGAATTGCCGTGCATTGAATATTATCTGTGAATATTTTGCCAGAGCAAGTGGTTAGGTACCTCATCGGAAAAAGGAAAAATTTCGGTTTATGCTTCAGCTATTCCAGTGATTTGTGAAGCATGTGGTATTATTTTGAGAATTTCTTAACAATATATATTATTACCAGTAGTCACATTTTTGTACAAAAATGAATTTTAATCCATAATTTCTAAAATAGAAAGAATTTTTGAATACATTTCTTGTATTTATGGCCGTACCAATCATTTGAGATCCTACATTTCTATTTAAAAAAACTTTTTATACGCGTTGTTTCTCGTTCCTTAAGTTGTTCTTTTTTTCATTCAAACTAAACCTTAAAAATATAATCTCGTTTCATCGACAATATTTAAAACCCAATAATATACTGTAAAAATAATCAAGCATCTTATGAGCTCTTATTAAAATAACTTAATAATTATTTATCTTATTTTATTTTCAGGAAAAAGCACAAAAAATAGCTAAGGAAAATGTGAATTCACTATTTAGTGAAGACTTGCCTCCAAAGAGAACTTGGGATGAAGTCACACTGCCTAATGATTCAAAAGTTTCATATTATACACCGCTCCATAAGTGGAGCGACCAAGCAAAACGTAAGGAAGATAGTACCGAGAATATCGAAAGTGGTGAGAAGCAAAGCAGCGATCCCTCTTCACTGCGGAAAGCTGAAGGTATCAAGAATGGCAGCAGCGCATGTAAACAGCTAAGCGATGGTGGTACCAAAAACAGTACACAGCAAGAAAAGGATGGTGCCCAGAAAGGCATCATGGATTCAACACAATGTTGAAACAACTGCACTAAAAACGTCTTCATTTAATTAGAAAGTAGATAAATGTGCCAAAAACTGCATTGGAGGTTTTATACAACGATTTCCCCAAACTTTTTTACATACTCTCTAATAAACATACCAGAGAACGCCTCCCATGACAATGGCGTACAAAAGTTAAGAAATTTTAATTTTTGGCATGAATTTAGCATTTTTAGGAGCATATCTAACTAGTCATCCTTAGTGAGTTATTTGGTGAGTATTTCCTGGTACATGTTTAATAGTATTCGAAAATCGAATTTGTGTTTTAGAAGCTTGTTCTCCATCGATTGAAACAAAAATTTAACACAAAACTACATTTGTAGTCACAAAACACCATACCAGATTTGATTTATTTAAGTCACTGTGATTTTGAATTATCGCGTTAACATTTTTCTGAAAGTATAGACCGGCAGAACTCAACTCTTTGTTGGTTTTGTCTGAACCTTTCATAGGTGTTCTACAATAAAGATGTTGAATCCGTGCATCGAATTTTATTTATTTAGCGCTCTCTTCATTTTGTAGTTGTGTTAACTTATAATCAAACAGAACACACACATTTTTTACAACTAATTATTAGATCCATTTTCCACCTGCTGTCATGCTGACAATGTCATACAGCGCCGTGTCAGAACCGATCTTCCCATGATGAAACTGAGTACAAGTTCGAAAATATAAGTAATGATAGATAAACTGTAAAATGAATGCTGTAATATAGCAGATGGTTTCAAATAACACGTTAAACTAAGTGCATCCGTGATTCTTTTTTTATTTAAATGACCAGTTTATATGTAGGTAAGATTGAAAAATATTCATATGTAAACAGTACGTGATTCGTATTTAAATATTTCTTTCCAAAAAAAAAGAAAAAAAGCCGCTGAATGAAGTTCTGTCTTCCAGATATTTCAAAAGAATTCAACTGGGTGTAATGATACTGCCCAAAGATCTTGTTGTATTGTCAATGTGGACTGCTGATTATGATGAAATTTATTTAAAAAATAATAAAATAGCAACAAGCAATTATTGTCAAATAATAAACTTTCTTGTAAATTTGTTGATGAGAATCTCATTTATTCCATTGTTTGTACTTAATTTAAATATTTTATAATATTTTTGGAGTTTTTTTTATATCACTATTTTTACGGGATGAAATGATGAAATGTATATATCTTGTGTATTTTCAATATTACATGCAATAAAAATTTTACTATTTTTCTAAACTTTCAGTGATTTTGTTTAGCTTTCAATTTCATCACAAGACAAAATTTACTGTGCAAGTTCGCAAATATCTTTTTTGAAGAACAATTGTCTTCCTGTAGGTTGGTTGGTTGGTTGATTCGATTTTTTTTGGCGCAAAAGCCGTGTTTGGCCATACTGCGCCAAGCAAATTTGGCGTTTTTTTAGCTTTCAAATTTGTCTTCCTGTAATCCGAAGCTTCGTCAATCCGAATCATCCAATTACTCATCATTTCCAGAAGGTTGAATGAGAGGCATTAAAACGGAAGCATTTCGTTAGGATTCATCAACTCCAGATTCAAACTCTCCGATAAAATTACAATGGGATCGTTAAGATTAAACTAATTAAACTTATTCCGAATAATTAATCATTTTATTTTTGATATTAGACTTAAGTATACAATTATTACTGCAATAATTACAGAAATAAAATAGCGATCAAGCTGGTGAGAACTCGAACCTGCCTCTAAACATTAATGAAATGATTCAGAGTATTCATTTGAGGTTTGCTTCCAATTAGAGTATTCAGTACTCAAGTTACAAAATACAGTACACTCCCGAGTATCCGGTTCGCAACTACTATCCGGTACGTGTTATCCGACCGAGTTTTATTTTATAATTAAAATGGAAGACATGGCCTTGGCAATATTGCCAAGGCATCGGGAGTGGAGTCTGCTAAGATCCTTCTACGTGTCGTGTGCAAAATTAAGTTACAACAAGAAAAGAGCTGTGCTCTGCTCATTGTTCATTGTTTCTTCAGTGTGTAACGGTCTTCAATAAAGTACTGTTGTTGCTGTTCCCGATTATAACTACACAGTATTTAAAGTATTCGTAAATTGTTCTTGGAGTGGGCTTAATGTACTATTTTAAGAGTATTACAGTAAAGATTTCAAAATGAGTGATAAATGAAAAAAAAATTGTATGGGCTATAGAGGAGAAATAACGCGCTATATAGCAACTAGACTCTGGTGTAATATTGTCAGTGTAATAATCAGTTATCAATGAAAAAATTTTAAAAATTTTTCTTAAGAACTAGGCCTACAATTTACATTAATGTTTTGTTTATGCTTCCTGCATTTAAGGTGGGTATTACAGAATTTATGTTAAAATGTGAATAGTGTATGTCCTTCATCTTACTTTTTCTTTAATAAATTCATGAAACTGCAGTACAGTATATAAACTACTAGTACAAAGCCTTCTATTTTAATTTGACATATTACCAACAAATGCTTTATGATTCACCGGGCCGCTGCCGCGGGTCACATTCTACGTGGCTTGAGATAAATGGAGGGTTTAGTTTACAGTAAGAAGTGAGAAAAGGCGTATTGTAACAATGAGTTTCGGTATAAAAATTTTGTATTCTGGTATTGGTGGGAAAAGAAATGAGTTCATGGAACTCCGGCCTATCCATCTTTATTTTTACTCGGACGGCCCTTCCGCCACATTAGGTCGGATACTCGGGAGTGTACGGTAAAAAGGAGTTATACAGATTTGGGCATGGTAAAAAAGGAAGGTAACTGTGAGGAAATCCATCATCGCTATTTCCTACGCTAACTCCAACTGCTGGGGATATGTACATATTATTATCTACATTCAGCATTTTATAAAATATTTCCTATTATAATGCCCCATGATTAAATTCATGATTCATGAATATTATCGAAAGATAAAAATTTTAAAGTAAGACACATTATTTTTCTTCTTGAAACTGTGCGGGTTGAGGTTCGAACTCGCAACGTTAGGGTTCATAGCCGAGTAACATAGCCACTAGACAAAAGTGTACACTCTTCTCCGGAAGTTGTTAACTGGCTTATAATGTTACGACCACAAAACTTTTGACAGGATTTTAAAACAATTAAATGAGCTTACCGTACTATGTTACGTCGGATAAAACGCAATCACAATGTATTTCATTTTAAGTGCTTCGTTTTTAAGAAACCCAAAAACACTGATTCTTGGGCCATTCCTATCATTTCCATTAAATTTGGAACACAGCAGATTAAAGGCATTTGTAGTCCTTGTTTTAGAAAATTCGAATGACTTTTCTTGAAAACAACAAAACACGCATCCCTATTTCCTGAAACACAAGACTGATCACTGACTAAAAAAATTTTAAAATTTATTTCCATTTTATGCAAATAAATTGTTGGAAAATATAATTAAAATATTTTTTTAAAAAAATCATTAAAAATATGAATTATTCATAGGTTAAAGCAATTGTATCATTGAAAAGATTATTTTTTAAGTTGAAGATGATTTAAATATCAGTTTTGTGTTGTAATATTTCGGAAGTTTTCGTGGAAGGACTACAGAATTTTATTTAATTTTTAATTAATTAAAATTAAT